>NC_049170.1:129466857-130666857 GCF_009769625.2 Cygnus olor
GAAAACATTTAAATGTTTTATGTATATAAAATACACATATTCTTTGGGTTATCCTTTTGAACTTTCTGTAAACAAAAGTGATATCTGTTTTACTAAATAAATAAAATTTTCATTGCTACTCACATTGTCTGACTGATAGCCTATATGAACTAAAAAAATAAAAAAATAAAAAATAATTTGGAGTTATTGTTTTAAAGTATAAAGTTGATATGTATTACTACTGAAGTAACTCTTTTGCTGTTATCTGTTTTATTTTATTTTATTTTATTTATGTTTTCTGAAAATGCCATGAACATTGCTATAATTTAATATTTTTTCTTATTTTCTGAAAAAAAATCTAAAAATTTCAATTTAAAGAACTGAAAAATAAAATAATAATGAAAATAAGTCTAAAAGACTAGTCCCCCATAGTATATAGCAAATTCTTAACCATGTAAACAGTGCCACTAATTTAATGACAATCAGTTTGCAGATGGGATTGAACAATATGATTCAATACAAAGATTAATAAAAATGAAACAAAACAAAAACACAAATTTTAATGGAGTGTTTTGCAGAAAATTCATAACATGTATGACTCATTAGCAAATACATAAGTGTTTAAAATATGGTAAGGTGAATCTATAGGACTATTAATAACATCATGAAGAGACAAATATATATATATAATAACAATTCTTTACATATTTCTATGTATAAAGACCTGGAATCATCATATTACAGGATGTAAACCAATCCTAACCTCCTACCCTGGACTGGAGTTCAAAAACTACAAGATTTTATATTTCATATGCTTTCTTCTAGACAATTAAATGAGATAACATTCTTATTACTCACATAGATTAATCTGCCTGTCTTTAATTGCACAAAGTTATATTTCAGAACGAGAATTTGTTTGTCTTTTAAGTGTATTGTGTTGGTCAATTTCATGCTGTGACACTAAGTTTCAGTGCTGAAAATCTACAAGAATATGTCCTCATATAACAATAAATAAGTGGACAATTTTTAGAATATTATTATAGAAAATATTTCTAGTGAAATTCATTATACAAAATATTATTTATATACTTCTTTCACATTGCCCTTAATTATTTTTTTTTTCAAAATTAAGCAAGCCCCGTTGTTTGCATTTCATGTAAAGAGTCTTAAAATTTCTGATCATTGTGTTTATCTTTTATTTTTTCCTACTTGCAATGTGTCTTTTTTAAAGATGGAATAAACAAGGCTTATTCACATTCACATATAATTCATATTAAAACTGTTGTTGTACTATATTTAATACATTAATACATTTTAAAACAAATTTTAACTTTTTGAAATAAAATTTAAAGGAATTAAAATCTGTGTAAGTTTGCCAAAGTGATTTGAGCTTCAGCGATTAATGCCCATGGAAGAATTTATTCTTCAATAAAAGTTCACCCTAAGAAGAAAAACATTTTTATGCTTGTGAATTGTACAAATAAATTTATTACTCTATTTGAAATGTTATAATTTATTTAGAACTTCAGAATTAAAAACTAGTCAAAAACATTTACCTACAATGAATTTTAGTAGCCCTTTTTTTACCATTCATCTGCCTAGATTTGTTGGAGGTCTAGCCACATACCTTTGTCTCACATACCTTTGTACCACCATCTCATAGATTCTTTTTTCTTCTTTATAAGAATACACATATTAGATATTATTTCCACTGTAGATTTTTGGACACCCTACTATGAATTTCTTCATTGTAGAAAATTAAAGATGTTTTCCAACTTTCATTTTCAACTTCTTAGTATCAGATATGTACACAATTCCTCTCACTTGTAATCATCAGTTTTTGTAACAGCTTTTGCTGAGGGGTTTATCAGTGCTGTTTTGGAAGCTCAAAAAGCTCATGTCAAACATGAGTTCAATCCATTGTTCAATATATATTGAGTTTTATTGAAGACTGCAAATTGGCTGTCTAGGAACCTTATGTATCCTGTACACATCATACTCATCTAGGTGTTTATAACTCTCTCTAATTAATTTTTCCAACTAATTTGGAACTGTAATTACTTACTAGTTAGAAATCCTTGGAATTATCCCTAAAGTTTTTTTTAAGCATTCCAATGCTTTTAGGAGATTGAGATAGTAACAATTCTAATAAAGGAGAAGAAAACAAAAGTGTTAAATGAATATTTCTTCTGTGTTTGGAAAGAACTAATGTGATGGCTCATAAAAGAGGATAATGAATTGTTCTCCAATCCATCAATAATTGGACAGTTTGTTAAACAACTGGTCAGAGGAATTTGCAACTATACTGGCAGATGGTTTGGCATTAACAGTAACATTAGGAAAAACTTGATAACATTATCTTAATTGAATATCAGATAATGTTAATCAATGTGCTTTTAAATAAAGCTTTTTAAATAAAATCATTAGAATTGTGATTTCAAATGAAACTGCATTTAATATTTTAGATCTTTGAGCAACATTTCACTTGGTAATAAATTGTATTCTGACTAAAACATGAACATTAAAAAGTTATTTCAATGGGCTTAAGTACTGGACCTAAAAATTCAGCAATTATTGATTGCCAGTGGTCCTGACAGGGAATTGTAAGCATACAAAATTGAAAATTGTCTTATTAATGGTTTGGAACTGAATGCAATGTGAGTATTAATAAATATTCTACTTGTAGCCAAGCTTGAAAAAAATGTTAATTAATGATTGGTAACATACAGCTAAATATAAAGTTGCACTGTAAGAAATTATATCTGATATATCTAAAGAGTGGAGTCATATACTGAGTCATGACAAGCAGTGATTTGGAGAATGGTCTAGTGCACATGTGACCTACCAAATCAATCTCTATCTTAATGCAATGTGATAGTGACAAAATGAAGTGACACATTACTTTTTGAATACCATATATTTTGGATGCGTAAGTAGAGGTGTTGCAGAAAAGGAAGCTGTGATTTTGTTGCTATATAAGAAAATGGTGGGATTGATAATGCAATGCCACATATAGGATATTTATATTGTTAAATATAAAAAATAGATAAAAGATCTAAAAAAATAGATAAAAATCTAAAAAAAAAATAGATAAAAGATCTATTAAAACATCTATATAAAAGATGTTAAAGATAAAATTGGAAAGGGTTTAGTAAAGGGATTGCAAATAATTAAAAGACCAAAAAAACACATCTTACAACAGTAGGCTAATATCATCCAGGACAAGAAGGGCTGGAGCACCTCTCCTATGAAGAAAGGCTGAGAGAGATGGGGATGTTGAGCCTGGAGAAGAGACCTTTCAATACTTAAAGGGGTCTTATAAAAAGGATGTAGAAGGACTATTTACTTGGGTAGATAATGATAGGACAAGGGGGAAGGGACTTAAACTAAAAGAGGATAGATTTATACTAGACATTAGGAGGAAATTCTTCACTGTAAGTGTAGTGTGGCACTGGAACAGGTTGCCAAGAGAAGTTGTGGATGCACCCCTATCCCTGGAGGTGTTCGAGAACAGGCTGGATGGCCCTTGGCCAACCTGATCTAGTGGGTGGCATCCTGCTTATGACAGGGAGGTTGGAGTCAGATCTTTAAGGACCCTTCCAACGCGAGCCATTCTATGATTTTATGATACAATACACTTTCTTTTTCAAAAAGTAGATTCTGAGGTGAAGTACAAACACACTGGAAGAAAATAATAGGAAACAAAAGGTTTTTTAGTCTAATCAAAAGAGGTATAAAAACATTGTTGCTGAAGATAGCAAATGGAAGGAAGAGAAGCATACTTTTAGAATGTAAGCATAATTCTTGCTACAAAAGGGAAGCGGGGCACTCATCTTAATGTCAGTTAATAGATACCAAGCATAAGTCATTTTCTTTCTTCCAATATTTCTCTCTTCTCCACTTGAAGGAATTCTATTTTTGCTGTAACTGTCAGCTAGACATCACCCAGACATGGCACACACCCATTGTTTTCCTATCATTATTATTTTTATTTTTACTTTTACTATGGGACATCAAGGATCATTATGTCAAATTATGGGGGGAAGAGGGGGAGGGAAACGATGTACAAAAATGTGGAAAACATTGTTTTCAGCAATGTCTATTGGTGAAGTTCCTAATAAGTTATTTATAGCATGGAAAAATTATTTGTGTTTTTGGTAAATAACAGATGGATGAACAGAAGTATGCCCCAGTTTTTCCCCACTTCTAAACACACAGCATTATCATTAATAATTCCACCTGTCCTGTGGTTGAGTTTTTCAGTGTTCCTTTAAGATGACTTTAGTAGAGTTTACTGTGGTTAGAAGAAAGATAAGGAAAAAATTGTCTGACTCAAAGAAACGTAGATTTTGGCAACAGTAAAGGGACAGAGAAAGCATAAAATCTGGTAAGAAATTTTTCAGCTTTTTTTTTTTTTTTTTTTTTTTTTAGCGACCCAGCTTAGTACAGGATCAGATAAGTAAAGGATATATGTAGGATATATATAAAGGATATAGTCAGAGGTCAAACAGAAGATATCAGTGCTATGGCAAAGATCACATGGAAGGGGGTGAGTTATTTATAAAGAAGGAAAGAATGTATATTCAGGAATATTGCTGATACCACCTACTCGACAGCATCATTAGAACACTCAGAGGTTTTCTCCCTATCTTGCTTTCAGAGTTGGTAGTAAAATATGACAGGTTCTGTTACTAAGAAGGACCACAGATGAACAAAATAAGTGCAAAGAGGACTGTAGATACCTTACTTTCTTATTTTATATAAGGAAAGTATATATTTTGGACTATATAACATTATCTGTATTTTAACTGTCATTTAGCAATTGGGAATTTAAATACATATGTGAACAGAGAGGATGAAAGTAGAAATGAGAAATACCATTTTATTTCTTAATTAAATGGAAATTCTCTAGGTGAAGGCAGGCATGATAATGGTGAAAAAGACATGATGTGCCTTACTTTTCAAAAGATAGGGCTAAAACTCTTCAGTGATCACCCTTCTCGTAGATCTTGACATTACCAGTTTTAACTATACAGTAAGCTATTCAGCTTCCACTTCCAGACTTTGTTCAATCAGATCTACTTCTAGCAAATACAGATATATAAAACATAACAATACAGCAAATATATAAATACATAGCACTATGTTTACTTAATAAATTATTCTAGGAAAAAAAAAAGAGTAAGGTACACATTTGGCCCATTGATTTATGAATGTATTTTAAATAAAGAGCAGTTGTATAGAAGTCTGTACATACAAAGCAAAATCATATTCTCATGTTCTAAGTTTGTGAATAACAGAACAAACAAGAAAATGAGACAGCAAAAGTTGTTGTGTGGCATTCACTTATCATGTACCTAATAGTAAAAGTGTTAATTCCATATTATAAATATTCTATATTCTGTGCTTTGTTGAGTACAATACATATTTAAAGTTGTGGGTTATTTTCCATGAAAACATCCTATTGTGCACAGAAATGTCATAGTATTTTGCTTTGTATATTAAAATTATCTTTAAAATAATCTTTTGTCACTACTCCATATTCTTTCCTGGATTGAACAGGAGTCATTATTGAGAGTGAAACTACTATCAGTAATCACAAATGAAAAAAGATGTATCAAAATGTATGAAAAGCAGAAGCAGGGATATCCCAATGTTCAGATAATGAATGTGAGCTGTCTCTAGAGGAAAAGTTCCCAGTGTATGCTCTGGCAATGTTCCAAGTCTGAAGAGAGAATGTAACTCCATATGTGTACTGAAGATAATCTAGGAAAGATTTAACTCAAATATGAAAGTTGTTTTCCTTTACAACTTAAAAATATGAAGTAAAGCATGTGGATTTCTGCAAGACTTTTCAAATTAAAAAAAAAAAAAAGGAAAGAAAAAAATAAAAAAGATGGGAATATATTTGCATAACTGAAAAACTTCTAGGATATCTTTAAAGTTAGAAAATACTTAGAATGTATTGCTAAATGTTGAAACAATTAATTATTCTTTATCTCTTCTGAGAGAAAATAGCTCATACAGTTGTATTTTTCTAAAAAATGAAACAGTTATTTTTTCCTAGGTAAAGCAAAAATGAGTTATATTTCTTGATGATGTTTGCTTTTGGATCTTTTTTTTTTTTTTTGGTTGGTTGGTTTTTGTTTTGTTTTGTTATTGTTGTTTGGTTTGGTCTGGTTTTTAACAGGTGTTCTTAATAACTTTGTAGGATACTTATACTGCCCAAAGAATAAGCTCTGGTATTACTCTGTCATCCATGTATCAAAATTCAGAACCATGTTTTTTATAGCTATGTCTATATATTTCTCTGACATTAAGAAGGGGTAAAGGGGTATGAAGGGGGTTGTGAGGGGTATAAAGAGAACTATAGGATACCTTGTCAACACTTCCTCCTCAATTTTTGATATTTTTTGTGTTAAGAATGTTTTGCTCAAAATAGGATTTTTGCTTCAAATTACTTGTTAGCTGTATGATGCAGAACACTGGCACATGACTCACAGTTTCTTATACTGCCACTGTTGGCTTTTTATTTTCTTTTTTTTCTGTTCTGACTCATTAGAACTTTAGAAGCAGAACATACAGAGAAAAATTCAGCTAGACTCTTTTTTCTTTTTTCTTTTTGTATTTATCATAAGAGTATCTACAAGGTGCTATCTGTTTTCCGATAACATTAAATCACAATTCTTTCTCGGCAGAGTATACATTCTAAAAATAATAATAATAATAATAATAATAATAATAATAATAATAATAATAATAATAATAATAATAATAATATTATATATATATTATATATTATTATTATTATATTATATATATATTATATAATAATAATTATTATTATTATTATTATTATAAATTCTGTTTTGATAATGGGTTAGATTTATTTATGTATCCATTGAACCTAGGGAGAAGCAATTTTTTCTCCTCATTGGATTGGTTACCATTAACAATTTTTCAGTGGCTCTTGCAAGTAAATCATGTTACATTACCACATTACCACTATATTTGCAATACTTCCTTGCCATTTCTTTCTCAGTATATCTGCAATAATAGAACTACTATATAAATGATATTTAGTTGCATCTCTTAAAAGCAAAACTAGAGAGCTAATGGCAACCAACTCAGCCTCAGAAATAATTTTGCTTCTGAAACAAAGGAATCTTTGGTATTTTTCTCTGCCCTTTACATACAAGATGACTTTTAAAATATGTTGCTCTTAGTTACATTTTTTTCAAGTCAAAATCGCTTTAATAAATATGTCTAGTGTACAAAATAAAATATTGTAACAAATTTATATGCTGCTGCTTTACTGATACAGATTTGTGACAGTAGACAAATCAAGTTTTATATGGAGCTGGTATGGAGCTCTACTACAATATGATTCCAATTACCTAGTACATAGCAACAACACAGTAGCCATTTTATTCTTCTACATCACTACAGAGAAGAGGGAAAGGAGTCAAGTTTTTCTTCTTTTCATCCCTTTCTTATGGGATTCGCTTCTGGGCAATTGGTTAATGAGGACCTTGAAGTCAATTAGCAAAAGATACTTCCTAACTGTCAGAAAGGACAACTGCACCATGCTCACCTGCCCAGACATATTTCCATCATTTTCCCTAATGTGCTCAACAGAAGAAAGTTTTTTTGACCCTGAGAAGAATGGGGGAAAATGGGGGAAAAAAGCATATCAGGCTTTAATGGCAACAGTGCAGTTTGAGGTACTTGTTGGCATAAGGGTTAATTTCCCTTGTATTTATCATGTTGAAGCCAACAACTTCTTGATTTATTTATATATATATATTTATTTATTTATTTTTATACATTTGTACTAGTTTCTTGCTTACTTGTTTGTTTGCTGGAGGGTTTTGTTTTGTTTTTACACTCCCTATGAAAGTAGGTCCACATTTTTCACAACAGTTATTTCAATCAGTTTGAGCTATCAGGTTATGGTTAGGATACTGCCTGCTATCACAAGTTTACTGGGAGTTGCTAACAAAATGGCTGTAGCCAAGTTCCTTTCCAAAATGAACTCTAGTTCAGAAGATGGTAAAGGCATCTTCAACATAAATGTGAAAACACCTCAAATGCATGATATACATGTATATATATAATTTGGAGTTGGAGGAAGGGAGCAAAGAGGGGAATTGTGGAATTCCAGCTAAAACCTATATTCCAGTGCATTCAGCCATTACAGCTTGATGTCCAGGTCTGCTCTGAGCACTACTCAAATACCTATAATGGCGTTTTATGATTACTGGGTAACAGCAATGAAGCCTCCACTTTTGTAATTAAATAATCAAAAAAATACAACAAGCTTTTTTTTTTTTTTTTTTTTTTTTTAATACAAACATTGTGTAGAGTCCCTTTTTACTTACTTCTAAGAAACAGGACAAGAAAACTAGCTTTAAATACATTAAAAATCTCTAAATAGTTTTGTAATACCAAAAATTGCATTAGTAACCTTCAAGAAAAGAGGAAACTTAAAATAGCTGAGATTGCTAATGCAGTGCTACTTACCTGTAAATACACATAGCAAAGTATTTTAGCAAACCTGAAGGGTAACTATTTACTGCCTATAGTTTCTCTCTTAAATTTAAATTCATAACCTCACCTAGACAGAAATGAAAAGACAGAGAAAAGACTGTGCTTCAAAATGGCTTGTTGTTGTTGTTATTACTATTATTATTTTCCCTGTATTAGGAACTGGAGTAGATATCATGGGAAAGAAAATCAAGAAACAGCTGATGTTATGTGTCACTTTTACAGTTATTGATATAAAGCAAGTAACAGTTTGAATCCATTCAGATTCAGTATTGTATGTTTATGAGTTTATTTAAATTGTTAAAATGGTATACTTTTATGTTTTTAAATATTTTATGATTCACGGCATTTATGTTTTAGAATATTATCCATGTGCATTTTGTAATGGTAGTTTTTTTCAGTAGCTTTTTTTTGTTGGTTTTAGGATAGAAGCAAATTACACCTTTAAACCATAGGTGACAGAGGAAAAATAATAGGAAGATAGATGAATAAATGTATTTGTGAGATGACTAAATGCTTCACATGTGAAGCAGAGACACAGCTGAGTATTCAGATTTTCAAATAAGTACAATAATCAGAATTGGGATGATTTTATTTTCAACTGTGATTGCATCATAAACTTATTTATGCATAGAAAATTTTGTGGATTTTAATAATTTAATATACCATTGCATATTATTTTCTGTCATTTTTAATAAAGTAGATGAGATATTTTAGTTAGGTTATAGCATTTTTTAATGTAAAAGCGTAGTTTGGGAGATGTGTTTGAGTAAATTGAGATTTGATGTGTAACAAATTCATTTTTTTAAGGTCACTAAAATTTTGTTCCAAATTTCCTTGGGAAAGTAAGAAGTATAATAATTGTCCTTTCTTGTACAAACCTGACCACCACTTCCAGTAGAATAAATCTTACAGCCTTGAGAAAACAAATGCTGTAATCTTTTTATTACATTTATTAAAATACTTTTATCTTAACTTTAATCTTTTTATTACATTTATTACAATACTTTTATTACATTGCCATCTTCCCACTGAGCAATCTGAAACTATGCTATTCTGCATTGACAATATCTTTTTTATTATTATCATTATTATTTTTTTTATATATAAACCTTTCTGATAATAATTACCCCTTTATGGTAGTGATTGGGAAATGTCACAAACTCTGGAAGAAGTGGGGAGATGATGATTCTTTATGGGGAAACAGCATGGTCTGAAAGCGGGGCCAGAGAGAAAGTTCACAGCACTACACTGTGCAGTCCACAGCGTATACATTGCACAGTGCTGGGTCAGGCAGAGATGAAAATGTGCTGTGATGAGCAGAGCAGAGGGTAGGCAGACAGGCCTCAGAAGAGACGCAAGGAAACTCCATAGAGAGGGACCCTAGAGAGTTTGCTGCAAACCAGAAAGATACTCAGTGGCAAAGCCTAGAAATAAAGCCTGGACATCAGACATTCCTGAAAGGATTCATTGATCAAGGAGAGTTGATCTTGAGCATTTCTTATTTTGAATTTTTGTTTCCCACTTACCTTGATTCCTTGTTGTCTGAGAAAAGAAAGCACTATGCCCAATTTTGGCATCAAATAATAACATAACAAAAACTTGTCCTCTCCAGTTTTCTTTGGAGAGCCTCCTGCAGGGGAACACGTAGTTGAAATGGGTCCCACTGTACCTTGAGTTAGATTGGCTAAATGTGTTTTAACAAGAGTGACTATCTTATGGACCTCTAAGCCTATGATTCAATGGCAGTCTGCATCAACGTAAAAACTGGCCACTGCAATTGCAGCCTTTCTTTCATTCATGACCACATTTCAACCCTTTTCCTGTCCTGGCTTTGGATGGCTTTGGCACAGAAATCTGTGCCAAACTGCTTCAGCACACTAACCTGGCAGAAAATTATTTTGTTATGTTGCCTTAAATATACAGGCTTAAATGGCTTCTAGCAGAGTCAGATGAGGGGCAGATGTAGAGAGGATGTTTTATGGGAGATTTATGGGAGTGTTTAGACTTGAGTTACCATAACAATTACCATAACATAGCCATGCAATGAAGGGATCTGCATTGTCTTTGTTTTTTGAAGGATCTGCTTTGATGAATCCACTATTTGCTCCTTAACAATCCATCCTTCAATAGATTCAAAGATGAGTCACCATTTGCCATAAAGTCTGGTGCACATAGCACAATATCTCCTTATTGTATTTTACTCACGTGACATTTGAGCTTATAAACAATTCTGACAGTTTAACCATATGTGCTTCTTAACTTCTATGTTTAACAGTGTACTGCCATGTGCATAGACTGGAGAATAGCAATTAGTAAACTCAGTGTCCTGATTTTTCTTTCATAGATTAACATATAGTAATTGTTTATAAGACAGTCCACATCATCAGTGAAAGTGATACAGATATGAAATAATTAAAATACACAGTGCTTTCTCCCCAATATATTGCTTTCTATTTAAATGTAGGGAAAGAGAGGTAAAAGCTTAATAAATAAATACATAAATAAATAAATATTTGCAAGTTACATTTATCTTATAAAATAAACAAAAAACTGAAATTATCTCTGGTCATATCAGAATTTAAATATAGAAGTTTTCAAGAGCTATTTTCTACTGCAGAAGTTATTTAATTGTCTGCCACCATATTAGTCTGACATAATTTGATGTAATCAATTATATTTGTCTGTTGTGAACTATTTTTTCAACAATGATTTTACATTAACTGTTCTAATATCATTTGAGAACTGTCACTAGAAAAAAATAAAATATCAACCAGCATTTTGGTCACTTTATTTCCTACTTGTATTTCAAAACTTTTTTTCAACATGGACTGCATTGTGTGGCCTCTACTTTGAGGATACATTCAATACAGCTTGTATTTGAGCTGCCACCTAAGCAAATAACTGAACCTGTCTGCAGTTTGGATAGGTTTCCTGCAAATATGAAAGTGCCCGGTTAGCAAGTTGGTTTGCACCTTCAGCAGGCTAGTTTGCACCTTCAGCAGATCCAATCCATACATAGGGCAAACTGGTGCTAAACAGAATTTAGTCAGCCTAGTGTACACAGCAGCCTCAAGTCCAACATTAAAAAAAATTATAATAAAAATAAATAAAAAAGGCATTAAAGTATGTAGACTATTATTCCAGTGGTACCAAATGGTCGTGGGAGAGATGCATGGATGCACCAGACCTGTCAAGCTGCTCTGAATATGGAGTCTTGTGGCAGCTTGGATGGACAAACCTGCCACCTTAAACCCAGTTTGCTGTGCTGCCAAAAATCCAAGACTTCTGAGACCAAAAAGGATACAAACTAAAAGGAAATAGGGAGACTTCATGTCTAATCTTTACTTCTAGAACTTTATTTATTTATTTTCACAATGACTGTGTAATATAAACATGCAGATAGTTAAGGAAACAGGAACAAAAAGTTCTAAAAACTAAGTTTTCTACTCATCCACTTATTCATAGTGATGAATAGTGATGCACCCATAGCACTTTTTTTTTTTTTTTTTTTTCACACACAGCATGATTTTGCTGTGGAATTTTGTCAGGTAAGAAGGTGAGTCTACTGATGCATTACGGATTTGTTAAAACATGAATTAGAAATTGTGTTTCTTTTAGTGACCTCAAAGGAAAACCTGGATTTTATTAAAGACATATGGCTGAATTGTTACTAGATTTTCATCTTTATTCCCCAAAGTATTGCAGCAAAGAAAAACTTTACTTTTTAAGGGGAAATAACACAATATGGGCTTGCACAAGTAACATAATAGTTCCTTTTCCAAACTTCTCAGAGCTCATTGTGTCAGCCTTTCCCCCATAAACAGTCTTTGGTCCTCCTCCACATTATTTGCATCTCCTTTATATTTCTGCGAACATTCTATTTATTTTATTTTATTTTATTTTATTTTATTTTATTTTATTTTATTTTATTCTATTTTATTCTATTTTATTTTATTTTATTTTATTTTATTTTATTTTATTTTATTTTATTTTTTATTTTTTATTATTATTATTTTTAACATACACTGAAATTACCTGAAACAGGAGTTCAAAGTGAAGGCCCTCATCCTTTTACTTCTCCCTCCTCTTTCACCCATAAGCTTCAGGAAAACTTGCTGTATTAAGACAGATATTTCCAGAACTTAAGCCGACTATATCCATATGTTAGTGTGTCTTAATAATGGAGAACTTTTATTTCGGGTTATTACTGAAAAATCACCTATTTTTATACAAGACACATTGGATCCATATTTAATACTTGTTTTCAAAACCAGGAAGCTCTTCAACACATTACTTTAGGTAGTCTTAAAGAAGTAACAGAACACTGAACCCTCTTGATTACTGTCTGATTTCAAGAATACACCTCAGTATATTCTCTCTGTAAGTTTTCTTTGCCATGTGTCAGAAAAGAAAAAGGAGAATGAGAATAAGTAGTACTATACTAATAGGGCATTGCATGCCATTTACTCCCTTAATTCCCAGAGCAAATAAGGGTAAACAGTAGGTTGATTCTTGTGTTTATTCCACTCAAAACACAAGAGACCTGTTTAGAAGGATGTTGTAATTTTCAGTTGTATTAGCTGTGCTTGTTTCCTAGTGAAGAGAAGAGAGCAATATTTATTGTGCATTTGAGGAGTACATCTAAGTGTTAGTTTCCTCTTAAATAATTAAGGGAATCCCCGGCCTGCTCAATTGATTTAATCCATTACTGGGAGGCTGACCACACTGAGATGGCACTGATGTTAAGTTGGATATCTATTCAGGAGTCATGGCATCTTCTCATTGTATTTACTAACTTAAGCACCTGAGTTTAACAAACTTTCTTTTAATCAAATAAATCACCATTAAATGTTTTCCCCATAGAAAATTGTGTGTTTATCTGTGCAGTCAATAAAAATAACGATGCATCCATAAAAGGCAGTTCAAAGATCAAGAAATGGGATTTTTATTTGTGTCCAGTGAGCAAGGAGGGACATTACAGAGCTTCCAAACTGAAGCTTCACCAAACTTCAATGATATTTTCACATAGCCCTGGTGGTCTAAAGGCATCAAAGAGGGCAAAGATTTTTATTAAAGGTAATATATTTCATTGGATCAGCAACGAAAATCAGTTGGGATGAATCCAAGTGTCTTGGGGCCTTTAGGCAGGATCCTGCAGAATGTGGTCTGGAGGAAGAGACTGCCTCTTCCAGTGCTCCAGCAAAGGCAATTGTATAACTGTCACATTAAAGAGTTCAGTGCCCCTGAACCTGCCCCATGCTTAACAATGAAATACTTCTAGAAAAAAATCAAATTGAAATGCAGTCTTTTTTTCCATGGCCTCCCACCAGTGATATGAAACTGAACTTCAGTGGTTGGAAGACTTATGAAATTTGGTGGTGGCCAGGTTGAACAGGTGCCCCACCATACTAGTGCCTCCACTGAAGCTGTAAGTTTCAGGGGAAAAAAAAAAAAAAAAAGAAAAAAAAAAGAAAAAAAAAAGAGTGGAGCAGTGGGTCGGGTCAATTTGGTCAATACCAACATGAATCTAGGAGAGCAGAGAACCTGAGGACATAGTTACTGCTGTATGGTTTTCACATGATCCCCAGGACAGCATCTGATTACGTAGTTTCTTTTAAGGAACAAGTATGGGAATTAAAGCCAACAACTCCATTCCCTTCTGTTCTACTACACTCCTTTTAAAAAAAGATAAATTTGAATCAGATTTTTTCTTTTAAATCACTTCAGTAAGTAATGTATTACTAATTCCACAATTACTTCATGTAACATGAGTAATATATTGTTCCTGATTTAAAATAATTACATGCGTCAAAAATCCTAATTAAATTATGTAATTCTTTACAAATCATTTTTCAAACTTCAAGTAATTTTTTTTCTCATTTCCTATAAAGTAATTCTGGAATTGATTATAAATTTGTTCATCCCATATGCAACACTTATAATTAAAAGAGCTTCTAAAAAGTCCTTTCAGGTCAAACTTTTCAGAATTGACTTGTAATTTTGAACTCTTAACTTGGCAAAACAGAAGAGCACTTGATTTTTAAATAGTAAGAATATAAGAAGATTTAATAACAGGTAAAAATGAAGGCCCTTAAAATAATAGATTATCTTTCAGAATTCTTGTCTTTTTGAAAATAGTCTTAGAAGTGGAAAAAATAGCTCTAGAACCTCCATTACCTTGTGCGTCTCTCTGTCATGGCCACATCACACAAACAGGCAACAGAGAGTCATTGCCCATTCTTCTTTACTGTCTTTCTTCTTTCATGATACAAATTCTCAATATTAAAGCTTCTGAAAGACTTTTCTCCTGTGTAGTCATCAATTATCTAAGGAAATACACTGATTATAGGAAATGTTACTTGTCTGTATGGTACACTGCTTACTGAGATTCAACGAGAGGGATTTGCAGGATTACATCTTCTGTATGCCTACTTGCCTAATGTATAGTCTACATATATCCTTAAAAATTCCAGTATCTTCCTATTTTTGAAAACAAAATACCTTTAGGGTGAAGTGATATGGGAAGACTTCTTTTAAAAATTCAGTGACTTCGAAGGATATGTTTCCTAGCACAATGTTTGTTGATCACATCTCCTCTTCTGATTTGTATCCCTAAATAATAAAGATTAATATATTCCTCTCAGGCATAAGAGAAGGCAGTAATGAGAAGTGCACTCTTTAATTGTCTCTCCAAAATCTAAAACATGAGATTGAAACAACAATAGACCAGAGTGCTATAACTTAAATTCTAAGAGTGATTTAAGGAATTATAGAACCAGGCTTAAGACTTTTCTTACTGCACCTAGTGATCACGTAACTACCCAAAATTTACTTCAAATTCATAGTGTATAGAGGAAAAAAGAAAATTATATTTGATTATATGAAATAGAGCTTTTCTGTATAGAAAGCATGCGTAAGTGTAGGTTAAAAATAAATGTAAATCAACATATAAAAGTACTTGTCTTGCTCCTTGTATGCATATTCTTGTTGTGGTATAAGAAATGTTTTTTCAATTAATATTATGTCTTTCTGAAGTAGATTTAAAACATAACTGCAGAGAAGCTATTCTTTCTTGAAATGAAGGAAAACATGAAGAGTTGTACCAGGATAACGGATATATAACTCAGTATATCACTGTAATGATATGAATATTATTGCACAAGAAAGAGTATTGGTTTTGTTTGTTTGTTTATTTGTTCAGGAAATAAAATCTTATATGTAATCAAAGCAGTAATATTTACTGGAATCTTGTGGTGGTTTTACTCAGCTGGGCAGCTGAACTTCACCACAACTGCTTGCTCACTCCCCCTCCTTGAAGGGAAAGGAGGAGAAAATGCAATGAAAATGGCTCAAGGACTGAGATAAGGACAAGGAGATCACTCGGCAATTATCGTCAGAAATTATCGTCATGGGCAAAACAGGCTCAGCATAGGGTGATTGAAAAGGAATTGTACTGGTCTCTTCCATGTACTCATGTACTTGAAAAGGAATTTAGTTACATATAAAAGAAGAAAATCAAAGATATTTTTAGCAATAATTTGCAGTACATACCTTGTATTATTAAAAAAAAAAAAAAAAAAAAAAAGTGTGTTTAAAGAAAATACTAGTTAGGCTCCTCATAGTAGAAGTTTCGAATTTTGCACTGAGGAGCTCTGCTGTCTCAGACTGTATGTAGACTTGTATTAGATTTATGGGGAAATGTTTTTATTACCTAGTACAAAGTTTACTACCTAGTTCTAGCAACCTAGAGAAGTGAGAAACAACAACAAAAACCTAAAAAGACCCTCCCCCCATCTACCCTCTTCTGCCTCCTACCCTTGAGTGGCACAGGGGAACAGGGAATGCGGGCTGCGGTCAGTCCCTAACTCTTTGTCTCCGCTGCTCCTTCAAAGTCACTCTGCCCCTGCCCCACGATGGGTTCCCTCCCATGGGATGTCATCCTTCCTGAACTGATCCTGTGGGGGCTGCCCACAGGCAGCAGCTCTTCAAGAACTGCACCCACATGGCTCCG
Source organism: Cygnus olor (assembly GCF_009769625.2). NCBI lineage: Eukaryota > Metazoa > Chordata > Aves > Anseriformes > Anatidae > Cygnus > Cygnus olor. The sequence goes on from NC_049170.1 coordinate 129,483,398, forward strand.
TACCATGGGGTCCGTCCCCCAGGAGCAAAATGCTCCAGCACAGGTCCCCCATGGGTGGCAGCTCTCTACAGACCTCCTGCTCCTGTGTGGGCTGCAGCTCCAGCCCGGGCCCTGCTCCTGCAGGGGCTCTCCATGGGCCGCAGCCTCCTCCAGGCCACATCCACCTGCTCCACCAGGGGATCCTCCACGGGCTGCAGCATGGAGACCTGCTCCATGTGGGAGCCATGGGCTGCAGGGGGACAGCCTGCTCCACCAGGGTCCTCTCCACAGGCAACAGGGGAACTTCATCTCCAGCACCTGGAACACCTCCTCCCCCTCCTTCTTCACTGACCTTGGTGTCTGCAAGGCTGGTTCTCACTCCTCGCTTTCTTAGCTGCTATTGTGCATCAGTTTTTCCCTTTTCTTAAATCTACTCTCACAGATGCACAAACATCACTGCTTCTGCCAGCAGAAAGTCACTTTGGAGCCAGCTGAAACCAGCCCTTATATAACAGGGGGCAGCTTCAGCAGGGGCAACACCTGAAGCTCCCTGCTACCAAAATGTTGCCACATAAACCCAATACAAGTCTACATAGTAGAGCTTCTCTGTGCAAAATTCAAAACTTCTACTATGAGGAGCCTAACTAGTATTTTCTTTAAACACACTTTTTTTTTTTTTTTTTAATAATACAAGGTATGTACTGCAAATTATTGCTAAAAATGTCTTTGATATTATTCTTTTACACATAACTAAATTTCTTTCAAGTACATGCAAGAAAGATCGTTAACTGAGTGGCATTTTACGACAGAGTTTAGGACGAGAAAATACCTGCCTGAATTTACAATATGTAAATTAGTTACCTTGGTTATGTTCAAAGGCTTAAGCCTGGATTATTCTTTCTCCTAAATGTACAGATTTTGTTTGAAAAAATATTGCAATACCTAGGTATTTCTTCTGCATTAAATTATTAAGTCTTTGGTTCAGAAAACTCATGATCTTTTACAATCTGTCCTGACTCGTAATTTATTATGGATAGAAGTGTTACCTTATTATTAAGTCTAAAGATGAGAAAATACTTTAGGAAAAATGTTCTGAAAGAATAAAGAAATTATCACATTTATTATTACTATTTAGGCTTTTATCTGTAACATCTCAATTACTGTTTTTTTAAGTTGTTTCATCAGTCCTATAATGCCTTCTTTATGGTCATTTGCCAGAGAAAAGGTGACAGGAATATCAGGAAACAAAAACAATTTCTAAGAATCATGTTGCATAAAAGGACTGTGCTCTCATCACTTCCCTGCACTCACTTATCATACTTAAGGTAACTGACTCTGTTGTCAGCTCCAGAAAATAATTCAGCCACAGATCACTTTCCTGAAACATGGATGTCTACAGAGGAATGAGCAGAAGCCAACTTGATCATGTTTAAGAAATCTTATTTAGACAAGTACTGAAGAGTTACAAAATTTCAGATTTTAGAACAGTAGAAAATCAGACCTACTAAAAATGAAACAACTGTCTTTAAAATATAGAACAAAGGTGATCTTTTTATCATAAAATCATAGAATCATTAAGGCATATTAGGTGAAGATTATACATTGTAGGCAACTGATAAATATTATTTTGTATTCTCCACCACCCTCACATGCAGAATTCCATTGTCAACATAAAGCTTTATTATTCATACTTTCATCCACCTCTAGAGGCAAAATATATTAACCTGGTTCAACCTCAGAACTCCATATTTGCACTGAAGTTACACTTCATTACTGATTGTACTCAGTACACTTTTATTGACTGTGTAATTTAATGCTATCAGTAATTTAAAATCATGAAATTTGTCCCCATTTTGCATGTGCCTGGATACTATAGTTACCAAGAAAAGTTTCAGAAAAGTTTTAGTAATGGAATTTCCTAAAATTTCTTGGGAGTCAAGATTGAATGGTTCTGTGGGTTTAACATACTAAGTATTAGACAGATGTCTACATCACTCAGTGATTCCACTACAGCTGCAGTAGCCTCTTAGGCCAAAACCAAACCAAAACAAAACACAAAACAAACAAACAAAAAAACCACAACCAACTAACCAACCAAAAACACCTTAGAGTCTGCTACAATACCGTAGGACAATATCAAATATTTCCTGTGCTGCAAAAGTACACCTTTAGTGCAGCAATATATCCACTTGAAATTGCTGACAATGCTTGGGAAATGTGACGAATCGATCATATGCTACAAAATGGAAGCCTTTGATCCAGAAAAAGCAGCTTGCTGCTAACACTGGGCTTTGCTTTTGCTTATTTTTTATTTAACTTATGGCAGGTGTAAGACTCCTGTTCTATGGGTTAGCAAAGAAACCTCTTACACAGAACTGGGTTCAAACTCTTTCTTAGGACACATGTGGGAATGACTTTCATGGCTTAATCTTAGTTTTCTACTTAAGTATATTACAGTATATGTGCTTGAATATCTAGTCTGTTATAATTAGGTACAATATTGCTTGCATTAGTGTATCTTGATGTGCTTCTGAAGTCCTGAGAATTGGTATGCACCTTCAACAACTCCATATTGAAACAATAGTTCAGTATTTTCTCCTTTCTCAACCACAGGGCCTCACTTTTCATGCAGACCAAACCTGAGCAATGGCATGCTTTCAGTAATCAGAGGACCAGGAATGCAGAGGGTTTTGTGGCACTCACCAGCAAGTATCTGCAGAGAGAATGCAGGTTGAGGAAGGAGTAGGCTGAAGAAATAACTTTATGTTGTCTTACAGTTCACCATACCATGCTTACCTAGGGCTCCCCCCCTCCAAAAAAATTGGAATAGTCTGGTAGCCCTCTGTGGTCTACCGAGTACACCATTCTTAGTATGACATGATGGAGGTGGTTAATTATTACATATACTTATGCTCGGACTTCCAATTTAACCATTTACTTACAGCTAAGATAAATCCCTAAGCAGCCTGCTAACATGTACACACTCCAAATGATTCAGTAAAGATTGTTAGAAAGAGGGAGAAATATCTGCTAACTACCCCTTGTCTCTTAATATGCTTCATTAAATTACTATGTGAGTTTGCGCATTCTTTTGTCTTTGTTGTAGGGACATCAGACCAGATGGGATGTAACGCAGGTAGAAACTGATAAAAAATGATAGAAAGTTATTTGCTCTCTTTCACGTGATGTCATGGTTTATCTACCTAAATTGCATTTATTGAAACTTCATTTTTGTGAGGGCTATAATTTTGCTCAAAATTTTCTGAAAGCAATGAAAACGGGAGAATGGTGCCAACGATTACCTTTCAAAGGACTAAAAAAAAAGGTAAAATTATGCAAACCACAAAAATTTTGTGCTCTTTTTTTTTTGACAGAACATCTGAAGCATGAAATATTTTTTTCTAAAATTTTTGATAATACAAATATAGATGTAAATGATTTATAGGTGTTTTGTTCAAATTAATGTCACTCTTATATATATGTATATGTACATATAACATATTTGTAACCCTCCCTAGACCTTGCAGATCACCATTTGTGTCAACATCTGTTTGACATATTTTATCTGCTTTGTCAGTACATTAGGTAATCATAACTTGTCAACTACTAAACCTTCTTGTCTATTTTCACATAATTACTAAAGCAACAAAAAATAAACTCTGTGTGGTTTAATAACACTTGATAATATTTTAAAGATCTTTTTAAAAAGTGAATTGCTTTTGCAGCATTAATCTATTATATAACATTAATATGCATAACGGATGGCTCTCACAACAGTAAGAGGGTATTATTTTGTTTTCATTTTAATTAGGTATATATTGTCTCTTCTATTATATATTTATTATTCATATTAATACTATAAGAGGCTTGTATGCATAGTATTCAAAGATTTATTGCACTCAAAAGTTTTAAATGTCATTGATATGAGACCATGATTTTGAACTGCATTCAAAAAGTCATGCTACTTTTGAAGATATTTTTTCTTGGTTTTAACAATGATAAAATGTTATTGAAGGAAGTAGTAATTTTAAGTGTATGTTCTCATTTGAAAAACGTGAATAAATACATTCTTCTTAAAAATCTACATATGGTTTTGTATTATAACATTCTTTTATTTGGCCAACTGGATTTAAGACCGATACTTGTTTCTTCTTCATGTAACCTTTAATTATCCTCTGCTGAACAAAAGGTTTCTCCACTAAGAATTTCATTATTGTTACAGATTTCTAAATTGGATTTAAATTGGATTATTGGAGTTTTCTAAAAGTTTAATTGCACATTGTTTTGAATTATTCTGAATTTGCACTACTTGTACTTCTAACAGTTAGGTAAGGAAGGGTCTATTGACAAAAGCAATCTTTAGCCCATTTAAATAATATGCCAGGAGAAAACCCATTGTGATGCTTTTTGTGACATAAACTGAGGAACTCTTCCTAAAAGGGATTATACAGAGGCCACCAAATCATTTTATCATTTTACCTAGGCCTCAACTGTCTATTGGATGTTAGCAGATTTTCACCAATGTTGCCTTGAATTTAATGCCAACTGGAGATACAAATGTGAAAGGTCTGACATGCAGCTCCCAAATTTTAAATTGATCAGTCCCCCAGCATTCTGTTTTTGTTTTTTTTTGTTACTTCATAACTTCATCCCTTTAACATTTTTGTATCCTAAATGCAATGAGCCATGACCAGATAACTATTCTTAAAGAGATACACAGTAATAATAATAATAATAATAATAATAATAATAAACAAAAACTGGAAAAACAGAATATTTAAACTAAAACATAGCAAGTTATAATAATTCAATTTTTATTAAATAAATCTGATTTCAATTAAAACAACCTCTGGAGATAGGCTAGTGTATATTATAATAAACGGGTAAATGTAAGGCGTGGGAAAAGTTCAGACATTCCTTCTAGCATATTGAATCAATTAATAGCATGTACAAGGAAACCCTGATTATTTGAAGGAGTGGAGAAAAATGACTTGATTCTTTATAAGTAGTACAGACTATTATTAGTATTCCAGATAGAGTGTGTTCTAGGGAGTCCATCATGTGCTTTGATCTGTCTGCATCCACAGCTGGAAACTTTGCGCCAGTCTCTGGAAGCAGCACAAACTGACAAGAGTCGCCTCCATCAGGAAAGTGAGTTAGTGGTTGCAAATGTTAATCAGTGGATCAAAGAACAAAAGTGAGTAAAATGAGTAAAATTGGGTCTTTTTTTTCTTTCTTTCTTTCTTTTTATTTATTTTTTTTTAAATCTGATTTCATTTCCTTTTCATTTCCCAAACAATTAAAGCATTCATAAGAACTCTCTTCTCTGCTTACTGTTCTCTGCTTACTTATGTATCTTTTATTTGGAGCTCTGCAACAGGTCTCTACAAACCTGTTTTTCTTGTTTTGTTTTGTTTTGTTTTGTTTTTCCAACCGTCACATTTACATCCTGTTGAATTAGCACAAATAACCATATATTAAAAAATTAATCTGTTAAAACATAGTCCAATTTTTAGACCTGTTAATGTACAATATAAAACTGAACTTTGTAGATAGGAGAGATATATGTATTTATTCTTATGCTTCATGACCTTTTCCTCAGATTTTTCAAGCCTGCCATATCAACACTTTTAATTTCTAAGTGTACTTTTTGTCTACAACATTTATGAAGATATCCCCGATGAAGTTAATATACCTTGTCAAAATTCAACACTGAAATGAACAATTTATATTAGTAAGAAGTATCAATCCTCTCTGTTATTTCTCATAAGATATACATAAACCTGTAATTCTAAATATATATAACAAAGCTAGGCTGCATATTCTTTTGGTTGAGTAATTGAAATAGTTGTTTCTGTGTATTTTTGTCTTTAATATTAAACTATAAACAGCATTTATAACGCTCTCGTGACAGGTAAAAATGGATTACTTTATAGTGTGTTTCTACAAATTCTGTCCAACATCAAAAAAAGTGCTGAAATCAACCAGATAATTGAATGACCTTCAGTCTTTGTCATAATGAAATGTAGTATGAGAATGCAAGAACGGGTCCACAGGAAGAAATTTCCTATAGAGGATGCAAAGAGTTAGGGGGAAATTATTGCAGACTTGCTATGCCTATTTGGGAACACTTCGCCCACACATTTAGAAAGAGAAAAAAAAAAAAAAAGTTTAATGAGGCAGTTGTTTTTTTGGTGAAAAATCATTTTTAATATATGGAATTGCATTTTTTTTTCAATTGCAAGTATTTCCACATCTCCATCAATAGTTATTAGGGATGCAGTGAGAAAATCCTCTAAAAAATCTGATCAATTTAAATCCTTTTAAAAATGAGATGATTCATTCCCAACATTCCATTCTCTATATTGATTAACTCCCCAATCACTATGAAGAGAGTCCAGGATCACATCATGAGATGAAGATGCCTACATTATGAACACCCTCATTTAAAAATCTCACCAGTGAAATAGGGACATCTAGTGCACTGACAATCATGATTCTAGCACTGTAGATTCCTAATGCATCAGACATGTCAGATCATGCCTGACAGATCTGGTGGCCTTCTACGATGGGGTTACAGCACTGGTGGATAGAAGAAGAGCAAATGACATCTACCTGGACCTGTGCAAAGCATTTGACACTGTCCCCAATGGTATTCTTGCTTCTAAATTACAGAATCACAGAATCATCTAGGTTGGAAGAGACCTCCAAGATCACTGAGTCCAACCTCTGACCTAGCACTAACAAGTCCTCCACTAAACCATATCACTAAGCTCTAAATCTAAACGTCTTTTAAAGACCTCCAAGGATGGTGCCTGAACCACTTCCCTGGGCACCCTATTCCAATGCCTATCAATTCCAACCCTTTCAGTAAAGAAGTTCTTCCTAATATCTAACCTAAACCTCCCCTGGCGCAACTTTAGCCCATTCCCCCTTGTCCTGTCACCAGGCATGTGAGAGAATAGACCAACCCCCACCTCACTACAGCCTCCTTTAAGGTACCTGTAGAATGCGGTAAGATTAGAAAGACATGGATTTGATGGATGGACCACTTGGTGGGCAAGGAATTGGCGGGATGGTTCTACTCAGAGTTACAGTCAACAGCTCAATGTCCAAGTGGAGATCAGTAATGAGCGGTGCTCCTCGGGGGTCAGTATTGGGATTTAACATCTTTGTTGGTGACATGGGCAATGAGACTGAGTGCACCCTCAGCAAGTTTGCCGATGACACCGAGCTGTGTGGTGTGGTCAACACTCTAGAGGAAAGGGATGCCATCCACAGGAACCTTGACAGGTTTGAGAGGTGGGCCTGTGTGAACCTCATGAAGTTCAACAAGGCCAAGTGCAAGGTCTTGCATCTGGGATGGAGCAATCCCAAGCACAAATACAGGCTGGGTAGAGAATGGATTAAAAACAGCCCTGTTGAGAAGGACCTGGAGTTGTTGGTTGATGAGAAGCTTAACATGAGCCAGTAATGTATGCTTGCAGCCCAGAAAGCCAACCATATCCTGGGCTGCATCAGCAGCAGCGTGGCCAGCAGGTTGAGGGTGGTGATTCTCCCCTTCTGCTCTGCTCTTGTGAGATCCCACCTGGAGTGCTTTGTTCAGGTCTGGGGCCACCAGCACAAGAAGGAAACGGATGTATTAGAACAAGTCCAGAGGAGGGCCACAAGGTAAGCAGGACTAGGTAAGTGATTGTCCATCTGTACTCAGCTCTGGTGAGGCTGCACCTTGAATATTGTGTTTAGTTTGGGCCCCTCATTACAAGAAGGACATTGAGGTGCTGGAGCATGTCCAAAGAAGGGCAACTAAGCTGGTGAAAGGTCTAGAGAACGACTCTTATGAGGACCAGCTGAGGGAGCTGGGGTTGTTTAGCTTGGAGAAACAAAGGCTCGGGGAAGACCTTATTGTACTTTACAGTTACCTTAAAGGAGGTTGTAGCGAAGTGGGGAACGGGCTATTCTCCCAAGTACCAAGTGATAAGACAAGAAGAAATGGCTTCAAGTTGCACCAGGGGAGGTTCAATATTAAGAGAAATTTCTTTACTGAAAGCATTGTAATGATCCCATAACTGCTTTTATGTTTCATTTTGGCTAAAATTTTTGGAAATTTGTGACATTAAAAAAATGGCATGAAACTTTTCTGATTCTGACATTTCTTTAATACACTTGTGTCATAGGTTTCGGTGGGATAGAGTTAATTTTCACCATAGCGGCTTGTATTATGCTGTGTTTTGGATTTTGGATGAAAATATTTGTGATAACACCCCAATGTTGTGTTGCAGTTGTTGCAGAGTAGTGCTTGCACAGAGCCAGGGAGTTTTCTGCTTCTCACGCTGCTTTGCCAACAATGAGGCTCAGGGTGCACAAGAAGCTGGGAGTGGACACAGCCTGGACAGCTGACACCATATGGCATCATGCTTAACAATAAAAGTGGGGGGGTGGGGGTGGGGGGTGGAGGGGGATGGACACGGAGTGATGGCTTTTACCTTTCCAAGAAACAACTATACATGATTAGCCTTGCTTTGCTGGAAGTGGCGGAAGGAAAGTAGTGAATTAATTCCTTGTTTTGCTTTGCTTGGGCATGCACATTTTGCTTTACCTACTGGTCTGTCTTTATCTCAACCCACAAGTTCTCACACTTTTACCTTTCTGATTCTCTCGCGTGTCCCGGTTTGGGAGGGTGAGCAAGCAGCTGCCTGTCAGGGTTAAACCACAACTTGAAACAAAGTCCTCAAAGTGCATAGGGACATAAGATTAAACTATTGCGTTTAGTCCTCTGTTAATATAGGCACCATGTTACAGTTTGTTTGTTTGTTTGTTTTTCATTCCTTCATCAAATTTTATTTTCTAATTAGTCTGCATTTTCCCATGGAAATGCAGGATTTAGGATTAGAAATTTTAATCTAAAAGATTTTATACATCTTTATATCCCATATTGTAATGAGAAATTTCAGGAAGACAAACATTTTTTTTCATAGAGCATAACAGTTTCATTATTGCTTTGATTGCTTTGGACTTCATAAGAGTAACAAACCGCACTATCAAGGTGCCATACCCCTGAATGTGGTCCACCATATTAAATATGCCTTCCCGTTCCCCTGTTTTGTCTCTTCATTGTCTTTTTATCCTCCCTCACCTAAAATATTTGTTAAAAAAATGAATGTTGTTCCACAAATAATATACACGTGCATAAGTTTCAGGAGAGTAACAGTCAGTGTAATATTACATTGAGTTTTTCTGAGATCTTCACATTTTAATTAAAAAGAAATCTTGCAATTCATAGTTTATTTTTTTTCAGGCTCGTAGAAACTGATTTATTTAATAATTTATAAACTAATTTAATATATTTATTAAAATAACTATATTTAGGATTTTTGAAGTGATAGGAAATCAAATGACAGGTGTCATGCATATATATATTTAAAACTTAATACAGACAGTTTAATATCAATTAATATATATATATATATTATAATATTATCAATCTTACCAGACTGGATAATTAATTGAAATGCTTCTAAAATAGAGCTTTTTTTTTGTACATATTTTTAAAACATTTTTTTTTTCTAAGATTCCAGCTTCTCCCATGCCAACAGAGGGTTATTTAAATATGCAATTGTGTTACAGGTGAGGCAAGCAGAATGTTTTGCAGAGCAATCTGCCATCTTGACAAACACTTTTTTTTTTTTTTTATCTGCACTTTATGGTGTCCTAATATTGGACCCATGACATAAAGAGAACATTCACACTTTATTTTTTCCTTTAGTCTAGGAGGTGAAATAAAGATCCCTTTTGATATTAATTTCATTTTAGAATCACCTCGTTGCTGGTTATCCTTCCTTACACCTTGTTAAAGTTACGCTTGACATTGCCAATAACCTAGATCAAAGACATCATAATACATAATTGAAGTCCATATGGGACATAGTTGGTAAAAATCCGTTTTGCAGAAAAAGAAGTGCATACATTTATCTAACTGATATTTTACATTTAGTTGCTCTTTTCATACAGACAAAGAAATTGAGAGTGTTAATCCAATACGATGGACGAGGTATGGTAATGCAAGGGGCGTTCACCAGGCCGGATTTACTACATTAATTCTGTTATTTTGTAACGTTACTCTTTTCCAAAAATATGGAGAATAGTACAGTTCACCCTGAACTATTGCTACCTTACTTGAATGTTTTTTGGTTTTGGAGACTTTTCTTCTGTTGAGATGAAATAACAAATAAGTGACAAGGTCTAGAAATAGAGAGGATATTTTGCGTATTTCAGTGTAGTGCTACACCATAGAGATGATAATACAGGATGACTTGCAGTAATATTTTTATATATTGTTTGTATTAAATGATATTATATATCAGATTTCAGAGTCAGTGTTTGCTTTTTTGTGTGCTGACAGAATATTGCCATTCTACTTAGTATTCATTTATTATCTATTCACTTTCCAGTTTTATTTTATTTATAACTGTTCTTTTTATGTACATTTCTCTGTTGTCTGCTGCTTTTGTTCTCTTTACTATTCTTTGAGTCTATGATCTGTGGAGGTAGTTTTGAACAAAATTAAGAGAGCTAAATCAACATTACCAATGTGCTTGTACTTTCCTGGAATGTTAAATATCTGTTAAGGTTTGAATTTCATATATACTGCAATCTTTTTATTGTCAAAGGTTATTTGAACGTCCTCTAAAAACTGCTGGATTGTTTATTGGTTATTAATTATATATTTCTTGGTTCTTATGGTATCTGTACTTTCTTATTTATTTTAAAAATTTAAAAAACAATCCATTAAATAAATAAATAAATAGAATAAAAATAGATGCCTAAGAGCAGATCCCAGAGGCTTTTCCATTTGAAAAGCTTATATATCAGTTATTGTATATGGAAATCTGTGTACAATTTCTCAACTAACTTGCAAACTCTCTGTGGAGTCATCTATAAGCCCACTATCTCTGAGATGTTAAGCATATTTTATGATCAATAAAAATTTCTCCTGTAAATGTATTTCTCATCAAATTAGAGCTAGCACTGGTGTTGTGAAGAAGAGAGCTGTATTGGAAGAATGAAGATAGAAGCTAGAAGCTGCAGTGAAAATAATTTTCTGTTGCAGGTATTTGAAATCTCTGAACACAATGTTTTCAAATATTATTTCTTGAACTAGCATGTCTTTACACACTCTTTGCTTTATTTTGTCTTTGGCTCAACTCTTTATTGTAGAGTTAAAACTCTCTACATCTCTTAAAAATGAAAGCAACAATAATTGTAAAATACTGGTAAAAGTCTTAATTATTGTTGAGGCAGATGAATTCAAGGTTCTTCAGCCTTGTGTATGGCCTAAGAGTAATTTTCAAACATGAAGTGAAGTGGTATTTAAGTTGAAGTTATAGTTGTATTCCTTTTTTAATTGTACCTATACTTTTATCAACCTTCTTTTTTCTAGTTTTGTAAATGTGTTTAGATTTATAAATATCTTCCCCTTACCTTTGATTTTGATTGACTATTCCTGAAGATTATAGAGGAAGCCAGATTTGCAACTTGTGGGTTAATTTTGCATGTTTCTTGGGTTTTTGAAGACCCATAAGAATTAGTGCTAACAGTGAAGGTACAATGAAGTATTCTAGTAAATTTTTGGTTGATATTGAGACAAGATAAAAAGCTAGGGAGGAAAAGCTAAATATTGAATACATTGAAATGGTTATTGAAGATATTTTTAACTAATATTTTGGTAGTTTTCCATGTGTTTTCACGTAATCAGATAATCTCAGGCCTCCTGGAGTACTTTTGTTACATTTTTTCATGGCTATGTAATTCTAATGAATAGTTTTGGGATCACTGTCCTGACACTATGTGATTAACAGTACCGCTTTATGATTGTTACAGTATTTGAAAGACTAGAAGTCCTAACTGCACTGGATTCTGTTTATTTCTAAAAATTCATAGCAAAAGAGAAATAAGATTTCAGATTTCCCTGTAGTTAGACATAACCGCTTCTTTGGAAATCACATCTGAATGCGTAAAAGATGTTGCAAATAGATGACATTAGTTATCTGTAAGTATTTCTTCAGAGAAAAATAAAACATTTGATAGCTAAGAGAAAGTATGGTATGTCATGCACAGTTGGATCAAGTTAATGTAGCAGTTAACAAGACTTCAAACCTTTAAACTGTGATGAAAATGTTTCTTATATGGATATCATAAAAGATATTATCCTAGGTTTGAAAATCCTACCAGTAAATGCCTATCACATACACCAGTCCAAAACTGCTCTTATTTCTAAATGCTTGAGTATTGACTGGTTACTTGCACTACATAATTTGTGACTTCTATAGATTATTTGATAACTGGGAAACCCTACTGAATTTCTGTCAAAGGCAGATAAAATATTTTGTGTGAGCAAAAGATAATCTCTCTTAATATCCCATATTTTTATTATTTATTTTGCAATATTTCAGGTTTTCTTTGTTATTTATCAAAAAAATTGATTTTATTTTCTACTATTCACATTTCTGTGTTTAAGATTCTGATCATACTCATATCCTGGTAGATCTGGTCATATTTTACAAAGCAGTTAGTGTGTACCATTCTTGAACTTTGATTTAGTACTGGGAAGGTTGGCTGATATGTCCTTTCAGAACCTCTGCTTGAAAGCTTAGTGGTGTGGCACATAATAAATAAGATCATGAGCAATGATAGCTAGCAGGGCATTTTCTTGCTGGGGAGAGGGTAAAGTTGAATGTCCAAAACCGTCGAGTTGAAGCCTGCCACTTGCCATCTACAACCAGTATAGGTTAGTTGCAAACTTCAATAACACCTGGACTAAGCAAAGGTGATACAATGCTGAATCTTCAAATTAGTAAGGCATGATGCAGTAAGACTATTAAGAGAGTGATCCTGTGCTATGTTTCTGCACATACAGTATTTAGATGATGAAAATGGGTCTGGAGACCCATGGACCTTGGCAGTAACATCTGAAGCTAGTAATTGTGAGCGACTGCCATGTGCACAGCCTTTTGCACAACCACTCGTGACCAGTAGTGAACTCCTTAAAGGGAAGATAAATTGAGATTTAGGGAAGGTAACTTTGGAGGCAAACTGAGCAAGGTAGCTCTAGCTACCTAGCTCTAGCATGGTAGCTCTAACCTTGTTTCTTAAACTGTCACCCAAATCCACTCTGAGTTGGTGTTTTCTGTTTCACCCATGATAAGTGGGTTATATTATAGGTCCAGAAAGCCTGTTTTCCAAGTATTTCTAAAATCACAATACTGCTTTTATAAAAGGCAAATCTAAAATTACTTTAAGAATTTACTTTAGAAACTCACTGCTTTTTAATTTAATTTAATTTTATTTTATTTTATTTTATTTTATTTTTTCTGAATTGCATTAGGCCAGCACTGAGAACCTTTTGGGTGCTTTACTGAAGTTCCCAATAAATAGCAATTTTTCCAGAAGTAGTGTTTATACTATTTTCTAAGAAAATACCACAAACTTGGCAAAGGCTTTTTTTGACTATAGTGCAGACTACTGTGGATGCCTTGCCCATATCCTGCAATCTTATATTAATGACACTTCTTTGAAATAAGATTTTGGGAGAGGGGTAGATTTGGTCATATGGAAAGAAATAAGTTAACCATTTTAATTATTTTTTTTTCATTACTATATTTAAGTAGTTTTGGATACAAAGAGAAATAACTTAGTGAATCCACTCCCCAGGAAGCAGAACAGCAGAACAGCATAAAAATCCACATAGTGCACATTGAAAAAAAAAAAAAAAAAAAAAAAAGAGAATTCGAGAGAGAGAAGAGATGAATTATTTGTTGGTTTCTGACAAACTTTTAATCACATTTGTAGGAGTTTGCACAGGAAATGAACTCAAGAGATATGCTTTCAAATGTGCCAATGATGCTGGCTGATAGAACTTTAGCAGAAAAGACTGGAAAAGTCCATGAAAAACATTACGATGGGTTCCTTGGCTGACTGGTGTATTAATGTAAAAGTCTAGGATTCAAATAGTCTCAGGAAAACAAACAAACAAACAAACCAAAAAGAACACCTTAGTTTGTTATGGATATGTGCTTTGTTCTATGGTGGCTAATGAGATATGAGTCCTGTTTGGAGTTTGTCTATGTTTGGGGCATTCGCAACTTATGTGTTATATACTAATAATGATTCTTTTCTAACCAATGACTCATTTGCATTAGAATTACAGGCTTTTAATTTCTCTGAAGTTTTTACTTACTTTCAGATTTATTTGAATTGACCAACATTTTCAAATGTTATTGTGGGTATGTGGACAGAAAGAAAGACATAGCATTGAATGTGTAAGTCTGATTTTCTTTGGAAACCATGAAAAAACAAAACAAAACAAAATAAAAAACAGTAGTCATGTATGCTGTTCATCAAATCTAAGTTCCAGTTCTCACCAGGGTAAAACTAGTTGAAAGAGGATAAAAAGAACAAAAACAAACAGTAGAAAACACATGAAGTTAAAATTGAAACAAGAGAAGCTAGTTGCTCAGGCTTTGATAAAATAAAGCCTCCTTTGAAAATGTAAATGTATACAGCTACAAGGGAAAGACCATGATCAGTCCTCAGGTTCTGAATAAAACACTGCCTAGACTGGACTTGCAACATACTTCACTGAGTTAATTTTGCATTGGATATCCAACTGAGCAGTGGAAATAAAAGCTACCCTGTTTTTTAAAATTGGCATTGTCTTTCCTCTGAGATCTGCCAAACAGTATCCCCCCCTGAAAGTCTCTTCAGTTGTTTAGAGGGTGTTACCTCTGACTATGGATGTTGGATGAAACAAAATGAAGAAAAAACTCTCTCTTTGAAATATGATCTACATAAAAAGATTTTAAATAAAAATAATGGCTGTTATGTGTACGAGTGTTGATATTTTTCTGTTACACTGTAAATTTTAACTCCAAAAAGTATCAGTTGTTGAATACTTCTAATGCATTTAGTGAACATCCTGCTGCATGTCATTTTAAACCAATAAGCTAGCACTTTTCATACACTAGTTGAATGAAATCTTGTCCTCTAAAAATGCTATGAAACTTTATTGATACCAAACATACAATAAATTTCCTAGACATCATTTACTTTAAGAACTGTTAATTCGGAATAGCCTGCCTCCAATACTTTTCATCAATCATTTCACAATGAGCTTTTTTTTTTATTAAAAAAAAAAAAAAATCATAGAGCTTTTAGAAAAATATTCCAATTGATAAAATCTAGCTGTAAACCCTACATCTTCTGAAGTATGTGAAAGGGCTGCAAGCTAGAACATCTCCGTTAACATACATTAAAAGCAAATTTTGAAAATTGGTTATCATACTAGATTCAACAAAAAGAATAATCAACCTTTTTGCAGTTACATAGCAACTGTCACCTCAAAACACAATACCGTAGGAAAATGAACACACTGTGAACACACTTTCCAATTAATGTATTAGGATTGGCTGAGTAACATAAAAATAAGAGGAATAAAGGTTATGTGAATTATTCCTGATATGGAAAAATGAAATTTTACTGTGTAAGCAGCAAAAAAAAAAGTACTTTATTCAGAATCTGATTGAGCTCTAAGTAAAGTCAAAGATATTTTGGAAAAAGTGCCATGTAAAATTCCAGAACTTGCTAAAAATAAGTCCACCAAAAAGGGGACAGAAAATAAAAGAAAAGGAACATAAGTTCATCTAAAAATAAGATTTAAAAATGCAAATTTGGCTCACTATGTACATAGCTAATGGCTAATATACATACACTTTATGTAAGATAGCAGATATTTTAAGGCAATATATAAAACTGAAAATAATAATTGTTTCTTCTATTACCACCAATTATAGGAACCTAATTCATGATATGATTTGTTATTGTGCTAAGTGCTGTACAAATATAAAACAAAGCTGGGCCATTCAAAAGTTACTTTAAAATATCAGAAATAGTAATCTGACAGGAGAATGAAGTACATTGACTTCATTCCTAGCAAGTATAGAATGCAATCAGGAATTCATATGAAAGGATTTCTGTCTCAGAGGATAAAGAGATTACAGAAAAGCTGAGGGATTTCTTCACGTGGGTCTTCACAGAGAATAATGGGGAAATACCTTCCTAATGGGTCACTTTTCATGTGTAATGAAGATATCAAATTATTGAAGAATTCTAGAAATTAAATCAAAATAAATCACCAAAAAGTCAGTTTGTTTGGAATATTGTTCCTTTTGGTTGTGTTGCCTGTTCACTGGCCATTCTTTATTTGCTGAAAGAATTTGCAGAAAAAGGTGTATTTATTCCTGGCATTTCTCACGTGTAGTGTAGGTTATTTTGTATAATCCAGAGCTATTTTACTGTGTTAGAGACAATTTAACTATGGTTTATACTTCCATGCTACCACACAACTGCTTGAAATATATATATATATACATAAATTAATTTAGATAGGCAAATCTTGCAACAGTCTTGGAAGATGCTGACATTGAGGCACTGATTATCTCAAAAGGTTTGCTCCATCTCCTGCAGCAGTGATACACTCCAGGCCACAGCTCAGTCTCCAGAGCTGCCAGCTTCCCATGACAGCTTTTCCAATAAGATTATTGTTTTCCTAGGAGCATGTAAAGATACTTGCTTTTTTTTTTTTCCGCTTTTTTTTTTTTCTGATGTTGCCTATTTGATGAATGTTTCTAGAACATCGTGTCACGATATGATATGATATGATAATTCCTTGAAAAATCAGATTGTAACAGTTGCACCTAGTTAGTTGGACAAACTTGATCTTGAGATCTTAAAGAAAAAAAAAAAATAATCCCAGGCACTAGACAATTCCAATAGTATAACACATCTAAAGAGAAAACCAGAGATTTTGAGATCTGTACAGATGTAATGGACATGAACCTGCTAATACTTCAGGGGACTGTGCTTAACTATTTCTGATAGTTTTACGTATTGTGATTCTGTGAAAACATTCATGGCTATCTGTAAAATTATATGTCTTTTGTTTTGTTTTATTGTAGTGTGATTAACAATCTTGCAGAGTTCTAAAATATTCCAACAATAAGGGCCTAAATTTTCTTGTCTAATAAGATTATCATCTCTCAAAATACATCTGAATTTGCAGCTTTATTTGGTATATATTGTTTCAAGCTTGAGTAGGCACATTTTTCATAAATTATGAAAATATAACTCAATGTCTCTTTTAAACTGCTTAAAAACCATAAAGCAGTTTTCTATGTCAAAGACAATGTAACCCAGTGCTGTCCATTATAGATAAACAACAGGCTATATAATATTATGTGATTGATCAGCTAATAACAGACATTTGTGTTATTTTTTTTCCTCTTCTTTATTGATGATCCAGTGTATTATTGCTTAAGGTTTTAGTTCACAAACATTAGCACACAACTAAATCTCTTAATAAAATATATAAATAATAATAATAATATATATATATATATATAATAAATATATATAAATATATTTATTTATAATTATATAATAATATAATTATAATATTTATATATTTATTATATAAATATAATAAATATATAAATAATATATAAATAATAAATAATATATAAATAAAAAATATCATCTCTCATTTGTATTTGTAAGAGATAGCACTGCAAATTTATTCCTTTCATATTGTCTTGGTGTGTGCGCACACATCTGCATGTGTGTGTGTGTGTTTGGCGGGTTAATAGTATTGAATTAAATCAGAGAATCATCAGGTCATACAATACTTATCTGTTTATAGAAAATAAATTCTGGAGCTTATAATAAGTCAGGTTAAAGATATTTTCTTCCAAATCGTCCATAGAAATTTACAGTATAAATTGGTTATCTTGGACTGCCTGTAGCAATAAATATTTTTCTAATGAAAACATGCGTTGGAGAAAAAGTCCATGGATTTTTACATGGCTTTTTGAGGTTGTTCAAATGACAAGCAGTCAATTTAGTTGCTCTAATCTTTAAACCTAAGAGCCTAACTCTTACAGAATCTTTTTATATGTTTTCATTAGTTTTCCATGATACCTGCTTGGAGAAAACTGTAGAATATCACAATAAAAGTTAATATTAGGCTAACATTCATCCTGAACTTTTGGGATTCAGAAAAAATCTCTCACTCATTTATCCAGTGCACAAATGTAAAACTCTTTGAAAATACATGCGTTAAAAATATTTCCAGCTTCTGTTTGGGACACATTATAGCCACTGTGCTATAATCATGAAAATTACAGTTAAAATTTTAGAATGTTTAAGTTCCTCAGCACCAGAGTAGCCATAAACCTATTTGCTATTTAGCCATTTAACACAATTATTTACTGTTCAAGAGATACACAGTTACTATAGCAACAGCTACATTTACCATCCAGAATAAATGGAAGCCCTAATCTGTCCTGCCAGTAAAACGAAAAGGTTTTTAAATGTAGTTTATCTGTTGCCTTTGTAATAGAAATTAGTGGCACTCAAATTATGAACCATGATCTGGTTGCAGAAGCCAGCTTTGATCTTGTAGGCAAATGTTACACCTGGTTCATGGTTTCACTGCTTGTTCAGTGGTTTGACAACTGGCAATAATATACTTTTTTTTTTTCTTTCTTTAGCTTATGATAAATGACAGGTGAAACCAGAAGAAATAAGAGAATCTTCATCTAGCTTTTTCTTGTGGTTAAAATGATCAATAATCAAATTAACTGAAAGATAACTTTCAAATAAAATATTAATTCAATATCACTGAAATAATAATAATAAAAAGCAGATTAATATTACCAAAATATGAAAAGAAATATTAATGGCTGTTACTGTTTTCCTTATAAAAATAAATAAATTACATAATTTTGAAAACAAATATAATTTCTTCATGGGCTTTTTGTAACATTTCTGCTTGAAAGGTTTGTAAGGACAATTTGATATGGATTATACTTGCAGAATGAACTAGACCATTTCAGAACTGCTCCCTATATCAACTTTGTATGTCAGAAAAAAATATATTTTTTTTTGTATTCTGGAATAATGAGTGTGCTTGCAGAACCTGTCTTATGTTATCTTATGCGTAAAGCTAAGTTCTTCACAATGAAATATAATTGTTATAAAAAGGATATTAAGACAATTCACTTGGATGATGTATTTTATATTATACACTATTTTTAATAATTATTTTTGTTATTTGTTAATTATACTGTACTGGTATCTCAAGGAGTTTCCTGACTGAAGAACAAGTCTCCGTCAGTCTATGCATTGAAACAGTTGAGCATTTCTTACACTCCAAGCCAGCAGAGAGTAGATGAAGTTGGATGTATTAATGACTTGCTGAATCTTCCTGTCTCTTTCTGCCCACTTACCCTCTTGTGGGACAGTAAGGGACAGGAGCCATCTCTAGAGTTCTCTTCCCTGCACTGGAGGTATTGGTAGCATGACGTATTGGTGTAAGAGAGCAAGTTAAGAACATAACCTCTTTTACCTGCAGTGTCATTTTAAAAAAAAGGTTAAATTCTGGCCATGGAGTGATGCATATTCCAATCCTGAGGGGAGGGGGAGGAATCTGTCTTTTAAGTACCTTGAATGTCCTTACAAAACAAAACAGAGCAAAACAAACAAAAACAAACAAACAAAAACACTTTAGTCCTAAAATTTGTTAACTTCAGCATTTGTTATCTTTCTTCTTCCATTTGAGAGATGTGATCATAATAAATATTTTCAGAAAAATTCTGTATTATAAATATGTGGCCTTAGCTAATTTCCTTCAAATTGTGGCAAAGACTGAAGAAGAAACTGTGTCTCAAAACTTCTGATCTTCACTCTTGAAATGTTTGTTAGAACTTTCTGTTTACAAGATGTTTTCTATAAAAAAAAAAAAAAAATCCTCTGGTTATTCTTATGCAAAGGAAGCATCTAGGTTCATAATAGTTGAAGAAAGCTGAAATATTTTCAATCTTAAAGGCTTGATGGGAGTTTCCATCAAGTTTATCTGAAACAGTCTTTTTGGATAAAATGGCTGAAGAATGGTTAGTGTTTGCAGATGTACAGAATAACTCTAATCAGTAGCTTGTCCTACTACCTGAAGTTTGGTTAGGTAGATAATTGAAAGCCTGGTCTGAGGTTAAAATAATAATAATATGAGTGTAAACCAAAAAAATCATCTTAAAAATAAAAGCCGTATATTTTTGTACTGTACAGAAAAAATAAAAGTGAAAAAGATGCATCTAGCTTGACTAATTGTACCTTATTCCCCAGATAGTTCTAAAATGTCATTTATTTATTAAAACAAACGAACATAATTGGTTAATGAGGAAGTATGCAGAATCATGTTCTTTCATGTTTTTCCAGATTGCAGTTTTCGTCTAAATGCAAACAGCTAAAGACTAAGAAATGCAGTATTTCGAATTATAGATAACACTCATTCAATCTTAACTCTGCCTTACTTTAGCAACAGTCCAATAAAATCATAATGTTTGTACTTGATCTTTCCTGGGAAGAACAAACACTATTTACATCTGTATTACGATGAATTCACCCTCCTCAAAGCCTTCTCCTGAAGTAATTAAAGAGTAGCTCCTTGTCTCCTTTGTATTCTTTTATACAGTGCTAGTGTAAAAAGGTTACACTTTTGAACATCACCCTCATCCCCAAATCAGGACTATTTTATTTTTTTGCATTTGCAGTCATGTCAAAACCACACAGAAAGGGGGCTGGTATGTCTCCCCTTTATTGTCCTCTCCTGACAGTCTCAAACACATCCCCTCATATTCTCCCCATCATTCTATTACTTAATCATCTCTGTCCTCCTAGGAAACTTTTGCATGTGTAATTCAACCCACTACCCACCTCCCCAATTCTCAAAATGCTATCTAAATTTTCAGTAGATTGGATTTCTTAAAAACAGAAATGAGACAACTTCCTCTCTCCACCTCCTCCTTTAACAGGACAGATTTAAGTTCCACACTTGCAGAACAAGACACGTGCTTTTTTCTTGGTGCCAACCCTCAGCTTTACATTGACATGGGCTGGGAAAAGGCACGTTCACCTTTTGCTGTCTTCCACTTCAAATGAGCACTGCTTGGATAGACACCCCAGATGCTTGGGGTATTTAGGAACATAAAGAGCAAAATGATTTAATTGCTCTGCAGGCATTAGCCAGCTATTGTGACAGCATCGGTTGCATGAATAACTGTTTTTGACCCTAATGAAATAGCTGTGGCTGCATATGATATCAAAAAGAAAAAGCTGATGCCAGTAATGAACATGACTGCATTTTTCGTTTCAAATATATGCAAAAATGTCTATAGGATTGACCTGCAGACTGTGCTGGGAAGAGTGAACAGGGAGTGAGGTTATATGCAGGAAACCACTTCCTTAGATAACTTACATTTGATTCTGTAACTGTAAACTATACAGCAAAGCTAAGACAATGAATTTAAGCTTTGGGACTTTAGAGCATATATAGAAATAGTGACCTTTAACAGTAGAGTTCTCAATATTAAATACAAGAAAGGTGATATTTCTCTGTAGTGTTTCTTACATTTTCAATTTTCTTTCTCTGTCTTTGGAGGGCCAAATTCTATAGTCCTTGTAACAAAACTGCTAGTATTAATTATTAATAGGAATTTTGTTCAGTCAATAATGACAAAGTTTGGGCCCTTTGTTCTCAACAATTATTTATTTTCAGTCTGTGAAATTCTTCAGTTATATCTTCTTGTAGTTTTGGGTCATGTATGCTTTGAATTTCCTCATGTAATTTATCTCTCAACCTTGCTTGTCACACAGAAAGTATAAATTTACCTGCAGTTTTGTCTTCATCTCAGTTTCCTTTTTCTCAGTATTAACTCTCATTAGTCCCTAGCTGTCAATTTTAGTTTCTATTATTGCTTTGAGGAAAAACACCATAATTATCTAGAACACTGAATATGTATTGACTAGGTTAACATTTAGATTCAGTATCACAGACATTAATATTAATAAACACTTTTTCAATTCAAAAAGTTTAAATCACTTCTCAAGTATTCTGATCTTATGTTTGAACTTCTTTAAAAGATTCTGGGGAAAAAAACAACAACAACAACAACAAAATAGCTTAGGTTTTTTGTTGTTTGGGGGTTTTTTTGGTTGTTTTTCAGAGATATAAAATCATCGTATTAGACTAAACATTTCTCAACAGAAAAAAAAAAAAAGAAAGATTAGGTTTGTCAGCAACAGCATGAAGACAGCATTCAATAGTAATTAGTGTGCAAGAATGATTATTCCTTTATGTAGATTGCAATTGATTTGGTGATTCAAGTAGCAGGGGGATAAAGGTTCATCCTTGCACATTCCAGCTGATACCCTTCTCTTACTCGTTTTTCAGAAAAGGCAAATGTAGTGAGTTTTCTTTGTTTGTTTGTTTCAGGGAAAATGTTCTGTCAGGGGGGAAAGGGCATTTTAGTTGGTTTTAAGGTAGCATAAATCTTTTCTTTAAGATCAAAGGTTGGTTTTGTAAAAGTTTCCAATTCACCACTGAAAAGGTTCCCACTTCCCAATTAGCAGCCTGGCAAACCATTCCTAGAAAGTAATTTGGAAGTAGGTATGAGTCTGGGTTTCCATTTGACAGACCTTTTTTGGAGATTAAGTGTATAGTATAATGTAGATACAGACTACCCTGTGTGTTTTGGCCTCCATATCTGGGAATGCCTCCCAGCATTGCTTAATTTAATAGATGTGGAAATACGGTACTAAATGTTATGTCATCTGAACTATTCATTGAAGCCATGGGAGGTCTCCAACTCCATCCTGGGCACCATGTATTCAGCTGCCTGAATACAGCTCTTAGTGTTCGGAAAATGACTTCTTTCATAGTTCGCCTTTTCTTTTTGATTCGTTAATAGAGTTATGCAGCATTGACTGTAACATCACAAGGGTGGAATTGTAATGATGGCAGATGATAGAGTGAGTGGAATTGGCATAAATGCCTTTTCAGACATACCACAATATGCCTGAGGAAATGCCCTGAAAACAGGAGACGTTTGGTGTATTATAAGTCTTTTATCATTTTAATGCTTATGATTCTGTGGAAATAACACTCAAGGAAGCAGTTTTTTAGAAGACATTCTCAGATACAGCAAATAATGATATTGATGAGAACGAATCAGTTTCATGGTGGAAGTGTTTAAAAATAAAAGTTCCTTTCAACTCAGTGAGAACCAGATTTAATGAATTTTAAATTAGAGTGAATGGAATAGACATGAAAGAGTTAATCAGCTGGAATGGTACTAATCTGGAATAGAGGTTCCTTCCTTAGAAAGAAACTGCCTGAGTGAAATCATGTATATTGATGTTTATTGTTCTTTGACCAAGGCTTGCACGTGTGTATTTTTAAAACTAAATTCTGATCCAATTAAAGTAAATGTCAAGGATTTGGATTTTTCTGTCTTTGAGATTGTCCCTTATATATGAAAGTCTTACAAGGAGCAGCTGAGGGAGCTAGGATTGTTCAGTCCGGAAAAGAGGAGGCTCAGGGGCGACCTTATCACATTCTACAGGTACCTTAAAGGAGGCTGTAGCAAGGTGGGGGTTGGTCTGTTCTTCTACATGCCTGGTGACAGGACAAGGGGGAATGGGCTAAAGTTGTGCCAGGGGAGGTTTAGGTTGGATATTAGGAAGAACTTCTTTACTGAAAGGTTTGTTAGGCATTGGAATAGGCTGCCCAGGGAAGTGGTTCAGTCACCATCCTTGGAGGTCTTTAAAAGACATTTAGATTTAGAGCTTAGTGATATGGTTTAGTGGAGTACTTGTTAGTGCTAGGTCAGAGGTTGGACTCAGTGATCTTGGAGGTCTCTTCCAACCTAGATGATTCTGTAATTCTGTGAAATATTTCTATTTGATTCTTGATCAGCTAGAGGTCTGCTTTACAGACATTAACAATTAGTCCATGTTAAAGCAGAGATAAGAGGGTAAGTCTTGCAGCCACTCCAGAGACATACTTTAGTTTCATTTATTTTGTGTTTTCCTACTGTAATGTTTGTAAACTTTAATTCCTCTCCTATTGCAACAGTATTATTAAGTACAGATTCACTTTAAAATGACCTTGTTGTATGCATCAATTGAATATTGTCATAGCTTCTACAGCTCATTGCTACTGTTGTTATCTAACTCATAGTGGTTTATCATCTCATCAGTAAACCAAACGATTCTGGAAACTATATAATCTATGATAAATAAAAGAATATAGGACAAATAATTGACCTTTTATTAGTGTTTTCAGTTATAAAATATATAAAAATATTTGTCATACTAATGTGTAAATACTCATAGTCACAGATGACTGTAATGAACCAAATTTTTGATGGACTTGAGTACAGAAGAACAGGTGTACAAGGTTAGACCACGTTTTATCCAGAATAGTGTCCTGACTGTGAGCAGTCAGTTGTAGCAGATACTAAGCTACAGGATACAGTTGTGTTGCTCAGTTTCTTAGCAACTTCTATGAAACTTACAGAAACAGAAATTCTGGCTATCGCTTTGCATTTAATAGTACTTGATGTCTTTCCTTTCATAAACAAAAATCATTTGTTTCTGAGAGAATAGTTTATGGTAATAAATGTTCAAAGAGTACCTTTGAAAAGCTTTTTTAGTGGGTGAGCTTCCGTTTTTTTTTATATCTAGGTCAAGGATCTCCACAAAATAATTTGCAATTAGACAATTTTAAAACACCCCAATATAGATACTGTTGCTGAAATTAACTTCATATCAATGTATAAAAAAATGAAAACCTTTTCTTACATATTTTAAAGGATGCAACATTTTTGAAAAAATATCAATTTGTAGCATACTTAGTCTTGGAACCACTTTTATTCAATTTAATTATAAAATGGTTATATAGCATAGGATAAAAGTTTCTCTACCTGTCTAAGGCTTTCTCTGAAAGAGAAGTTCGTTAAAGCTAAAATGAATCATAAGATATTCCTGTATTGGGTTTACTTGGCAGGGTTTTGTTAGCAGGGGTTTTCTGTGAGCAGAGCCCATAGCTGCACCATATGAGATCAGAGACAGTTTCACCAAGGTCAGTGCAGAAGAAGGGGGAAGAGGTGCTCCAGGTGGCAGGACAGAAGTTCCCCTGCAGCTGGTGGAGAGGCTCCTGAAGGAGCACACTGACCCCCTGCAGCCCATGGGTCCCACATGGAGCAGATCTCCACGCTGCAGCCCGTGGAGGAGCCCCTGGTGGAGCAAGCGGATATGGCCTGGAGGAGGCTGCAGCCCACAGAGAGCCCCCGCAGGAGCAGGCCCTGGGCCGGAGCTGCAAACCATGGAGAGGAGCCCACACAGGAGGAGGAGACCTAGTAGGAGCTGCTGCCCTTGAGGCACCCATGCTGGAGCAGTCTTTTCCTGAAGGATGGTCCCCGTGGTACAAACCCATACTGGATTCCCCACTGAATTTGGAAGCAGCTCGGATGACTTAGAGGCCAAAATCATACCCCCAAAAAAATAAAAATATAGCCACATCTCAGGTTTGATAAACCCATATTTAAATACTATATTTGCAGCTCCTGAAGGAGCAAAGTTTATCCATTACTGGGATACTCACAATCATCTCTATAATTAGAAAAATGTTAGTATAAAATAATGTTTGTTTTATGACATAGTTTTGAAAGCAATTGACAAAATGCACTATAAAAGGACATCAGGGAGTCAGAGAGGGAAATTGACTGGTGGAAATTGACAGACTCGTGAGCCAGCCACCACACAAGAAACAAAGGTTCCCCTATCCCACCAGGCAGACACTACACAAAAAACAAAAGTTCCCCCATCCTATCAGGCAGTAGGATTGGACCTAGACCAAGAGGGGGGGATGGAAGCAGGTTTCTGTTCGGGATGGTAGGCGAGCCCTCTCCCTGCCCACCTCACCTTCCCATCTATCCTTACATAAAAAGTATGAGGCTCTAGAACATGACAGTCAAAACAACGATGTAGACGAAAGCCCATCCAGGTTGGAAGGGGTGCATAAGGCAAGGCAACCTACCCCCCGCATCACTACATCTTCTGTCAAGAAAGAAAGGTTTATTGTCATAGGGGACTCCCTTCTGAAAGGGACAGAGGGCCCAATATGCCGACTGGACCCAACCCACAGGGAAGTCTGCTGCCTCCCTGGGGCTCATGTAAGAGACATTTCCAGGAAAGTCACTCGCCTGGTACGGCCCTCTGACTACTACCTGCTACTGCTTTTTCAGGCTGGTAATGACGAAGTAGCAAGGACAAGTCCGAGAGTGATCAAAAGGGACTTTATGGCTTTGGGGTGAGTTGTTAAAGGATATGGGGCAAAGATTGTGTTTGCCTCTATTCTTCCAATAGGAGGGATCAATGTTGACAGGCAGACACGTCTCATCAATACGCGGCTCTGAGACTGGTGCCACTGGCAGAACTTTGGGTTTGTTGATCACAAGAATGTCTACACAACACCAGGTCTGCTGGCACCAGATGGGATGCATCTCTCTCAGAGGGGGAAAATGATTTTTGCCCAGGAGTTAGAGGGGCTTATAAATAGGGCTTTAAACTAGAGTCAAAGGGGGAAAGAGATAAAACCAGGCCCGCCAGTGATAAGCTAAGGGATGGTGCACTAGAATCAGAGGAACTGTGTGCTAGTGAGGTCCTTCGATCTGCTCCACGAGGTGCTGCGTACAATGAGGCACATTTGAAGTGCTTCTACACAAACGCACATAGTATGAGGAATAAAATGGATGAGCTAGAAGTCTTGGCCCAGTCCCACAGCTGTGACATCATTGGCATAAGCGAAACCTGGTGGGATGAGTCCTGTGACTGGTGTGTTGCAATAGATGGTTACAGGCTCCTCAGGAGGGACATGCAGGGGGTTGGTGCTGTACGTGAAGGAGGGCCTGGATTGTGTGGACCTTTCAGTTGGCGATGTTTGAGAGTTGAAAGTTGAGAGTCTCTGGGTAAGGATTAAGGGATGAACAAATAAATAATAAAGGGAATGTCTTCATGGGAGTCTATTACAGACCACCCGGCCAGGATGATGACACCCATGAATTATTCTTTGAGGAACCAAGAGATACCTCAAGATCAACTGCCCTTGTCCTTATGGGGGACTTCAACTTGCCAGATGTCAACTGGGATTACCACATAGCTGACATGAGAAGGTCCAGGAGGTTCCTAAAGCACCTCGATGATAACTTCTTGGTGCAGGTGCTACGGGAGCCAACTAGGAAAGTTGCCTGTTGTTAATTGCTATTGTGTTAATTTTCAAGAAGGGCAGGAAAGAAGACCCTGGCAAGAAGACCCTGGCAACTACAGGCCTGCCACTCTCACATCAGTGCCTGGTAAAATTATGGAGAAGATTATCCCTGATGTTATTGAAGCGCACCTGGGGGACAATGCAGTCATTGGTCACAACCAACATGGGCTCAGGAGGTGTAGGTCCTGTTTGACTAATTTGGTTTCCTTTTATGATAATGTCACCCATCTTGTCGATCAAAGGAAACCAGCTGATGTGATCTTTTTGGATTTCAGTAAAGCTTTTGGCACAGTTTCCCATAGGATCCTACTGGACAAAATGTCCAGCATACAGTTAGATAAAAACATCATACAATGGGTGAACAATTGACTGATGGGTAGGGTTCAAAGGGTTGTGGTAAATGGGGCCACATCTGGCTGGCGGCCGGTCAATAGTGGGGTCCCCCAAGGCTCCATTTTAGGGCCAGTTCTCTTCAGTGTTTTTATAAACGATTTGGATATAGGACTAGAAGGTGTGTTGAGCAAATTTGCTGATGATACTAAACTGGGAGGAGCTGTTGACTCTGTTGAGGGTGGAAAGGCCTTGCAGAGAGATCTGGACAGATTGGAGAGCTGGGTAATTATCAACCACATGAAGTTTAACAACAGCAAGTGCCGGGTCCTGCACCTGGAAAGGGGCAACCCTGGCTATACATACAGACTGGGGGGCGAAACGCTGGAGAGCATCCCCGCAGAGAGGGATCTGGGGGGTTTGGTTGATAGCAAGCTGAATATGAGCCAGCAGTGTGCCCTGGCAGCCAGGAGGGCCAACTGTACCCTGGGGTGCATCAAACACGGCATTGCTAGCCGGCCAAGGGAAGGGATTGTCCCCCTCTACTCTGTGCTGGTGCAGCCTCACCTCGAGTACTGTGTGCAGTTCTGGGCACCATGGTACAAAAAGGATGTGAAACTATTGGAGAGTGTCCAGAGAAGGGCTGCAAAGATGGTGAAGGGCCTAGGGGGGAAGACATATGAGGAGCAGCTGAGGTCACTTGGCCTGTTCAGCCTGGAAAAGAGGAGGCTGAGGGGAGACCTCATCGCGGTCTGCAGTTTCCTCACAAGGGGGAGTAGAGGGGCAGGCACTGATCTGTTCTCTTTAGTGATCAGTGATAGGACCCGTGGGAATGGAGTCAAGCTGCAACAGGGGAGGTTCAGGGTGGATATCAGGAAGAGGTTCTTCACTGAGAGGGTTGTCACACAATGGAACAGGCTCCCCAGGGATATAGTCATGGCACCAAGCCTGTCAGAGTTCAAGAGGCGTTTGGACTGTGCACTTAGTCATATGGTCTGAATTTTTGTGTAGACCTGCGTGGAGCCAGGAGTCAGACTCGATGATCCTTATGGGTCCCTTCCAACTTGGGATATTCTATGATTCTATGATTCTAAAATGCACTATAAAAGACATAAGCAACTGTAAAGATCCTTCTCAGATCTTCTGATTCCTTAAGTAACATGTATTGGCTTAGCCTTCACTAGCTCTCATGTTGGTGTGTCTCAGGAAGTGTTTAGGGAATCATGTATTGCAACTTGCCTTTATAAAGGGTTAACCCAGAACAATCCATGGCTTGTGCATTCTCTACCCGTGATGGAGTCTTCTTCACTTGATCCTTTAAAGTTTATTCTTCTCCTTGTGATTAACCATAAAGATATTGAATGTACACTCACTTCTTTCTTCTATTCTTCTTAAGATTGCTGAATTAATATTTATATTTCTGTTGTGATCAGACTATACTACTTTTTACTTCATTGCTTCATTTAGACATTTATACTTAGAGGCTATTTCTTCTCATGGAATCACTGTGATGAAACTTCATAAAAGATTTGAGAAATATTGATTGTTCAGGAACCATTCGGTATTTATAAGGCATGTCTGAAGTAGTCCTGGCAAAGAGTCTACATGCCATGTATAAACAAAAAGAACTATTTAAGAATAAAGTAACCAAGACTGCACAACCCCAAAACAGTGAAAATCCAATTTTAATAGACTTAAGTGAACTACAAGAATCACAATTCCATGACCATCTAGATGAATTATTTTCTCCCCAGCCTAGTTGTGACAGCTTCTTCATTGTAATTCTTAAGTTCCGTAAACTTTCATTCTTTCTTAGGTTCCCCTACCTCAGAATCTCCCTGAAAAAGTCTCTAAATTTTCAACACATCCCAGAGAATTTCTATAACAGAGAATTTGCAATGTGAAATTTTGGAGGCAAAGCAATGAGAGGAGTGCAGCAGTTCTCATCAACACTAGTATTCATGGACATTTGATCCAGCTATAGTTGCACACCTGTGTGATCCCACCAATCCTACTCTGCTCAGGTTGGATGTGTCTCTGCACGCTGAAACATGAACATTGCCAAATTCTGAAACGTTCTGAAAAAATAGTTATGCAGGGGAGCATAAGATACCAGACTTCCATAGGAAATATAAGACAATAGTACATGCTTTGTTTGCTTTCATATTTAATTACAAATGCGATTTGTTTTGTGTGAAATGGTTTCAGAAGTGATGTTTCACTGGAGTAACACTCATGTACTGAAGCAAAATTCAAGGTCTTTCAAGTTTGTTTTGGAATACATGGGGTAAAAGGGTCACGTACATACTGCAGGTGTTATTGCTTTGACTGCTAAATGTTATGTGGTTACTTTTATACTAGGGATGGGACTGAGACCTCCAACTCATTTTGCAATAGACTATTGAATAGCCATCAGCTGAAGCAAATTTCATTCAGTAGCAACCAAAAATGCAATTGAACTCAATGACCTGGAGGTGAAAGGCTCTGTATCTCATTACCACTTTCCTAAACCTTCTAGTCCCAGAGTATTTTCTTCAGTCTTTTGAAAAGAGACATCTATTGCACAGATATAACTGCCATTGAGTATCTTAGTCATTTAACTTTAGATTGTTGAGTTTCATTATTGTTTATTCCTTTGTCTCAAGCTGAATCATTTTCAAAGAATCAGATAAAGCACTATCATTATGATATCATTTATGAAGCTACGTAATTGTAGCTTTTCTCACTAAATCATTGAAATAGTGCATTTTTTTCTTGTTAAATATTACTTTATTTTCAGATGTGGCTATTACATCATTCTGTTTATTTCTCAAGGAAATAGTTTTTAAGTAGAGATCCTGTGAATTTCTCTATTAGTATCTGAAATATTGATTAGTTTTAACCATAAAATAAACATTTTGAGGGACATTTTACATAAACATTTTTTGCAGTTCATACAATTTTTCCAATAACTGCCTGATTTTAAAAATATAATGGGAGAGATTTCTTTTTCATTTTCTTTATTTTGCCTGAACAAAAACATAAGGTTTGCTATAAAAGTTAGATTTTTGGTCCATCTTATATAACATGTCAGTAACCATCAGTTAGAAATTATTTAGACACAAATAAACTAAAGCATCAAAGACATGGGAAATTGTTTCCCTCCAAATAATCAGTTTATATCCTGAATAGTGAAAGACAATAATCCAAATCATTACTACTATGAATCAAAATATTTTATCTCACTCTTTTATAATTCAGGGATGTTTTCTGAAGAGAACTCTGGCATCTGTGTGTCAAAGACATTATCTAGTGAATAAAAATCCTACTGAGAAAAATATTTAGGATAACTGCTTGTGTCTACCCTTCAGTAAAAAGGAATAACAAAGAAAAGAAGGAAGAAAAGAAGAAAGGAAGGAAGATAGGAGGAAGGAAGGGAAGAGAAAAAAGAGAGAGAGAAAGAAAGAGAGAAAAGGAAGGAAGGAAGGAAGGAAGGAAGGAAGGAAGGAAGGAAGGAAGGAAGGAAGGAAGGAAGGAAGGAAGGAAGGAAAAAAAAAGAAAGTGCTTGACTTCTCATGTGTCCTTAACTTCCAGAAGACTTACAAACCTCTAAAACAGAAATACATTGTTTAAAAGATTGCAGTCAGTGGGAAGGTCACATAGAGCAAGCTGTTTGACAGCTGCAAAGCACTCCTACCAATGAACATCGGCACCATAGACTCTTTTGAGCCGGGGTAATGTAAACGCAATTGGTATATTTCACCTGTGTTTCCTTTTTTCCCTTTGTAAAAATAAAATAAAATAAAATAAAACAAAACAAACAAACAAAAAAAACCACAGCCAGTAGTTTTTCAGAAAAAGACAGAAAGATGTATTCATTTTCATATATGGTCAACTGACATTATCTTAGAAACCTCTTTTACACATTTGTTAGGAAAGCACGTAAGTAAAACCTCTCCCTTAAAAGTGAAACAATAAGGTGTTTTTGTTGTTGTTGTTTTGTTTTGTTTTGTTTTCCCCCATACTGCATGGAATTTTTATAATATTAACATAATAATGACTCTTAAAAGGATTTCATCAACTTGAAATCTTAAAAAAATATATAAACTAATGGAGATGTAAGTTTTAATATTTAGACTGACCGCATTTATAGTTTGCAAATGAAAATTCTGTTTTTTCCAATATTTGTTTAAGTTACTAAATATGACTATACTTGGCTCCCTGCAGCTTTTCTTCTTCCCTCTGTAAACAGTGAGGCCTTCATTCAGATGATTCATATACAATAAAAAATAAAAAATAGTATTTTCATTTTTCTACAAAGTGAAGTCATGCAAGAACATGTGATATGCTATCTGCAGAGTTAGATGATGTTGTGAAAGAGTTTTAGTCCTTCTAAACTGCAGCAAATATAGAAATATCTGAAATATATCTAATGATGAAGAACAGACCTACCGAAATAACTGTACCTTTGTTTGCAATTCTAGCAGAGACATCAGGAATTTAATATGCCTTTACAATAAACTGCCCTCTCATGCCTGAAAGTGGGCCCTTGTGAACAAATCTGAGATTTGAGGGTAGGAGAGCATAGGTAAACTTGTAGACTTCATCTGCACTGTAGCTACTTTGTTGATTGTTCAAAAAGTTCAGTCTCAGCCAGAGCTGTTGACCTGGACTGTTCCTCAAGCATTACATTCACTATTTTTTTTTTTTTCCTTAAGCCACTTATATTAGCCCTTAGATTTATAAGAAGGCTCAACTGTTTTTGAAGTTGCAATAAAAATAGCAGGCACCACTAAATGGAAAACGAAAAAGGAAAATATATCCTACCCAAAAGAAGAATTTCTTATAACAAGCACACAATGAAATAAACATTACAGGAATTTCGACTCAAGCAGCTTTAATTTGCCATAAGTTTTAAACATTAAGGCTTGTTAGCAGGTATGGTTGTGGGGAAAGGAGTGAAGGGCCACCATCTATAATATATTTGAAGAATAAAAGCAGTTTCAGATCCATATGCATGGGAAGCTCTCATTATATTTTTCCCTTCTCATTGCTGTTATTTATATATTTGATATTTTAGTACCACGATTATACAAAATGGAAACAGAATGCAAAATATCTGTTACAGAAGGCTCAATTTCTGTAGGATTTAGTTTGTACATTAATTTATCCCTGTTTTTACTTGATACCCTCTATGTCCCTATCTTTACATATTACCTTACCCCTTTTTCCTGGAAGGAAGACAGATAAGCCTTCCAATCCTCTTCAGTTCTTTGAGGATCTGATTCCCCTTGATTTATACCAGACAACCTCTAAGTCCCATGTTGCAGCTACTATCATGGAGGTCAAGGAGTACTTGACTGGACTTTTGCTGGAGCTCAGAAAAAGAGTAATGATTTGCCTGAAGGGTCACTATAGAACTGTAGAGAAATGTATGAAAAGCTTGAATAAATCCTCTGCTTGTGATGAAGAAGTGTTGCTTTTGTCAGGATTGATTTGTCAGTGTTTTTGTTGTTGTTGTTTTTGAGAATATATTATCTGAATTCAGAGAAAATACATGAACATTCAATGCATTTTAAAACATAAAATAACTTGCACATAGGAACATTTGCAAGGAGTATTGGGAGGTAAGTGGATTATGTCTGTAGCAATGCTGACGGTAGAGGTAATAACAGGGATCTGATAAAAGAGGAGAGAGTCTAATCTTAAAGGGAGATTTGGGCATTCAGGTAAGAAACAGAAGAAGGGTATTAAGAAGACAGGAAGAGAAAAGAGAATGGCAAATAATCAAGAATGTACAGGTAGTATCACTTTCTAACTATAACTCCCTTTCCATTTGCATTTCTTTGGGGGGAGCAGTTGAGGGAGTGTGTACAATATCTTTAGACATCCCTAGTCTTGCATGGTGTGAGCCAAGCCCTCTTGCTCTTCTAAGTAATTTGAAGGCTCTCTTTATTAGTTGGTGTGAATGCATCTGCTTGGTCTTGTCTGTAGTGTATGCGGACAAGTAGTGTATGTTTCTTGACATGGTCTTTTGAATGTCTTGTACTCATGGACACACTAGGATCCCAGTATCCATTAAATACTGTTTGATCATGTCTCTGTGACATCCCAACATATATAAATCAGAAAACAGGGAATCACTGCTCCTATATGTAAATGGAACATGCAACTGTTTTAGAAACTGGTGTAGCTGAAGGACAGAAGCATATAATAGGTTTTGAAAGTTCTCATGCACTGTCAGCAGGCAAATTGAGAAGAAAATCTGACGAAAGGACAGGAATAGCTCTACTCTTTCAGAGTTTTGATTTTCACAGATTCATACAATCACAAAATGGTCGAGATTGGATGGGAGGTCACCTGGTCCAACCTCCCTGCTCAAGCAGGGACACGTAGGGCTGGTTGCTCAGGACTATGCCTTTTGAATGTTTCCATATAGAAGACTCCATAACCCTTCTGGGCAACCTGTGCCACTCCTCTATCACCAGCAAAGTAAATAAATGCTTCCTGAAGTTCAAGAGGAACCTGTGTTCCATTTGGTGCTCATTGCCTCGTGTCCTGCCACTGGACACCACTGAACAGAGCCTGGCTCCATCCTTATTGCATCCTTCTTTCAGGTATTTATACATATTGATATCGTCCCCCTTCTCAGCTTTTTCTTCTCTAGGCTGAATAGTTCCATTTCTCTCAGCCTTCCCTCAGAAGAAAGACAGTCCAGTCTTTAATTTTGTCTGTATCCTTCTGGTGTTATTTATTGGAGAGAAGTGACTCTCTTAAAATGTATTTATTTTGGAAGACCTACTCCTCACATGACGTACACAGACCTATTTATTGAGATTATCTTTGAATTTGGGGTGATTGAAGGTAATGTAAAAAATTCATAAGATATTTTGAAAACCACCTGACCTAAAGG
Organism: Cygnus olor; assembly: GCF_009769625.2. NCBI lineage: Eukaryota > Metazoa > Chordata > Aves > Anseriformes > Anatidae > Cygnus > Cygnus olor. The sequence continues at coordinate 129,517,816 of NC_049170.1, forward strand.
TTCCTAAGACACTATTCTCAGCTTCCTTCTAGAATTTCTTAATGCTGGTGAATTCTGTAAAAGGTTATTTGGTTTGATTTTGAACTTTTGTAATGTGCACACACTTTTGGCATCAAATTAAAAGTATTTCAAATGTTCAGCATTTAAACATCTTTCCTCATTATGGAGATAGCCATTCAACCAAGGTGCAAGCTCACATCATCTGAGGAAATAATTTGTAGTCTTATTTCTGTGATTTAGTAGACCTTATTTTTTTGAAGTAACCTTTCTATAGATATTACTATACAGGAGTAGCTCTTGCAAAATGGTTAGCAGCACTATAAATAGATATTATGGTGTTTTGTTTTTGCAGTGGCCAATACATATATTCTTTACAGTATTTTGGTAAGTCTTACACTGTGTTTTGTACATTTGTCTGTTGTGCATAGCAGAAGGAGGTATTTATATGTAACAGCAATACTTGTGATAATAGTTACCAATACAACTTTTCAGAAATCATTAATTTATCTGTTTCAAGTGTAATGTCAATTAACTAAGAGGCAGCTCTAGTAGAAATCTAACATTTCAGATCTTCTGCTCTAACATAGTAGTTGTTACTACTTCTAATGCAATGATGTTACATCATTAAAGCAGTCATCTGAGCAATAAGGCTACACAAAACATTTGAATTCTGTTTCTTAAGGGTTTAACGGGTGTTCACCTATTTTCACTGTACTGGGTTTACATGGAAAGTTTTTGGCAGTTGGAGGGCTGCTGTGTGGCATCTGTGAGGAGAGGACAGGGCTGCCTTTGCTGGACACAGCTGGTTCCAAATGGCTCTTCTGCCCCCACCAGAGAGCACAGCTTAGCCCAGCAGCCAAGATGGTGGCACCTCTGGGAAAACGTGTTTAAGAAAGGAAAAAATGCCACACAGGCAGAGGAAGGGGGAACAAATTATGAAAAACAGTAGAGGGAACATCAAGGTCAGATAAGGAGGAGGAGGATGTGCTCAAGGCACTGGAGCAGTCATTCCCCTACAGCACAGTGAAGCAGGTATTCCTTGCAACCAGTGGAAAGGACCACACCAGAGCAGATATCCACACCACAGCCCATGGAGGACTCGTGTTTTCCTGAAATTTTATTCTGTGGGAAGAGCTTATGCTGTAGAATGTTTGCCTGGAAGGACTGCAGCCTGTGGGAAAAGCCCATGCTGGAGGAAGGGAAAAATGTAAGATGGAATATCTCCGGTTCTTAATTAGTAATGAAGGAGATATTAAAGAGAGAACTAAATACAAAGTTCCTTGTGGAATGTGTGAACATTGTGCTTCAAGCAAGGCAAGACCATACTGAAGAAATGGATCATATCACCATCTCACAGGTCACCTTATTTTGTTTACACTAGGTAACCACAAGTACAATTTATTCCCAGTTGCTGCTGAATTTACAAGCATTTGTGTGTTCTGCTCCAGCTTCAGCATGATGTATCTTGCTACAAATATAGTTGCTATGATAAAGACATTCTTATATATTTTAATAAAGTTTCCCCAACTCCCCTTTCTAATCATCTTCAACATTATGTGATACGAGAAGTCTAACAAGATACAATGTGGAAAGAATCTCTTTTTCCTAGTTTTGAGCTGAGGGTTTTTTTTTTTGTTTGTTTGTTTGTTTGTTTTTGATGTGGACAAAGATACAACTATCTACCAAGATTAAAAAATATATATTTTCCAGGGTATGGATACCTGAAAGGTCATTCAACCAGTGATTGGCATCTGCTCAGCTGTCATTTCAGTCCATTCATGGATTATAAAGTATCACGGTCCTGTTCTCAGCCATTTCCTTTCTTTGTGACCTGTGCACATAAGCCTAAATTTATTTGCTCCATTCTTCTCTGCTTGTGTAGGCAGATGGTCTAGACTGGATGCTCAGGCAGAAAGTTTTTCCTCTCTAGAGCTTTCTTCTCGGTAGTTCTCCATTTACTCACTATTGTTCTGTCTTCCCAATTATATTACTACCTGTAACTCTTAGCAAGAGTTCCATAACCTCCCTGCCAAAACAAAGGAAAAAAAAAAAAAAAAAAACGCATACACACAAAATCTTTATTTTAGTCTGTTAATGACACAATATTTTTCATTGCTACCTCTGTCTTACGCATACATAAACTATTACTTAATACCTTAATATTACAGTCCCCTCTGTCTGGGGTATCTACTTGCTTTATTTTAAGGTCAGACCTGTAGAGTAGAGCTAGGACTATACAAGGGACTAGTATATTTTTTTAGCGATTAAGAAAGACAGAATAATTTTAAGAAATAACATTTGAGTAAAGATGCTCTGCTGCTTTTACACTTGTCATCTTAAATAAATCAGCTGCTTTACTGTAAAGATCACTCCATACTTGTAGCAAGTGCTTGTAGACTCCAAACCTGTCAGCCAGTATTTGTGTTAAAATCACCTGAGAGCTCCTCTAACTTATTCACTTTTAATAGTTCCCTTCCTGAACTTGTAGCGCACTTTAGGATTTTTCAGTATGTTTGCCTACCAGTCTCTTGTCTTTGGTCTTTTAGCTATTAGCAGTTCGATTCTCAGATACACCAACATTTTTCATTTCACAGTAATGTTGGTAGGAACTGAAGATATTCCACGCTTCCAAACAGTAAGTTGAAAGAACTTCATATATGTTGACATTACATATAAGGTACTCATACTATTTTACATGTTATTCAGTCAAAATTTTAGCTGCATAGGATTCAGATAATATCATCAGGTTTGAACAGTTCTTGATATCCATAAATTATAAGCTACGTTTTCAATTTCTTCTCAGTGATCTACAGCTTCTAAAATAGAAATTATTTTCCAGACTGATTAACTGAAGACAATATATTTCACTTAGCTGTTTTTTTTTCTTTCTTTTTTTTTTTTTTTTTTTTTCCATTGCCTTCCATAAGTTGGCATTGTTTTATTTAGCTGTGTGTGTTTCTTTCATTCTTTCAGTCTAATATTCAAAGCTGCCTTGGTGTTCTGGTACTGCAATACACAGTTGATAGTTGAGAAAAGGAAAATATTGTTGTAAGAGTTATTATTCCTTTTAAGCATAGAAAAAAAAAAATGGTTCAGGATGCTTTCACGTTGGTTTTTCCATAAAAAGTAAAAAATGTTTCAAAGCTAAGTTTTTACATGCACTGTTCATAAATTGTCCATAGCATTCAGAAGACAACTCTATAACCTTTGATCTTACCCTTTATTGTGATGATATAGTGTATCATAATTTTATTGGCATTATTTTATTGGATTCTAGGATGCCATTATGCTTCCTTGTTGGCTGTTTCATTGGATCAAGTAGCATAAGCCACATTGCTTTCAGTGGATTTTTGCAGTTTAATTAGTATGCTGCTGTGCTGTTTTTAGTGGCATGCTGCTATGGTGCCTTTAATTGAAATCTTTCTCTTATGACTATAATAATTATATCACCCTGATGCCTTTAATCTGGCACCATTATATGGCATGTGGCAGTGCCGCATTAACTTCTTGATGTTAATCATTTGGATTAGCACCAAGGGATAACACAGAAGTAAGAAACACACTGGCTCCCACTTGGAGTGTTTTATCATTTCTAAGTCCTCTGTAAGGCCTGTGGCATACTCAGAGATACCAGGATAGGCACCCTTATGCTATAGCTGCGCATTTAAAAATCCTGGGATATATGCATCTTCACTTGGTCTTTTCCCAAATGTTGTGGGAACAAACAAATGATTTATTAATTCTAATTAAGTTCACTCCTTCTCGTTTTTGTTCCAGTCTCTAGCAACTAGACACAAATTGCTCTGGGCCAAATCTTTCTGTTATTTCACAAAATAACAAATAATATGTACAAAAGATTGTACAAATTTTTGTCACAGTGCTCTTAAATAGTCTTCTATTTATTTTAAAGTGCTATCTTAATGTTATCTGGGGCATTCCAAAAACAAACAAACAAAAAATATGCCTTTATGGATCCAGTGGCTGGAGACAGATATTAATGCCGTCTGATACAGTGAAAATATATGCACTAATTCAGCTTAATGCAGTGTATTGAGTGTATGTATGCAGTGTATGGAGGTTCTCATCTTTTCCTTTGGTTAAATGACAGCAGGTGAGGCTGAAACACCTGAAAGTTCACTGTCAGGATTTACTAAAAGGAGGGCTTACTTTCACTGTGTAATAGATTTTGAGATGGACTCCATAAAAGGATCAAAGATATCTTCAGTGCAGCACAATTTAATATAATTTACAAGAAGTAACTATACAGATACATGTACACACACAATATATTATTTCTATTTCAATGAATAAATATAATTATATTCATGTTGTATATGGAGGTACCTCTGGCTATACGAAAATTTATATAAACAGAATTTTGTAATGGGGGTTTACATATAAATGTTTTATATTTCAGTGTGTGTGTGTATGTATGTATCTCTGCACATGTATACATAACATGGTCTGTGTATTTGCTCTACAGATGATGGTAAGGCAACATTTCAAACACTTGCTTAAGTGCTAAAAAGAGGAAATGATTTACAATCACACTCCAAGCTGCTGCCAGAAAAACCTTTCTACATCACATATTTCAATCTGTTTTATGCATGTTCCTGCATACACATTTGTGTATGCAAATGTGCATGCATTTGTGTATGCAAATGTGCAAATGTGCATACACATTTCACACACACCATATCACTACCAGAAAACCACTGCTCTTTGAAACTATGATTTCTTCTTCAGAATGTATTCCTGACTGAAATATTCATTTTTATGTATTGTTATCAGATGCATTCCAGAAAGCTGTGGAGTAACTACAAAAGCCTAGCATCTGAATGTTACTTGTGTAGATTTCTTTAAATATGACCTATTGACCTGCTAGAAAAAAATATATATATAACTGTGATCAGGGAGAAATTTTGTTGTCTGCTGGTCATTTTGAAGATAACAGTATATGCTTTAAAAACATTGAGTCTATTACCAGTTTGTATCTGTTGGCTTGTCAACATAGAATTTGGAATCTGCTACAGAAAATAGGTCATCAGTAGTTCTGATTTTTAGTATTATGACTAATCTAAATTTACAACAGGTAAGTTTCTACTTTGAGGTCCTATTTAATTTGAAAAGACTCTGTTTATTCTCTTTCAGGACAACTGCAGTAGAAATCCAGTTGTTCTTCCAACTGCCTGTTGTCATAAAATTCCAGCTACTTAAGCTAAACAAATGCAGCTGAGAGTTGTTAGGTGTGTTTACCCAGAACTTTTCAAAGAGGAGAAAGGAAAAAAAAATCCACTTGAATCAAACTTGAAAATAAAATAGAATAAAATAAAATAAGACATTATTTCTACCTTGTGAAGTTTTCTCTAGAAGCTCTGCTAGTGTGCATATACAATTTAAAGCACTTAGCCTTAGGAGGGCCCACCTCCTGCTATAAATGAAGAGCTCAACACTAGGTCTTATGTTAAATAGAGGCATGCACCTCCTCTTCCCTTAGGTCCTGTGTTTTGTCTTGTCAATGGACTTTGGAATCTACGGTCTCCATTCAGATGCACTTTTCTTAAAATGTTACCACCTGTAGGCTACTGTTACATTATTTCTTTGAAAATTCAAAAACCAGGAGGGTAGTTCTGTTCAATTTAGCTTTACTGGGGATATGTGGTTTTACAGCCAAGAGAGCAAGAGAGTGTTATTCCCCTCTCCCTGTACTCCCTGAAAGAAAAAAAAAAAAAAAAAAAAAAAAAAAAAAAAAAAAAAAAAGTACATATTACTGTATTTTTTAAGATGCAATATATATATATATTGAAATTTGTGTCATATTCTATATTACTTCAGTAGTATAACATTTACTTTGTCTGTAAAACTGGTGTTTGCTTCTTAGGTACAGTTATTTCTTGATCGTGGAAGGAATCTGCTCATTCTTTTAGTCTTTTTTAAATGTATCAGTGAAAATCACAGTACAAGAATGAATAACACAAATGTAAATAAAGATGAATTTCAGAATTCAGGATTTTTTAAAGATCTTAATTGGGTTCTGCTACTTTACTTTAAGTGGACAATTTTGTAATTTTTTATAGACATTCTTTAGAACCATGTTTACAACTCTGTATTATAGTTTTCTAATATCTAAATTGCAATAAAGTCTAATAGGTCATTGGTTTTAGTTGTGAAAGAAATAGTAAATAAATAAAAAAATCATTATACATATTTTTTGGAAAAGTCAATTGTCTTTTGGGGAAATCCAGAAAGCACTTGTCAAATGAAATTTGGCTGGATTCATCTGTGAAATAGCCAAGGTGACTAGCACATATAGTAGATGGGATGCACTGTTTTGAACCAATGGAGAGTTTATTCCTCCTTGCAGTCTCTTTGCCTCAAAGCATGCCGGCCTACTTGGAATAGGATGGAACAGGTAACCCTTATTCTCCTTTAATATTTTTCCTAGCATTTGGCAGCCATCTTGCTATTATTGCTGCCCTCTTCAATCCACAAGCAGAAGTATTGCCAGCATGTTTCTAGGATGCAGTTTCCAACAGCAAATCCAGTTTAAGAATCAGAAGGAATTTTCTCCTCTGTTGCAAGCACAGCGATGCTCAGAATTAAGAAGCATTTTAATTTTTCTGAAGAACTTCATTGTTTCATGAAGTTTTAACAAAAAATAGTACCTTTATGTGAAAAAAAAACACTTTGGAAATGTTTTGTTCAAGACATAAAAATGATGGAAAGAGTAGTTTCCAGGTATAAATGTGAATGATAACATGGATATAAAAAGATCTGAACTCTACTGCCAGTGCTGTGAGGTAGCAAGATACTAAGTTTAAAACTTTAAGCTAGAATTACTCCGTCAAGAGTATGTTAGCTTAAACACAAAATTGAACTGGCAATGCAACTTTTCCATTTTAGCAGATTTCTGTTGAAACACCAAGAAACCTCAGAAAAGGAGTTTAGGCAGATCTGGACTCCTCCATACTCTTCAGTAAGACTGAAGAACCTATTAGTTTGGTGAATTAAAGCACCTCTTGTATGTTACAGAATTCCTGCTAGGATCTTGCAACAAATGTTCCTCTGCCTTAGAACTACTGAGTATCAGTATCATGCCATAGGAAGAAAGAAATTTTTGCTGGTAAATTATGAGGAGGAAACATAAAAATTGAAGAAGCAGTGAATAAAGATAAAGACATATTGGAGTGCTTTGAAACATTTTGCGAGCTTAAGAAAACAAGGTAACACTCAGAAGTCCTTTCATGACTCCTCATAACCTGTGGCTTGAGAGGAATAGAAAATGTGTTGAAGAGAACCAATCCTGTTTCCTGAAATTTGGTCTGTACATCCATCATTGAACCTAGTAAAAAGATGAGCTCTGAGGTGAGAAGCAGTCGCCCACCGCTTCAATTAAAATCAATACCTTTGCAAGTTATGCTTTGAAACATATCTCTCTTTAGGCATATCTTTCACTTCAATGTTTTAATCTATGTTGTTCTAAATATTACTTGCTTTAACCAAGCGTCTTTAGTTTATTAGTCTGTCATTTTTTTTCTTTGATTCTTCCATTTACTTTGACATTATATTGCATTTCATTTACCAAATAATTTTGTTGATATTACACTGAGCACAATCATTTGTCCTTCACATTCAGGACTCTGTGCTTCCATTTTTATGCTTATTTTTTAATTGTATTTGTTTGTTTATTTATTTGAGCACTAAAAGCTCTTACTATTGCTCTGGTAGGTTTGTTGTTGATGTTACAATTATATTATTTGATAAAATTCCATTTAACCATTTCAGGCATGGAACAGGTCTTTAGTCTTTGATTAAAAGGACACTGTGTCTTTGAATCTAGAATATTTTAAAGTTCAGTAAAATTATTGGAAAATAGAGTCAGACAGGAGATTTAGCCCTGAGTTATGCTGCAAGCTTTTGTCATTTCCCCGTCATTTCTTTTACACTTTCATACTTTTTTGGGGGGAGTGGGGGAGAGGAGAGTTCAGTCTCCTATTCCCCTGTCATAAGTTCATACAACAAAAAAATCACCAGCTGACTGCTTGTGTAAGAGAAATTGTGAAACACCATATGCTAAATACTGTTAGTAGCTCAAAGTGAAAAGATAGGAATAAAATGTGTATTTATTCTCTGTAATATTCTTCGGGTATAATAACTGTCTGTGTTACTTTTAACAACAGGGGGCACAACTTTTTATTTTTTCATAAAGTGTGACTTATAAATTGAATCTGTCTGTCTTTAACTGGGGGAAAATAAATAAATAAATAAAGCTCCTCCTTCCTGAAAATCATTGGACCAATTCTGAGTTGTGGCTTTGAAGAGATATTTGATTCAGGAGTTTGATTCAGAAATGTTGGCTATAAATACTAGAGAATGTCATACAATATATGGGTAACTCATTACTACGTTTAATGATAAAAAGGTTAATCTTTAAAGACTAATGGTCAAAAATCCACATCTTCAATTCTGATTACTTGCATTATAATACTTAATAACTATTTCATAAAATGAATCGATTCTCATATTCTTCTCATTCCATCTCGCATGTAAATTTTTTGGCTCTGCAAAAGGTTTATGGTCAAAGACACCAAGAATATGCAAGAAAATGCCCCACTCTAAACAATTTATTTCTTTTAAGAACTGGTTGTTCACAGGACTTCAAACACTTCTGTAAATTCAGGCCTGCTCCATTACCTGACTCAGCAAGGTTGAACATTTCCCTCATTATTCCTTTGTCTATACAACCAGGGACCAAATCCACCATAGCTGCTATGATAAACCATACTAGTAGCTCACGTTCATCCAGTTACTCACTTCCTATTTTTTAGCGTATCATCATTTTCCAAACGTAATCCTCCAATCCTATGCATCTACATTTTTTGTTGTTGCCAGATATATGACTGTACATTTGGCTGCCTTAAAAAGTATGAAGAGTTTGAATGTTTGAATGAGATCAGTTTCACTAGTAATCTATATCATTTAGTAAAATTAATGTGCCCTCATCCTTAAAAGTTCACAATTCTTATATGACCTTCAAGATTTGCCAGCAAAAATTTAATATGTTGCAAGATTATCAATAAAGATGCTGAATAGCTGTAGGTAAAAAATGTCTCTCAGAACACAGGTTCCTGAGAAATTTGATGTTGAATATTTATTAAGAGTTATTTTACCAGCTTTAATAGTGTGGCTTATTTAGAATGAAAACCTGAGCTATGCTAAGTATGGTTATAACTTTTAAATATACCAAAGCCATATAGTGTTTATGTGTCATCTACCTCAAAAATAAATAAATACATATAATTGAATCAAAAATATAAATTCTTGCATGATATAGTTTCAGTTGTTATTCTGGTCACTTTCTTCTTTTCAATAAGCCCTAAGTCTCAACTGTCTATCAGTTAGGATTAGTATCCTGTGTACTTCATGTTTAAAGCCAGGACTTCCATTCCTAAGTTGCATAGGAGACAATGGATATTTGTCTAACAATATGAAATTTAGCATAGGCAATAGTCTTAATCTCACATGTGCCTCTTAGCGTTTGAATGAAATTGGTGTTGATGTGTGAACCAGGGTAAGGGTTTACATGAATTCATGGTGAATTTTGTAATTGATGTCGTAACTGTCTGCTTTGTGGTTTTGTGCACGTGTATGTAGCTCAGAGAAAATTCACAGGGTCAGTCCACTGGGAGTAAAACAGAGACAAAAGGTGTCCTGCCTTTTTTTTTTTTCTTTTTTTTTCATTAGATGAAGATGCAAATGGAAGAAAGCAAGACATGAAACATGCATACATGGAATGAGGCAACACTTTCTGTCTCACTGGTTATAAATATATATACGCATATATAGAACTATATGTATAGAAATTGCACTGAACAAAAAATCCCAATGTCTACCAATCAACAAAATTTTTTAGAATGTCTATGTTTTTCAATTTGTCTTTAAAACACTTTCAGTGTTTTCACTTCCTCTTACCCTGAGTGTTAAGTGAAATATAGAACAAAAAGAGAACCACTTGGAGTCAGGAAACGACAAAGTTAAGGTTACAAATGCAGCATGAGCTCTGCCTCCCTGTGTGTATGTGCTTTGATAAATTCTTTTGTTATTTGATCATATAAGTTTTGGACTTTTGTCCCCCTTCAATTTCAGACCAAATCCAAACCATGCAAATTCATAGCGTTAAGAGTTGGGTCTTCATTGGGCACACTGGACAGACAGTAAGGCAGGTTGTGAACAGCCCAAATAAACTAGGTGAATTGTCTTGTGTCAGAGGCCATGGATTAAGACGAAACAGTATGGGTTCTGCACCTATTTTTTCTTTACTTGAAACATTGTGACAGATCTCAATGCCTCTCTATGTTCTGCCATTGTAAATATTCATTCAAGTACTTTCTTGAAGTGTTCTGAGAATAAATTCATTATTCCTTATGAAGCACTTTGATATTACAGTGATGACATAGATAGAAGCCTATGAAGAATAATAAAAGCTTATTTGCTTCAGGGCTTGGAGGCTATGTAGTAAATACAATGTGGAACCACATGTTGAACACAAGGATAAAAAGAAATATCCAGGTGTTGCTTAGTACTTTGTGCCCTATATTAACCAGAGGCCCAGGGGAGAGGAGGGAAGGAAGAGAGTAAAAGTTAGTCTGTTTTTTTCCTACAATAATTCTGATAGAAACCTTGAGGATGATGTACATAGAGCACATGACAGAATTAATGTTAGTGATATTAGTAATAGCTCTTCAGTTATAGTTGCTATGAAATTAATTCAAAACTGAAATAAGATTTTACCCATATTCCCTTTGAATGGGCCTTTTTAGAGTACAAGGGCTTTTCTGATGCATAGAGGTGTCAATTTATAACATCTTATGTCAGTAATAATTGATTTGTTCCTGTATATATCATATAAGCATAAATATGTTTGAAGATAGTTTTGCATTTATTATGAACATTTTTCATTGGTGAGTAAATATTTTCAAACGTCACAAATCCTTACAAAGACATTAAGGCTTTGTGATGTTTTAAGCTATTTTCTCCCTTTTTGATAGTAGCTGAAATAAAGAAAATGGCTTACAGATTTAGCTGTGTATATAGTTTGAAAGTAACAACTGAAAAATGATGTTCATAATCTGAATTGCAATGAAACCAATTATCTGTACCATGGTGTTTCACTTGGGAATACTCTGAAAGGTTTAGTATTTCTTGGAAGAAATTAAAAACAGCTGTAAAAATACCATAAAACAAAAATAGCAGCTGCAAAAGAGATTAACATTCCTAAATTTCATTTGAACCTGATATGTTATTTTTCCAACAGCAACATATATATATACTGATTTTTTTTTTAAATCTATTCTTTATGAAACTGTATCCTTTTAAGAAAAAGTTGTGTGTTTTTTTTTTTTAAAACACTCTTTAATATTACCCATGAATTTCACGAACATTCTTCCCCTCTGCACAGGAATTTTGTATTACATTTTCTTCTGTAATTATTACCAAGAATAAACTACAGTTGTAGAATATTAATTTAAATATTACTGATTAAGAAATAAAGATATGCCTAATAAGCAATTTATAGCAATCCTTACACTTTTGTTACTTACAGCTGTCAAATAACTTTCAAACTGAGCCCCATGCACCCTGTTCCTGTTTTAAAATTTTATGTAGCATCTGTTTTCCAATTAAGTGGCCAGTCATAGATGAAACCTTTCCTAATTTTTTTCATATATATAATAAAACCAAATGTAATTTATAAAACAGAACTGGAGGTGGTGACAGTATAAAACAGTTTATTTTGCAGTCTTGGTCAAAACATATGGCAGCAACTTTTCTAGACCTCTGCCAGATGGCGGCCCTTAATTGATTTTGTCTGTTGTGCCGTATGTTAATTCTCTGTGAAAAGTGTTTCTTCAAACTCAATTAAAAAAATAATGACTTTCATTTTCTTACCAAGCAGCTAATGCTAAAGTTGACATACAGATAGGTCTGTTTAAGTTTCAAAAGTTTTTGAAAACCCCAAGATATTTACACAACAGGTTAAATTGATTCTAATGGCCTTGAGAGCTGTTATTGTTATTCATCAGCATTCGTATCATTTCAGTTGAATCTGAATAAACTTACCTTTATGATAATATTCTTTTCTCATTTCTGTTTTTCTTGTGATTTTTTTTTTAACTAATGACAGTGTTTTATTTTGCACATTAGAGTAATTTCAATCACCAAAGACCCTGAGTAAAGTCTCAAATGATCACCACTAAACTCATTACTCTAAACACATTAAGCTGGAAGAGTACAGCATCTATCTCTACATCTCAGTAAAGATACTTTATGATATAGTAGCTGTTATAAACTTTAACTACGGATCTACCCAACACATTTCTATGTTTCTTACATCTCCCATACTAAAATATTATATTTTATGTATGTATCCATTCTACATTTAATAAATGCTGCATTAAGGCCAGTCTCCAAAGTTATTTTAAAGGCAATTTTTGTTTTGATAAGCATGAAATTTCCTCTCTACCCAATAAATAATGAAGTATGAATTTCTGATAAAAGGACTTCCTGGTGGATGAAAATAGACACAAAATCATTAGATTCTACTAAGATTCTAACAGTTATAGTTTTTATATATTTTGATGAATATGTTAATAATGCAGATGGCTTAATAACTATTATTTTTTAAAGTCTGTAGGCTAATAGGAAATATAATAAATCTTTATACATTTTGGTCTACTTTTATTGCCATTGTTCCTTTGTTATATGTATTATTTGTGACACAGGCTTAGATTTTGAACTAAAATAAGATGTGTGCATAACAGAAATCAAATGAAAGAAACTAGTCCCTCGAGAAATATGCAATCCTTTTGTAGAACCTAGCTTTAATGTAGACCAGTACTTAACATATTCACAACTTATAACATATGAAATGGGTGTATGTTGAAACAAAATATCAACCAGATCTCTTCTCCTTAGCATGTTTATTTTATGACTGCTTTCTTTTGAAATAGAACAGGGGTATGGTAATGTGTGCGTGGACTAAATAGGTTATGTTTTCTTGAACAATAATCCCACACAAGTACAAGGCAGAAACACTGTGTTTTTCCAATATAATCCAGCAAGAGCAAATGACAACCTTACCTGATGGCTGATATCTTTTTTTTAAACAGTTGTGACATATTTTATGCATCACAAGGAATGATCAAACATGTCTCTGGAGTCTTTCTGTCATGGAATGTGGCCCCCATGCCCTACGTATGCCTTTACATTAAGCTACAATACACCTAAACTATAATTAGGTATCTGTTTCTGACTCATGATTATTTTGGAATCAGAAAGTACTTAGAAATGGTGTAAAAATTTGGGTTTGTGTTATTTTTAATAACTTGTATTGCTTAGTAGGTGGCAATGATTGTGAGGAAAGTATTTGAGATAAATAGTGCAGGTACTTAGTAATGAAAATATTACTGTAGATAATTAAATAATTTCAGAAGGACCATATGCTTATACTTTGAAAAACAAAATGAAGTGCAACTTACCAAAAGATGGTTGCCAGGGGATTTAAGCATATACTGCTTAATGTTTTGAAGATTCCCACTTACAGTATTATGTTGATATTTTTGACTCAGGAGAAAAAAAAAAAAAAAAAAGTTAAACTATTGCTGAGCAGTTAAACATGGCTAACTTGGTAGTTAAACTTCTTAGTTAACTTAGTAATTAATCATGCACTGAGTTCTTCACTATCTTAACTACGTTTAAGGCAAGGTCCAAAACAAGATTTAAAATCTATTGCAGTTTGCTGTCAAGAATGAGGACTATACACTTTGCTAGTAGTCCAGATCTTCAGTCCCCACACATAGGATTCTAGTGTAATTTGAGAAATCTAAGGTATGCAGTACCAGGGATTGTAAAAGTGAAACAAACTTTGTTTCTGTGGAGGGAGAATGGGAGCATACACTAAGGCATCCTAATGATGATGGATATTTATATTTAGCAACTGATTCAAGCCCTTGATGGAGGGCAAACCGTAACACCCCATGGATTGTTTGACAAGGAAAAAAGTCTGCTACTCAGATTAACTTTATTTCAAAGTAAACTTGTCTGATATAACATGGATCCAATCATGCTTGGAACGGGGCATACAACAATCTCAAGGTCTTTGTGCACCAGTTCTGAGGGAATATAGCCTGTGACTTTCAGCTATAACCATCAGCTGGGACTAGACTAGGTGATAATCATTATCAGGGCCACTTTGCCCTGCAGGTCTCATACTTACTCATGTGCTGAAACACCTTTCATACCTTTCATGAAGGTATGAAACACAGGGTGGTAGTGGCTTCTTTGGCATCAGGAAGTTTGTATCTCATGTTCTCTGGACTTGTAGCAATTCTGATGAAGCTGTTCCTCCTTCAATGCAAAGGAATGAAGAAATCAGCTTGGTATGTCCTTTACCAGGAAGCAGTCACCAGACAGGCACTGTCAATAATCTTATGTAAGAACATGTGCGTTGTGGTTTTACCATCACAATGACATTCGGCCCCAGCAGAGCTCTCAGGAGAAGCCGTGATTCTTTTTCTTCCATCAGAGCTGTAGGCCTGCTTTTCCATTCCGAGATTTTCAATGCTAGGACTCAAGTTCTTTTGACTTTGCATCTAGTTGATGTACTTTGAACACTACAACAGATCTGCCATGAAGACCAGTGTTGCTGAAAGAATGGAAGTTAATTAAAATTGACATGACACCAGACTACTCTATTAGAAACACAGATATTACTGTGGAAAGTGCTATAACAAATATATATATATAAAATAAAAAAATAAATAAAATAAAATAAATAAAATAAAATAAAATAAAATAACAAATAAATGAAAATAAAATAAAATAATAAAATAAAAAAAATGATACTAGATACAAACTATCACCAAGTAGTGCCTTCTTGGGTGGCAGAGGTTTCCTAACAGAGGTTCACTGACATTTCTAACACAGAAAATAGACAAGATTCAGTCATGGATCCCTGTCAATTTAAGACAATCTATAGGGGTTTTTTTGTTTATTAGCAGTGCATGCCTTACATAGTCTTCAAAAGGAGGCAAATGTTATGCTGTCATATCTGAGTCTCTTGTATCTTTCAGTTCCCATATAATGCCTTTTTCTGATCTTCTACTTAAGATGAAACAATACTTGTTGCTCCAAAATGATGGAAATAAGTATCATTTTCTTATAATAATAATTTTTACACCGTACACCTCACTCAGCTGCCAGACAGACAACATGAGGTTTGAAAATTTCTATTTCTTCGGTTTAAAGGGGTTCTTCTGTTCATCCTCACATATCTTGTTTTGGACTCCATTCTGCAGACAAAACCTTCTTTCTTTCAGTGGCAGCACTGGGAAAACGTTTTCTAAGTGACATGAATCATGAACTTTGTTTTATGTAAGACATCTAAAAGAAAGAAAAGAAGTTTTGACTAATATGATTAAGAAAATGAAATCAGTTTAAAGGGAAAATAGAAAATCAACAGTTAATGATTAAAAGAGTATGAGAGAAAATGTGTTTTCTACTTGTGTGTGTTCACTAATCAGGCTTTAACATATTGTTTGATGATAACACCTTTCCTGTTGCAATAATGAAGTACAGTATTTGCCAAAGTGGCCACAAGGTATAACTTTTTATGTATAAAAGAAGGAACCAAACACCCTTTTACTGAGTGGAAATTTAGAATTAAATTTTTGAGATCCACTTTTCTACCTTTCATAATCTAACATGTAAGAGCAGAACTAGGGAACATCCCCTTCTGCTTAACAGGAAGGGATGCAGACAAATTCCAAGAAGAAGAAAACAGGCAGTAACCCAATGAAGAAAAAAATATTCTTACACCATTGTCAGGGTTAGATCCAAACCACTGAGATGTCAATAGGAAGACTGTTATTGACTTCTCTTGAGTTTTCTTGTTTCTTTGTAGAATGTGAGGGGGAGAAGAGAGAGGAGAGTTAAGAGAGATTGGAGCAGAGACCATGGGTCGAAACACTTCAGAGCTAGTGAATGAAGAACACTGAAAGTCTGTCCTTCCTTCACTACACCAACCTTAGCTTGCTTAGTAGAATTGAATTAATTTCTGAAACACAAGGGGAAAGCTTACTAGCTACCTGACATCCAAGGAAATATTTACAGTACATATTCTGGACATCTTCTGGATGGCAAAATATAAAAGATAAAAGAGAGAGTGGGAAGAGTAGGAGAGATCCATACCTTGGAATGCATGCACGCATACAAATTCCTGAAAATGTACTAAAGCACTAAGCATTTAACACAAACTCAACTTTTCCTCTCAGAGATTTATTAATGTATTAGGCTGGAGGTTTAACTTCTAAGATGACAAAGTGCTATCCACTTTTCAAGTGGCTATACATGATGTCTTTTTAGAACAACATTTTTACATAGTCATTTTTTTTTAATTGTCAGACTTTTTGCCTTTATTTTTCTTTTATTCTTTTCCTTTTTTATATTCTATTTTACTTTCTGCTTAGGGAACATTGATGCTTACAACCAATGCTTACAACAGGTGTACTTGCAGAATTCAATGAAGGTAGTCTAATCTTAGAAACACACTATATACAGCACACTAACCTGAAGAAGACCTTATCCCTGCCTAATGATAGACTAAAGCAGTGTATTTAAAGAAATGTAAAGCACTCAAAACTTACAATAGCCAAAATTATAATTATTATTTATTTATTTATTTATTTATTAGAACTGGTAGCTGAGTAATTGTTCTTGCATTCAGCAAGGAAAAATTATTTTAAAAGCTAGTAAAGGTGGAGAGTTTCAAAGTAGACACCTCTTTTCATTTATTTCCAAACATCGTTCCAACATTGTTCTACATCTATGAAACCTAAAACAGATTTTATAGTACACAAGAAATATATATATATATGTTCCGCTAACTTTTAAAAATTGAATTTAGTGGGTTTGTTTGTTTGTTTTGTGTTTAGTATCATATTCACTTAAGTTTATCAAGGTCCCATAGACCTGAAAGCATTTCTAAGGCATCACAGTTCTGACTCACCATTTATTTATTTGTGCACATTTCAGTAACAGTTGACTAATTGTTTGCAAATCATATGGTGATCATGTGGCATGGCTGATTATCCAATAGAGACTGGTAATGGGATATCAAATAACTGCTCTTTTAAGACAGAATTAGAAAACAGGTTTATAGTGGTATATCAAGCCAAAGTTTTAAATCTATTTTGTTTTAAATATATACCTGCAGTACTATCTTAATTAATGGAGAATCCTAGAGTTCAGTTAATTTAGAAATCTCATACATAGAGAGGTTGTGTTTTTTTTTTTGTTGTTGTTGCTGTTGTTTTTTTTACACAGAAAATATACACTATTATTTCTATGTTTTACTAGTGTAGAGTCCATATTTCAGTTGGGAAAAATTCTCGCAGAAACTGAGAAATCAGCCTCTCTGGATATGGCATAGTAATGTACTAGCCTGTTCGTATGAGGTCTTATTATGGAGATGTCAATTTTAGTTTGAAACATAAACATTTTTTTATTTATACATTAGTGCTTATAGTGATCAATGACCATGTGTGCAGTATATTAGAATTTGGTTTTGATCAGTAGAAAGCTATTATTCATAAAACTCAAAACAGAAGGCAAAGTTGTGAAAGAAAGGAGAAGAATTATGTCTTTCTTAAAGGGAAGGTAATTTTAATATAGACGAGATTGGTCCAAGTCCTGCAGTTTGGATTGATAGATTATCTAGCAGAACTATCATTTCAATAATCTCAATGACAGTGCAGCAGTGGATACTTGGTACAATATTATAAATTAAATTTACTGCAAATGTCATTGCAGAGAATATGGAAAGAGATCAGTCATTTGTATTTGTAGAACTTGATAGGGAAACATTTAAGATTCTTTGACAAAATATAACAAAAATGATCTACAGTATATAGCTATGCTGCCAGTGGTCTAAAAGACTACTTTCATTGTTACTTTCCTCATTAGGATATTTGAATTATACCAATGTTTATTTGATGAGAAAGGAATGATGTTCTCTTAAAACAGAGATGTAGCCTTCACAAAAATTGTTTCCAGGATTTAAGAATGCCCAATGTCCATGTTTCAGAAACGCTTTGCCAGATAGTATGAGCTGCTTCTATTTACAATCTACTTGTGAAATTGGATAAGCTAAACTGTGAACTGGTAAATTAGTATCCACATATTGTCACATACCGGTGTGACAGTGATGTTGACAACATGGATGGAATACAGGAGATTTTCTGTTTAGATTTTTGTAGCCCTGTTTCATTACTTTGTTTGCTATTATTTGGTCATATATAATGCAAATTTACAAAAGACCTTAATTTTCAGACACCTGGAAATCAGTTATAACAAATTGGAGCTATTTTTTTCCAAAGTTCATAAATTGAGAAGTTCCTTATCTAAGACAAGTTCCTTATCTAAGACAATCTAACTTAGAACTGTTTTCTTTGAAAACAGAATTGGAGCATTAGTACTAAAGTGCAGTTAATAAAAAGTGAGATAGCTGTTTTGCTTTGTTATTTGTTGAAATTAAGCAAATGCAAGGAAAAATGAACTACATTACAATTTAATCCTCAGTATGCCATATCTTTAGCTGCAGGGCAGCACAAGAAGTAGAAAAGTCCTTGATTCTGTATAAGCACTGCTTTGCAACAACTAAAACATCACCACTATTCAGTCAAACATCACCAGTGTTATCACCACTATTTTCATTAAAACTCCAAAACATAGTATCATACAAGCCTCTATAAAGAAAATTATCTATCACAGCCAAGACCATGGCAACATACTTAAATCAATAAGCAAGCTAGAAACTACAAGAGATCCAATTAACATTAATTATGCTATTTTTTAATTTATAAATGAAATGAAATGCTGAATTCATCTAATCAATGTCCAATGTAAAATGTAGTCCTACAGAAAGGATATCAGAGAGAATCTCAAGGGACCCTGGAGACCTGAGTTCTATTTTCAGCCTGCTACTGGCATACTTTCAGACTGTTCACAAAAGATTTTACAGCGTTGTGCATAAGCTTCTCCATCTAAATAATAATGACTTCCCTGAAGTGCTTTGTAAGTATCTGATTCTGTGCAGATGAATACTGCTGTAAGCATGGTTATTATTTGTAACAGAAGTAATTTATTAAATTATGAAATGATATTCAACATTTAAGTCACTATGAGATTGATTACAGTGACCTGCTTAATTTATATAGTGTAGTACCTTCATCATAAACACTTGCATAACTCGAAAAATGTCCTCCCATGTATTGTAAGACAAAGAAATAAGAAAAAAGAAATCCCCATTCAACCACTACAACATTGACTTTTATCCTGCACTGTTTCATCAGATCAAAAGCAAATTTTTCCCAAGTATTATATTCTACAAATTTGATAACAGCAGTATAACAATGGTGCTTACGAATGGGATGATATTTGGTGCTGTCTTACCCCTTTTCTAATACTAATAAACCTTTCTAGTGGACAAGAAGCTGATAAGACTTCCCTTGTCACCAAAGGGTATACAGTCTAGTTTAATTTGTTCATAAAATTGAAACTAACATATCAAGATGGGGGAGAAAGTCTATTAGGATCATAAGGATGTGTAGGACGACAACTCAAGACACCTTGTAATGACTGTGCTGTTTGAGCCAAAGGTTATATTTACCATTGAGAAAATACAATGTATGTTACTCTAGACTTTTTTTTTTCCACATTTCTTTGGAAGCATTCCTTAGTACAAATAGTTTTGCAAATATGTATAAGGATATTTTAATTTGTAACACAGTAAATATTTCTAGAACAGCAATATGTATGAATATATGTATGAACAGCAATATGCATGAATATATGTATGAATAATCAAACTTACCAGCTTTTTGTGAATCTACAGCCAAGTAAAATATAAAAAGGTAGACATTTCTGAATGTCACAAGGACTAACATTGTTTTTTGAAACGGATGTGATTTTAAGACTTACGACGGTATGTAACTGAATAGTTATGTCATACTCTTGTCTTCCTAAACAGCCAAAGAAAAATTCAGACATATCAAAAAACTACAGCTCCTCAGCATGTACAAAGTGAATCTAGACTACTGCCATAAAAGGAGGTGTTTAGAAACTCTTCTATATTTGACTATACGCTTCAGTACAATTGTTTACATTTTTAGTTCTTAGTTAGAAAGGCAAAATGTTGCTATGTCAATTATGGCAAGAATTTGCTTTGTAAAAAAATTTTGAACACATTTCACTACGGTGCATCAAAGCATGAAATAGCCATGATTTATTGCAGAGTTATTTCCAGCTGAGACAAAGTTATTGGAACTCCTACTGGCTCAGCTGGAGGGAGGGAACTTTCTTGGAAGACATTATACAGTAACTAAGTGCAGATTCTAAGTGTCCTACTTTTAGTTACAACTGCAGTAATATGCAGAACGTATGTGCATATTAAATCAAATCACAAGTGGAGATATGGCTAATGAGTTAAATTTCCTGTGGTATCCAGTCTCCATATGGCAGGTACAATATTTATCACACCATATGATTGAAACCAAGGACAAGAGTACATTCTGTAAACATGATTATGGCACCTTTTCATTGATTCAAGGAGTGGCATTCAGAAACCGTTTCAAGCTTCTGCCAAGATAGAATAGCTGGGAGGAAGTCACTAAAGTATTAACAGAAGTTTCCCCGGTGGGAATGTTTTTCCTAAGGAGGCCTCAGTATCAAAATCCAGAATGACTTAGTGCTAAAATATTTCACACAATTTCACAATGGTGAATATGCTATTTTTTTCCTAGAGATTTTATTGTCAGATTAATGTTTCTCTGTTCCACATGCTATCCTCAATGACACTTCTATTTTCCTACGTCTGCCATTGAAAATGTTTGGCTGATAGATTTGAAGGGTTTTTGACATGTATTTTAGTATGTAAGCTAACCGTATTCCTCTAGTTTGTCACCTTTTTGAAAATATTTCCATGCCTGGCCTAATGACAAGCTATCGGAGTCACTGTAAGAGCTGTTATGTCTTTATTGTATATAGGATTCGGAAAACGTTAACCCCAAAACTATTCAGTCATATAAGTAAATAACATACTAGTTTTTTAAATCTCTTTTTGTTCTTTTGATTTGTTGTTGTTGTTTTTTAAGAAATGATATAATTTACAAAGAAACATTTGTCTCTTTTACTAAATAACCTGTAGTCAGCCAGTTATAAGAACATACAATGGTTGTGGTGGAATAGATCAAAGGTCATCTAACATAGTGTCCTATCTCATGCCAACAGTGAATGCTTGAGGAAGAATATAAAGAAAAGAAAAAGCATTTGATGATAATTTTTCAAAATACTTCCCGAGCCACGAGCAATGTGTGGCTCTGGGACTGATTGAGCAAGAGATGCTGATTCTTTTTTTGTAGTTTTGACTATTTCTCTGTAGGCTTTTTGTTTGTTACTCTGTTCGTTTTTGACATATGTTCATTGTAAGCAAAAAGTAGTTCAAGCAAAGTACATAAAGGGCCCTTAAACTGGAACACTTTCATGGATTTATATGGAGTCCTGTATCCTGCTTGATTTCCAGTTGTTATTATGCTATTATTATAAAGGCATGGATCTACCACAGCTTCCCTGTCATATCCATCATCCAATTGCAGATATCTCACAAATCCTAGAAAGACAGCACTGCATATGTTTGTTTATGCAACTGAATCAAGTCCCTAGTTTTTAGGGGACACATTTTACCTACAACATGAAGCAGAAGCTAGATGCTAGTGTCTAGGTTCCAATTAAAGTCAGTGGTTTCTCTAATAAATACAGTCAGACAGTGTTGAAAGATTAGTTATGCTTATCCTGACATAGGCATCTACTGATCAGTTAGCTGTTCTGTTCTCTAGCTCTTTGAATAAATGACTAGATCTCCACTGACCATAACAGAAGTTTTGTTTCCTGAACCCTACAGAGGCACTTAAGTGTGGACATGTTCTGAAACTCCCACTTTTGATGGAGGGAGATTCAGTTGGATCAGAATCTCAGAAGCTCCTAGTGCAATTAGCACCAAAGGTTTCCAAAACATTTCAATGGAGCTTTCACATAAGATACAGGACATGCCAAAGGTTATGCCCTTCTGCAATCAACTGAATCTTCTCCTTATTGTTGTATACTACTGAGGTTAAGAAAATGTTAGGGATTTCTCAGATATATTGAAAATAACTCTGACCTACTGCCTTTACATTTTCTACACTAATTGCAAGACAGTCTGATCTCTTATCTTTTTTCCCAGAATACTGTAACTGACGTGAATGTAGTTAAGTATATAACCTAATATTACCTAAATACTGATGAAGAGCTGCTTTAGTAGTGTTCAACTCACAGCTAAATACCTGCAAAAATATTATGCAGTGTATTATAATTATAGAACACTTCTTCCATGTTAAAATGTCTTTTAAATGCTGAAATTAAACGTAAGTTTTCCAAAAAGTTTGGAAAATACTTTTTTTTTTTTTTTTTTCATTTGGAAAATGGTTATGATCTGTCTGCAGAGATCATTATAAAGCTGTAAGATTATAATGAGAAAAAAAAAAAAAAAGCTTAACGTAGGGGAAACAAAAATATCAATTAGCTTTTAAAAGGAAACCAGATTATTTTCACTGGGAATAATCTTAATAAAGTTTACACCTAAAAATTATTTATTGTTAAGTTCATGAAAGAATATAATACTTATTATAACATAAAGTAATATCTGTTATAAAAAGATTAAAAAGAATCTTAAAAAACAAGCAAAATTAAAAAGACTACTCATTTAAAAAAAATACAAAATAAAATTTCCTTTCATTATTTGCCTAAAAGTCCTTCTCAGAGGTCTAACATGAAAGCATTGAGTAGCGACTTCAAGAACAATATCTGTATTTTTTATCCCTTGGCTACACAGAGAAGCGAAATATTATTCTTGCTGAAAAAAAAAAAAATATATATATATATATATATATAAAATAAGGAAATAAATAAAAAATACAAATAAAATTTTGAAGTTAAAGTGCCTGAAAAAGCACTTTTGGAATTGTGTACACATATAAAGCCTATTAAGTAACAGTTTTCACTGTACTTAAACTGTCCTTCAGTTTTACCTTCAGTTTATCTTTAAGTAAAAATTTGGCAACAGAAATGTTTTACTTGTTGATTGGTGATAATTTTAAATTATTCTTATCTTAGATCTTTGTCACAAAAAATAAGCCTGGAAAAAAGTTAGTATTTTTCATGGGAGAAATTACTGGCATTGTCAAGGATTACAGTGAGGTGTCATTTTTGTTTTTGATTTTGGTTTGGTTTTGGTTTGTTGGGTTATTTTTTCTTTTTGTTATCAAAACCAAAAACCCATGGTGATCTAGACTGAAGTACAAGTTATAAAAAAAAAATAAAAATGCAAATAAAAAAATTACCCTACATTTCTGAATAAGATTTTCTGATTATTGACCAGATATTACCAACACAGATATTAAGGGTATTAAGGATTTGATCCACATGGTCACAATCCTGCCTGTTGTAAATTGCTAGAGGGGAGGGTAGAAAGTTACTATGCCATGCTAGAAAGCTACTTCAGAACCAATGAACTTGGAGATTCCTCTCTGCAAGGCACTGATGCACCCATTTTCTGTCCAAATAATCACTCCAGAGAGGTTTGCTGCCTGCTGGGGGCCCGCTGTCGCCATATTACAAAGAGGATACCAAGCCTGGTGGGTCCCAAAGACTACCACCCCTTCCTACTTTTGCATGTAGGATCAAATGAGGCTGCGACAAGGAGACTCCGAAATATCAAAAGGGACTTTATGTCCCTCAGAAAGATGTTAAAGTAATCATGAGCATGAGTAGCGTTCTTTTCTGTCCTCCCAGTTGGTGAATAGGACCCAAGAACAAGGAGTTGAATGGACCAAGTGAATGATTGGCTGCAAGGCTGGTGCCAGGCTCAAGGTTTTTCATTCTGTGATCATGGACACACTTTTGAGAGACCGGGCATGCTGACATCGGATGGGGAGCACGTGACCAGGCGGGGCAAGAGTTTTCTGGGCAGTAAGCTGGCTGGGCTTATCAGGAGGGCTTTAAACTAGATGTGATGTGGGAAGGGTATGTACCTCTGCGTGAAGGAAGCAAACCTGAAAACATTGTCACTTTAAGAAACAACAGGGAAATACACCTGTGAACTGTCCCAAAGCAATTAGGAATGGTTCTTCTGGAAAAGTTATATGACCGATAGCCCAGCTGAAGTGCCTCTACACCAATGCACGCAGCATGTGAAACAAACAGGAGGAGTTGGAAAACATGGTGCAATTAGACAAATATGACCTGATTGCTATCACAGAAACATGGTAGGATGGATCACACAACTGGAACACTGGAATAGAGGGCTACAAGCTCTTCAAAAATAGGCAGGGAAGGAGGGGAGGGGCTGTTGCACTCTACATTAGGGAAGGGATTGATTGTGAAGAGTTGCCTCTGAGAAACAGCCACGGACAGCTTGAGAGCTTGTGGGTGAGAGTTAAGGACCACACCAATAAAGCACACCTTGCAGTCGGGGTCTACTACAGGCTGCCTGATTAAGGGGAGCCTGTTGATGAGGCCTTCCTGCTTCACTTACAAGAACTGTCATGATCTCACTCTCTCATCCTGATGGGGGACTTCAACCACCCAGATGTCTGCTGGAAAAGCTACACAACACTTGTAAACAATCCAGGAGATTCCTAGAGTGTGTTGAGGATAACTTCCTGACATAGATATTAGAGAAACCAACCGGAGGAGAAGTGCTACTGGACCTGGTGCCAGAAGAATGTTATTTAAACTGAAGAAGGAAAAATAAAACTGAGGGAAGAAAGGTATGAGAATAGAGAACTGAAGTCAAAGTAGAAGAAAAAAAAAGGGGTATAAAATGTGGGAGAAGAGATATCAAACTGAAAAAAACCCACCACTCTATAGAGCTTTTAAGGGAAAAATATAATAGAAAGTTAATCAAAAAAAACAGAGGTGTTTAGAAAATCTCAAGAAACTATAAATCAAAGTGTGAGAATAGGATTTTAGGTAGGAAATAGGCAAAGGTATAGAGGTGGGTTTGCTTTTGTTTCTTGTCTGTGTTGAAAGTTTGCACTATTTTTTTTTCAGTCAGATTTACTCCACTAGGTTTGACTTTAAGTTTTGAAAGGGCACAAAAATACAACATTTGTCACTTTCTGCATGCTGTGATAGAAACAAGAATGTATATAAGGAGCTGAAAAAAAAAAATTAAAAAAAATTATGAGCAGAAAAAATGAAGGGAATGCTCTAACATTTCAGTATATCTTCTTTTAACCCATTTCACTGGTTCTAAGGGGTTTAGAGCAGTTGCCAACTTTTTCTATTACGTACAGCTTTAACTAGGCATATGGAGTAAGTAAACAACAAAGCAGTAAATTTCATTGCTTTTGTTGGTTTAAACCAGACCCTGCGTTGCATTTAATAAAATACATTATCAAAAACAAGCATGGCATCTCCTTATAGAAAAACATTTTATCTACATAAAGGCAAATTAAAGAGCAGGTGGTGGATTTAAGAGAACCTTTGTCAGCTATCATTCTTTAACATTGAAAGAAATATTCTCGCTATTGGTTAGAGACTATCACATTAAGCAAAATCCAAGACTAAGTGAATAACACCTCCTAAAAGTCCTAATTACTTATCCAGCAAAGGCTTTCATTGCATTGCATCACAGTTGGGATGAAGCCTGGTGATAGCAAGAAAAGGAACACATTTTAAATCTGATTATATACAAATATTTGAAAACTATATATAGCCTCAGAACTTTATCCTTATTAGAAATTCTGTGCAACAGCTTCAATTTTTATCCAGCTGAAGACTGTCAGAAAATAAATTTATCCTCACTAAATAAAACCTCCTTGTACTATATTTCAAGTACATTATACAAATGTAACTGAAATTCTGCAGGGTGGGTCCCTAGCAATAGTAAATTATCGATCTGCACTGATTTCAGGAAATTATGACAAATTATATCTGCAGCCAAGGTATCTGGCGTATAGTCAGCATGGGTCTTAAATAATATAATCTAAGAGTCTTAAAAAGCTTTCAATATTTTTTGATTATAACACGTACATCAGTTTGTATTCAAGATGAGTTGTAAATTAATTTCTTACTCTATGGTATGTCAAAATGCAACAAAACAATTAAAGGTATGCAGCTATTTTTAATGTATAGCTCTCAGAAGGCCATTTTTTGAAAGTATATCATCACCTGAAGATAAAGAGACACGCCTATTGGGATCTTCAAAAACACCAAGGTGCCTAACTCTCATTGACTTAACTGGAGGTGAAGGACAAGAATAAAGTGCCAAAACAAGAGTGATGATATAATTCCTTTCAAACTCTCTTACATAATTGTAATATTCTGGAGAACCTGGAACTAGCTAGTACTTGAAAGAATGAATGTTTTAGTTAATTTTATTATATTACTAAATGTAACGTTGCTTAGCTACAGCAGTGGTAAGTACCTCAGAAAATTCTGCTTTGGGGATTTCAGCGTTTTCTCTTTTGAAGCAACAAACATGCAGAGCAGTACAAACCTCATTGTTTCATTTCATTGCAGCTATCTGGTTTTACTATGTTTTAACATTTAATATTTTCTGGGATTTGTAGTTAAACTACTAGTACAAACTGCCGTTTTAATTCTGTTTGACTGATTCATATTTGGGGGGTGGGGGGTATCCTGTGCTAATGTCTCTCTGAGGCACATGACTCAAGACAGAACAAGTACTGTATATTACAGATGGGGTTGTCTGCCCCCATTAGCTAAGTACAAGAGAGTGTTTGAACTACAGATGCCAAAGCACAGCAAAAAGCGTCTCATTCCAAGTCAAGCCAAGGAGATGATACCACAGGAGAGCAATCAGGAGTGCCCCTTAAAGCTTCAGCCAGCATCACATGAGCAAATTTGGGGTGAACATAGCAACAAGGCACCTCAAAGAGAGAAACATTTAAACACATGGCATTGAAAATGTTAAGGAACTTGTATTCATGAACTGTAAGATTCGTTTTATACGGGTTTCCTTGCCAAGATTCCTCTGTTGAGAAAACAGAGATACCCCTCTGGAACAGGTGGCCTAGGAAGGTGTGTAGCTAAGCAAGTTTCTTTACCACTCAGTAACTTATTCCTACTTTCATTGTCAATGCTGCTCAGTTACTTTGCAATGAAAATAAAGTGAAGCATGTGAAAATTGAAGAGAAGTCTGAGTTGGAAGTTTTACTTTGTTCTTTTAGGGAAAATATGAACACCAGTTTCACAGAATCACAGAATCACAGAATGGCCGAGGTTGGAAGGGACCTCTGAAGATCATATAGTCCAACTACCCTGCTGAGCAGGACCACCTAGAACACATTGTGCAGGATGGCATCCAGTTGGGTTTTGAATATCTCCAGAGAACGAGACTCAATAACTTCTCTGGGCAATCTGTTCCAGTGCTCTGTCACCCTCACAGTAAAGAAGTGCCCTCTCTTCATGAATTCAGCCAGAACTTTCAGTGCTTCAGTTTGTGTACTTCATCCTGTCACCGGGCACAACTGAAAAGTGACTGGCTCCATCCTCTTGACACCCTCCCCTCAAATATTTATACACATTGATGAGGTCAACATTAATATATGCATTTTACACAGATAATGTAGCTATCTTTTGTTTATTGACAGTTTTCTAGCTTACAAAGTTAAAGTACATGTAAAAGAAACCAAACAAAAAAAATACCCTCTAACCATACATCTAGTATTCAGCTACTCCTTGTATTATTCCAACATTATCTCTTTTTTAAGGGAAACAGTATGTGACAATTAAAGTTGTGTTTTTGCAGTGGAAAATTCCACTACCTTTGCATACTGTAAAGTGATTGTGCAGGCATAACAGTGGGGGGTATGTTAAGCAGATAAGGGGACAATGGAATGTCCCACTGTCCCAAAATAAGGATGGCTAAGAAAAACAAGACAAACAGTTGCAGAATCAGGAAAAAAAAAATAAAAAATCATGGCCCCTCCAGTAACAAGAGAAGAAGGAAAAAGGGAGAAAAAGAGAAATTAAAGGTTGGTCATATAAAACTGTACATATTTGGTATAGTAACAAGCATCAAGTAGGTTGTGAACCTGTACTACTCAGCCAATGAGAAAGCAGAGGAGGAATCAAGTGTTGGGTAATAGGGGATATAAGGTTATGATACACTTCTCCTGTGTTCTCCTGTTTGCAGGATGCCCACCACTGCAATCGTGAATAAAAATGCTACTTGAGATCCTTGCCTGAGCCTGTGTTATTGGCTGCAGATTGTTTCTCACAAGTACTAATTTGAATATGTAAAGCAGCATTCTAATCTGAGATGTTGTAATGTCCATTCTAATTCCTACTTTACCATGTCTTTCATTTTTTGGAACACTAACTCCACTCTGGTTGGTATTTTCAGGGCTACAATATTTTTCTTATTTTAAAAACAAAATCTAAGACTAACTTAAAACTGGACAAGTGTTCTTTTGGGGGGGTGGGGGGTAGGAAGCAGGGTGTTAATCTTATAAAGGGTGCAAGAATGCTACACCACAGAAAACTTCCCTCTACAATTCCAATGAGAAGTTAGACTAAGGCAAAGATTCTGCAGGTTTCTTAAATCCTGTAAACTGCAAACAAAGGACTTTGTTTTGAAGTTTGCTCAGATGTTTCATCCCAGTGCCTCAGCAGCTTCCATCTCAATAATCACAGGGAACTGCAAAAAGAAAGCAACTCCATCTTGTGGAGCACCAATTAACAGGTTTGTCAGATGATATCTGATCATCCAATTCCAGGCCATAAGGTTTAAATATATTATTACCAGTTTTCAGAAATCACAAGTCCTAGAGCACTGAGGTCTTGAGCATTCATTTTCTCCACTCCATTTTTCCTCCTGACAAAAGGAGCTGTAAATAATAAAATCTCACTCTCCCTGAAAGTTCCTTCTAAGTCAGAGCTTCTATATTCACTTTCTCTTATGCAGTCTTTCTTAGGAATTTGTATTATGAAACAAGACTGTAAAAACCCAATCCCCCCTTCCAAAACCCATAACCAATCACTTGCACAAGCAATAACAGATTCACCTTTTAATTGTTACTTGAGGAAATTGAAGAGGAGGCTGAGGGGGGACCTCATCGCAGTCTACAACTTCCTCACGAGGGGGAGTGGAGAGGCAGGTGACCTATTCTCCGTTATCACCAGTGACAGGACCCGCGGGAACAGTGTTAAGCTGAGGCAGGGGAAGTTTAGGCTGGACATCAGGAAGAGGTTCTTCACTGAAAGGGTGGTTGCACACTGGAACAGGCTCCCCAGTGAAGTAGTCACTGCACCAAGCCTGTCTGAATTTAAGAAGAGATTGGACTGTGCACCTAGTCACATGGTCTAAACTTTTGGGCAGACCTGTGCAGTGCCAGGAGTTGGACTTGACGATCCTTATGGGTCCCTTCCAACTCGGGATATTCTATGATTCTATGACTCTATGAAACTTCTTTGCAAGCTATTGAATCCTGCCTCCTGTCTCCAGTACAGGGGTGGACAACTAGGTGGCAGATGATTAGAAACAGATAATGAGGAGCAAGGAAAGTCTTTCTCTCTTAACAGCAGGAATTTTAGGACAATAATGCTCTCCTCCCTCAAAAGTTCTCAATGTTCAAAAGTTCTTTATGGCAAAAAAATGGATTTTTTTATTGAGAACTCAGTGAAATAAGTTACTGCAACAACGGTATCATTCACTAGTGAAAATTCTGTTCCGCTGTTCCGCCAAGTATAAAAGAAGAATGGGGCCCAATGACATGTATCCCAGGGTCCTGAAGGACCTAGCTGATGTAGTTGCCAAGCCTCTCTCCATCATATTTGAAAAGTTGTGGCAGTCAGGCCAAGTCCCTAGTGACTGGAAAAAGGGAAACATCACTCCCATTTTTAAAAAAGGTAGAAAGGAGGATCCATGGAACTACAGACCAGTGAGCCTCACCTCTGTGCCTGGCAAGATCATGGAAAAGATCCTTCTGGAAGAAATGCCAAGGCACATGCAAGACAAGGAGGTGATCTGAGACAGTCAGCATGGCTTCACCAAGGGCAAATCATGCCCGACCAATCTAGTGGCCTTGTATGATGGAGTGACTGCATCAGTTGACAAGGGAAGATCAACCACTGTCATTTACCTGGGCTGCAGTAAGGCCTTTGACATGATCCCACAGATCCCACACGACATCCTGATTTCCAAATTAGAGAGATATGGATTTGATGGGTGGACCATTCATTGGATAAGGAGTTGGCTTGAAGGCTGCACCCAGAGAGTTGTGGTCAATGGCTCTATGTCCAGGTGGAGGCCGATGAAAAGTGGTGTGCCTCAGGGCTCTGTCCTGGTACCGTTACAGTTTAATATCTTTACCAGTGACATAGGCAATGAGATTGAGTGCACCCTCAGCAAGTTTGCAGACGACACTAAGCTGAGTGGTGCCATTAATACAACAGAAGGAAGGGATGAAATCCAAAGGGACCTGGACAAGCTTGAGAAGTGGTGCCCATGTGAACCTAATGATGTTCAACAAGTCTAAAGT
The DNA here is from genome assembly GCF_009769625.2 of Cygnus olor. Taxonomy (NCBI): domain Eukaryota; kingdom Metazoa; phylum Chordata; class Aves; order Anseriformes; family Anatidae; genus Cygnus; species Cygnus olor. Next base: position 129,548,475 of record NC_049170.1, read on the forward strand.
GCAAGGTGCTGCACCTGAGCAATTTTTAGCTCGGGCAGATAATGATAGGACAAGGGGAATGGTTTTAAACTAAAAGAGGGGAGATTTAAATTAGATGTTAGGAGGAAATTCTTCACTCAGAGGGTGGTGAGGCACTTGAACAGGTTGCCCAGAGAAGTTGTAGATGCCCCATCCCTGGAGGATTTCAAGACCAGGCTGGATGGGGCTTTGAGCAACCTGGTCCAGTGGGTGGCATTCCTGTCCATGGAAGCTGATCTTTAAGGTCCCTTCTAACCCAAGCCATTCTGTGATATGATTCTATGATGAAAAATCTACTCATGAGGCTCTAGCATTCTGCCACAACCAGAGTGGAGACCAAAGAACTTCTGACACTGTGGGAGTTACTATTAATGTCCACTGTAGGCCTATGGTATTGTTAAGAATGCCTTCCTGGAGGAAAGTACAGAAAGTATTCAGATGGACATTCATCTGGTAACTGTACAATGGTCCACTGGCCTTGTCTTCTCTTAGCCAGCCAAATCTGTGCAAATGACTGCAGGACAACCACAGGGAAAAAAAAAATGCTCAGGAAATTAGCAGGGTTTTCCCTGTCCTATGGCCTTACCCCTGGATGGCCAACCAAATGTCGCCAAGCATGTGGCCATACTTTTACAGAAGAAAGCCTCCAGCTACCTCCTCTGAAACATGAACTTCACATTGGTGTCACTAAAGCCATCTATTCAATAGCTTTCAGAAGTGCTATATCTCATTTGTAATTTTTGGTAAACTACATGGTTTTGTGATTTTCTTGTGAACTTCTGTCAGTATGAGGAATTTGATTTTGTGGGTCTTTTCCACAACTGTTTCTCCAGACTAACTGGCTACCTATTACCTTAATCTTTCTTTTATTTTTCAGGTTCTTTTCAGCTTTTATGATCCCTTTTCAAGACTTTCATAGAAAATCTCTTTGCCGAGCATTAATACCACCTAGTTTAATTGTTCTGCTGACTACAGGTAAACATTTTGAAGGCATCTTTTTCTCCTCTTTGCAGTTTATACCCTATTCTAACTCTGCTGTTGCTCCTTACTCTTACTCTTTGTTTTAATTCTAAACCTTATCCGTTCTCATATTCTCATACGTTGCTTTTCTCCAGTTTCTCCAACTCTGATTGCCACAGCTCCTTTATTGCTTCCTCAGTCCTGTCCCTTCTTCAGCCCGTTTTTAAATCCTCATAATTTGGATTCATTCTTTGGATCTTCAGGTATGCCCAGCCTGAGCTGATAAGCTTTGCAGTTAATTAATGCATGATCCTAACTGTTCCTCTGTGCAAACCTCAGCTCCGGATTAAATGCTTGTCTTTCCAATGTGGTTCAGATTGCAAGTGCCCACGCTGTCAAATTTCAAATCTTTGGGCTGTCTGCACATCAGATGGTGGGACTGTTGATTGCAGCACAGTGTATAGGCCTGAGTTAGCTTTAATCTAGGTAATTCAGATAACAATAGCAAATGTACGAGTATGGACCTCAACACCTAAAAGTAAAAGCCTACCAGGAATCCCTTTATATTTACTCAAGGGACTGAATCCCATGCTGTATCCTCAGGGCAATTATAGCCCAAACTAGCTAGATTAAAGCCAGGGAAGGTAGCTCCTGAAATTATATCTTAGAATCTCAAAGCAGGCCTAGCCTTAGAGAGAGAATTATATATTGTTATTATATCAAAGTCATTGTCAATAAACATGCATGTTTCATTATGACAGTAAAAAAAATAAAAATAATAAAATAAAATAATAACAGACTAAATGTACAAAACAGGAAATGTATTCCAAGATGCTAAGCATGTGCATCTAAGGTCACATAAAACTACATTAAATTATATTGTATTATTTGAGAAATAGTATGTGATCATTGAAATAATGACTATTGTAATGAACTTCTATAAAGAGCAAAATTAAGATTGCTCATGCCGGCTTCATTTTGGCATTTCCTGACACAGGTTTTTAACCATGTAACTTCAAGGTTCTCTGAAGGCAATGATGGGGGGAATCATTCTTTCCTTTGCTCTCTTACCTTTCTCTTCTAGATTCATTCATTCTTTCTTTTTCTTTCTTTCTTTCTCCTTCTTTCTTCTTTCTTTCTTTTTCTTTCATTCTTTCTTTCTCTTTCATACTCTTTCTTTCTTTCATACTCTTTTTCTTTCTTTCTTTCTCTTTCATACTCTTTCTTTCTTTCTTTCTCTTTCTTTCTTTCATACTCTTTCTTTCTTTCTTTCTTTCTTTCTTTCATACTCTTTCTTTCTTTCTTTCTTTCTTTCTTTCCTTTTCCTTCCTTCCTTCCTTCCTTCCTTCCTTCCTTCCTTCCTTCCTTCCGTCAGAAATGGCAACCAGATATTGAAAATCTTGATTTAAAAAGTGTTATAACTGTGTTTATACAATGAAAGACCAGAAAACTCCACATACAGATATTTTTTTTTTTCCAGAACTTTCAGGGCTTCATACCACACAGAAGTCAGGAAGGCTTTTATCCTGCCCCACACAATAAAATTTGGATTGATGTTGTTTTAGTGCTCATTAACAAATAAAGTCAGAGAAATATATGAACAATATTATCTGTTGCATTAACAAAGCAAGTTGAATTTTTATTCAGTGATGATGGTGTTTGGCATTTTCTACCCACTGCATACAAAAATAAATCTTTCAAACAGATTGAATATTAATTTTAAAAAAATAAGACAAAAGCTAACTGTGGTTTTGTTGGTAAGATAGTATTTGTTTCCCTAGTCATATGCTGACAATGATGGTCATTGACAGCTCTTAGTTTCTGTTGCTTTTGGGTTTCATTCCATAATGCTGAATACTTCTACATTGAAGCAATGAAAACAAAAGGACACTCAGCAATTTACAAAAGTATTTAGCAATGTTTAGAACCAAGCTGTTAGTGATTAAAAACCATTTCCAACAAACCAATTTTGTGAAGTCCAGACGCTATACAGAGTCTTGTCAACTACTGTTGTATAAAAAGGCCACTTTTCATTTCTCCAGTTTCACAAAAGGCTTGTCATGGGAGTCATACTTCCCATGTCCCTATTCATAAACGAAGAAACTCATGTATTTGCAGATATATTCCTCTACAGTTTAGTAATAAAATCTGTCAGTTTCTCTGTGTTCACCCACTACTCTGATTAGCAGCCAAAGATTATGAAATATTAAGAAAGAGTACTATCTCACCCTCACTGAATGGAACAAGCTTGTTGCTAACCATAATCTAACCATTGAATCTTGTATTGGCGGGGGAATTTAAAGCACTTGAACACTTCAAATTTTCACTGAGAGAATGCAGAGATTGACCCTTGCTATTACACAAAAACTTTCAAGAATTGCTTCCTATCTCACATCTTGAGCCTCCCTCTGCATCTCTACCAAGTTTCTGAGTATCTTCAACCCTAATTAATGTTGGCAAATCATAGGTCAAGCTATCTCATATTTTAACCCCATTTAAACAACAGCATATGAAGAAAAGGATGTGCAAAAATACCAGCATCCTCAGAAAGCAGAAACACAAATATTCATCTCTACTGAGAAGAGACGTATCCAGGGATCATTCTCAGCTATTATTCAGGCAAGTTTCTGATGAAATGGGTAACAAAGAAGCAATAGTATAAAGGTTCTATGTGTTCACCAAAAATAAGTTTTCCAGTTAGCCTATTAGTTCGTTTCTCCTACATTTCTGAACAGCCAATGTATTGCATATATTTCAGCCACTGCATATCTTTCAAATTCTGTTAAACTAGGCTGTTTCAACCAGTCTTAGAAATAATAATAATAATAATAATGAAGTTATTAGTTCCTCTTTCTGATACCCCCAAACACCCATTCTTAACCTCACAATCTGTCATAGAGACTGAATCAAGAACACACAGATATATTTAATCGGTTTGGAAATGTATTAATATCAAATTAACATTTCAATAGTGACAGATGGGCTATCCAAACTTCCTTCCATGGAGAAAAGACAAGCACAATTCTGCATAGTTGAAAGGTTGTCGCACACAGACTATTAGGTGCCTTTGCAACAATAACATACCAGAGATAAATATTCTATATTTTCAGGAGATGAGTACCTGGCTCTATTAATCTCTAACGATGGTGATGGGCTATTTTGGCTGCTTTGGTTCTGAGTCTTAATTCAAAGTATATAAGTAAGAGCAACAGCAGACATTGATTAGGAACAAAAAGAGGAACATGATCAGTGTTGCTCTAGCAACATCACTGGGTTATGAATAGTGCAGCACCAAGCGGAGTAATTCTCTCAGTCTTCACATGCCCACATTCATGGAGATGAGTGTCTTTAATGCTTTGTAGGGAAAACAGATGGCAGAGGATCTGGTTGACTGTGTGATTTAACTTTCACAAATGTGTGTTTTTGTTGTTGGTGGTTGGTTGGGGTTTTGTTAGGCTTATCTTTGGCAAACAATTAAATTAGACTGTGCATCATACAGCGCTTGCTAAAGTGTGTTTAATCCCTGGAGTATAAAGTTATGCAGTATTGTACTGCTATAATAGTTTTCTTCTTTACAAAGGACCATACACACTATTTTGCCAGTCAGCTACAGAATTTCATAGTAGCTTTGTAGGACCTACAAGATATTTTCTGTACTCACAATTACACGTTCCCCACACATTCTACTGGATTGCTTTCTCCTTTGTCTATATAGCATGCACTGTAGTAACTCATACATACTCTAAATGTGTTAAATGTAGTTAGTTCTCTCTGTTGTCGTTGTAGTTCATCTGAAAGAGAGAGGAAGGGATAAAAAAAAGAAAATGCTTTATAATTTAGATTATTTCAAAATGCATAGTAGTTACCTCTACATTTAACTGTAGGTACCCTGTGTATACATACCAATTTGTGCGAATATATATAGTGCTGTGCATGTTACAATTCTCTAGGTTTTTATCATAGACATGTTTTTTTTTCTCACAAATATCTGTTCAAATTTTAGTTTTAAAATGTGAAATTGTTCATTGGTGTCCTGGTTTCAGTTAGGACAGAGTTAATTTTCCTCCTAGTAGCTGGTAGGGTGCTATGTTTTGGATTAGGATGAGAAGAGCACTGATAACATGCTGATGTTTTAATTGTTGCAGAGCAGTGCTTACACCAAGCCAAGGACTTTTCAGCTTCTCCCTCCGTCATGCCAGCGGGCAGGCTAGGGGTGCAGCAAGAGCGGGGAGGGGACAGACCCAGGACAGCTGACCCAAACTGGCCAAAGGGGTATTCCATACCATCTGATGTCATGCTAAACAATATATAGGGGTGGCTAGCCGGGGTGGGGGGGCCGGCTGCTCGAGGATAGGCTGGGCATTGGTCAGCGGGTGGTGAGCAATTGCACTGTGTATCACTTGTTTCGTACACATTATTAGTAGTAGTAGTACTATTATTATTATTATTATTATTATTATTATTATTATTATTATTGTTATTGTTGTTAATTTTCCTGTCTTAATAAACTGTCTTTATCTCAACTCACAGGCTTCACTTTCCCGTTTCTCTCCCCCATCCCAGAGGGGGAGGGGGGAGGGTGAGCGAACGGCTGTGTGGTGTTTAGCTACCGGCCGGGTTAAACCACAACAATTGGTAATGCACAAAATATCAAAATACAAGCTTACTTAACAACAGCTTTTCCTCACCTCTTCCTTTTTCTTTAACAGATCCATACAGCTGAAATAGGACAATTTCAGAGGATCTGAGATACTTATTCGTATAACAGCCAGCAAAGTTCTATTCAAAATCTAAGCTGCCATACAGTTATTATTTATACAATATGATTTTGTACACTAGTATTTCATACACTTAAAACTTGCTAGGCATTTGCTGAAGTTGTAAATTTGGGCATTAACTTATACCAAACATCTTTGGATTTAAATTTCTAAAATTCCCACTTCTGCATTTTCATCCCAGTGTGGTGCAAGTTCCTAAAGTTCATTTTTGGTCAAATTCAGACACTTAACATTATCACAAAAACTCTGGCTAGACATTTATGTACACTGGTCACTTAAATTTTCTCCTTAAAAATATGCTTATGTCCCCACAAGCATATCCAGAGACTCCATCATGTTGCCGAGCAAGGTGGTTCAAATCCTGACTTCCAGACTAGGCTGCAGAGGATTCACATCCAAATATCCCTGTGTTTAAATCTCTAGTCCTGTAGTTGTACTTGCAGCACACTTAATGTAGATTGATAATATATGAGCCAATCACTCTATGCAAAACTCTTCTGTAGTAGTGAGAACAAGGGCTGGATTCTTCCCACCCAGGCAGGGTTCTCAAGCAGTTACTGCATTCATGCTGCTTCTTGCTACACTCTTGTGAATCTTATGTCCTTTACACAGTAGTTGACTTAAACAGAAGAGACAAGCAGTGTAGCACAATCCTGACCTTAATCTAATTTGGTATTTAGCATATTCATCTGCAGACCTTAAAGATGCTGTTTGAAGCTGCTCAGACTGAAGAGCATTCAGAAATCAGCTCTCCCACATTCTTAGACCAGAGATCTAGAAACATTATTAATATGCAAGAGGAATGCAGAAGTTCTTTCCTGGCCTAAATTTAAGAGAAAAACAAAAGTCCATTTTCTGCAAAGACAGGAGAAAAATTAGTGCCAAAGTCCATGAAGCCTACCTATAAATATAGCTTACATAAGTATCTATCACGGAAAGATGCCAAGGGCTGAGAAAAAAACTTAGACATCCTTTTCTTAAACAATTCTTATAATTCAATCACCTCATTTATTGTCAGAGCACTGCTGTCATAAATTCTATGACACTGAACACTCCCTATGCAGTCTGTAGTGAATTTACCCACCTAATATCCCCATCCTTGAGCTTACAACTTTTGGGTCCCAAGCCAGTGCCAAAGTGATATTGTAATCTTAGTTCTTCCAGTTACATGCCATGACAGAGAATATTGGAATAATCCTCTGCTGACAGTCAAAACCAAAACATATTTCAGCATAGCATGATCAGTTTTTGTTTCAGGAAAATTTATATCAGAAAAAAAAAAAAAGCATACTTTATTTTTTTGTTTGTGTTTCATCATTTACCTCTACCAATGTAACTAACTATTGCAATTGGAAAAGTCATGATTAGTATCAGGAAGCAACTCTGAAGTTCTCTTGGGTTCACTGTGGAAAAAGCAATGCATATTTTCTCTCTCTTTTTCTCTTTAACTCCCACTGGGCTTTACAGTGATAATGGCTTTGCATGGCAGTGCCTAAAAACTACAAAGGCAGCAATCCATGCGTTAGACGTTTTTAAAAGGCCAAAACCTTTTTTTAAGAAAATGAAAAAAAAAAAAAACAAAAAAAAAACAAAAAAAAAAAAGAGGGAGAGAGAAAGAGAAGAGAGAAAGAGACAGGCAATCAGGCAGACTATGATTTAACAAGAAGGGCTTCAAGACCAGAGAATATTCTTACAAGACTCAGTGTAAGGATCTGAATTCCTTCTGAAAGCATAAGGTTGTTGCAAACATATTGTCCACAATGTAACTGCCTGGCTTCACTAGGTGTGGTAGAAGGGGTGGAAAAGGATGGAGGAAAGAATTTCCATTCTCTATTTCCAAAGCTATTCAAAACATTATTATTTATTTATTTATTTATTTTATCCAAGCTTTTCCATACTATGGAACAGGTTGGTTTTGAGAGATCATTCCCAAGACTACCTATTTTGCTATTTTTAAACATACAATTATTTCATTAAAATTGAGAGAATGAATTGCAAAAATGCTCCAATTTTTTTTTTTAAAGTTATTTGTTTTACTTATAACTTTGGCATAGACTCATAGAAAATACATTTAAAAATATCAAAAATATTTCTTAAAATTTTTACTTTCTGTTTGAACATACAAACCTCCCAAGAAATCATGAAAACTTTAAAAAGACCTACAACAACTGTGCAGTTTTTAAATTGCAACATATTCTTGGTCTAACATATTTAGCCTTGCTAACTCCAGAAAGATATACCAGGTCACACTGGGAAGCTGGGAAATTCTATTCCTCAAGATACTATATTTCTATATCAAACCCTTCAAGCCCTGAGATTTTAAGCCTTAAACTGTTCATTATTATGCAAAGAGAAAGTTGTAGCTGCTTCAAGCTCTTAGCTATCTGAGATTTAATGAAAGGAGAAATGACTCACTTGCAGAGAGGAGGAAACATTTCAGTGTCAAGTTGTTATCATCTTTTCAACATCATTTATTTTGATCTGAGATTTTGAACAGTAAGTCATTGCAGAAATGAATAAATGGGTGGGAGGCCAGGTAAGGTGTTCAAAAGTGCATGGGAAAGTTATTGAGAATATTACATTGCATGAAGACAAATGGAAACTGCATAATAAATCAATAGTCAATATGTAGATGGATATTTTTTAAAGGTTAGATTTATAAATTATTGTTTGGACCTCTGAGTGGAATGAGGCATATTTTGTTCTCAGTCTAAAAATCTTTTTATCTGACAAAATCTGATTAATATTGAAATGTTAACACTGAAATTAACATTGAAAAGAATCTTTTTGGCTGAAAGAATAGTCATATTTTTATGAAGAGCATCACTCTCTCAGCAGTGTGTTGCAGAAACACAGAATTTGGGTGGACTTTCATTTGCGTGTTGCTGATGGGCCTTCCATTGCTCCCAGGAAAGCTGGATTCACCTTGCTGAGCCCACTAGTGATTCATGAAAATCTAATGCATATGTACAGAGATTTCTGTTAGTTATAGTAATCTTCAGTGTGCCTATGTTGCAGAGAAATTGTCTGGCATTGCTTGGTTATTACAGAAGGTGACAAAGGAATGGGAGATTTATCTTCTGTATGTGCCAAACATCTTCATGGAAAAATGTGTTTGTAAGGTAGGCCAAACTGGATTAGCAGTTATTACAGAAGTGTCTTAATCCTTCCATGAAATAGGACATTTAGCTTTTAATGGCATACTTTATGTAGCACCCATTAATGTGGTTAAACTGTGAAGGTTTGTAAATATATTGCAGAAAACGATTGTTATTTATTTTGTATTTACAAACACTCTTTCACAGGAGAAAACTAGTGAAGTTCATTTCCTTACTTTCAACACTGTTTCCATGATGAGACTGAGAAGTGCTCAGGTGTTTCTGAGAGTTCAACTCACCAGTGTAATTGATCTGTGAGATATGCAGAATATCTTGTGGTAAAATTTCTTAATGCTGATCTCTCAACAAAATCTAGGTCAATTTCAAATAAGCAAATCTTAAGAGAAATGAACCCAATTAATGTTGTTAACAATTAGTGTATTCTATAATGACAGATATATATGAGAAGCTCTTGAAGAGTGATTTTATCTTGAAAGTTAAGATTTTCTTCTTAGCAAGTGAGATACAAACCAAGACTCAAGGGGATATTTCTGATAGGCGCAAGCACTTTCTATACAGTGGAAACAGACTAATCAAGAACAGCATCGTACTCTGTTGGATTTCATTTTCTCACAAAACAATATTATATATCTCTTTACTCATGAAATGCTTTCTAGAAACTTCAAGACATAGTATTTTATTAAATTCATTTTTATGAAGACCATATCTATCTGCTGCCCAAGCTACTTATTTAATTTATTTCACCTAATTCATCTACTTATATACTTGATTTGTGCACTTCTGATATTCTAATGATTGTGAAGCTGTTTTCAGGTTAGATAATAAAAAATGTGGCAAGTCAATTCTGACATGGAGCAACACAGCAGAAGTACAGAACTCAGTACAGTTGAGGGCCCACCAGACTGTTACATCAGTGAAAGAAAATTTGATTTGTATTGTGAATATTTCCTGTTTTTTACTGTTTCAGAGGAGTCACTGAAATTTATCTGGGTTTTTCCTCTTTTATCATCTTTGTTCTGCTTCTTTTTCCTGACATCAAAAGCACATGAACATACATACATACACATAAAACCCATTAGGAAAGAGATTGTCATCACAGTTAAGATTTCTTTTGCAATCCACTGAGCCCAGGTCTCTTAAGTTAGATGGGTTTCATTCATTAGTGTTCTTGCTGGTCTCATTCATGCATGTATTTTTTATGTAAGGTCTAAAATTGATATGTACATCAGGAAGGGATAATGATTCCATTTTTTGATACTAATAAAGCAGATGTCTATTGATGCAGTAAATGTGCCATATTAAAGGTATTTTGTGATAGAAATGTATCTGAGGTTTTTGACCTACTGTACTCAAGGTCTATTGTTAGACAAAATTTCTTTCTCTTTACTATAAAAGGAAGCTGGGAAATAAGCCTGTCATTTTGGTCTTCATTATTTCCAACTGTTTAAGCAAGTCCAGTCACATAACAGGAATGTAAATCTTGGAAAAGAATGAAGTGATAGTAATTAATGAGCTTGAAGTTTCTTTCACTCAAAAAAAATAAAAAATACAATAGTCAGTAGGGAATATATTCCCTGATGTTGCTTTCCTGAATAGCTGTATTTTCAACATTTTACATATATTTGACCTTTTGGTTTGCAGTTTAAAAAAAAGATAGACAGAAAGTATCTTATTTTGTTTGCACCAGGAACTAGGAATGCTCAAGAGACTCTCTTGGCAGAGAAGCTGGCAGCCATGGATAACATACAAACCAAATTAGAGGCCAATATTGAATCAGTCTATTTGTTAAACCAACAGGTAAGAATAGTAGAAGGAGAGTAGAGTCTGCAAGATATTCATAATCTATTTACATGACTATATTAGAAAGCTATTAAATATTAGTGAGCATATGAGTAAAAAAAATGCAGTCTGTTGAGTCAAAAGACAGTCTGATGTTGATGCAATTTTTCTATTCCCTAGAAATATTTCACAAAAGAATCAAAAGAAATAACACAGAATTTACAACTTCACTACAAAGTACTCTTTGTATTTTGTTATAGCAATGAATTTCAAGTACTGAAGCAAGCCTCACAATGAAAGTTATCATTTCTTCTTACAAACTTTTAAATACCATATTCCCAGCTGCTGGGATCAAAAGAATATCTTGCATTTCTAAACTTAATATTTTATATTTAAAAACACATTGATTCCCATAAGACTACTTAAATGAATAACAAAGAGTACCCTGTATCATCTTTTACTGTAGCAGTCCATGTCAGCTTTAAATACTCACTAGTGTAACAGAGCTTTCAGAACAAAATTTGGAAATATGCAAATACATATATATATATATATATAATCCTAGACAAAGCACATTTTTTGTTGTATGGAGCCACTATCTTTCTTTGTATAAAAAAAGATGATAGAAGCAACCACTGATAGTGACTGATCATGAAAAGAAACCCCAGGAGCATAGACACACTATAAAAAGATCTAGGAAGAAGTCATTATGCTGTTGAGGGAATAAGAAATTTAAGTCAGAGAGTTGTGAAATGTTCTCATTATAGGTCATCTCAGTAATTATCTGACATCTACAGATGGAGTCACTTCTTAATCAAAAGAATGAATCATTACTGATATTGATTCAGACCAAGATGTTTGAAATAATGAGTCCAGTAACTCAAGTATAAATTTAGAGGTAATTTCAGCAACTTCTCTGCTAAAGTTTCAGACTAAATAATAATGAAATATCTATTACATTGCATGATAATGATAAGAAAATGTCCAGAAGAGTGTGAACTAAATTGCCCCATCATAATCTGCATGTTAGGATTTAAACAAAAGAAAGAAAAATAAAAAAGAAAAAAAGAAAAAAAAAAAAAAGGTCACTAATGTTTACTATACCGTGGACACTATAGCTTAATTAGGATCTACCAGAATAGAATACTGCTTTCTCTTGAGTACAATAACTGTAGCTAGCTCTGCCATTAGATTTAAGAATCTGTAAGTATTTACTTTAGATTTTTTTTTTTCCTGCAGTTCATATTCCAACTGTGAAAATCACTTTGGATAACTATCTAGCATGCGAGCAGGAACAACTATAAAAAAAAAAATTGTTATACAAGTGTACTTAGACAAGTATCTAGACTACAAGTAAAAAATAAATAATAAAAATAAAATAAATAAAAAATAAAAAGGAACTGCACTTGAAGGCAGGTATACATTTTTAGACAAACACTTTGTTTCAAAAATTCATCTCCTTGGGAGATGTTGCTTTTTACAACCAGAGGAGCAATGGTAGAAACAGCCTCTTGTCTCCAGAGATGACTGGGTTTCTTTCTCTTTAGGGGTTTTGGCAGTTGCCCATGATGTTGTCCTGTGAATAAATGTAAAACTACTTTCTTGTCTGTCTGACAAGTTCATGAGGAAAGAACTGACATTGGCTGAAATTCATCCTGATCAGTGGGGTCATTCCAAGGCCTAGAAGGTAGGTACTAGGTCATAAAATCCATTCCCTCACTAGCAGTGGGTGTCTATCATTGTCAGGCATCATAGCCAACACATTTCTTTCCCATGTGAATTCTAGTTATGAGTCCTCATATGACTGTGAAGTCCAATATCTATGAGAAATGCTTCCCCATCCCCTCATGAGTAGTTTTAAATGTAATTAGGCCATCATATCTTATTTTCTAATCTTTTTTTTTTTCTTTCTTTTTTTTTTTTTCCTATCAAGTACCAATGGATATACCATATTTTTAGGGTACACTTCATTATTTCTTAAGCAGAGCACAGATAGATTTCATTTTAGGACTGAATTCTTTCTGACAATAGGGCATTTTGACTCGGAAAGAAACTTCACAGAAATTTTCTTCCATTGCTTTGATCCATGACATATTTGTCCCTCTGCTGCTTGTCAGGCTCAATCCTAAAACAAGTAATATCACTCAGCCCTGATGATCCTAATGCTAAATACTCAGAAGTTAAAAAAAATACTCATTTGTAATATATGTATATTCTTGGCTAGCTTATACTTTTTTTGTTGTTATGACTGCATTGTCTGTTAGCATAAATTGCTCTTCTCGACACAATATTTTTTTCACTGTAAAATAAACAATTATGTCTTCTTTCAGACACAATTTTGCTTGACTAAGTCAGCTAAGCTCTTACAGTCCCATCACAGGAGAGCCCCCATTTCTCCAAATTAGGCTCTAGTTGTTCCAGTGTGAAGAAACAATATGATTTTAAATGTAGCTTATAATTTCATTTCAGCTCTCCAGAGAAAGGTATGTAAAATCTATACTGAAAATGATATGACCAAAAATCATGAATAATAAGATAAGAAATAAGTGGGACTGTAAGCACGTGTGTCTGTACCCAAGAAACTTTGTATCATTCAAGAAAGTGGGGAAGGAGGGGGCAAGATTGAAATCACAGAATCACAGTATCACAGAATCATCTAGGTTGGAAGAGACCTCCAAGATCACCTAGTCCAACCTCTGACCTAACACTAACAAGTCCTTCACTAAACCATATCACTAAGTTCAACATCTAAACGTCTTTTAAAGACCTCCAGGGATGGTGACTCAACCACTTCCCTGGGCAGCCCATTCCAATGCCTAACAACCCTTTCAGTAAAGAAGTTCTTCCTAATACCCAACCTAAACCTCCCCTGGCGCAACTTTACCCCATTCCCCCTTGTCCTGTCACCAGGCACGTAGGAGAATAGACCAACCCCCACTTTGCTACAGCCTCCTTTAATATACCTACAGAGAGCGATAAGGTCACCCCTGAGCCTCCTCTTTTTCAGGCTGAACAATCCCAGCTCCCTCAGCCGCTCCTCATAAGACTTGTTCTCCAGACCCCTTACCAGCTTCATTGCCCTTCTCTGGACTCTCTCGAGCACCTCCTTGTCCTTCTTGTAGTGAGGGGCCCAAAACTGAACACAGTACTCGAGGTGCGGCCTCACTAGAGCCGAGTACAGGGGGACAATCACCTCCGTAGACCTGCTGGCCACACTGCTTCTTATACAAACCAGGATGCTGTTGGCCTTCTTGGCCACCTGAGCACACTGCTGTCTCACATTCAGCTGACTATCAACCAACACTCCCAGGTCCTTCTCTGCCAGGCAGCTTTCTGACCACTCATTTCCCAGCCTGTAGCTCTGCTTGGGGTTGTTGTGCCCCAGGTGTAGGACCCAGCCCTTGGCCTTGTTGAACTTCATACAGTTGGCCTCAGCCCATCGGTGCAGCCTATCCAGATCCTTCTGCAGAGCCTTCCTACCCTTGAGCAGATCAACACAGGCATGGTGTCATCTGCAAACTTACTGAGGGTGCACTCAACCCCCTCATCCAGATCATCGATAAAAATATTAAAGAAGACTGGCCCCAGAACTGAGCCCTGGGGGATGCCACTAGTGACCGGCCTCCAACTGGATTTGACTCCGTTCACCACAATTCTTTGGGCCCGGCTATCCAGCCAGTTTTTAACCCAATGAAGAGTACGCCAGTCCAAGCCAAGAGCAGCCAGTTTCTTGAGGAGAATGTTGTGGGGAACGGTGTCAAAAGCCTTACTGAAATCAAGGAAGACCACATCCGCAGCCTTTCCCTCATCCACTAAGCGTGTCACTTTGTCATAGAAGGAGATCAGGTTCGTCAAGCAGGACCTGCCTTTCATAAACCCATGCTGACTGGGCCTGCTCGTCTGGTCGCCCTGTAAATGCCGCATGATGACACTCAAGATAATCTGCTCCATGAGCTTCCCTGGCACTGACGTCAAACTAACAGGCCTATAGTTCCCCGGGTCTACCCTCCGGCCCTTCTTGTAGATGGGTGTCACATTTGCTAGCCGCCAGTCGACTGGGACCTCCCCTGATTGCCAGGACTGCCAATAAATGATGGAAAGCGGCTTGGCCAGCTCCTCCGCCAGTTCTCTCAGTACCCTCGGGTGGATCCCATCCGGCCCCATCGACTTGCGTACACCCAAGTGCTGTAGCAGGTCGCCAACCATTTCCTCGTGGATAGTGAGGGCCACATTCTGCTCCACATCCCCTTCCACCAGCTCAGGGTACTGGGTATCCAGAGAACAACTGGTTTTGCTGCTAAAGACTGAGGCGAAGAAGGCATTAAGCACCTCAGCCTTTTCCTCATCTCTTGTAACTAAGTTTCCCCCCACATCCAGTAAAGGATGGAGATTCTCCTTAGTCCTCCTTTTGGTGTTGATGTATTTATAAAAACATTTTTTTTTATCTTCAATGGCAGTAGCCAGATTGAGCTCCAGATGAGCTTTGGCCTTTCTCATTTTGTCCCTGCACAGCCTCGCAACATCCTTATAATCCTTCTGAGCGGCCCACCCTCTTTTCCAAAGATTATAAACCCTCGTTTTTCTCCTAAGCTCAAGCCACAACTCTCTGTTCAGCCAGGCCGGTCTTCTTCCGCGCCGGCTTGTCTTTGGGCACGTGGGGACAGACCGCTCCTGAGCCATTAAGATTTCCTTCTTGAAGAGTGCCCAGCCTTCCCGGACTCCTCTGCCCTTCAGAACCACCTCCCAAGGGACTTTGCCAACCAGTGTCCTGAACAGCTCAAAGTCAGCTCTCCGGAAGTCCAACACAGTGGTTTTACAGATCCCCTTCCTCACTTTGCCCAGAATAGAGAACTCTACCGTTTCGTGGTCACTCTGCCCAAGACAACTCCTGATCACCACATCTCCCACCAGTCCTTCTCTGTTTGTGAACAAAAGGTCTAGCGGGGCACCTCCCCTGGTAGGCTCACTAACCAGC
Source organism: Cygnus olor (assembly GCF_009769625.2). Classification (NCBI taxonomy): domain Eukaryota; kingdom Metazoa; phylum Chordata; class Aves; order Anseriformes; family Anatidae; genus Cygnus; species Cygnus olor. The sequence goes on from NC_049170.1 coordinate 129,564,104, forward strand.
TGCATCAGGAAGCTATCTTCCACGCTCTCCAGAAACCTCCTAGACTGCTTTCTCTGGGCTGTGTTGTGCTTCCAGGATATGTCTGGGAAGTTGAAGTCCCCCACAAGAACAAGCGCTGATGATTTTGCAACTTCTGCCAGCTGCCTGTAGAACTCCTCATCCGTCTCCTCATTCTGGTTTGGCGGTCTATAACAGACCTACCAGGTGCTTGCCTTGTTGGCCTTCCCGCTGATCCTAACCCATAGGGACTCAACCTTATCATTCCCAGTCTCAGTCTCAAGTTCCACAGCATCAAAACACTCTCTAATATAGAGAGCCACACCACCACCCCTTCTATGCTGCCTGTCCCTTCTGAAGAGCCTATAGCCAGACATTGCAGCACTCCAGTCATGAGAGTGGTCCCACCACGTTTCTGTGATGGCAACCAAGTCATAGCCTGCCTGCTGCACAATGGCTTCCAGCTCCTCTTGTTTGTTACCCATGCTGCATGCATTAGTGTAAATGCACTTCAGTTGGGCCATTGCCTTCTCCCCTGGCCTTGCCATTGTTCCCCCTGGCACACCTCTAACAAGCCTTATTTCAGCCCCATCCCCCTTCTTACCTAGTTTAAAGCCCTCTCAATGAGCCCTGCCAGCTCTTGGGCTAGGATCCGTTTTCCCCTTAGAGATAGGTGGAACCCGTGTGTGGCCATCAGGCCAGGTGCCGAGTAAAGTGCCCCATGGTCAAAAAAAACAAGATTTCTGTGTTGGCACCAGCCTCTGAGCCACCTGTTTATCAGGTGGGCTTTCCAAGTCCTCTCTGTACCCCTCCCTGCTACTGTAGGGATGGATGAAAACACCACCTGTACTCCTGCTCCATCCACTAACCGTTCCAGTCCCCTAAAGTCCCGTTTGATAGCCTTCAGGCTTCTCTCTTCAATATTATCACTGCCAGCCTGGACTATCAAAAGAGGATAGTAGTCAGAGGGGCAAACCAGGTTGGGAAGCTTTCTGGCAACATCCCTGACCCTGGCCTCAGGGAGGCAGCAGACTTCCCTATGGGTAGGGTCAGGCCGACAAACAGGGCCCTCTGTTCCCCTGAGAAGGGAGTCGCCTACAACGATCACCCTTCTTTCTTTCTTGGTGGAGGCAGTCTTGAGGCGTGGAGTCGACTTCCTCGCCCTAGGCATCCTCCTGGGTAGACTTTCTACCTCAACCTCACCCACCGGTGTCTAAAGCTCCAGGGCCTCAAATCTGTTGTGTAAGGGCACCTGGGAAGGTGGGGCCGGTAGGGGGGGGGGGGCGTTGCCTGCGAGGTCGAGCAGGGACCTGTCTCCATTCCTCCTCAACTCCTAGGTCCCCTTCCTCTGCCCAACAGTGATAGGGCAGTGGGTCCACCCCCATTTGGGGTGTCTTACCCCGATACCTCTCCTTCAGGCCTTGCAGGGAGTTGCTCCACTAGTCTATCTCCCGCTCACACTCCCTGATGGTCCTCAACCTCTCCACCTCCTCCTTGAGCTCTGCCACCAGGCGGACCAGGTCATCCACCTGCTCGCACCTCACACACACAGTATCTCTGCCTCCCTCAGATGGCAGCAACAGGCTCAGACACTCCCTTCATCCAGAGACCTGAACTGCTGCATTTTTGAGTGGGCAGTCAGTCTGGGTGGTTACAAACTTTCTCGAGAGAGCTCTCTGCCTAGTGTAGACCATTGCGGCCTAGCTAGTGGTAGACAGCCATTAGATGAGTTGTTCTTATGGGTGGGGTGGAACGCTCTGCCCTGCCTGAGTGCGCCCTGCCCACGCGCACTGCTGCATAAACTGCCGCACCCCACCCTTCTGATGCAACACGCCCTGTTTGCCCGTCCTGTTCACTGCGCTCCTGGTCGCTCGCACTCCCTAGGGGCTGCTTTTGAACGTCAGGGTAGAGGGGTGTTGCTGGCTCCGCCTATGCCTCATCAGCCTCCCTCACGAGGGCTGCCGGGTCCTGGCGGCTCCCTCGGCTGCCTTGAGTGGCCTCGATGCTGGAAAAAAAAAGCCCTGCCTGCCTCGATCCCCCACTCCGCTGCAGAACGCGTCTGCCCTGGAGCCGATCACCTCGGCGAGAGTAATAATCATATGAATAATAATCATGAATAATCATATGAACATCATACGTCAACTGTATTTTTAATGTCATGTTTTGTGTCTGCGCACAAAGAAAACTGAGATATCGATTGTAAATTAGGTGAGATACCCACACACTGAATATTTTTATAACACAACATCAATGTAATATGGCAAGAAGCTTGAAAATACAGTAACCTGCAAGAACTCCTACAAAAATTTGAAGGAATACGTGAATTCAAAACAGAATAGGATACTAATATTGACAGGGAAAAGATATTGCTTTGATTTTGTAGTCTGAATCCCAGGAAAGAAAACACATTGATAGTATGGAAAAGAGGATGTCCAAGGTCACCAAAGCATCATGTGAAAGCAGAGAGCTGTACTGCTGCAGTCACATCTCCACTGGGTGAACTATGAGACCAGACTTCTAAGGGCAAGGAATGAGATCCCACCTTGAGCAAAGTGAAGGGAGAGGTTGTCATGTCAGAGAGGGCAAAGGCAAAGAAAACCAGGACATGGAGACAAAGCTGTCAGCCTCCCTCCAATCTGCTGTATGACCATTAAAGGTGAAGCCTGGGAGATGGAATTCAGGATATGACGTCTCCTACTACAAGGTAAATACTGGAAGAAACACATTATGAGAGGCTGCAGTAGGGCAGGATGTAGCTGCATAACATTCCCAGCCTTCCACAATGAGTAAGCGTTGCAAAGAAATCTTAAACACTCTCCAAGCAAGCAGATTGCAACCAGGTATGCTCTGTATCTGTACTTTCTTGTTTTCTTTGCAATTCAGTTTCCAGTTTTATAGTCAAATAAATTTTAAAGATCACATGATCTATACGGATTTAGATTGTGCACGGTGCACAGGAAAAAAAAAAATAGGTACATGCAGATGATAATTGCATACTCACAACATTGAATCTGTGGTGTGTAACCTCTTTCTGGTTGATGAAGGGGTAATCTTTCTTGAGTCAATGTTCACTGTCTTGAACTTCTGCCTTTAAACACTTCCCTTCCTCCATTTTACGCAGTGTTTTTTGGAGCGCACACATTCTTCTTCTGTCTGATAGAATTTGAATTGGCATTTGGTGCAGGTGCCTAGGTCTTGGCAGCAGGGAGGCTGTAGAGTAGCCTTTGTGAGGAGCTCGGGCTGCCCCATGCTGGTTCCAGCTGGTTCCAGCCATATATAATAGCCCAACTGCAGGGCACAGCTGAGCCCAACAGCCAAGCTGGTGGCTCCTTGGGGAAAACCTGCTTAAGAAAGGGGTAGTATGAGGGAACAGACATAGTACGAGGGAACAAAAAGAGTGAGAAATAGCAAACACCAAGGTCAGAAGATAAAGACAGAAGAAGAAGAAGAAGAACAACAACAACAACAGCAACAACAGCAACAACAACAACGAGGAGGAGGAGGAGGAGAAGAAGAAGAAGAAGAAGAAGAAGAAGAAGAAGAAGAAGAAGAAGAAGAAGAAGAAGAAGAAAGATGAGGAAGAAGAGGAAGAAGAAGAGGTTTTTCATGGAAGAGCAGATATCCACACTGCAGACTGTGAAGGCCTCGATGCGCATGGTTATTTCCGAAGAACTGCAGGTTGTGGAGAGCAGGTGTTTGAGCAGAGGAAAAGTGAGAGGAGGAGGTGGCAGAGAGCAAGTGTTATGCATAGACCACAATCTCTCTTTCCTCATCCCCATGTGCTGCCTGGGGTGGGGTAGAGAAGTTGAGTGAAGAAGTGAAGCTGAAGCTGGGAAAGAGGGAGGAAAGGTGTGCTTTTGTGTTTGTCTTTTTGGTTTTCACTACCTAAGTCTATTTTAATTGACAATAAATTATTTTTCTCCAGGTTGAGACAATGGTATTTGCTAAGCAAACTCCCTGTCTTTATCTCAATCCATGAGCTTTCTTTTTCCTGTGTTTTTCTATTTTCTACCCCTGTCCCACTGAGGGGCAGAGCTGGAATGAGCTGCAGGTGGGAATCTGTCTCTTTAGCCGGACTGGCTAAAAGTCTAGATGGGACTCTTTTACAGTCTGCTATTACAGCATTGTTTTGTGTAGCATAATAAAATACTCATTGGGGCAGAGAGACAGAAGAGTGAAGATAAAGCCTAATAAGAGGGTACTTATTGAAACAAAGAAGCAGAGAAGTACCCTTCCTTATCTCTTACTGCCTCATGAGGCAGCATTGACTGTCATCAGATTCCTCAGAAAGAGAAGATAATCATTTGAAAGCATCCTATTTCACAACTGTGCTTTTGCACCAGTAAAATATTAGATAAGATGGTCACTTTCTGCAGATCTACTTCCTTGATACCCAAGGACTAATATAATCTCTGTTTCAGAGTCCATCTCTGAGAGTCTATTCATACCATCATAGCAAGTATGGGATAAGTCGCTTCCTGCCCTTTACCTTTCTTCATGATCAGTTTCAGCCATCCTTGGTGCCAAGCATATAGCTTGAGATTAATAAAATTTATTACATAGTACTAAAAAGCTAGGGCATTGAGAAACAACAACAACAAAAAAATCAAACTAAACACACCTTCTCTTCTTCAATCTGCTCTCACAGAGGCAGAAACAACATTGCATATTGCATATTGGCTTGGCTCTGGGCAGTGGCAGATCCCTTTGGAACCAGCTGAAACTGGCCCTTTGGAGCCAGCTGAAACTGGCCCTTATCTAACATGGGACAGCTTCTGGACTCCTCAGAGATGTCACCCCTGCAATCCACCACTATCAAAACCTTGCCATGTAAACCCAATACATCATGAGAGAAAGATAACATGAGTGATCATGATACCTGTTTCGGATAACCTTCAGCTCTCACCACTGCAGCACACTTCAAGCCTAAAATCCATTGTACTCTGCCTCACTGTAAGGATTCCTTTGTGTGTACATATGTACATACCACCACACATAAGCATATGTACGTTGCACATATGACCACACTGTCTGTTACAGGCTTTTAAAAATCAAGAACAATAGAGAGAATTAATGTGTTAAGAGCTTATACTTTAATAATTAAATTGCAATTCTAAATAATTTTAGTTTCATATAGAGTTGGATATCTATTGTCATCTTTTCACGTTATTTTGTGCATTTCACAAATGCAAAAGCCAGGCTAGATTGAAAACCACTTGAAAATTAAGTGCTATGGCATTAACGTTAAGTTTTCTTCTGCAAATGTTCCTAAAATCCTGTTGATAGCATCAGCCTTTTTGCATACAAAGCCAGAGTTAAATACATCCCTTTCAGTTTTACTTCTGAACATTCTGGGTTTGTGCTTTCTGAGAAAAAGATCATAATCGTAAAACCAGACTGACGTGTAAAAGTCTTGTTTTGTCTTCTGACTTTGTTCAGGCAAACTCCCACTGGCTTCTGGCTGTACAGGAAGTGATCTTGATTATTATGTTTGTTTGTATTTATTTTTTTTGTTTGTGTGTGGGTTTTTTTTTTTTTTGTGATATTTTTGTGACTTTGCACAATGTGTTTGATGCTCTGTCTTTCCACTTTAAGAATAACCTAATCTTTGATGAAAAATCGCATATATTTGAGGTTTCAGAGTACCAGGAAATGACAAGTAATTTGCAATAAAATGATGCACAAGCAGGAATGCTTCCAGAATTGTCTAGAAATATATCTTTTTGCTAACATAGTTATTTAATATCTCAAGTTTTAAACACTACAGGAGCAAAAGGAGGGAACATGTATATACCTATGATTTATTTATAGAACAGAAGAAAAAAAAAGAAAGGAAAGGAAAGAAAGGAAAGGAAGGAAAGGAAAGGAAAGGAAAGGAAAGGAAAGGAAAGGAAAGGAAAGGAAAGGAAAGGAAGGGAAAGGAAAGGAAAGGAAGGAAAGGAAAGGAAAGGAAAGGAAAGGAAAGGAAAGGAAAGGAAAGGAAAGGAAAGGAAAGGAAAGGAGAGGAAAGAGAAGGGAAGGGTAGGGAAGGGAAGGGAAGGGAAGGGGAAGGGAAGGGAAGGGGAAGGGAAGGGAAGAGAGGGGAGGGAAGGGAAGAGAGGGGAGGAAAGGGAATAGAAGGGAAGGGAAGGAAGGAAGGAGGAAAAGGAAAAGGAAAGGAAAAGGAAAAGGAAAGGAAAGGAAGGAAAAGGAAAGGAAAAGGAAAAGGAAAGGAAAGAAAGGAAAGGAAAGGAAAAGGAAAGGAAAGGAAAAGGAAAGGAAAGGAAAGGAAAAGAAAAGAAAAAAGAAGAGAAGAGAAGAGAAGAGAGAGAAGAGAAAAGAGAAAGAAAAGAAAAGAAAAGAAAAGAAAAGAAAAGAAAAGAAAAGAAAAGAAAAGAAAAGAAAAGAAAAGAAAATGAAAGAAAAGAAAGGAAAGAAGAGAAAGAAAGAAAGAAAAAGAAAGAAAGAAAGATAGAAAGAAAGAGAAAGAGAAAGAGAAAGAGAAAGAGAAAGAGAAAGAGAAAGAGAAAGAGAAAGAGAAAGAAAGAAAAAGAAAGAAAGAAAGAAAGAAAGAAAGAAAGATAGAAAGAAAGAAAGAAAGAAAGAAAGAAAGAAAGAAAGACTACTTATACTTCTTAAGCTGGATTTTTTTGGATTTTTTGTTAAAGTTGTTCTTGATTAGTAATAACTGTGTATTAAACTATGATGACAGCATAAGTGATATTACAGTAAGTGCTGGTTTAACAGAAGCTGTTTCTGCAACCAGTAAGAGTTATACACAAGGCATTGTCCAATATGGTTAATAAATGCTTAGTAGACTTAAAAGGTACAAAATGCATGCTAAAGTCATCAGGCCTCTGAGTTTTGTTTGTTGTTGTTGTTGTTTTAGAGTGATATTTCCACAAGCAATGAAACTATTTTTGCAAGAAAGTGTTAAAATATATTAAGTAAACAACTGTTTTGAATTTAACAAGGAAGAATATACCTGTGACTTTGTGCAACCATTTTAGTGTGACTGGTGAGAAACATACCTAGGGAAAATAACAAGTATCAATCTGATCTGACAGTCAACCCATTATAGCTTTCTGATTATATTTTGTCTAGATATAGTTTAGCTATTCATGCTAAAATCCTTACTAGAAGGTACATTCATCAGCTCATGTATCAGAAATGTAGGTGTCTACAGTGTGTGAGGGGACTTAGAGACAACAGTCGCATAATGTTGCCTAAGTGGTGAACTAAACTAATCTATGGGATAAACCCCTGCCTCTTTCAATTACCAAAGACCTTCAAAAAATCTTCAGAAATTGAAACAGAGGTTGGTTTTTAGATTTTATCCAACCATTTAGCTTGACCTTTGGGGAAGGAACTTGTGGATGACATTGAGCCATGTTATTTCTGGCCAAAAGGCACTGCAACAATGGCAAGCCTCAGCAGCACTAATGCACTAATGTTTAATCATGTTCTCCTTGTGCCATTTCCATTTAGATCCCTAGTGTTTAGGAAGAATTACAATGTCAAAAAAAAAAAAAATAGTCATACTGGTCCTTCAGTCAGAATTTGGGCTACTGAGGAGTGTATTCAGAGAGCCCAGGTCCTTGTATTTTGACACTGGCCTTTCAGAAATAGTGCAGCAGCAGCAAAATTTGACATATAGCAGAAATATAAATTGTAGGATAAAGGATATCTTCTTGCATTTTTTTGAGGCAGATGAAACTAATGACCCATTATGACAAAATAATAAATAGGCCATTCATTTGGGTCTTGGAATTATTTAGGATGCATCACTGTCAGGTTGGTGTTTGCTAATCTGTCCCTTCATTTACTTCATTTAAGTGTTTTGTTTGTTTGATTTTTGTTTTAAATTTACTTTCTACTTATTTTCCCACATGCAACAGTAGGAATATATGCAATAATTTTAGAAATATTTTTAAAGTGGAAGCATTAGTGTTTAAAATAAAGTAAAAAAGCTATTAGCTAATACATAATAAATCCACAAACTATTATGTTGTCTTTTCTTCATGGCCATTTAATTTTGCATGCACATAACCAATGTTTTACTAACAGTACCAAGGGTTTCATATGTAAGACATTATTCACAGTATGTTTCCTGTTATTTTGCATAGCATTATTCTTTGTGAAAATAATGTTTTGGCCTCAGGAGAAATATTGCAATTGAATGCACAGCGATATGTTTTTGGTATGGGGCCATGGTAGTACTATGATTAAACTTTTTTCTTTTTTTTTTCCTTTTTTTTTTTTTTTTTTTTTTAATTACCAAGACAACAGAGCCAGGATACAAAATGTAAGGAGGTGGTAAAATAAGGATATCATTTTGGTGTTTAATTTGCAAATGAAATGTGTTAAGTGAAATGAGAGAGGAAACTGCCCCCTTTTCTGACCGTCTTGGTTACATACACATTCTATAAATGTTTCTGGAAATGTGATTACATAGCCATAATATATGCATTTATTTTTGGAAATAGGTGGGCTGAGCTAAAATTATTACTATTAAGTTGATTGAAATGTTGAGGATTAACACAAGGTATAAAAATTAAACTAATTTAAACTTTTTGCTGTATTTTTTGCCAACAGGCTTATGTCATGTCATTGCAAAGATGTGATTCATCGTGTTCTATTCCAGTTTTCTCGTGTACCAAAATGGATCATAATTAGCACTAATGACAATGTTAAATCCAGCAATTTGAGTGACTGCTAATAAAAAGTATCCAACCCACAGAAATCTATACTATTACCTTTTAAATATTAGATATATTAGGCTCATCTATAATATGAGCAAACAAGTAAAATTTCACTTTGAGCTCAAAAAGGACGTGTCAGTCAAATTTTAAAACAATAAAATGTTTTTTTTAGAAGTCAAATCATTCTGCATGCAATATTCCAGTTGTAAGAGTCAAAAGCATCCTCTATGGAACACCATATGTCCCAAATAATTTTGCATAAATCTCCACGCATTCCCAACCTTGATGTTTATGCACATCACCTTGTTGTTACTTACTTTACGGAAGCCACACTCTTCTTTCAGACAAGCAGAAATCATCCCCAGAGAAGTTGATGGGAATTATTCACATATGTCAGCATTGGTTCTGAATAGAATGCAAATACTTACTAAACATGTGCATGTTTTAGACTGCAATTCTGCTAATGTTAATATATTCCTAGAGTATATCGAATATGGTTTTCAGGTTTATTTATTTATTTATTTATTTATTTTAACAACTGACATATTCCTGAGAAGTACTTGTTTTCTGGTTTTTATGTTTGTTTGTTTATTTTAAATTTATTTACTACTTAGAAAGGAAGTCAAGTTCATAACTCTGGTGGCCATAGGCTTCTACTTCCTTATGCAATTAATGTAGTAAAGGAAAGAGAAAGGAAGGTCCTACAGCTCCTTTCATACCATTAGTAAATGACCAACCACATTCTGGAATGTCCCCTCAAGTTTGTAGAGAGTCATGAGACCTTCTTGCTCAAAATGCCAGTTAGTAGCAGTTGCATCTTTATGGACTCTGTTAGGAGTTTACCTCTTCACTACAAAATACACTGAGAACCGCGCTAATTTCACTTATACCTCAGAAAGCCATTTGGTAGGAAAAACTTTTGGATACAATTAATTATGTGAATTTGAAAGCAAAAGCTCTGTATCCTATTACTAATACTAAAAAACAATCATTCCCATGCTTCTGGTGTTTCCGCAGTCAAATTCTGTGTTCCTTTTGTCCTTGATATGAAAAAGATCACTCTGGTATTTCCCCCTCACAAAAATCTATATATTGGACTTGAGAGCTTTTTAAAATTAGCTACAGAGCTTACGATGTATGGCTCTCTTGATTAAACATATCCATCTCATAAGCAAAATCGCTTCATGTTGTAATTTTGAAAAAGCATATTGGAGATTCACAGAAAAGATTGGAAGCAGCAGTAATCAACAGTCAGCTCCATTTGGTAACTAAATAAGTAAACACTAAGCATTTGTGAGTTGTATAAATGTCTTTATATGAAGATATGGATAAGATTCTTATGAAATCATTTCTGAAATAGCTATTTTTGAGATACAAATGTAAGAAAATATATGGTCATCTGCAAGTTTTTGCAACAGCTTTTAGTATATGGAAAAAATAATTACATATTTTTAATGCATCAGAACTAACATTGTATCGCAGTGATGCTGACTGTAAGCACTAGAAGCCTTTTGGTCAGGCAAAATTTTCCTCTTTCCAGCAGTTATATCTGCCTTTTTGCTCAGACAGTCAATCATGTGTGCAAATATAATTAATCAGATGCATAGAAGATGATTGCCAGAGTCACTGAAAACCAACTGTTTCACTTTAACTTAGTTCGGTTTGACTGGGGGGTGATTCACACTTCCAAAAATCAAAATTTTATATATGTGAATCTGAAACACTGTGTTTTAAAGATGCTTCTGGAAAAGCAAAGGATAGGTTGAGGCATACATGCAGATTGAACCCCACAGCTCTTCCAGTGTGAGTTGTGTTTGTTCTCATGTCTTTCCACAGGAATATGTGATATCAACTATATCAAATTCATGTTTCTTTTCAGTATACACCTCTATACACTGAACAATTGGCACAGACAAAAACACAATTCAAACTCCAAATCAGCATCAACAGTCTGAACTGCAGATAGCTAGTACTAATCAGAATGTATATGTTAGAGCTCAATACAAAGAAAAACAAAGGCAAAAGGATTTTAATTTACACAAGATTTTGTCCTCTAATCACAAGTTGGTCACACATATCCTGTATTTATGCAATGGACAAAAAGATCCCTCAAAGGGGAAAATGGAACTTCTAATAAGGAGGAACATGGAAAAACCAAGGATAAACAAACAAGACAGACTGGATAAAACGTGTTTTATAAGTTATATATTTTTATAAGTTTTTTAAATAAGTTTGAGGCCCTGGAGCTTGAGAGACCGGTGGGTGAGGACGAGGTAGGAAGCCTACCCAGGAGGATGCCTGAGGTGAGGAAGTTGGCTCCACGCCTCAGGACTGCCTCCACCAAGAAAGAGAGAAGGGTGATTGTTGTGGGCGACTCCCTCCTCAGGGGAACGGAGGGCCCTATTTGTCGGCCTGACCCCACGCATAGGGAAGTCTGCTGCCTCCCTGGGGCCAGGGTCAGAGACGTTACCAGGAAGCTTCCAAACCTGGTTCGCCCCTCTGACTATTACCCGCTTTTGATAGTCCAGGCTGGCAGTGATGATCTTGAAAAGAGAAGCCTGAAGGCTATCTAACAGGACTATAGGGGGCTGGGACGATTGGTGGAGGGAGCGGGAGTGCAGGTGGTGTTTTCGTCTATCCCTACGGGGGAAGGGAGAGGCACGGAGAGGACATGGAAAGCTCACGTGGTTAATAGGTGGCTCAGAGGCTGGTGCCAGCACAGAAATTTTGGTTTTTTTCACCATGGGGAGCTTTACTCGGCACCTGGCCTGATGGCCCCAGACGGGTCCCTATCTCCAAGGGGAAAACGGATCCTAGGCCAGGAGCTGGCGGGGCTCATAGAGAGAGCTTTAAACTAGGCAAGAAGGGGGACAGGGCTCAAAGAAGGCTTGTTGGAGCCGTGCCGGGGGAAACAATGGCTAGGCTGGGGAAGAAGGCGATGGCCCAGCTGAAGTGCATCTACACTAATGCACGCAGCATGGGTAACAAACAGGAGGAGCTGGAAGCCATTGTGCAGCAGGAAGGCTACGACTTGGTTGCCATCACGGAGACGTGGTGGGACCGCTCCCACGACTGGAGTGCTGCAATGCCTGGCTATCGGCTCTTCAGGAGGGACAGGCAGCACAGAAGGGGTGGTGGCGTGGCTCTCTACATTAGAGAATCTTTTGATGTTGTGGAACTCCAGGCTGGGAATGATAAGGTTGAATCCCTGTGGGTTAGGATCCGCGGGAAGGCCGGCAAGGCTAGCGTCCTGGTCGGGGTCTGTTATAGACCGCCGAACCAGGATGAGGAGACGGATGAGGAGTTTTATAGGCAACTGACAGAAGTTGCAAAATCGTCGGCGCTTGTCCTCGTGGGGGACTTCAACTTCCCGGATATATCCTGGAAACACAACACGGCACAGAGAAAGCAGTCTAGGAGGTTTCTGGAGAGTGTGGGAGATAGCTTCCTGATGCAGCTGGTCAGTGAACCTACCAGGGGTGGTGCCCCGCTAGACCTTCTCTTCACAAACAGAGAAGGACTGGTGGGAGATGTGGTGGTCGGAAACCATCTTGGACAGAGTGACCACGAAATGGTAGAGTTCTCTATTGTTGGCAAGGCCAGGAAGGGGACCAGTAAAACTGCTGTATTGGACTTCTGGAGGGCTGACTTTGAGCTGCTCAGGACGCTGGTTGGCCGAGTCCCTTGGGAGGCGGTTCTGAAGGGCAGAGGAGTCCAGGAAGGCTGGGCGCTCCTCAAGAAGGAAATCTTAACGGCACAGGAGCGGTCCGTCCCCACGTGCCCAAAGACGAGCCGGCGTGGAAGAAGACCGGCCTGGCTCAACAGAGAGTTGCGGCTTGTGCTTAGCAGGAAAAAGAGGGTTTATAATCTTTGGAAAAAAGGGCAGGCCACTGAGGAGGACTACAAGGATGTAGTGAGGCTGTGCAGGGAGAAAATTAGAAAGGCCAAAGCTCATCTGGAGCTCAACCTGGCTACTGCCATTAAAGACAACAAAAAATCCTTTTACAAATATATCAATGCGAAACGGAGGACTAAGGAGAATCTCCATCCTTTACTGGATGCGAGGGGAAACCTGGTTACTAACGATGAGGAAAAGGCTGAGGTGCTTAATGCCGCCTTTGCCTCAGTCTTTAGCGGCAATACCGGTTGTTCTCTGGATACCCAGTGCCCTGAGCTGGCGGAAGGGGATGGGGAGCAGGATGTGGCCTTCGCTATTCATGAGGAAATGGTTGGCGACCTGCTAAGGAGCTTGGATGTGCGCAAGTCGATGGGGCCCGATGGGATGCATCCGAGGGTACTGAAAGAACTGGCAGAGGAGCTGGCCGAGCCGCTTTCCATCATTTATCAGCAGTCTTGGCTATCGGGGGAGGTCCCAGTTGACTGGCGGCTAGCCAATGTGACACCCATCTATAAGAAGGGCCGGAGGGCAGACCCGGGGAACTATAGGCCTGTCAGTTTGACCTCAGTGCCAGGAAAGCTCATGGAGCAGATTATCTTGAGGGTCATCACGCGGCACTTGCAGGGCAAGCAGGCGATCAGGCCCAGTCAGCATGGGTTTATGAAAGGCAGGTCCTGCTTGACGAACCTGATCTCCTTCTATGACAAAGTGACGCGCTTGGTGGATGAGGGAAGGGCTGTGGATGTGGTTTACCTTGACCTCAGTAAGGCTTTTGACACCGTTCCCCACAACATTCTCCTCAAGAAACTGGCTGCGCGGGGCTTGGACTGGCGTACGCTTCGCTGGGTTAGAAACTGGCTGGATAGCCGGGCCCAGAGTGTTGTGGTGAATGGAGTCAAATCTGGTTGGAGGCTGGTCACAAGTGGTGTCCCCCAGGGCTCGGTACTGGGACCGGTCCTCTTTAATATCTTCATCGATGATCTGGATGAGGGCATCCAGTGCACCCTCAGTAAGTTTGCAGATGACACCAAGCTAAGTGCGTGTGTCGATCTGCTCGAGGGCAGGAAGGCTCTGCAGGAGGATCTGGATAGGCTGGAGCGATGGGCTGAGGTCAACTGTATGAAGTTCAACAAGGCCAAGTGCCGGGTCCTGCACCTGGGGCGCAACAACCCCAAGCAGAGTTACAGGCTGGGAGATGAGTGGTTGGAAAGCTGCCTGGCCGAGAAGGACCTGGGAGTATTGGTTGATAGTCGGCTGAATATGAGCCAGCAGTGTGCTCAGGTGGCCAAGAAGGCCAACAGCATCCTGGCCTGTATAAGAAGCAGTGTGGCCAGCAGGTCTAGGGAAGTGATTGTCCCCCTGTACTCGGCTCTGGTGAGGCCGCACCTCGAGTACTGTGTTCAGTTTTGGGCCCCTCGCTACAGGAAGGACATGGACGTGCTCGAGCGAGTCCAGAGAAGGGCGACCAAGCTGGTGAGGGGTCTGGAGAACAAGTCTTACGAGGAGCGGCTGAGGGAGCTGGGCTTGTTCAGCCTGGAGAAGAGGAGGCTCAGGGGCGACCTTATCGCTCTCTACAGTTACCTTAAAGGAGGCTGTAGTGAGGTGGGGATTGGTCTGTTCTCCCACGTGCCTGGTGACAGGACGAGGGGGAATGGGCGAAAGTTGCGACAGGGGAGTTTTAGGTTGGATGTTAGGAAGTACTTCTTTACCGAAAGGGTTATTAAGCATTGGAACGGGCTGCCCAGGGAGGTGGTGGAGTCACCATCCCTGGAGGTCTTTAAAAGACGTTTAGATGTAGTGATTAGCGATATGGTTTAGTGGAGTGCTTAGTGTTAGGTCGGAGGTTGGACTCGATGATCTTGAGGTCTCTTCCAACCTAGAAATCTGTGTCTGTGTCTGTGTCTGTGTCTGTGTTGGAGAACTTTCTGCACAGCTAGAGGAAACCTCAGTTTATTGAAAAGTAAAACTGAATGAACTTAGATGTGAAATATACCACACTCATTTAACTTCAACAAAAAACAGGGAATGGTTTGGCAAAGGCAGTAAAACTGAGAAGAAAGTTTTGTTCTGCTTTGCTTTTTCCTATTTTACTAGTCTTTGGTTTCTAGTTAATCCATTCAGTATTAAGTTCCTAAATTATTGCCTTGTACCTTTTTAATACCAAAAAATAAAAGTACATTAGAGGCTTTTTTTACATCCTGTATCATACTCCTTAAGTATTGTTCAAGAAATATCTAAAAAAGCATTAAAATGACTGAAACAAATCCCATATGCTTTGTTTAAATATACTATATATACTATAATTTTTTTTAACTTTTTTTTTCTAATCTAAGAGAACATCTGTACTTTATAATGCTCTTTTTTTGTTTGTTTGTTTGTTTTTTGTATGTGATATCAGGCTGTTTTTCATACAAAATTGTTAGTCCAACATTACATTACATATTCTTTAACTGTAGTAGTGCATTTCAAATTATTTTGTTGAAATTAGCTTAAAATTGATGGCTTTCTTTTATGTTTGTGCTTAATTTTTTCCAATAATACTTGAAGATCAGCATGCATTAATAGCTGCAGGGCATAAAGAGACTAGAGGAAATTAGCTGTCACCCACAGCCAGTGATTCTGTGTTCTTATAAACATAAAGGACTAAATTGTCTTTTATGTTGACCATGCATGCAGATCATGTAATTTTCATTAAAAATTAGAGATCATGCATATATAGTACAATTGTTGATGGAGGTGTTTGAAATAATACAATTTTAAAGCAAAGACTAAACTCCTTTTGTGTTTTGCTTTGTTTTATTGTTTTGTTTATTTTTGCTAATGGTTTGGATTTTATTACTGAAATATGCAGTTGTATATGAATCTTAAATTGAATCTTGTTAATTCTTTGCTGATATATTTTCTATCTTCTGCAAATATTTTGGTGTTCTGTGTTCATAGCATGAAGTAAGTAATTTATAAACTGATGCAGGCTATTTCTAATGAACTTTCTATTACCTTTATTTGTATCGGGTTTATTTGTTTAAATCTGAATTTTGGCCTCAGACTGATAATCAAATGTCAACTAAGTGATTACTAGTACAGACATATTAAAAAGTTACTGTAATCAGACCTTAAGCCTTAATCAGGCTTAAGCTTTCAAACAAGTACAATATGATTATTTTGTTTTGTATCAAATTGCAGTATGATAATATCTTTGTCTACACATCACTAGAAGGACAACACAATGCAACACAGAATGTCCTCCAGCTCTGCTGACTTCTGCTGATATCGTCACTTTACTTTGTGTCATTCCTCCCATAGTGTTTTCTCTGCCCAGCAGCTGATTACTTTGCTGATAGTTGGTCTTTAGAAACATCTTGTTCAAATTATCATTCTCCTTCTCTTGTGTCTGTCTAAAAAACATCTTTTACACCTCAAGGCATTAAAACATATTCTCACTGATCAAACATCTTACCATAGCAGATGGAACACAGTATTAGATGGATAAAAAAAAAAAGAGAAAAAGAAAAAGAAAAAGAAAAAACACACAAACTTCAGTACTGACCTTTCTGTTTCACTGTCCATCTTTCAGTGTTATTTAACTACAGATCTTATGTAAATCTAAGTGAAGCCTTAGCTTTAATAACTACAGAACTGCTCCAACATTACCAAGACTCATAAACGATTAAGCCATTCTATTTCATACAGAGTTCTACAATATCTTGATTACTTCCTGCCTTGAGATTTTGTCAGTCATCACTCAAGCAATATTGATATGCATTTATAGAACTATTTTGGGAGCCGGGAGTGATTTGAAGTTTATATGGCAATGCATTTACTCACACCATTGCGTTTTTTGTATGCTTCCCTTCCAAACTGTGCCACACATCTGCTTGTTCTTAACACTTTAGCAGATGATAGGGTAATCTTTCATTAAAATTGTTATGATTAGTGCAAAGTACACCTAAAGATAGACATTTTTTACATAAATGACCTTTGCATCTACTTAGCTAGTTAAATGCAGCTTGGATTTTTTTTTCAATGCTTTCTGAGGCAAAGACCGTCTGTTCCTACACTAGCACTTTTAGCTTCTGAAGTCCCAATAGAGTTTAATCAATGTCCATCATCCTTCCAAGTGGTACTTCAAACAGCTGTTGACTTTTACTCAGTAGCATGGAGGTCACCAGACAGCCTAAGTAACTCTCCACCTGACATCTGTTTTCTGACTGTTTTCTAGAGGCAGAAGTTGACTCACTGGCTGTCTTCATCAAAGACAAGTTACAGAGCCCTACTTGGCTTTATCTTGTTTATCTATCAGTTGTCTTGGCAAAAGTTATTGTACAGCAAGAAACAATTACATACATTTGCATTGTAACAAGATATCTTAACCTAAAATATTTAACATAACAATAAATGAAAACCATTACTTTTCATGCTATAAAGCACTTTTCAAATAATTATTAGTTCTTTATGTAAATAAGAACTGACACATTTCACAGTTCATACATGACAAAAAAGGCAGCCCAATTACTAGCTTTATAGACTTCTGAGTGTAGCATCCTGTCTGAATACACATTACTGGCTCTCTCTGCTTCCTTTCCAGGCATTTAAGAATGGTCTTCTAAATCTTCAGAAAGGTATGGTTCAGTTTCCTGTAGTGCTGCTTATGTGTATTCAGGAGTTAGAAGAAAATCAGCTAATAATTTTTTTAATAATAATTTTGTGTAAAAAGCTACCTAACTCTTGACTTAAAATACACACTTCTTCCTAAGGGTGAGGTGAGTGAGTAAGTGCAAAATATTCCTTAACATTGTATTGGGTTTACATGGCAATATTTTGGTAGCGGGGGGCTGCAGGGAGAAGAATCCAGAAGCTGCCCCATGTTAGATAAGGGCCAGTTTCAGCTGGCTCCAAAGGGCCAGTTTCAGCTGGCTCCAAAGGGATCTGCCACTACCCAGAGCCAAGCCAATAAGTGAAGTTGTTTGTGCCTCTGTGAGAGCAAATTGAAGAAAGGGAAAAAACCAGCTGTACAAGAGCAGCTGGGAGAGCAAGGAGTTAGAACCAGCCCTGTAGATCCCAAGGTCAGTACAGAAGGAGCACCAGGTGCTGGAGCAGCAGTTCCCCTGCGGCCTGTGGAGAGGCCCCTGCTGGAGCAGGCTGTCCCCCTGCAGCCCATGGGTCCCACAAGGAGCAGATCTCCACGCTGCATCCCGTGGAGGAGCCCCCGGTGGAGCAGGTGGATGTGGCCTGGAGGAGGCTGCGGCCCATGGAGAGCCCCCGCAAGAGCATGCCTCTGGGCCAGACAGACTCTGGGCCAGAACTGTAGCTGGTGGAGAGGAGCCCATGCAGGAGCATGGGATCTGGGGGGAGCTGCCACCCGCGGGGGACCCAGGTTTCAGCAGTTTGCTCCTGTTGGATGGACCGTGTGGTACAGACCCATGTTGGAGCAGTTCTTGAAGAGCTGCTGCCTGTGGGAAGCCCCACAGGGCTCAGTTCGGGAAGGACGGCATCCCGTGGGAGGGACCCCACGTGAAGCAGGGGCAGAGAGTGACTGTGAGGGAGCATCAGAGACAAAGCATTAGGGACTGCCCACAGCCCCCATTCATAGTTCCCCTGAGCTGCTCAGGGCTGGAGGGAGAAGGGGGTGGACGGGGAGAAGGTGTGTTTAGTTTGATTTTGTTGTTGTTGTTGTTGTTTCTCACTGCTCTAGCTTGTTAGTACTAGCTAATAAATTTTGTTAATCTCCATATGCTGAGTCTGTTTTGCCCGTGACAATAATTGTTGAGTGATCTCCCTGTCCTTATCTCAACCCTTCAGCCCTTTTCATCGTATTTTCTCCCCCTTTCCCTTTGAGGAGAGGGAGTGAGCAAGCAGTTGTAGTGGAGCTCAGCTGCCCAGCTGGGTGAAACCACCACAAACATATGAATGCTCATGTAGGAAATACTAGCAGCAGCAGAGCAGTGTTCTAATAACTGCACAGTGGCTATAATACCAATAATGTTTTTGTTTACTTCAGACTGAAGTACTAGTGTAATTTCAAGACTAGTTTTTGAGATGTGCAAGTTCTGTTACCCTTATTAAATAACTGGTGTTCATCAATCTACAACATGAGACATCTCTGCAAATAAAGAAACATTTCAGTATTTGCAGATATTTCATAATGAGTTTAAAATCTTAATATCATTTCTATATATTAATTACTTTTAAGTGTGAAAATTAGAGGTGTAACATAATTCTAATTAAATTAGTACCTAATGAATACACTGAAATAAATTTATATTTGGCAGCCTGTCGGAAAAGATTCTGATAAAGTGACCTGCACACAAACAGACACTTACCAAGTTTTAATTAGCAAAGTAATGTGACAAAAGAAACCTTTAATATGTCAAATGATTTTCTTTTCTGAGGAATCCTTGAGAAGATCTAAAAACGGTGAAGAAAAATGTAATGTTTGAGAAAAACTGAGTATGTATCTCATCAGAAATTAGTCTTGGCAAGACACATACTATTTCAATATTGGAAGATATTTTCACAGTAAACTGAAGATACTGTAAATCTGAGGCTAGTCTAAGGTATTCAGAATGGTCAAATGCAAATATCCTTGTACTGTGAAATTGCAATCATTAAGATCTGGCATATCTCAAACACAGTAGGACTGCCAGCAAAAGTACTAAAAGGCAAATTGTCTAAATATGGAATCTGTTTAATTTCCACTGGTGATAAACAATATATACAACGTTTATTTCCTTTTTCAATTCAGAAAAAAAAAAATATATATATATATATATTCCTTTTGTCCTTGGAAAGTTGAAATTAAAAATAAATAAAAGTTGAAAAAAAAAGGTAAAAGTTGAAGGTCTACCTGTGAGTGATCCCTTCTGCAATGATATCTTTATTCTCAATGGGCCTGGCCAGTTAAGAAACTGCAGGTGACCTTATCAGGAAGAGAGATAAATATCCACTAATATTTTCAAACCACAGAACTCAGCTGTTCTCCCCAAAAACCACTTTCTGTGACATTGGTTATCTGAGGTCATTTACCACTTAGTGGATTGCTTTCAAAACCAAAGTACATGTCTGTAAAAATATCCCAGAAATTCTGGAACTGGAATGCAGTTGCAATAAATATTTCAGAGTATAAATAATTATACCAAATGAACTTTGGAAAAATAATTGGAATCACAGAGAATTAATTAACTCTGAAAGTGATAATAATGAGAAATACTTTGAGGAACTCTGTGATTGCTATTATTTAAAAAGCTTACTATAAAGACTACTTGATACCTCCATTCCATTACAACTTCCAAGGTTTACTACCTGTATAACCTTGCCAATCTCGAACTTCTTGGATATCAATGTGACAGTTCTGATGTTTCTAATGAGTATGTTATTTTGCCCATGGTAAGAAATTATAAATAAGTTTCTGTTTTCACAGTTTTTTTTTTTTGGTTGATTTTGTTTGTTTTACTCCAAGACAGTCCTTTTGATTGAACGGTACTACCATACCAGAAATGTAAATCTTACTGTCTTTAGAAAAATCTTTCCGAATTTCAAAAATTTACAAATAACTGAAAAATCGGCATTCACTGTCACATGAAGAAATGTTTAAAACTGAATGCTAACAGATGGCAGACAGTTGGTTGTATGTCTGTAAGGGCAGAAAATGCTCCAAATTAAACTTTTTCACTTTTTCAGAAACTTGCTAGCTGCAAATGGCGGGGGCTGACTGTAAACTTTGATAGCTCAACTTGCTAAGCAAAACCAGCAAATCCTGAATGTTCTTTCTAAGCTTTCTAAACTTTCTAAAGTTCTTTTAAATGTTCTTTCTGCTGAAGCTGTGGGCTGCTTCAAGTCCTGCCATAGCCGGAAATGAGAGTAGCGAGGCTGTCTCTTTAGTGCTATAAGTGTCATTCAGACTGAGTTCAAGCAGTTGACAAAAAGCAGCTGATGTAGAGCAGACAGAAACTATACGTGGCATAAGACCAGGTGGAATGGGTTTAGACAAGCATCCTGTGAGGATACCAGGACTAGAACATCTTTGGAACAGTAGTGAGGACATGGTGTAAAAAGTAGAAAGGAAGAGACTGGGACTAAATGTAGGAGGAATACCTTTCCCCCGCATCTCCCTAGCCCTCCAGGGTAAATCACATACTAAAATGAGAGAAAAAATAGTGGGCCTAGTTGTTTAAAATGAACATAAATTAGGAGTAGGATACCAAAGTTTCTCAAGAACTGAAGTGAAATATATTTCTTTTATACCGTGGTCCCCACAAGAGAAAATCTAGACACAATAGTTTCTGATAATTTGATTGGGAAAAATGGAGCTGAGTAAGCAAGGAGACAGAAATTGAAATGAAGTATCTGGAGTAGGAAATGACTGGAAACTCAGCAAAGAATAGTTTATATAATGACATCTGTGAAGAAAGGTGACAGGCTGGGAAGGTAAAAGCAAGCAGCTGAAAGGGAGACAGGTCAGAGTATCAAGGGAGGCAAAGATGAACATGAATTTCCAAAGATAAGGGGAAAACATTTTGTTTATTAGGAAATACTTCCTTCCAAAGTCTCAAATGGAGGTTTGGAATTATTATTGCTGAGTAAGCAAATATCTACTGACAAAAATGCTCTAATTCTCTTTTGCATAAGGTATAGCAACATGACTGTGAAAATAAGTACTGTATTCATACACTAGACAATTACAAAACTTGGGGTCCAACTTCCTGTGGATTTCCTTCTCTGTAGGTATTACGACCATATTTGTTTTACACTGAGTTCTTGTCTCAGGAGCTAGGCACAACATATCTAATTTGGGGATAGATCAAGTCTGTATGACTAAGGACCCCATTATCATGGGCTTGTGATAAATACTTTGGGAAAGGATAGAAATCTGTTGAGAGAGATGCAGAAGAAAAGAAAGAAGGGTTTATCTCTAGGCAATAGTAACTGAATAAGGGGCCAAAGAAGAATCACTGAGGAACTTAGACTTTGTCTCCTCAGAATGGAATTTGGACAGTGTACATTCAATAAGGCTTGTGGCCAAGCAATAACAATGAGAATACAAATGTTGAAGAGCTTCATTCTTGAGAATCATGTTGGTTAACAAAGTGAGGCCACTGAGATAGATACAGTATGTAACCCTATCATTCAGGTTTGCATGCTGTTGTGCATAAGCAAAAGTTACTTAACTTTTACATTTCCTAAATTTTCAGCACTTTACATTTCAACCTAACCAATGTTCTTTTAATATAAACCTCATATTTCTGTGAAGGTTTTGACTATTTCAGAGTTGTATGCATTTCATTGCATATTCCTATAAGCAGTGTTCATGCTTCGGTTAGTGCTCAGAGGTTACCGCTTTACATTAAATGAAAATTAAATGACACCCCTATATATTGTTTAGAAGTTTATCTCCCTCCTTAGATTAGTGGGTGGCTCAGTTGTTCTTGCTTTTCTCCTGATGGATATTTTAAAGTTTTTCCAGTTCAGGATAAATGTCCATTTACAGCAGCATCTGTGCCAGCTGAGAAAGATTATGACCTTAATGAGTGTTTGTGACCCTGCTATATCTTACCCCTCATTTTTCTGCCTACTTAGCTGTTCCTACATTAGTTTCATAATCCATTTAAATGAAAATGGTCTAGATTAACTAAATCCTTCAGCTCATTTAACCAGCTGAATTTTAACTGAAATGGGTGTATGAGGAAATGTGTGAGTAGTTCCATGGGTAGCTTTGTCTGAGAGAGCAGGAAGGATGTTAAGGGAGGCAGGCAGGCTTGACAAGAAGCTAGAGTAGTACCTCTTCTGATGAGACAGCAGCAGCAGAAAGATTATGTTGTGCCTACAGACTTGGACTGAAAATTAAACTAGATTTAGACCTGCTTAGAATATGACTGTGTAGAACATTCGAATAACTTACATGCATTCAGAACCAAATCTGAAGACTGGCTAAGAATGACCCTCATCCTCACTTTTGTCTTGTACATCTGGCTAATATCTTTCAACAATGTAAGGAGCCCTTTAGATGAATGTGTTTGCAGATCCAACATGACAGATCCCCCACTTTCTGTAGACATAGCAGTAGGCAGCAAGATTCTTTGATGTTTCAGAACAAGCAACATAAGAAGTGGGCTGCAGCAGACAATGCTCTGAGAGTCATGGGCAGAACTTATCTTAATAATTAGAAGTATTGCAGTTCTAGGGGTTACAAAGCTTAAGCAGCTGCCTAAGCTAGCTTTTGTTTGTTCTGAACATCACAGTGCAACTCACTGAATATACAAATCTTACCCTGATTATCTGATCCCACTGAGCTATACTTCTAAGAGGAAACAAGATGCCATGATGCAAACTCAGAATCATGGTTTCATGTGTCTGGAATGGTATATAAAAGCTTGCATTTTGGCAGGTCTGGTGAACTTTATTTTTATCAAGACTTTTTATCAATATTCCATGTTTGTAGTCCTTGGAATTGTGGACTAAAGCTTAAAAAATAAGACCAAAAATAAACATTAATGGTTGAAAATTTTCACATATAGCCGAGTGCTAGGGAAAAGGTGTCAACTTGTCTCATATGATTTTCATAGCTAAACTTTCTCAGGAAGTTCTATCCGAGGTCCTTCCTCGCCTTTCATTTCCTCTATCCAATTACAAGAAAAGTTGTTGGTGTCCTCCCTTAGGAGATCTGACAATGTGAAAGTGTAGCAATATATTCACAGAACTTAATATAGGTAGGCAGTAAAAGAGTAACTAGTAAACTTGTACACTGGAAAAGAATGCTGATCTATTAAACCAAATGTGCAGGTAAAGCTTGACACTTCTTTTTTTCAGGTGAAACAGTTAAGTGCTCTCAGGTAAGAGCTGCAAGGCTTATGTCCCTATTTAGCCATAGTACTATAACAAAGCAAAGGAAAACAAAGCAACAACAACAAAACAAAACAAAACAACAACAACAAAAAAAAAAAAAAAAGGAAAGACTGGAAGCTTCTGCAAACTGAAGGACTAACATGGTTTAGCCTTGGGGGAATATTCCCCCAAAAGAAAAAAAGGAAGTCCAATGTTCTTTCTCAGGTAGTCCGTAGCCATCCCTATCAAGACTTCCACTATAGTATCCACTATTACCCCTTGTGATATTAGTGCTTATAATACCAGTCACTCAGCAGCCATCAGATGGTAATTATTCTCATATACAAATGACAGATCTGAACTGGCAGCCATGACATGAAATGCTCTATCTTGTATCACCAATCCCCCAAGCAGTCCATTCCTCACCACAAACCAATGATACAATTAAATATATATATATATAATTTTCATGCTTTTTTTTTCTGAAAAATAATTTTGAGCAGTTGTGTTATAAAGTTCTGAAATCTGAGTTATGCAGAAAACACTACTACCTCACTTTTAGTTAGGTTACTGTGTTTTGTTTTGTTTTACTTTGAAATCATTGGGAAACTGTGTATAGCCGTTTGCTTCAAAAGCATTGTGTCACTAAGCAATGACTCTTCATCAAACAAATTTGTATTGTCCTTCACCCAGGTGTAACCCACAGGAATTACTTACCTCCAGCTGACCTGATAACACTGATAATTAAAATACTGAAATATTTCAGATTTTTTTTAACTACTTGTTTGGAAGGCTAGTTCCATGCTGCCTCTGTTAATCTGTAGCAAAGACAAAATTGTTTTTGTTGCAATGCATCAGGTGACACAGTAAATATGATGTTTCAAGCTCAATACTTTTAGTTCCTGCAGAAGTGTTCCTTGCAATTTATAGCAAGAAATCCGATTCTCTAGAATCCTATTATTTCATGTATAGAATTCAGCATAACTTCTCCCTCCTTTACCCTTTATTGGGTGGGAAGATGAGTCTATTTTCTCTAGAGATTTTTTTTTTTTTTGACACAGCATTTTTGCAACTAAAATTGCAACTTGATATACCTCTTTTCCTATCTCTTTTTTTATGGTAAGTATAAGTAATTAAACTTTTTTTTTTTTTTTTTAACTTTTGTGGTCTACTGGAAAATAAGAGTTTATTGTACTCCAATTTATGGGACTCCAGTTTATTGTACTCCAAAAATGTCTTTTCACTGTTTAAGTTGGTTCAGAATTATCATATATATTTTCCAGAGGTAATAAGAAAATTCAGTCCAAAAACATGTAAATAATTACAGTAATAACAAAATAAAATAAAATTTGAAAGGAAAGAAATGGAAAAAAAGAAGAGAAAGAAAGAGAGAAAGAGAGAGAGAGAAAGAGAGAGAGAGAGAGAGAAACAAAGAAAGAAAGAAAGAAAACTGCTTTACTTCAGCATTAAAATTCATCTTCAGCTGCTTTGTTCTGTAATAACTAGGTCATCAGTTTAGGTGCTCCTACTTAAAATGCATTTAGCATCCATATGTATTCCCTCACCTAGAGTCTTGATATTTTTAATGAGATTATATCAAGGAATGTGAAGACTGGAGAGTGGTAACATCATTTTAGTGTGTAATTCCCAGAACTCTGATCCATTTCGGGGAGGCAATTAAGACTGCTGACTACAATAAATGATACTAAGAGATTATAGAGGTTTTTTTCTGCATGAATGCATAGTTTAAAAAATAATTTAGGTTTATTTAACATAAAAAACACCTCCAGAGGGGGGATTTTTTTTTCTTTTCAGTTTTACTGATTGTAGGGAATATCTCTTTCATCATTTATCTGTAAGGATCTGTGGTATATGCTTGTACTAAGGATGACTTTGAGATGCTTTTTTTAAAAGATGTATTTTAATGATAAGTAATTTCCTTTGTGTTACTTATTTTAAAATGTCCCCTTAGTAGTGGAGCAATTGAGTGGTGCATAGTGTTGGGGGTTTGTTTATTTGTGGATTGTTCTTTTTTTTTTCTCTTTTTTTTTTTTTCTTCTGTGGCAAGCCAATAATCTGAAGTAACATTTAGATCAAACGTTTAATAGGGATTAACCCTTGTCTTGTTACTGCTGACCACAAAAACTACATGCACAAGAATACAGAAGAATTGCTAAAAACAAATGCAATGGAATCAAAAGTTTGTTGTCTTGAAGAGTTAATTCTGGCAGAGAGGTGACCTTTACCCCTACATACTAACTCTTTTTTTTTTTTTTTTTTTTTTTTTTTATCAAACCTCTCCAAAGGGACTCATCATATGCAGGGCTCTATGAAGAGAAAAAGAAGAGCATTGTCCTTATCACCTCCTTCCAGAAAGTGGCAGAGTAATAGGACTTTGTAAGGCGAAATGAAGCCCAGTCTGATGGCTGCTGATTAAAAATTGACTCTGCCACATCAAAGAAGAGTTGAAGGTGAAAATGATGATCACTTCCCTCTCCCAGGGACCCTGCACCATTTCTTTTATTCAACCTTGAAAGGTTCTTTCTGAATAAGATAATATCCCTCGAGTCCATTCTGGCTAGGCGGCATGGGAAAATGTAGATCAGTATGCCTATTCTCTATGAAAAAATGGGATTTTGTTAATGACATAGCACTCTAAAGTGATGGCTTGTATGTGGTAAATGCTGAGAAATTAATTATAAAATGCCTCTTAGACTACAGATCAAATTAATTGCTAGTATACATATACTAAAAAACCACTGTAAACCCAAACTGCATTTCTTGCTTCTTTGCTGTAGATTTCTGTACTTGAAATCTCTTCTGTACTTTCTGTACTGTAGCTTGTACTGTCCTTTCTGTTTTCAGTTTATATATATATACATATATATTTAGTTGAGGGGCCATCTGTGAAGTAATATCATTGAAATATAAAATGTTATGACTGACTGGACTAAAGCATGTGAATATCTATTTTGTGATAGATACGTACACACAGAGAAAAGAGACATTCAGTTATTCAGGTATATGAACTACACAGAGACTATGTGGACAGGGAAAAAAAAATTTTGTATATAGATATATGAATACTCAGGAAGAAACACAGCTGTGATTCAGTGCATTATAGTATATTTCACTGGTTACCATGTGTGGCAGGCAGAGATAGAAAATTTACATAGAAGCTTGAGAAATCCTCCTCTCTGTTTTAGATTTTGGTTTTATACCTCATAACAGAAATTCTGAAGTGCATTGCAAACATTTTAATTCAGGGTGCCATTTACTCATCCACATACTTAAATAGACCAACAGGCAATGTGCTCAATATACAGCACAGAATCTCAAAACATATAGCTTGATTAACAATAGCAAGAAAAGTGTTACATGAAAAAAAACATGTTCAAAGAAATTATTTTACACACATGCCTTCACCTCCTGCCACCCACAACACACACACTTTCCATGGATCCTATGCTGGTAAGGATCTTGAGCAGTCCTAGGAAATGACCGGAAGCAATGATTAAATTTGAAAATCGTATGTTAGAACCTCAATAAAGGTAGAATAGCCTAGTCCACCTAATGGCTGACAATGACCGGCCATGTCCACAATCTTCACTTGTTCTCAATTATCTACATATAATTGTACTTGTCCTGATACATACATTATAAAATTAGAAAAACAAAAACAAAACAACAACAACAAACTGCAATAATGTATGTATTTGAATGATATAACATGTAAAAGCTTTAACTGTATGCATGTTTGACGTGTATAAATTACACACTAAAACATAAGTTATTTATTCATTCTGATGAATGACATAAATATCATGCTGTTGAGATTGGTGTAATTAGAACAAACAAGCGATTATGTCAGAACAATGGAAATAACATGGTAATGACATCAAAACAGTGAGAATAGCAATAACAACCTCCCCTCATCAATGTCATCTGTGACTTCTGCTACTTCTTAGAAGAAAAAATTTTACTAAAACATCTCTCAGTATTCCTGCTTATTTTTCCGCTGCTGTAGTTATCCTGCTCTCTATTGAACACAAGATGAAATGTACAAAAAAAAAATTAAAACATTTTTTCTTTTCTTTCTCAGTGTTACAGAATGTAACCAAATTGAACAATGCAGAGAATGAAGTACAGTGATTTAATGATCAAGAGCTTGTTTATTACAAATTAAATTTGCTGTACAAAGATAATGATTTTTACCTTAGTGAGTTCTCAGTGTCTTAATAATCTTTACTGTAATGAATATGAGCTCATAATCTTAGAAATACTTTCTCCCCCTTCCTAATTTAATCAACATTTTAAAATGTTCAGATGTCCCAATCACCTAGGGCTATGTTATTAGCATGGTACTTACTTTAAACAGCTTCTCAGAACAATTGAAGAAAACAATTCATACAAGTGTTACCTTTAATAAGAATAGAAAAGCCAGCATAGCTTGTTTGCCTCATTAAGGGTAACTTTTGATCTTCAAGTTTTATAAATAGATTAAACACCACACAGTTCAGCAGTATCTCTTATGTACATGTGAGTCCTACTAATGCTAATGGGGAGGTTGCATGCATGTGTTAGGGGAGAATGGATGACAGTGAGCTATTTATAAAAGCAGCAGAGCAGATATTTAATAAGACACGTTAGATGAAGAAATAAGTAAAATCTTTTGTCAGGTTATTATGTTTCTATTACATGTTATGTATAGTAGCTGCAAAATGTGTTCCTTCTTTATGAGTCTGCCTATATGTGTGAGCTCTCTGATGAGGCTTGGTTTACAAGATCTGTGGGTTTACAAGGATGCTCCCACACAGCTGTTGAACATGCAGCCCTTTTTGTCACTGGGAATATCTGAGATACTGAAGGCTGTTATCATCTGGCAGAATGACTTTAAATTCAAGATTATTTAGAATATGGGCTGGAAAACAATCTTCTCAGGGAATGATTAGATTGAATGGAACTGCACTGGAATTTTTCAACAGTCTGAGTGTTGCAGAAGTGTACCTAGCCATGGGGAACTATTCCTTCAAAAATATAAAATAATAATAACAACAGTTATTAAAGGAAAAGTTTGAAGAAAATGACAAATTTTAAATAACTTTCTGCATGCTTTATTAAAAAAAAAAAAAAATCTAACATTTACGGATTAAGGGCACTCCAGTATTGCCCTACCATTGCTGGTTTTGAATAACTTGTCCAGTACACAGATTTGGGCTTGCAGTCCTTTGAATAGATAAAGTCATTCAGGTCTTTCCAGGATCAGACCTATATTCAAGAAGAAATTTATTTAATATTCAAGCACAAGAAAGTTTATATTCCTGTATGATTAATCCTTTGAGCTCTGAAGAAGAATTTATACTGAGATGATTCTATTTCTGCGGAGAAGGTAGTCCCACTGCTCTCTTACTTTGGGTTTCTTTTTGTTGTTGTTTTTGGAAAATAACTGTTACAAATGTTTCTTTTGAAAACCTATACAAACCACATACACTTCCAGGCCACCTAACTTTTTATATTCAGGATGCAATAAAAATAGAGTTATGAAGTTGTGATACAACTTCAGTTCAATTGGAAGACTCTACTGATTTTAGTGGCCACTGGATTGGCTATTAGGAGGGAAGAATGAGCTTCCCTTTTATAAGATATGGACATAGAAAGGTGGCAGTCTCCCTGTGTCTAAGCAGCGACTGATACAGTGACTGCCGCTACAGTGATTTGCCTCCCCTTAAACGGTTAAAGCAAGATCCTTTAATTCTTTGCTGGCATCTAAACAGAACATTTTGTTTTGTTTTTTGTTTTGTTTTGTTTTGTTTTGTTTTGCCCCAAGTAAATGGGAGCCTAAGTTTTCCTTACTGCTTTTATTTTGGTTAATTTCTCTGTTTTAGGATTCCATTGTAAATCATCCTATTATATTCATCACAGCATAGCAAACTACCCACTGTGTTCATTCCTTGTCTTGCTCTCTTCCTTTACCCCAAGGTATGCAGGAGGAGTCAGAAATTAGAAGTGAGACAAGCTGAGCCTATGTCTAAGATGTTAAACAGAAGTTGCTTAATGAGCCAGCAAAACATATGCATGTACAGGATGATCAAGCCCTTAGGGAACTAGCAAACACATGAAGGGTTAATATTTAAACAGACTACAGAAGTTCAATGTATATGACATAATAATATGACAATGTATATGACATAATGCAGGCCATGCTTCTCTGCAATTTTATCACACTTGTCTGCTGAGTAGCTTGTCATCCTTATTTCATCGTCAATTATTCATTTGAATTTTATTTGACTTTTTTCCAAATTACTAAAATCAAATTTGACTATTTGTTGAAATGATTAATTGTTAGATTAAAAGTAATTCAATCCACAGACTCCCTTGTCCTCCAATAGAAAAAAAAAAAAAAAAAAAAAAGTATTTCTAAATAATGTTTTATTTAAGCACTACCTTGTACCAGGGAATGTTGTAGTTGTCATAAGCAAATATCTGTACTCCCTGACTTTATAAACTGGCATCTGCACTACAGACAAAATGGTTGAGTTGAGTACCGATGAAGACCAGAATACCTTGCTGCATATCTGAAAGGGCTTTCTAGGTTTGTTGGCCTGTCTGCCTGATCATGAGACTGCCACCAACTACAGCAGTATACATTACTAAACAGGTAAATCTATGGTCATTCATGGTAGATTCATGTTGGATATAGGACGCAGTTAGGCCATGTGCTCTTGAAACTTACTTAGTGCTGGGATATTAACTTTTGAACAAATAATTTTGAATGGATATTGAGAAACTTGCTGAGAATACAGACATTTGAAATACCAAATGCAGTTGGCTCCCTCAAACCAATTCCTTAAAGAAAAAAAATCCATCAACATTCAACAGTCATTACAGGATAGCCTTAAGAAGGCCTTCAGACATTCTCACTTTTATTTACAGTATCAGAACTTGCTGAGTCCCACTGTGGTTGAATCATACCATGGTAAGCTGTACTAATATTAGTAAACTCAATACAATCACAGCAAGATATCAGTGTCCTGGGAATTATAAACAAAATGCCACTTTTTTTGCAAGACTTCTGAAGAACTTGTTATATTTGCTTCTTTTGAGGTAGTTCTTTCCCATGAAGATCAGCTGCATGTCCTCTCATATCATCTCGATTGACTTGGAGCATGCACTTTTTGCAGCGTGAGAACCTTGAGAACAAAATACATATAACCTGTATGAGCACATATGATAAATAAATAAATAAATAAATAAAATAACAAAGCTCTGTTAGGGAAGGTACAAACAAAAAAGAATGTATTAGAGGAAGATCTTGTGAAACAAAGAAAACTGCTTCTGATGTTTTCATGCATTTTGTGTGTCTGAACTTGCTACAGAAATAGATGGAAAAGAATCAGAGAGATAATGTTTTGATTGAATATAGGAAGGAACTAGGAAGAGTTTAAGTCTTTTTCCATCTGTACTTTCACGTTGGTGTTTTTATTTCATTTTATTTTCATTGCTAAGTTAAATATAACTGTATTAGTAGATGGATTAGAAAGTTATAATTAACACTGTGTGAAATATAGCTGAAATTTACATTCAGTAGGATCAGTTCTAGGCTAGTAAATTCAGTTTATGCATGAAACTACATACAACTCTCAACTAAAGCTGTACACTGGGGTTTTGTTTTGTTTTTCCTCAACTTGAAATGGATGAGAAACTAAGCTGGTGAATTTATTGCTAGCAAGAGGTCTTCTACTGTACACAGATCTTTTAGAGTTATCAGATTTAATACAGTTTGACATTCAAGTGTCAACTGTGGACTAGTCAAAAGCGCAAGCTCAGTACTCATCTTTCTAAGACAACATTGTATATACAGCCTGGAAAATTGTCTATGGTCTATATGTCTATGTCTATTGGTCTATGGTAGCACAGAACATCCAGATACAACACAGCTGTCTCACAGCATGGTTAGAACACTTCTCTCTGGCAGTGGGGATCAGTTGTCACCATCTCTCAAAACCATAATTATAATCATCCAATGGTGAGGACTATGCTGTGTTACAGATGTCTCAGCTGTCTTCATTAGAGGCTGTAATTGTGTCTCAGGGAAGCCATGGAATAACCACACTGCAAAACAAGAAAGTTGCTTCTTCCCCTTCCCCCTCTTCTTATCGCTCACAGATCACTGTGTGCAGTACGAATTGTTTGACACTCCACTTGCCCTTTTCTCGATCAACCACAGACTATTCTAAAAAAATATAACTTTGGAAAAAGGTTTGCCTTTAGGTCTTTTGTTTGTTAGATTTTTGTTTGTTTGTTTGTTTTGTTTTATTTTGCTTTTTTTCTGTCGTGGTTTGGCTTGTTTGTTTGGGGGGAGGGGAAGGGCTGATATTTTCTTGAAGTTGCAATCCTGTTTATGGACCAGTTTTGAATTAATCACTCCATTTCCAAAACCAGTTCATTTTTAATATCAGGGTAAGGATATTTACTCTAGACAGATAATCTGTTCTGTAACAAAATGCTCCAAAAGTACAAAAAGAGTGTGAAAATAAATTTTCTATAGCCATCATTTTTACTATAAATTACATTCTTTAATAAATAATTTACTGCCATGTGGTTTCACCCTTACATAACAAATTTGTCAGCAAGGACCCCGTGCCAGGCAGACACAGCCATAAAAGCTTTGTCTAAACTTGTCTGTATTGTGTTTTCCAGCTTGGTTCCACTGTTCATCCAGGCAGCCTCCACAGCACTGAATAGTGTGAATGCATTTAATTACAATCTGACATGTGTATTCCTGAGAAACAAAAGGCTGTGAACTGAGGGTGATGATTAACTGTTCTACCAGATAATTGCTTAAACTACTACTTATATTATGCTGCATTATCTCTTTTGAACAAAGTGATTATTGGCCCTTTGTGTAGCGATTATACTATGTAAATGCAATCTTGCTGTTTTAAATGTTAGAGTTTATGTTTAATATACTTTTATTTGTAATGAGGGGTGCAACTTTAGAATTTCTTTGAAGGTTTATTCTTACAACTAGAGGAAGAAAAAAAAAAAAAAAAAGGCAACTCTCAGTTTCTCAGATTGGTCCAAAAGCAAAACTCCTTTAAGGGACTGACTTCCTCAGTTTCTGAGGAGATACAGGATAGGAATCTACTGCAAAGTCCTAGAGAACTTCCAGTAAAATACATATTTTTACAACAAAGAGGTAAGAGGAGATACAGAAGTAAAGAGTAAGAGTATGGGAATAAAGGTAAAGTAAGAGGTAAGAGGAGGTACGTGGAGTAAAGATTATTATTTATCCTGGACATGAGTACAGACAGGGAGAAGAGCTCATTGAGAGCAGCCCTGCAGAGAAGAACTTGGGGGTTCTGGTGGATGAAAAGTTTGACATGAGCCGGCAGTGCGCGCTTGCAGCCCAGAAGGCCAACCTGGGCTGCATCAACAGCGTGGCCAGCAGGTCAAGGGAAGGAACACTGTTGAGGCCACACCTGGAATATTGTGTGCAGTTCTGGGCTCCCCAGTACAAGAGGGACATAGAACTTCTAGAGAGGGTCCAGCAGAGAGCCACAAAGATGATTAAAGGATTGGAACATCTGTCCTTTGAGGATGAGAGATGGACCTGTTTAGCCTTTTTCTCTTTCTTTGGAGATATTCAAAACCTGCCTGGATGCGATCCTGTGTAACATGCACTAGGTGACCCTGCTTGAGCAGGCGGGTTGGACTAGATGATCTCTGGAGGTCCCTTCCAACCTCAATCATTATTTTGTGGTTCTGTGACTGTCCTCCTCTGCTCCGCACTTGTGAGGCCCCACTTGGAGTATTGTGTCCAGCACAAGAAGGATGTAGAGGAGGGCCATGAAGATGATCAAGGGGCTGGAGCACCTCTCTTACGAAGAAAGGCTGAGAGAGCTGGGACTGTTCATCCTGAAGAAGAGAAGGCTCCAGGAACACTTCATTGCGACTTTTCAATACTTAAAGGGGGCTAATAAAAAAAGATGGAGAGTGACTTT
Source organism: Cygnus olor (assembly GCF_009769625.2). Lineage (NCBI taxonomy): Eukaryota > Metazoa > Chordata > Aves > Anseriformes > Anatidae > Cygnus > Cygnus olor. Next base: position 129,597,502 of record NC_049170.1, read on the forward strand.
TTGCTCAATCAGATAACGACAGGACAAGGGGGAATGGTTTTAAAATACAAGAGGGGAGGTTTAAATTAGATGTTAGGAGGAAATTCTTCTCTCAGAAGGTGGTGAGGCACTGGAACAAGTTGCTCAGAGAGGTTGTGGATGCCCCATCCCTGGAGGTGTTCAAGACCAGGTTAGATGAGGCCCTAGGCAACCTGATCTAGTGGGTGGCATCCCTGCCTTGGCTCCTCCTCCTTGCACCTTTTTCTGCTCTTAATCCCTTTAACTTGAAAACTCACTTGAACAATGCTAACTTATCCCCAGTTTATACAGTCCTAACCTTGTTTTCCTCCACATTTCATATTTTCCTCCACATTATCTACATTTGGCCTCCACCTGAGCTATAGCTGTTGTGAAAACCCACATATCTACTTTCTCTCTAGCTATTCATTCCCTACTCTGTTAATCATGTAGCATATGACAAAGGAAAACTTTGTCCTCCCTCACTACACCTGATGCAGATATTCCCCAGCTCATCATACTTCCTTGGAGTAAAAAAAAAAAAAAAAAAAAAAAAAAAAAAAAAAAACCTTTCTGTTTCCTGATTAGCACAAAATGCATACTACATGCTCTGAGGAAACAGAGGTACTGTGTACTGTGCTCTAAGGACGCATTATTATATATTGCAATAGAAAGTCAAAAGCTGAAGGCATTATTTCACAATCAAGATACCTTTCCAATCCCAAGGGCAGAATGATTACTCAGCTACACATTGGTAGAAAAATCAACCAGTACTCATTAATTTTATTACACTTTTCCATTATATTTTTCTTAAAATGAGCTGCGTAAATCTTACTTGTCTGTGCTATATCCTGCCTTGTAGTTTACTATTGAGATACCTATTAATATTTGTTAACACATTTGTTAATTTGTTAACATTTGTTAACACATATTAATATTTGTTAACATATTAAATATTTGCTAACACATTAAACAGCAGTAATGAGTACTTCTAGAAAGTGCACAGTAAAGAGAAGGAAGATCAGCAAAAGGATTAGAAGTGAGAAAGTCAAAAAAGAGAAAAGAGAGTAATGACTGCAGGTAATGAACTGCCCATGATCTTAAACTCCAGTTTTCAGATTCTTTTGAGCCTTCAAATTGTGTAACACTCAGTTGTGTTTTTTCTTTTATAGATGAAAATCCAAATGTGTGACATTAGTTGTTTGCATTTATCACTACTGAATGTCCACAAGGCCAATCTAAATCTATTTATACTCACAGTCAAACGAGTTTTCATAAAAATACAGGTATGTATTTGTACAGGTAATGAAGTCTCTGGCTTCCAAAATCATTCTCTTTTTTGCTTTGTTCACATCTCCTTGGTTGTTCCACCCATGTCCCATCTCACAAAGAGTTTCAAAGCCGTGACAGAATAGAAGTATCCACACAGTCCTCTCTGGTTATCTCTTCGTATTCTTTGTATACACCTTTCCAGAAAGTAATTTCAGCCAGAGTCAAGAAACTTAAATTTAGAATGAACATTGCTTCCTTGTTCATTGCTAAGCGTTTATGGTTAGTTTGCTGGGGTCTGTCCAATTTAAAACAACAACAACAACAAAAACAAAAACAAAACAGCAACAACAACAAAAATGCCACACAGAAATATACGTATCTTTGGCTTCATTTTTACCTCTACTAATGTACACAGTACTATTATTACTGTGTTGCATATAAATTCCACTCTCTAATGAAATGATTAATTAAAAATAATAGAGAATGTAAATATTATTTTCATGCTTCCCAGTGTGTGGGGGCATAACCCTTGGGACAATACATGAAGCATAGTCAGGGAACAGACAGACTTGTAAATTGTTCTTCAGAGTCTCTGTTTTCCCTTAAATAATTAATTCAGCTGTGATGATTTTGAGGCAAATCTTCTAAACATGAATTTGGTGAAACCAAGGCAGCAATAGCTTGCCAAAAGCATGAAAACAAACATTATGAAATGTGTCATGTCTTCTCGCAAGACTAGACTAGATGCAGAAAAGGTTCACATTACAGTGAAAAGGTCTGTAAATAAGAGTTGAGGATAAAATGTGATTGATTTTATTTTACTAAAGGAGAAATTGGTTTCCAAAAGTTTTGAAAATAATCCTGGTGTAGAGATGAGATATTTGCTTCTAATACCAACTAAGTATTGCAGCGAGAGAAAACTAACTAAAAACAAATAGGTTTAAATTAATAACTAGGATAAGTAAGTCTCTCAACCACTAGGATCCAAGGAACGTGACATCTGAGCGTGGACTCTCTAGCAGCTGTGCTGGACTGACAGAAGGACCTGAGTGAACAGCATGAGATGGGTACCATCAAAATACAGAACCTTTCCCTTTTAGATCGTACAAAAGTGCATTACCTAGTTTTATTTATGAGATGTGTAAACCTGGGTACATTAACTAAAATACTTCTCATAATTTCATCTTCTCAGGACTTTTAAAAGATTTATTATAATTATGGGCTAGGTGTAGGTTTTGTTGTTGTTGTTATCTTTAAAAAATAAAATTATATAAAATAATATAAAATAAAATAAAATAAATAAATAAAATAACAAAATAAAATAAATAAAATACAGATATACTTCTGGAAAGTACTACTTTTTAACAAAAACATTGAAAAAGACAATGGTTATGTTTATGCACTTAAATATAGAGGAGACAAGTATTAGTCTCTGGTGAAGAGATTAGTGCCACGTTCTGTATGGGTCCACAAGTATTCGACTGTAGGTTTCTCTTTGAGCTTCTTGTGATGTTCTTGTAGTCCTAAAATCAAACCAACTCTTCCCTCATTGCATGGATTGTATGTTCGTCTGTGTGTGTGTGTGTATGACTGTTAGTTCAAAATATTCCAGAAATCAAGGGGGGGCGGGGGGGGCAGGGGGGGGCGTGTCGCAAGCCATCAGGGTGATGGTTTGGACCTGAAGAAACTGATCTTAAGTGCTTTGTTGCTGGAAGTGTGATATGCAGGAGATATGGAGATATGCAGGAGTTTTGAAGGGTGCAAAGCCTGCTTAATAATGTTGGAGAAACATGCAGGGTGAAGGGAGCAAAACCTCGTACAATCTTGTCCTTACTGTTTATTGGGAGCGGTCTTTGGTGCATGTTATCCACACAAATCCTGCCCTGGTCTTAATGCAGAGACTGCAAACTGTCATGAACCAAAACTCTGCCAGGGATGAATGTTAAGAACTGAAAAGTTTGGGCAGTCCCTTGTCCAGCACTTGAGCTCTCTCCCTCATTATTTTGCATTTAACAAAATGCACGTAGACAGTAGACATCTCTCAAAAATCTGTTGATCACCAGCATTTTGAGCTGAACTGGAAATGGGAATATAATTTGAACATCAGTTAAAATGGGGAGTTCTCTAATTATTTTATAAGGTTTAGTTGCTAAGTATGATAGGGAAGTAAGTCACAACCCTTTAGTGACTGCAACAGAATTTTAATGCCAAACAGAGCTACTTTTTAAACTGTGACAGTCATCGATTCCGTTATGAAGTCTGAGATGGCAAAAACAACTTACTCACTGGCAAGAATTGTTTCCCACAAAATTTAGAAACTGGCAAAATTGATTTAATCTGATTATCCTCGATTTTTCCTGGGAGAATTAAGAAGTTTTTGAGAAAAGGTAGCAAAAGCTATTGTTCTCTGTCTTAAAAAAAAATAAAAATAGTCTCTAGCATTGATCCCTGTTTATTAAAAGAAATAATAAATATTTTAAATATCGCAAATCTTTTACAATCTTTGAATAATTTTGTTGTTGTTGTTGAGATCCTTCAAAGGTTGTTTGATTTATTGTAGTAGCTGTAAATTTATTTATCCCCAAAACTACTAAATGCTATAACAGGGTCTTCCTGCAGGCCATCATTTTGTGTCAAAGAAAATTAACCAAAAGTTCTCTGAGGACATTGTTGTTATGTCTGCAGAACATTCATTGGCTATCTCCTTATTAACAAAGATGGTGAAGCTCTGAGAAGTGTTATGCAAAATCTATCCGTAGAGTTAAATTCTCCTATTCCTTGCAAACTTAAAAACTACCTATTGGGAAGCATTGCCAGATAACTCTTAGTGGTCCAGGCCAAAGTTATGCCAGGAAATACACTGGTGATTTAACACTAGAAGGGATCACAGGCTGGAACATGGGCCTCCACTCATCTGCTATTTGATTTACTGGAATATGCATGTGAAAAAAGAGGTGGGCTAAAATACTAGAAATTGATCCTCCTGGATAGATACAGTCTTACAAGAGCTCCAAGAATGTTTGAGAACTGAGAAGAATGCTTGTGCTCACTGAAATGCTTTTAATTGGTAAGAATGAAGGAATGAAAATAGACTGGGTCACAAAATACAGAAAAAGTATGCAAAGGATAAAACAAAGTAAAAAGTTATAGAAGACCAAAGAGGATGGAAAATTACATAGATGGATAACACATATCTATTATAAAGTTTCCATTGCACCCTTCTGACAGACAGTATACATAAAACATACTTGTCCCAAGTGAAAAAGTGAAATTCAGAGTATCCTTATTTGATATTTTTTCAGTATATCTATCTAGCTATAAAAAACATCAAATGAAGCATTAACTTTATTTGATGTTTTTAACATTACAGCAATCAGTAAGAAATGTTACATCAAGCTTTATTCATTTCATTACTTTATTAATTTATAAAGGGCCCATCCCATGACAGAATCTGTGAGGCTGAATGGAAAAAAAAAAAAAAAAAAAGCCAAAGTGAGGTCAATGCCTAAAGACACCACTGAAAAAAAAATGATTAAAAAAGAACTTCTGAACAGGAATATATATATATATGTACATATTTATTAGAAGAGCAAAACTGAATATTGTTGAGTGATTCACACTAAGAAAGCTTTCACTTCCTCTATAAAGTATCCAAAGGGAATTGTGGTCATTCTCCAAATAAAAGAATTTGCCTGAAATGTGCAGAAACTTAGATAGAAGATTTGAGGGTTTAAAAAAAAAAAAAAAAAAAAAAAAAAAAAAAAAAAAAAACACTAGCTGTCTCATTTCTACTCTTTTTGAGATAGAAAGAGATTTGTTCCAATATCACAAATAAAAATTCATATGAAACATTTAGAAATAATTACCTTTATATTTGCATATGACCATGTGTGTATATATACACTTACTAGCACACAGACACATATATTGAGATAAATTATGCTAAAGGAGTCAGTGATACGGAGATGCCAAAACTTAAAAATACTGAAATGCAAACTAAGACAAACTGTACATCTCTTCACTCTGAAGCCTTGTAGTCACCCATTATAACACAATTTTTAATTAGGGATTCTGAAGACAAACTTTTGAATGTTTCCTTTTTCTATTTTGTCTGCTCTAATACCCTGTTTCATATTGTAGTGGGTTTACGTGGCAAGGCTTTGGTAGCAGGGGGCCATAGGGGTGGCTTCTGTGAGAAGAATCTAGAACCTGCCCCATGTTAGGTAAGGACCCCACTGCTGTCCAGAGCCGAGCCAATAAGCGATGTTGTTTTGCGCCTCTGTGAGAGCATATTTAAGACAGGGAAAAAAAAATGCAGCCACACGGCAGCTGGGAGAGTGAGAGGGGTGAGGAACAGCCTTGCAGGTGCCAAGGTCAGTGAAGAAGGAGGGGGAGAGGTGCTCCAGGCGCCAGAGCAGAAGTTCCCTGCGGCCTGTGGTGAGGACCATGGTGAAGCAGGCTGTCCCCCTGCAGCCCATGGAGTACCACAGTGGAGCAGGGTTCCACGCTGCAGCCCGTGGAGGAGACCACGGTGGAGCAGGTGGACCTGCACCGACAGAGGCTGCGGCCTGTGGAAGACCCCTGCTGGAGCAGATTCCAGGCCGGACCTGTAGCCCGTGGAGAGGAGACCACGCAGGAGCAGGTGACTTGGCAGGAGCTGCTGCCCGTGGGGGATCCAGGTTGGAGCAGTTCGCTCCTGAGGGATGGACCCCGTGGTACAGACCCATATCTGGAGCAGTTCTTGAAGAGCTGCTGCCTGTGGGCAGCCCACGCCAGATCAGTTCAGCAAGGACTGCATCCCGTGGGAGGGACTCCACAGCACAGGGGACAAGAGTGATCGAGGAGTGGCAGCAAAGAAGCGCTATAGACTGACCATAACCCCCATTCCCCCGTTCCCCTATGCCAGGTGGCACTGAGCTGGGATGGAGGAAAGCACACCACAGTGCTATAAAATGTGCAAAGCCTCATTATTAAGCCGAGTATAGGCTTCAGCAGTAAAAACTTACTACATGAGATGATAATTGCACAAATGACATCACAAAATCTGAAATGAGGAGAAAATAATTCTTTTGAAGAAAGCTTGGTCTGCTCAGATAAAAATGTCTGCCAGCCAGCCATCTGTTTGGCTGACTTAACATATATGTGCATGTATAAATATATATTTATTGATGCATATATTTCAGCACAATACAGTACTGAAAATATTTTCACACATAACTAGGTGGTTACAGACATCAAATGAAGAAAAATTCCTCACTTGCACTTATTAAGTGTCGAAGTGATCATAAAAGCATTAAAGGAAGGATTATGCTAAAATGATGTCTTTACAAGCACAGCAATCTGAAAAACACCAATACCGGTGTAATCTAACACTTAAATTTATAGTTACACACTTAAAAACAGTCATGCACAAAGTAGTTCATATGACATTTTTCTCAGAACAGTGTGATTGTAAAAGCATCATTTTAAGATATCCCTACATTTGAATGTTTTTCTCTTAATCATGGTCTTAAAACATCAAATAAGGGATAATTCTTCATTTGCAGATATTACAAATTGCTACAAGCATAAAAATGTCATTTAAGGGTGATTCTTCATTTGACCTTTTTAAATAAAAAGCTGTGCTGTTTTCTCTTCTTTAAAAACATCATGCAAAAACTCTTTTAAAGAAACTTCAAAGTTCTTAAATTCCCAATGAAATTCCAGTGTGCACCAAGGTTTCAAAAGAGGCCAGCTGTCTTTATGGCTCATTTTTAAGGTCCATGCTGAAAATGTTAGAGATATGCCTATCAAACTGAATTCTCATCCTTGAAAACTAAATATCACTAACATGTTTCAACAAGAGCCTCCAAGAATAGAAGGCGTTGAAGTCATCTGATAATTTTGAAAATCTTCATCTGAGGCAGGAACCACTGAGATGAGGTCCCAGCACATATTTTGTGAGGTGAAAATGCTGATTCTCTACTGTCAGATCTGTTCATGGCTCATCCCAACCTCTGTGCTGCAAGGCAGGAAGGGGACCCTAGAGAGAGAATGAGCCTCTGTCCTTCATCCAAGTGCTACACTGGCCAGTTGCAAGCAGAACCAAGCATATATCAGAAGCCGTCCTATACTACTAGCTACAATCCTCTGGGTAGACATTGATTAAAAGGCAGGGAACAATGTTGGAAGCATAGGGCCTAAAAATGACTTAAGGGAGATAACCAGTGTCATGATGTACCAAGGATTATGGGGTACTGCAAGCTGACTTTTCATGGCAATTGATGGCAAAACAGCTGTTTAACGCAGTTAAAGTAAGTGGAGCCAAATGGAGGATCATCTGTTTGGCTTGCTGATAAATACAGATGTTTGATATTTTCTTTGTATATGTGCAGCACTCAGGCATCAAAAGTGAAATTTCTGTAATTGGGAATTTTAAATTCATGGCTTTTTCTCTCGCCTTACGTAACTTATTTGCTCATATTTGTATAGGAGCACTAATTAATGCTTTTGAAAATTACAATAGGTTTTCTGCAGAATTACATTTTACAGCCACATGAATACCAAGACAATTCAGAACGATTCATGTTATAACAATGAATTCTAAGGACAATAATAGTGATTATGTCACTTTTGACAAAGTGTTACCAAACATTTAGGACATACAGTTCATCAGAATTTGAATACATGCCATCACACACTTTGCTCAATTAAAACTACAGCACTAATTAATGTAACTCTTATTACTCTTATTCACATAATATAACTCTTATTCAAAGTAAATTATGATAGTGCTGATGACATGTTTTAAGAAATCATTACAGAAAAATAAAGGTTTATGCTGATTCTGGTTACAGTGTACACTGAAGTGTTCCAAGAATAATTTTCTACAAATTGCACAGATTTCTGTTAGCATACTTCTGGAGAACATCAACGCTATCTCTGAGAAGTTACATTGCAAGTTGCTAAAATGCAGCTTTAATTGACTTGCTTTATTAAACAACTCTCTGAAGCCCAATCTGACTTAACTCTCTGTTGGTTCTTTCTTTGCTGGTACGTTGAGATTGAGAAGTACACCTTGAAAGGCATATCTTAAATGAATGGAAATGTCCAATTGTGTAAGTGGATAAACTGAATTACTGAAGAAGAGAAAAAGCACAAAGGGGTGGAGGATTTGGGACAGACCAGAGGAAAACGGAGAACTGGTGCTCAGAATAGAAAGAAAAGTATACATGTAGTGAAAGAAAATAAAAATGCCTATTCGAATTCAGCACAGAAAGCCATCCACTGCCCTCAAGTGGTAGAGCCATAGCTTCTAAGACTGAAGGCATGATTGCAATACAGACAGAAGCAGGGAGGAAAGACAGAAAGAAAACTGGAGAATGGAGAAATCTGTGCTCTTTCATTGCCTTTACCCATGCTGTTTTCAGAAATACTGGTGAATACTAAATGCATGGGATTTGGGGTATCTTCTAAGTCTAAATTAATTTTTATTTTAAAAAGTCCTACTTCATTTCTTACTTTACTGATTTAAAGGTGGTTTGTGAAGGTGGCAAAACTTACTAAAAACTAAAAGAATAGTTTGCTAAAGCCTAGAACCAACGATGTTTATTTGAAATGCAAATGAAGACTTGCCACCCAGGAATGTATGGTACATTTGACATTTGTCTCTAATCAGAAGTCCCTATGAATAATGTACTTTGATACCAATAGCCTCATTAAGCAAGATTTCCCTTAATACTCTTTCTGATTGTAATCTCTTCATTATACTTCCTTTTCTCATTGCTCCTGGCCGTACACATCATTATCAATATGCTCAGCTCTTCAGTAGTGTTACTAATATATATTTTATATTGAATAGACAATTTTAAATGGGAATTAATAGCGCTAATGCCCAGGTGTTCTTTAACTGTAAGACTTTCTTATCCTGGCTATATTTTATTAGGAACAGTAGGTATTCTGCCTGTCATGGCTAGAGTTCACTAGGTTGGGTCACAAGTGAAAATGAGTTTGATGGTTTCATCCTAGTCCCCATTTGAGCACATCTGCACCATTTCACATGATTGGCAGTCTCTGCTTAAAAGAGCTTTGGGACTGAAGCAGTGGAGCTGTGACAGATCAAGACCAAGACGCATTGGCTGAACTGTGCAAGAGATGTTTGCACAAAGTCTTCCTGAGCATTTCTCACAGACCAGGACACCCTGTTCACAAACAGTAAATATGCACAGAAATTGAACAGACAAACAGTGGTTAATATAAATCCTGTACTCTGTCCTGGTTTACTGTAAATACAATGCACCCCCTAAAATACTGGGGTATGTTTCAGGAAAATAGCAGGTTATGCTGTGGGAAATGCCAGTGTCCCTAAGGCAGTAAGTAACAAGAGGTTTTCATTTCAGCTAAGGATCAGGTTCCATTTATTTTCCTCTTTCATAACCACAGTAGGCGTAAAATGTAGAGCTGATCCAAAGATTCCTCCATAAAGCGCTGTTGCCAGTTACCAATTTTCAATAAATCACCATTAAATTGTCCCATAATTTTTCTGCCCTTCCTTTCCCAGCATGCTGATTACTATGATGTGTTTTCTGTGATTAGAGGAAGAGTTGATCTTTGAAGACCTTAAAGCCTAATTTGATGGGGCCGCCCTGAAATGTAAAGAGAAACTTTGCTTTCATGGGATTAAAAAAATAAATAAATAATAAATTATTTTTTCCCCCTCTCTCTGATACAAGCTCTAAATATGTATTGATATAAGCTGACAAGCAGCGTAAAAAGGGACAGACAGCTAAACTCGACCTTGAAAGGGAGAAGAATATGGGGACGTCCAGAAAGCTCACCTAAACAGTGCTGTGTACCTTTTTTTTTTAACGTAAAATGAGCCTTGAATTCTCAAGAAGCCATCCTGCTGCCCCTACCTAATATCATTCCAGATCTTTGGTAACTCTAAGCCAGAATAAGTTACAACCATTCAAGAGTCAGCAAAAATATATACATTGCAAACACATCCAAAAGCATGTGAATATTTCTGCACAGAAGTGTCCATGATCCTCAAAAATCTACCATTCTACCCAACCCCACTTTTCCCCAGATAGAATGAAGTGTTTTCAAGACTCAGCTGTCTCTAAAAAAAAGTTCAGTGAACAATCGGAGGAAAACTAAAAATAAATATTTTGGTATCCCAGAAACAAACAGGCTTTCTTTCAGACCTGTGGTTAGATTAGGTAATGTATTTTTCCTAGGCCTTCTCAGCTCGTGACTCGGGAAATTTCACTAAGCCTTCCTGCAACTCCCTCCACATGTTCCTGTTCCCTGCCAACAGTTCTCAGTACTTTATAGTTTACCCCAAAGCAAGATCTGAAGAGCCATTCAAACGGCACGTGTTGGATCTAGGCAGAGGCATCATGTGCTGAGGAGAACCACTCTATGTGCATAAATGAAACCAATGGAGGAGTAAAGAGAAAGGAGCTGAAGGACAGCATGGAGTGGCTGGGGTGCTCTTGATGCGACTGAGGAACATAAATATCTCTACATGAACTGAATTTCTTGATAGATATTGAAATGACAATTTAAATCAAAATATTGAGATTTTTCAGCAAAAACACTTTGTTAGACAGTCACTATTTTCACAGAGCCAGAAAAAAAAGTACCATATGTGTTGATATTTGGAGGGGATGTATTAGAGGGAGAATCTTTTCCATATCTTTCTGACTGATTCTAGTAAGAGATTTTTTTTGATATATAATAAAGTAACATGTTTATTGTTGCATGAGTGTTTTATTTAATCACTGCAGAATAATTTACCAAGGTTAGGAAAGATGTCTATGATTCACATCGCTACTGATTATGCAGCATTTTGGAAGATTGGTCTGTTCTTCCAGTAAGCATCTGTATCTTACATTATCTTTAATGGAACTTAAATTTGTGCATCAAGTGGAGAAGAAAGCCTTCTGGGTGGTTATAGATGCATGACCTTGAGCCTTGTGACTCACAATGCAATCTGCATGCAGGAATATTAGACACTATCTGTCAGCATCTGTCAGGTCTGATTCTTTAAACATTACTTTGTCACACACACACACACACATTTTACCCAATTTAAAATTAAATATTAAACTGACCTTCTAAAAAAGAACTACTGTAAAATTTAAATAAACTTTATTGTGCTTTTTTTTACAATTAAAAAATTATAATGAGAAAAATTAATCTCTGGAGTAATTTAACTGGATTCCTGGGCATTGTGTCCTAGACAATTTCTACCAGAATAATTAGAACTTGTAAACCAGATTCCTCTTCATTCTAAATATAATAAGTAATCACCTTGAGCCAACTCTCCTGTCGTTAATATCAGTACAATTCCCATTGTAATAACTGCAGTGGAAGTTGCATCCAAGGAGCAGAAGAATATTTCATATCTAGAACATAGGTAAATAGTATAAGGTGTTTGTGTTTACCATGTCAGAACTCAAAATAAATAAATAAATAAATAAATAAGAAAAAAAAAGAAAAAGAAAAAAAAAAGTCAGTTGTGAGCGATACTGTCAAGAGAAGAGGGAAATATGGAAATGTGCATGTTTTGACATTTCAGTAGCATGCTAATTAAAAGAAAGTTGTTCTTCAGACTTTTTTTTTTTTTTTCTGGGAATGACCCACCACATCTTCCATTAACTGTTTGCTGGTCTCAAAGCAGCCTGTCAGTATTCCAGTCAGCAGCACAAAATGACCATGCAGTTGGTGTCCCATCTAGTGAATCTGTATCCTTAAAGAGACGAGGAGGTACTGCCATGGCTGTGTCTTGGTTGGAGGGGGTCTTCAGCAGGGCCCTGCAGACAGCTGCAAGCTCAGCAGCCAGTCCCGCAGCACAGGGTGAGAACCACTTTGCTCCCCCACCCTGCTCCCACTTCTGCTCCTACAGATGCTAACATGGCTGATCAAGTGATTAATTAAATAATAAATGTAGTTCGAGCAAATAGTTTACAATGAATAATTCAGTGGACCTCTTCCCTTTTCTGAATCGTCCATGACTGATTCATGATTATCTTGATATTAATATGTTCCTAAATATATATATATGCTGTGTTGTTTCTGTAGATACTTATATTCTAGATTCCTGAATAATGTAATTTTTCATAAAATAGATTCTATAAATAGCTCATGCTTAGTGCATTTCCCCCTACATGTGTTAACACACATATAGTAAGGTATACAACATTAATACTCTTTGATGTGGATTTAACATTTCCTATTTTTCTATCAACTCTTGCAAATAATTCAATTCACTGAAATAAAAAAGAGTCTTGAAATTAGCACAGGGGTCTGAGCATTTTTTCTTGATTTAGGTTGTTGTGATTTTTTTACACATAGAGTATTTTTATAAGAATATATATTCTTATAAGATCTACATTCTAGCATAACATTTTTATAAGATGTCTATCATAATCGGTTAACTAATCAAAATTAAAACATATTAGAAAGTTACATTCATTATTTTGTAAGACAACATGTTTAATTCCTTATGTAAAGATTATGATTTTATGACTTTTATTAATCTTTGGCCATAGAATTCCTTCTCTTGTTTACCTACTCCATGCCTTGAGAGATGAGGGTGTCAGAATATTTATTATTATCCAGATTTTTTTGAGACTGTATGCTCACCATGGTATTGGGAAATTCTAAGTAATAAATTTTATTTCCATGAGTGCATAATGTTAGTGCTTATGTCTATTCCAACTCTAATTCTCCCTGATTACCCTATGGAAAAGTTTGGTCTTGTTTCGGCTGGTTGTCATGATAGATCCGAAAGCAACCATCATTTGAAAAGAAAAAACAACAACCCTCTGTAATCAGTAAAATACACTTATATCATCTGTGTGAGTTTACTTAACATTCTGCTTAATTTAAAAAGCATGTCCCAGCCATGGCCTAGGCCGGCTACTCAGAGAGAGGAAATACAACAGCATAGACACCAGAATGCAACTTCAATGCTTGCAAATCATTATGCACATTCATGAAACACAGTCCATGTATAAAAAGTACAATTTTATACATCTCAAGGTGTTTGTGAGTAGGCATTTAATATCAACATTCAGAGTAGTAATTTAATCTGTCACCCAGCAATGAGCTCTGCATGGGAAGTCAGGATCCAGTGGGGCTCCACAGGAGCCCCTTCCTGTTAAACTGGCAGGATCAGGCCATAGATTTTAACAACCTGGTATAAAGCCTGTGTCTTTTATATTTTGTGACTACTTTGTGCATTTTGACTACTAGAGGAAATAAATGTTAAATGACTGTACATGCATACTACCTATAGAAAAGAGACAAGGACTATCTGGTCTGTATATAATAGCTGTACTCAGACAAACACAGAACATATAGAGGTTTTCATTACAATATTTACGTTGTACCCTGAAGGAAAGGAAAAAAAAAAAAGTCATTGAAATCCAGACATTCTGAGTTATAGAACTGAAAAACAAGCTGGTGTTATGACAGTTTTGAAATGGGTCTGCTTTTGCCAGCCAGTTATATGCTTTAAAGGGCCTTTAGCTGATTTATGCAGTTCTTGCCCTGAAATTGCTGTATTGTATTACTTCAATATTTTATCCCTAACCATTTAAAGAAGGTTTGATCTTACATCAATAGTACTCCAAAAATATTAAAATCAAAGAGATTTTTTTCAAAGAATTTATGCAAAACAAACCCTATATTCTTTCCTGATCTTGAATTATATATATATGCATATATATATATATATATATATTTTCTTTTTTAAGGAAAAAATATTTTGTAGAACAAACTCCAGACAGTTATGGTGGCTGCTGAATATGCTGAGAGCTTAGAAGGAAAAAAAGACTTACTTTAAATGTAAACTGTTGAAGTCTTGGCGCTTTCATGACAAAATAGCTTCTGGTCACAGACAAAAAGCAAAAAAAAAAAAAAAGATTAGCAGAATTCAGAAGTGTTATCACTTATCTTTTTTTTTTTTTAATGTATTCATGTTAACAGCCACTACTTGGAATGAGTAAACAGAAAGCTTTTCTCTGCAGTGGGACCCTTAAAAGTACAATTTAATAGTTATGACTAGGTATATGCCTCAGTTCTTTTCTTCTCTTTACTTAGCTGTGTGTTGCACAAGACTTTTATGAGTTCAATATGTACAGTATCTGTTGACACTTTGTATATAAACAAAAATGATTTGGTTTAGAAGCAGGGGAATTAAAGTACTCATAATGAAAAACAATTGTTCTAAAATGCTGTCAATTTGGATTGTGGAAAGAATTTCAGGGATTGATCCTGCAAAGTGCAGAGAAGCTTCAATTTTTATTGACATCACTGTATTATAGACACAACTCTTAGATGAAATAACACTTACTGTTTTTTAAGTATATCTTTGAGTTTCCAGTTCTGAGACTCTTCCATGATACAGGAAAATACTATTATTTTTTTGTTCATCTCTGGAGCTGATTGGCCATTTTTTAATTACCAATATATGAAGCCAAAGTATAATAGCAGTTTTCTTACATGCTTGAATACTACAGCGTGTCATGCACGATCATCCAATTTTTTTTCCAGCCTGTTGATTCACATATATTATGTCTGCATGATTCACATATATTATGTCTGCATCAATTCAGTACAACCCTTATAGTGAAGGTACTTAACTTACAACAAAGTTTTCATTCATTGATCCGTTATTGCTCTGAATAGAAGTAGAAAAATCACTTAGATGAACATAGCCTACAGGATAACTCATTTCTCTACATTAATAGTTTATGAATCTTCCATAGCCCTCTGTAACAATAAAATGCATGTAATTTGCAATGGAGATACTTACTTTAAATAAATTGTTATGGCAGATGAGATCCATACTTTCAAACAAAATATTCATTTCAGTTCCTTTCAGTTGTCTTGAAACACGAGCTTGAGGCCTTAATTCAGTATCCACGGTTCAATGAAAACTATCCAATGTTCTTCATGGGACCCCTCTAAATGGGGCACAGATGGTCTCTTCTGCTGTTGCTCAAGCAAATTGTTCTATAACCCTCCTTTCCTTGGGGTAGTAACTGCTTTCATAGTTAAGGCTAATGGAAATTCACACGTCTTTGTCTACTGCACCATGATGACTGTCTTTGGATTTAGTCATTAGTTACCCTTGAATCTCAAATCCAGATGTTTGCTTGTATTAAAAAGTTCCAAACAAACAAACAAAGGAAACACACACACACACACACAAAACAATTCAATCAATGATTCTCTAGTCTTGCTATATGACCTTGAGAGATTGACTTATAATGATATAGATCAATTTCCTTTTTGAATTATCAGGTTATTTAAAATTAAATCTTTTAGAAAGATAGAAGTTACATGTAAAATTAAAATCCAAATCATCTAAATCTATTCACAGCCTATTATGTTTAACCACTGTACTCAGATCCCTCTGTCAAGAAAAAAAATAAATGAACAATAAATTGAGTTCAAGAGGTATTTGGACAATGGCTTCATTAATATGCTTTAACTTTTGGGTAGTCCTGGAGAGGTCAGGCAGTTGGAGTAGATGACCTTTGAAGGTCCCTTTCAACTGAACTATTTTATTCTATTCCCATCTGCTGGATGTCTTTACTGCAGCTCTCCAGCAATCTCTACTAATGAATCCTCCCAACCTCCAGTTCCTGCTCCTGCACATTTCCAGCTCTAGATTGTTTGTTCTGTGCTGTTGCACTCTTCTTTCCCTGTTCACACTGACCATAACAATTTTTTTTATCATTATTATTTTTTGACTACTGACTGGTATTGACTATAGTTTCACTTAGCCCTAGGTTTGAGATAACCCTTCATAACTCAGGTGCCTAACTTTACTCTGCCATTAGTATAGCTCCTTTCTGTAGCACTTGGGGCCTGACAAGCCACATCGTGGTTATTTCCTCTAATAGCAACAAATGTTCTCCACATCTTCTGAGGAAGTACAAGGACCACTTTTGCTTCATTTTCTAAAAAAATAAAAATAAAAATCTAGAACTGATGAGAAGATATTTTTCCCAAAAAAATATAGGAATAGATAATTGGTAGAATTAAATCTCGGTCATAAGGGTTTCTAGGACAGAGTATTCAAAGGTCTAAGTCCAGTTACTGTAGGTCTTCCCCCAAAGCAGAGAAATGTCTCCTGTCTCCTAAAGGTCACCTCAATTCCAACATTTCAGTGATTATTTTCAATATATCAAATTTAACCCTTTTGCACATGATGGCACATCTTTCTACATCATTAAGCAGTAATGAAGAAGAGAGACAGTGATGTATGAATGGTATCACAAAATTGCTCTATCATCTAAAATTAAAGAAAAGATGGTCTCTGACAAATAAACATCACTAACATTCCTATTTCTTTTCTGCACTGTAACATTTTCCTCTTCTCATATATTTATTAGGAAATCAGTTTTTATTACAATTTTCCACACATCTCTATTTGGAAATGAAATATTGTCTAGTAATTGCTAAGGCACAGGGAAAGGCATAGAAAAGAATCTAGGTGTGATACTGCTCCATATGACTCCTCTATGGGCAGGTCTACACATGCCCTTTCTGTCAACCCCTGAGTCTTTCTGGATCTGAGTCAGCTATGGTCTGGAAGTCATGTAGCTGTGTTTGCATTCAACCTGAACTAACATGCCCTTCCCTCAGTGCCATGCTAACTCAAAACGCCTTCCAGAACAAAGCTAGTTTGTATTGTTTGTCCACAGTGGTGTATCAATGGAGTTGTCTTCTGCATCTAATCACAGAAATGTGCTCCAAAATACAGTTACTGAATTTTGATAACTCATTGGTTTTGGAATACCTTTACACAATATGAGCCTGACTTTCAGAACGCTGATCACCCAATGCCCAAGCAGTGTTAAATGAGACAGAAAAGTTTGGTGCACTCCATCTTATCAGATTCCATGTATGAGCAGAGCGAACAATACATACCTTAATGAAATAAGGTTAATTAAAGTTTATAAAATATGCTGAAATAATCAAATGTGTAGCACTGCACATGTATTGTACTTTCATAATGAAGAATTATTAAAAAAAATGTATCATTATTTCTATATACACATTTCTGTTTTTTCCTTTTCTCAGAAACAAAGAAAAGAAAGCTTGTTTTCATTTACGTCTGCTGTTTTACTCATCTGAGTTACTTATAATTCTGAACAGGATCCATAATAATAATTTGCTATCTCCCAGTTGATTATGTTAGAAAAGAGTCTTTATTCCCCTTAATTGCATATACACACAGTGTATAAACAATTCTGTCTACACTCTTCATTTAATTAAAAACACAGTATGCAAAGTATGGATAAACATTTCCCCAAAAGCCAGGAGTCTTTTCTTTCATAAGCAGAATGGGACACAGGCTTTGGGTCTATAAAACTTCAGTTTTTTAAAACAGTATCATTTGATTCCAACCACAGAAATATTCCTGAAACAAAAGGGAAAACAAAAGCAAAGACACATCACCCCATTACATAACAAGCTAGATAAAACAGTAAAGATAAATATTCATAGCCCAAAGTGGAGGCATTTCCAGCAGGTTCTCTCCAGTCCCCTAAAGTGAGATGGTAGCCACAAGCAGAGAGGTGTTGATGACTATACTGTCCAATACAGTGTGATTAGAGGACTCATGGCATCCTGCAGGATTAACTGTAATGTAGCGTACTGTGCTTTTTGTTCATCAAACAGCAGCTGCTAAGAGTTGTAGTCTTCAAAAGCATACAGCTGACCCCACCTGTTATCTTTAACATCTACATATACTTTATTGTCTAGGCATGTTGTTTCTTTGCTGTAGTTTATGAGTTCTTTATTCTAGACTCCAAGCAGAATCCTTTGCATCTATTTTTGATTGAATCTGCAAAGAAAGTTTAGATGGGATTTTATTAATAAAATACAAAGTACCAAAAATGTGGTTGTATGTAAAGAAGAAACAACGATTTTCTTTCACCACAGTTCATTCTTTCCTTATCTGGGAACAGTACATTACAATTGTGTGGAGACACTTCACTGAATTACCTGTAACGTTTTTCTCTATAGTTTGTCTTCACTTGTGCTTACTACAGCCATTCACAGTTTTAGAGGTTTGTTTAATATGCAAAGCATTTTGATGTGGGGTAATTAAATAATTCATACAAATATATGTAACATTTTATGACAATCCTAAAATTAAATATGACCACTGCTAAAAGATGTAATGCAGAAGCATAAAATATGTATGAAATTATGTAAATACACTGGAAAAAGTCTTCCAGCTAAACTTGTCTACCAGTTTTCTGAAGGCTTGCCAAACTTGAAATAAAAGCCACATTGAGTAGAATATTTAGACATCTGGATACCTTTCCTTTAAATTCCAGGAAAATATTCTGCATCTAGTTTGAACTATAGCTACCTAAGTCGCTATTTCCACTACAGTCAAAATAGTTATTCTTTGTAATTTCCTGTTTGTCATATTGCTTCTCTTCAACCAGCTGATCAAAGATACTCTCAATACTTTTGTAACTGTTTTGCCTGCTTAATTTTCTAGTTAGTGTTTTAACAGGCTCAAGATTGCAAGCCAACTTTTTTTCTTTGACCTGTTCAGGCTTTCAGTCTTCAGATTTTGGACTTGGTTCCACTCCTAGTGCTCTAGAATTTGTTAAAATGAATTGAACACTGCAAAAAATATTAACAAAGTTCACCAGTTCACCAAATTTAAAGTTAAAAATTATTTCTGCAGCCATGTTCATGTCACAGGAAATTCCTTGAATACTGAACCTATCTCAAGCAATTTTAACCAGTAATAAAACTAGGAAGCAGGCCTTATACTAACATGTGGCACTTCTGCTTTAAAGCTGGGTTGTATGGGTTGTTGAAAAAGATAATTAAAAAAATAATTAATTTAGCTTAATCACACAAGTACTTGATCACATTGCAGTTTCACTAAAATCCTTCCAGGCTCAACTTAAGTGTTGTTAACCTTTACTTAATTTACATAAATAAAGCACAAAACAAGTTTAATAGTTTTTTACTGTTACTGTATTGTTACAGTATAAGTTACAGTTGCTCTAGTTTCTACACTTCTTAAAATCAGAAATCACACATACTGAACATCAGTGAGATATAAAAGCAAGAATATGAAGATATATTTTGAAGACTAACTTTTACACCTCATACATTTCTTCCTACATATACAGCAAGAACTTAACCTCAAATTCATCCCTAAAATGATATGGAGTTTGAAGAGACTAGAGATATGTTACCTCCTAGTGCCCCATGCAAGAATTTTCCCAATAGAACAAGTTCAGCTTCTTGTTTCAAGACTTTTCCTTTCAGTAGGTAATGTAAGTCTATCACAAGACTTGGGATATCCAGAAAAAAATTTAATTCTAAATGGAAATATCTCCTCAAAGAAGTGGAGACTGACAAATTTAGTAGTTTAAATTTAGTTCTTATACATCACCCCATGAGGTAGAAGCCAGTATGGTGGATTACATTTAAAAGTAATTAAGAAAAATGTTTTTTATTACAAATCATATAGAAATAAAAGATAATCTTTTTTCTTGAACCTTAAGGTCTGTATCCAGAACTACATTTCAGAATGTTTTCACTCTAGTGAGACTGCATTTCTTGCACGGAAATATATTTGAACTCTGTACACTAGCAATGTAGATGTTAGTTATGTAATTCAGGTCCATCACAGTGAAAATATGCAAGGTATCCCCAGAAGCCCAAACTGATGAACAAGCACTATCTACGTGAGCTTATATCATTTTTATATAAGTGGTGATTCTTTGGGTACTGTGATTCTTGCTGTACTGTGCAAGCAGAACCTCATTAGAGGTCAGTGATGAGTCTCTACTTCATTGCAAAGGACATGGTGAAGAATTGTGGAACTGTTTCCGGGAGTCCTTACAGCCACTCAGTCCAAGTGTGTGCTAGTCCTCTGTAAACAACTTGCTTGGGTGAAGCACCACAGCAACATGGACACACTTATTCCAATTTTGTTGACTCTTACCCAGATTGGGAATGACAGAACATGGCTCAGCATGGACGTAAACTTTGCTAGACAAGTACTATCAACAATTCTGTCTGGATGCTCCTCGAGAAGGAAGTCTTAAAGGCACAGGAGCAGTCTGTCCCCATGTGCTGTAAGATAAGCCAGCGAGGAAGAATAACAGCATGGCTGAACAGGGAACTTTTGCTGAGTCTCTGGGAGAAAAAGAGAGTTTATGTTTGATGGAAGAAGGGACAGGAAACTCAGGGAGAGTACAAGAAAGTTCTCAGCATATGTAGAGAAAAAATTAGGAAGGCCAAAGCCCAGTACAAACTCAACCTGGCCACTATGGTAAAGGATAACAAAAAATGTTTTTACAAATATATTAACAGGAAGAGGAGGGCCAAGGAGAATCTCCATCCTTTTCTGGATGCAGGGGGGAACATGACTACTGAGGATAAGGAAAAGGCTGAGGTTCTTAATGCCTTCATTACGTCTGTCTTTACTAGTCAGACCACTTTTCCTCAGGGTACTCAGCCTCCCAACCTGGAAGTCTGAGACAAGGAGCAGAAGAAAACCCCTGCAGTTCAGGTGGAAACAGTTAGACACCTGCTGCTCCATCTGGACTATCACAAGTCCACGGGGCCAGATGGGATCCACCCAAGGGTGCTGAGGGAGCTGGCGCATGTGATTGCCGAGCCTCTTTCCATCATCTGTCAGTAGTCTTGGTCATCTTGGAGGGGTCCCAGATGACTGGTGACTTGCTAATGTGACACCCATCTATAAGAAGGGTAGTAAGGAGGACTTGGGAAACTACAGGCCCGTCAGCCTGACCTTGGTGCCAGGAAAGGTAGAGGAACAGGTCATCTAGAATGCAGTCACACAGCATATGTGGGACAAATGGAGGAATCAGGCCCAGTCAGCATGGGTTCATGAAAGGCAAGTCCTGCCTGACCAACATCATCTTCTTCTACGACCTGGTGACCCGCCTGGCAGATGAGGGAAAGGCTTTTGATGTATTCTACATAGACTTCGGCAAAGCCTTTGTGACACGGTCTCCCATAGTATTCTCTTGGAGAAGCTGTCAGCCCATGGCTTGGACAGGTACACTCTTTGCTGGGTGTAAAAACTGGCTAGATGGCCAGGCCCAGGGAATGGCGGTGAATGAAGTGAAATCCAGCTGGCGACCAGCCACCAGTGGTGTTCCCCAGGGGTCAGTGTTGGGACCCATCCTCTTTAATGTCTTCGCTGATGATTTGGATGAGGGAATTGAGTGCACCCTCAGTAAGTTTGCAGACGACACCAAGTTGGGGGGAAGTGTTGATCTGCTGGAGGGTAGGAAGGCCTTGAAGAGTGACCTGGACAGGTTCGATGGATGGGCAGAGGCCAGTGGGATGAGGTTCAACATGGCTAAATGCCGGGTCTTGCACTTTGGCCACAAAAACCCCATGCAACGTTAGAGGCTTGGGGCAGAGTGGTTGGAAAGCTGTGCAGAGGAAAAGGATCTGGGGGTGTTGGTTGATGCTTGCCTGAACATGAGCCGGCAGTGTGCCCAGGTGGCCAAGAAGGCCAATGGCATCCCAGCTTGTATCAAGAATAATGCAGCCAGCAGGACCAGGGAGGTGATCGTCCCCCTGTACTCTGCTCTGGTGAGGCCGCACCTCACGTAGTGTTCAGTTTTGGGTCCATCACTACAAGAAACATATTGAGGCCCTGGAGCATGTCCAGAGAAGGGCAATGAAACTGGGGAAGTGTCTGGAACACAAGTCCTGTGAAGAGTGTCTGAGGGAGCTGGGGTTGTTTAGTCTGGAGAGGAGGAGGCTCAGAGCAGACCTTATTGCTCTATACAACTACCTCAAACAAAGTTGTGGGGAGCGGGAAGCGGCCTCTTCTCACAGATAACTACTGATAGGACCAGAGGGAATTGCCCTCATGTTGTGCCAGGGGAGGTTCAGATTGGAAATTCGGAGATATTTCTTCTCAGAAAGAGTAGTCAGTCGTTAGAACGGGTTGCCGAGGGAGGTGGTGGAGTCACCATCCTTGGAGGTGTTTAAGGAAAGGGTAGATGTGATACTTAGTGACATGCTTTAGTGGGCAATATTGGTGATAGGTGGATAATTGGACTAGATGATCTTAGAGGTTTTTTTCCAACCTTTATGATTCTATGAATTCATGCACAGTATACAATACAGGACTAGTATCCAATATATCACTGTAAGAAGTCACTTCACACTGAAAATATAACAGAGCAAAACACCAAGAGAATTTTAGACAGTAACATTCTCCTTGAGGAGGCATATGACTTCTGATTGTCTTTATTCACTTACAAATGGGAGGAGCTGGTACCTCATCTATTACATACATCCCATTTGCAAATGTGATCTACAAGTCTTTATATAGCTTAGAAATAAGTGTAACAACAACTGCACACAAATTTTCTTTTCAGAGTCTGTTTAGAAATGCTTATCACCTGATAGAAAAAAAATAATAATAATTCACTTGTAGGTAAGAGAGTTGTCTGACCTGGCAATTAACAAAGAAAATTGGGTCAGATGTGCAGCAAGTAAATTAATTACCTGAATATGACTACGTGGCATTTGACAGAATAGTGTGTCATTTTGATGGGAAGCCCAATCCTGTCAACAAGGCTCAAGGAGCTTAAAAGAAAAGAAGAAATAAAAGTAAAAGTAAAGACAAGCAGAGACAAGTAAAGCAATAGGAGGAAATATGCTTAAGAGCACCACTTTTTTTCTCCAATGTTTTTCCTTTAGCATAGAGAAAGTGGAATATATTGTGTAATCCTGATAGATTGGCAGTGGCAAAAAATATGTATTATATGTGGGAAAAAAAAAAAAAAAAAAGCACACATATTAATGCAAGATTTAAAGCAGCTAAAATCACTTGATGTCAGGGTTCTTCTGGCAGCATTATCTGAGTCACATTGCATGTATGTGGATCTTTTTTCATCTTGCTTTCCTGATTGCATATATTGGTTGAAGGGCGTGGAGGGCATAGGGTGTACAAGAGGAATTAATTAAAATTGGAAATCTTAATCTTTGTCATTACTATGGAGTTGATTTTGCTGCAGACTCAATGTCTGTCAGGCTTCTCAGGGAAAATGCTTATTCCAATGTCATGAAATACAGTGGGTGCTAAAATGTTCAATGCATGCTCATAGGAAGTTCTAAAAACACATCTGCATCTGGGGGTCATCTGTGGATTTTATTCTCACAGAAACAGACGAAAATGTTTTCATTTCACAGAGCAAGTGTTATTGGGTACAGGCTGGGAGGGAGGAAAAATGACCTTCTTGAGGTCGCAGTATCAAGCTTAAATAATTTTACTTAAAGCAAATTCAGGACACAAAAAAAACTCTGAAATGTATGCTGTCTACTTAGGACAAATTAGGGCCACAATGCTTTGCTCCCATGGTCACTTATTTACTGATTATGTCGTCTGGTGCTTTTCCTTCCTATTATCTTCAAAGTCTGGAGGTATGTGCCTTCTCCTTTTCCAAATGCTGCTCATTTTGAAAAGCAGCACAGTTGATCCCTAAGAATTTCCAACACAACATTTTGAATATTTACTCAAGAGAAAAGGCCAGTAGATAAAGGGAGCAAAAGGATTTCAAATCCTGGAGAAGCCAAGCTGTTCTTCAGAAGGTACCTCCATGCTGGCACCCAGACTACCTCTGCACCCAGAAAGGCAGCACTGAGCACCAGGATGCATTCCTGACAGGAAGCCTTGGCTGATCTGGTACACACACAGCCAGGAGAAACAACTATTGCTCACAACTATGTGTCTGCTTCTGTTGGGTGGAGAGGTAACAACTGGGTGTCTTTTTTTTCTTTTTTTTTTTTTTTATGCTTTTCCATTATGTTTCAGAGATTCGTTCCAGACTAGTAGCCTATGGGCTGGGGAGATGAGAATTCAGACAGATATAGAGCACACAAAAAAAGTGTGACAAATTGCAATGACAAGGTTGTGTTAGTAGTTTATGAAGTACTGAAATGAAATCCTGATCCAGAGAACACAGACTATGGTGTGCTATGTACTGTAGGCATACAAGTTCAGAAAGAGTGGGGAGGAGGGTGCAAGAGGGGTAGGAGTACTGAGCCAGTAAAATCACCACTGCCATTACTGCCAGCCTGTAACAGACTGCTCATTGACAAATTAAGTCATTTTTCTTTTACCCAATATCAAGAAGTAGAGTGATGCAGTTGGTATTTAAACATCATGAAATACGCTATTACACATGCACAGCTGGAAGTAAAGAAATACAGTGTTTTGGTCAGAACCCTTCAAGCCTGCTGGATGAAGCATTCAACATTTTACTTCCATCTGTGTATGTCTTACAGAACTGGTTTGAACTTAATACTTCAAACTGGAATGTCCCTGAACTTTGGGGAAAACACTTTTTAAAAACTCTGTCTTCACCACCAGCCCATTTTGTTTTTCCATATAATAAGCTTGAAAGAATTTATCATAATCCCTACAAGAAGATTGAACCAGAGCCTCCATTTCCTCTTAGCTAGTAACCAAAACTATCCTGGTTCTAACCACCATTGTGTCTGAGCATCTTATATGAGGACATTCATAGATTTTATCCTTGCAGCAGGTAAGATGGAGGGATACCATTCCCATTTTGTAGATGGGGAACTGAGACACACAGTTGACTAAGAGACTTGCCCGAAAGTTCACTCAGCCTGTGACTGATTTAAGAATGGGTGTCATGCTTCTTTCAGTGCTCCCTAATCAATACTAATTCTCTTAAATTTCCAGAGTATAATGGAAAAAAGTAGTTATAAGGGCCAAGCATTCTGAATCACTATCACACTCTGCCCAGAAGATGCCTGACAGTAATAATGCAGGCCCCTGCCACTGACTGATATTTATCTTCATATTTTCTTTGGCCCGAGATTTTTTTCTGTGCTAAGTACTGTATGAACAAAAATAAAATAAAGATCCCGACCGTTAAGTGTAGTTTCTTTGTCCGTTGTTGATATCCAGTCTATCTACTACCCAACTCTTCCAGACTCCTCAAAAAAGAAGCCTTCATTTTTTCTCATGAGCCAATTCCTAAGAGAATGATAGGTTTATTGAATTCCAACCTCTTTAAAGTGAAATAAGTTCTTTTCACTGTACTCTAAAGATATATCTCAGGCCTAACTTCCAGAGCTTTCTCCCTTCACATTTGCTGCATTAATGACTAAATGATCACACTTAACAGAGCAACATTTCCAGTGTTTAATGTCACCTCACATACATTTACTCTTCTTCCCAAAAGCAGATGGAATAAGGAATTGGTATTCATCTTTTGATAAACTGACATATATATATGTTGCTGTAGAAAAGAAAAAACAAGATAGTAATGCCTCACACTCTTTCATAGAATTTTGATTCTATTTTCTGACTTTCCTTCCACTTCAGATAGTAGAGTAGTCCCTAAAATTCTATATCAGTTTAAAGTTTTGGAGTATTGAAGAATTTTGTTATATCAAGTACATGTATATATATATGGCAATATGAAAATCCTTAGAGGAAATTTTGTCATCTGAATAAAATGAAGGTTTGTTATTTGATTTATTTATTTATTTATTTATTTATTTGGCATAAAGAATGTAGAATATATTTTCTTGGCAATCAGAAAGGGGGCAGGTGTTTTGTTTCTGGCTTGAAGGAGTGCATGCAGAAAGAACTCTTATCAAAAATGATACCTGTACATGACAAATACGTTTCTGGGGACACTGTAAAAAGGCCAGATGGTAGTGTGCTTTTTAATGTAGGAGATAAAGGTTCTTACCAAATAGGAATCAATAATTGGAAATTAAAGACACACACATTCGAATTCAAAATCCAGCATAGATGATAAACAGTGAGAATAATTAATTAAACAAACTATTGAGAAAAGCAACAGGTTCCACATCTGCTCATCTTTACCAAACAAGATCAACAGCTCTTTTTTTTTTTCTTTAGAAAAACTTTACTCAAACACAAACTCGTATACTTACTACAAGGGCAACTGTGTGGAAATTTGAGACTAGATAAACTAAAGATTTTTTCCTGCAGGTTGTAAAATCTCCATTAAGATATTCTGTACACTTAGCTAACTGAAACAGTATATTAACACAGGAAATTAAAGAGCAATCCAGGGTTTCCAGAACATAAATAAATAAGTAAATAAATGCCTTTTTGTCTGGCTAATGCTAAAGGTTCCCTTATCAGTAGTCATGATACTAAAACACAGAGATTGGGAGGATTACCTCAATCCATCATACAATCATCAGCGAAAGCCAATGGTTAGGCTTGAAATTAATCCTAACACAGAAAAAGTTAAAATGAATAGATTGCTAATAGGAATCATTATGAATTCATCTAATGCTTCATAATTTCAGATTTTAAACTAACTGCTGGGCATTTATTCAGAGAGAAAAAAAATCTTCTATTCATGTGGAAGAAGACTGTGACATTTTAATTGTGTCGAAATCTTCTAAGTGAAATTATTGTTAGCAGCTCTTCTAAAATCAGCTCAGGTGCTCATGGTGCATCGAAGCTAAATAAATGAGTAAATTTACAGTTTAATGAGTTTACATTTCTATAGCACAAGACAGAAGATCTTTAAACTAGGCTATAATAAGCTTTGCCTAAGAAAGAGAAAGATATAAAATGCTGTCTGATTGACTCAGTTTTATTGTAAAGCCAACCTAACCAGTACTGGAGGAAGAGAAAGGGGACCAGAAAATGTGAGCAGAATGGCTCTAATCTTCTTAATAGGTCTTGTATTGGAAGGAGAGTACAGGCTGCTAAACGAACTGTACACATCAAAAATCTGAGTGTACACGTACAAAATTGGGTTAAGACAACACAAAGAAAGCCTTTATATTAATTAAAGAGATTGCTTGAAACAATATTGCAAATGATTCATTATTATAACAAATTTTAAATAGTAATTAATTGTTAATGATGTGAAAGTTTATATGAAAATAAAAATTTGTTTTTGCCATGTAGGTGAGTATAAATATGTCCCTATAAATAAGGTTATAACTGCACATTGCTGGCATATTGCTGTTATAAATTTGAAAAGAGGCATTTATACTCACTACTTTGTATATCGCTTAAAGAGGTCTTCGTACTGCCAGATTTAAAAGACAAATTTAGGTATTTTGTTCAGGTTAATCCCTTCTTGGGAAAAAAAAAAAAAAAAAAAGAAAGAGAGAGACTACAGTTAAAGACATTCTTAATCCTTTTTTAATTTAAAGTATGTCAATTATTAAACCCCAAAAGTCAGGGTTAGTTTGAGTTTGCCTTTGACTTTAATATGTTCTCCTGATGCTCCTAATGATTAGGAACTGTGAACATCAGCTAGACTGAGAAAGACTTGGGGTAGCAGTCTTACAAAGTGCAATGTGAAAACAGTCAATTTACTTGAGACTAGGAAAGAGGTATGGTAGAACTGGGCTGGTGATTAGTGGGGGCTAAAGCAGGGGTATTATAACTGATGGGGATGCCAAGTTTGATGTATCATTGGCAATTGAATGATGTGTGAAGTTAAAAGAGAAGATACTGTATTAAGTTGGTATGGTTGGACCTATACTGACATCAGCAGCTTAAATAATTTTGTAGAGTAAAGATTTGCTATTATTTAGTTCAGCTCCTTTCCTATGAACCCTCTATCTGCATGTTAGATTTGTCACTTCAATAAGTGGTATCTGTTGCATAGATCTTGGACACTGTTGAACAGAAAAAGTGTGTAGGTCTTTCAAGCTTTGTAAAAAGAAGTTTCATCTTTGGCAAAACAGAAGTAAACAAAATTTCTCATTTTTTAGGTTTTATAAGAGTCCTGGGGAACATTGTCTCAAGAAAATGATCCTGTGATAAAGTGGTGGGGATTTTTATTTGTTTGGTTGGTTGGTTTGGATTGGTTTGGTTTGGCTTTAATCAAGAAATCACTACTAAAGATGTAGAATCCAAACTTTATTATATTATACCTGAACTCCATGAAGACACACTCTTTAAAAAACAAACAAACATTTACTTTGTAATTTTGGATCCAGACCATATCATCTATTCTTCCCCTCTTACTTTTGTACTGTATTATTTTGCAATCCTTATTGCCACTATAGAAGAGAAAGCTTGATCTATGGACAGGTTCATTTTTACACAGTTGTGGAATCCCATTCACTGTCTGCTCTGTGTGAAAAAAATAGATTTATCCACAAGAAATGTGTGGTTTCTATGTATTAATCAATGCCTTCATACAATCTAATTTGTTTCAGCTTTCCTCACAACTCAGCAGATAAAACAGTTAACTGTAAAGCAAATTTCACTGCTCAGTTTAGGTTTCCTTATATGTAACGCAGGGAATAAGGCAACTTATTATGAATATAATTTACCTTCTAATGTAGGTGGCCTATATATTCCAGTAAATGTTTACCATTACCCTGCTCTAGTTAACCACTAAAACACTGAATAGAAACAGCTCACTGTATACTTTTCATATAAATGACACTAAAGGACTCTTTTTCACTGGCCTACACAGTACCATAAGCTTTCAATAATAAAAAGATGGAATGGATTCTATAAATGTGCCCCTAACATATAAAAGAATATATATTGCCTGAGAAGTTTGGACATACAGCGAAAATATTCTTCTAGAATGTGATCAAACCTTTAAAAATTGGCCCACAGAGACAGAACTAAAGTTGCTTACAGTTCCTCCCATGAACCCCCCTAAAAATGCAATAATAACAAAGCTGTGAGACTCTTTTGTTCCCCTCCAGGCTTCTTAGTATTTCTTCACCCAGTTTGCAAGTCCCTGTATTTTGGACTTGTGGCTTGAGGAGGGAAGAAGTTTTGTCAGGATGGGGGCTGTAGAGTGGGAAGCAGGTTTGGGGACAAAGGCAATGTTAAGGCAACAAGATTCACCTGGGAAGAACTCAAATTCAGGGATCTTCAGCAGCAACACAATGCCACAACCTTACTGCACTCTGAGGCATGTGTACCAGGTGCAGCCATCTGGTGAACCCATCAGCTCCATCTGGCAAAGGGCCACAGCACAGCCCTGGGAATGCCTCAGTTGTCAGACGTCTACAGCCTAAGACCTGACAGATCTGCTCCTCCTGTGAGATGGTGCAATTTTGTACTTGAGAGATCGATCTTGCACACGATACTAACTGTATTTATTCATTCATTCATTCGTTTATGTGTTTGCTGCCCCAGACTTCAGTGGAATCAAAGTTGTGACATTAATTTCTCATCTGAGGAATTCAAATGGGAGCTCTTAAGTGTACCTACTTTTCCACTGTCCAAGTAAAATGTTCCTTCTTGAGAAACTGGGATTAAATACATCATCAAACAGAGTTGCACATGATAGGAATCCAGAAGAGTGGCAGTCTGTCTGCAAGCCTCTTCCCTCCCTCTTTACTGGCTGAGGCTGCCAAATTCAATAGCCAGTAAAAACAAGACATTAAAATGCTATCACTGGCTTATAAGTACTATCAAGCCCGTACAGCTCACTTTCTGCACAAGCTCATTTTCCATAGGCAGGAAAATCAAAGAATCCAATAATAATGGAAAAATCATCTGGGAGAAGGGGAGGAAAGGGAGGCACAAAAGAAAAGAATTCCCTCTGCAAGCAAGCAGACAGAAGCTAGAGTCATTTGTAAGTACTCACAGTCCCTTGGTAGAAACACAGTAGATCAGGCTATTTCCTCTCCCTGTGCATGATCAGTTTGGCATTCAGAGATACAAATATCCATCATTCCAGGAAGAAACCTGAAATAACTTCATCAACAATAATTTTTAAAAGGTGAAATAGCTACAATTCCCCTAAGACCTCTGCTGTCCCTGCCACTTTTTTCAGTCAAAGTACCATCAGAGAAAATAACTATTTAGTTTGTGGAACAGTCCACTTCTTTTTCACAAATTACATGAGTGGGTAACTTGAGGCAGAGAGGAGAGATAAGAAAGCCTGTTAGGTTTCATGTGCCTCGCACCTGACAGGAGGGTAAAGTGGTCATGGAAAGCACAGCAGTTCTGTTGCCTGCCTGAGGGTTCATCTATACTGCTGCTCCAGACATTTTTAATGGTTAACTCTGGCTGAAGATATGATCTGTAGATATAGTTTCCCAGATTATTTTGGAATATATTAAATTTATGGGTGTCCAGCTTGTACGTGTTGAGACCTGTGAGATTCTGCTTTCTTCACAAAGTAATGTCTACAGCTCTGAACCCTACTGTTGTCTTGATGTCTAGAGTGGCAATTAATTAGATCCTGAAGACAACCATGTGTGTCCTCTAAAAGGCAATGCAGACCTAACTCCTATATCTCTTGGGCGCGGGTAACGTACCTGCAATGATTTCAATCTTGGTTTTCCAACTGAGAATCAAGAAGGAAACTTGAATCCCCCGAAACCAAAGTTCACCACCTTACAAAGCTCTGATAAGCATGAAAATACAATAGTGAACATTTACATTCATATCAAGCCATTCTTTCTGAAAGAACCATTTTTATATACAAGACTTAGTTAAATGGAATTAAATACAACCTCTTCTGCAAAGGAACACAGCAAATGTGTAACTACATTTACTACTACTAGATGAGGAAGGGCAGTAAGGAAGGATATGATGTCCAGATGAAAAAATGTTCTCTGGTTCATGAATAGCTTAGTTTTGTTTCATTTATGTGGCCTTCATCCCCCTATCTGAGCAGCTGGTGCATGACAGTGAAATTGTGCGTTCACTTTTAATTACAAATGCATTTCAGTTTCAATCAGGAATTCATTTTATTTTTTTCAACAAAAAAAAGGAAAATAATTATATTTTCAAAACATAGTCCATATGACTAAAAGGTTGCTTAATCATGTATATTTTTGATATAGTATTTTAATCTTTTAAAAGTTTCTGAGAAGAACCTGCTATCATTTCTATTTAGGGTACAAGAGCATATAAAACCGCATCTGTGCTGCTACTCAGGGTGAGGTCTGAAGCAGAAACACCTGCTTTTAACAGAAGTTTGAGATGGAGATAGACGATAAAGATCATCCTGAGCTTTAACAGCTTTTAGCCAATCAGAGACCAGGATTTTCTTAGCCCACAATAATAATTATTATTTAAGCATGACAACCTCAAATAATTTTGCTTCCTTGCACTAAATCTACCTTGGATCTTGTGATACAGCAGCTCCTGTATCTGGGTCGTTATTCATTGTTATACAGTATAATGCCACTGAAGGATTAAGATGATATTAGCAAATGCATTATGAAGTCACAAGTAATCAAGCTTAATATAGAGTGAGATTTGGAAGTAGAAGGTATTCAAACTAAGATGTTAGCAGTGTGTTATGGAAATGGTTTAATCTCTGGTTATAAGTAGCTAATATATGCTGAGTTTTAACATCAGTGTGCAACTTCGATTAACATCTCCTAAATACATAATCCCCATAGCAATCCCACTAAAAAATGGGAGCTTAATTGTCACCTCACAGTCTAGTACCTTTCACCTTCACATAATGCTACCATGATGGCTTTTCAAAACAACAAGGAGGAGAAGAAGAAAGAGAGAAGAAAATCAACCAGAAGAATTTGTCGGCAAGACACTTTAACATCCGTTTCGAAAGTCATAGATTACAATTTAAAATGGAAGTCCCCTTTTGAACAAAGAAGGAAAGGTTATGAGAAAATACAGTTTGAAATTATTGATGTATAAAGCCATACCTGATTGCATCTGTCCTATAGCTCCCCCAAATGCACCAATTGGATATTGCTGAAACCTCATGGAAATAAAAGCAAGAGATTTGACTACAGTGATTCTCATTACTGCTTAGAGTGCAGGTTGATGTGTCTCACATGGAATATCTGCTTTTCTCACTCAGCCTACTTTATGGACTGCGTGTCAGATGGGCTGTATGTGTTCTGCTCAGATAACCTTGGAAACATGTAACAATCATGCAAATTACAATTCTAGAAAAGGAAATAAAGTCAATTGACCATTGATTGTTCTTTTCCTTTATCCTACGCTCTCATATAAGCATCCAAGTGTAAGGATAGTGAACTCGAATTTCTATTTCAGTGCACTTTATCTTTGCAGGTAATGAAGACAGGGCTTTCAGTTTTCATTGTGTTTTGTTGTTGTTGTTGTTGTGTTTGTTTGTTTGTTTGTGTTTTTTTATCAGTTTTTTCTTTTTTTCTTTTCTTTTCTTTTTTTTTTCCCTCCTAGGAAGGGCTTTTTAAACATGGTGCATCTGCTTTTCTAGCACTGAAATTTCTGTCTCTTCAGATATTTACTCAATGTTACACCAGAGCAGGAAGCAAATGACCAGAAACACCAATACAATAAAACAAAACCTTTAACTTGTCTGGAACAGTAGTGAAGCATGTGACGTATTCTATTTTATTAATGCAAACAGGCTCATATCCTTATCAGATATTGCTAATCACAGCAGATTCAGTTCTTTAGTTTACTTGTTGGTCTTGGGGGGGGGGGGGGGGGGGGGGGGGAAAGCAATATAGATTCCCACCCCCAGCTCTACTTCAAGGCCTTTTTGGCAACAAACAAATCAGCCCTTTTATTAAATTACCTTTCCCGGAATTCTCAGAGAAATATCCTTTGCTTCCTTCACTCAGTTTTTCAGAGGCAGGGTGCTGATGACACTCAGAAACCTCTTGGTATCTTTACATATTATTTCTTCCTCAATTCTGTATGTCAGTATTGATTCCCACACATATTTATCTACATTTTGTTAATTGTAGTTTAAAATTATATTCTAAAGTGTATACATTTAGACTATAGTAATTTTGAAGGCAAGCAGTTATTTCATTGGGTTGTCACTCCTTCCAGAAATCAAACCCTCCCTGTCATATATAAATAGATTGCTTGATATACATGCAATATCCTGTCGGTGTCATGCACTCTTTTCTTTAATCTGACTGACATAGCACATAATAAAATGCTCACTTCAATATATGTCTGTTGCATTTTGCCTAATTCTGGGCTTAGTTTAATATTAGTCATGAATATTTCCTACAACTGGATATGAATTTGAATATATAAAAGGTACATTTTATGTTCATGCTGCAGCACTTGCTTTTCCCATATATTTTATTGCTTTCTCTGCTTTTGATGAATTAAGTCATCTGAAGAAAAGAAGAATGGGAAGCAACAGGGACTAGAGCCGCTATCTTTATCCACAATCCAGGTGTAGTATGTGAGAGGAAGAATTGCATTCTTTGCACTTTATTTTCCATAAGTAACTCACAGCAGTGAGCTGGAGGGAGCCATCCTCTCCAGTGGCCATTGCAAGAGGAAATTCCAGAATATTAAATCTCAGACTTCTTTTCATAAAAAGGTACTTGATCAGAATATATCAGCAATTTTATTCCATATAATTTAAATGCATTGTTTTCCACAGGAGGCAGAGATGGGGTTGACATTTTTTTTATCTTCTGTCCTGTAGCATACCTAAAGCAATATCTTATTCGGGTAAAAGGTTGTTTCTAATCCATGTCCTGGATGCTTAGGTGTTTTTCTGTTTAGGGGGTTGGTGTGTGTGGAGGTTTTTTTTGTTTGTTTGTTTGCTTTTATGTTTTGTTTTAGTAAGTGGAAATTGCTGTAATGAACAGAAAAATATTGTGACTTTTTCAGTATTCTTGCAAAGGAACGTTCCTAAACATTCTGACAATTTCACGGAGATAGTACCTGTATATATTAGTCCATTTCTCATACACGTGTAATTGGAAAGTCTCTTTCAAGAATCTGTAAAGCACTGCTGAAACTTTTGTTTTTTCCTCTCTCTACCTTATCTTCTTATATTTAGTGTCAGAAGCAGACAATAGGTGAATAGCTCTTTTTAAATATATTTGATCTCTATTCCATAAGAATATACAGAACTTGATCAACAGGAGTAATTTAACACTTCCCTGTTGGTTTTTGAGATACCTCGTACCATCAAATCTTCCTGACTGATTTTCAAACAACTGCCCTAGTACTTAAGTTGGTGGTATTAACTATTCTCTTTGAATATCTGCTCTCAGTTTAATCATTCTATTAACAGATACAGACAGTCATTTTGGCCCGGCTTTCTAGTTGTTTGCTGGAGACACACATTCCGATTTCTTTTGGGAGGATTCAGCTCTGGATGACTAATGAGGAAAT
This sequence comes from Cygnus olor, assembly GCF_009769625.2. Lineage (NCBI taxonomy): Eukaryota > Metazoa > Chordata > Aves > Anseriformes > Anatidae > Cygnus > Cygnus olor. Next base: position 129,631,892 of record NC_049170.1, read on the forward strand.
CTTCTTAATTCTGCCATACTTGGGACAGTAATTATTTTTATTTCAATTGGAGAGTTGTTGAGGATTTTGAAGATGTTCATCTATGTTTTCAGTCTCTGAAAATAAAAATGCATTCAACTATGATGAAATACATCACTGAAAATATAATTTTTGAACCATATTTTTACTTCTATTTTTTAACTAGATGCTTATACATCTGACTTTATAGTTGAGAAGAAAGAATTAAGCAGCATGTTCAGAGACACATCTTTATTATTTTGTGATATTTTCATTTTAGGACTATTAGGTCATCTGGAACACACTAACTGGGGTGTTTTTTAACTTCATTCTATTTAAAGACTGGGAAATTAATGTTCTAAAAGGGAACTGAAGCAATGGCTGAAATTTCTGTGCTTCAGTGAGTCAAAATAGTCAGAACAGTCGAAAGTACTAAGGCATTTCTGGCTTGCTATCCCACCTTCACATAACTTGTTGCTTTTAGAAAGTCTATGTCACCATTTGTCAATAGATATTTTTTTCACAATGCCTGAAGCAGAATAGAGTTTCATATTTTCTTTTGAAACTGACTGTGTTCCTCTTGTTTTACTTGTCATGCAGAAGTACACTCTGTTCTGCCTACATATTGGGTGACCTTGCCACCCTATGGATAGAAATGATGAAAAAAATGAACCGCTGCCTAAAACAGATTAGATGCCAAACCTAGTTAGATCTTGCCTAATCCTATAAAAGTATGTCAGTTAGGGGCTAACTTGACCTAAGGAAGAAAAGATCTAAAAAACACTATCCTAGCTGATTACATATTCATCTTGATTATGCTCCAGCCATTGCTTTATTACAACAAAGTATGGTCATACAAATTTAGCCCATTTGCCATCTCCCTATGTAAGGCATCCACACTGCATGTTAAAATGTATTTTTATACAACAATGCAACCAACCTAGAGTGGATTACTTGCCTAAACAACACACTGAAATCCAAACAGAAATTACTTCCTAGTTAGACAAGGCTTTTGTAATAGTGTACCACATTGTTCTTGCTGAATGATTCTGACATGCTTGAGAAGTTTTATGGCACTAATGACACTACTGCAATTGTTCTGCAAATCCTGAGTTACTTTTTTGCTATTGTCTTAATACCAATGTCTTTTTTTATATAATTGTTGTCAACATGTATCTGTCAAGATAATTAAATAATTTTTAGATCAGTCTTTCCTTCTTTCTTTTAGAAGACAAATGATCAAATGTGTGCACTGTAAAAAAAAAAAAAAAAAAAAAAAAAAAAAGAGAAAGAAAGTAAGAACCTTTGAAGGAAGGTTTCTCTCTCTAGCAGTAGAACATGTTGGATGTTACATGCTGGATTCAGTGTTATTTTGGTGAATACTATAACAGTCAAATTAGCTAACCCAAAGGGAATGAAAAAGGTGTTTAGAACTAGTGACAGTACTTCAAAAAATGAGGCTGGGTCAAGCACTATATGAGCACTAAAGCGAGTATGGAGTATAATAAAGCAACTTGTTTTTTTGAATAGCTGGGCACAGTATAGGTAAGCCTATTGTTCCCCAAAGGCTGCTTGCAGTTACTGTTAACGCACTTCTGTGCTTTTACCAGAGCCTTCAGTAGCTGTGACAGTGCTTGCAAATGTGATGCTCATGACAAGTCTATCTGCTTCTAAAGCATGTGAAGAAAGATGAACACTTTTAATAATACTAATGTAGAGATTATCTTTAGCTTCTGATTTTTTTTTTCCTTTTGAAAATAGAAGTGGGAGGTTTGTTTTAACACTCTGCCCTTTTCAGAAAGGTTGTAAGAAGCAATTGAGCCCCCTCTGCAAAAAAGCTTCCCTTTTCAAGTTTTCCACTTAATTAAAATAGCACATTTTAGCTCGCTAGAACTGAGTTCTTCACCACTACCTTTTAGAAAAATAATAAAAAAGAAATAATAACAGCAATCCTCTGTCAGTATAAAAGTGTTTCTGTTAGTTTGTATGCACAAAGGGATAATTATATACTTTTAAAGTCCCCATTAAAGAACCAAAAACTGTTCTACAGCTTCCTTATTAAAGATATCTGAGTACTACAGATAGCATTAAAGGCTACAATAGTAGCCAATTAGACTGCATTAATATGCAAATTTCTGCTAAAAAGAATGTGTAAAATGTTTTGAGATTATTTAGGAGTGTAAAAGAAAGACTGGACTCACAGGTTAAAATTATGCTTTTATTCACATACAGAAACACATATGTATATTGCCTCAAGTACTAACAACAGTCAATTTTGCTGTTAAATGAAAAAAAAAAAAAAAGTGTAATTAAGATCTTCTGATTGCTTTTTCTTTCTTTTCTTTTTTCTTTTTTTTTTTTTTTTTTAAAGTTAAGGAGTTATTCTGAACAAAAAGGATTTAGTTAATATTCCAAAACGGGAAAGATTTCACAGAGATTCAGCAGATGCATTATGGATCACATTTTCCAGACATGTCCTAATGCTTTTGTAGACCACTATTCTGTAAAATGCATAACAGAACATGATTACCCCCTCCCTCCTATATAATACAGCTCGATTTGCACTTGCTCTCCCCTGTATTTTGCATTTCTCTACAGTGTTGTAACCTTTATGCACCTTCTCTTTAACTAACTATTCAAAATTTTCATCAAATTTTATCCAGTCTATCAGATGTAAAAACAAAATTTCCACTTTACTTCTGTAATGAAAATATGTTGGAAAATGAAAAATAGGGTTGTTAAGCATTTTTATAGACTTGTATTAAATATTGAACACCGTGTATGTGTGTGTGTACATGTCTGTGTCTATGTGTTTATGTTGTTTCTGTGCTTTGCCACAGAGTTCAGTATGCTCATCTTTAAAACTGAGCCCCACTGGGCTCTGTGCTATACTCTGCAGTGTACAATCCAGCACAACTTATCACACAGTGACAGCTAATATTTAAAAAACACATGCGTATTTTGAGGTTTGATAACTGCTATCAATCTTGATAATGGGTATAGAAACCAAAATTCTGACAGATACCTAGTGGAAGAAACATCCACTGTGAACAGCTAATGCTGAAGAAAATGAACAAGAGAGGCAGATAGCTCATATATCTAATTAAAGATAAAACAAATAAACAATACAGGAAATGCAATTAAAAATACTTACTGAGGTTTGCAAATTCAGAAAATCTGTAAGCCTACCAAGGCTACCCAGCTGGTTTTAATTGGACATTTTGTTATTGAAGGTTTGTGGTCTTTCCTTGTAGATTTTTATTTTTATTTTATTTTATTTTTATGGTTATATTTTCAGGACTCCCAGTGCAATTTGACACAGCATCTTACTTTCAAAGAAGCTGCCAATAAAGAATAGAGTAAAATGTGTAAATGCAGGGCTTTCATGCTTCAAAAAGACACTCTTAAGAGAGAGTTAATCAAGTTAGAGTGACCTCCAAAAGCAAAATTGCAGCACAAAGCATAATGGGTAATGCTATGTAAATTGCCATGTATGCAATTGGGATGTTATTATAGCAAGACCAAAAGGTGCTAGCTAATGACCTCTACATTTGATCTCTGGTTTTCCTAGGGGCTGACAATGTCTCTGGCTGAGACAATAGCCACAGCACGCTGATGAGTATGGAGAAGGGTAGGACACCTGTCTACAGCTGCTCTTGAAGCCTCAGTGGACCAGATCTAGGTGCTGCTAACTGACAATTGATGCTTAACAGTCATCCCTTAAATCAGCACCACATCAAACAAAATGGCTATATTATTATTACTATTATTAGTATTATTCCAAATTGCTTAAGATTATTCAAGAATCTATATTCTCTTCCTATTTACATTTATTTTTCAGAATGAATATGTATTTACATAGCATGCAGTTTGAGAAAAAAATATGCTTATTTTTGCTGCTTTACATTTTTTATTCCAGATAATTTGTTTTAACCACCAATTAATCCAAATAATTTGATGTTCCTTTACATTGAAACAACTCTTCCAGAACTGAGCTCCTCTGCAGTTCTTTTGCAGATTATACATTGTTTAAGAAAGGAAAAGGGAAAATATATATTTTCATTTGGCATTCTTTGTAAAATGTGATAGATAGAACTTTCTAGAATAAATCAAATCAATAAGTTCTAAGGTACTTCCTATTTGATGGACATCTTTAGACAAAGGCAAGTTTATACTGTTGATATTCTTTCAATACTGTGCCTTGATGAAGTTCCAATTTACTTTCTATGTACCACTTCTTCTGCAAGATGTCCTTGATTTCCCACTGAAGACTTTTCTTTAACCATATTAAATAGTTTATTATTCTCTTACCTCATTATTTTCAATTTGGCTTTAGAGACAAAAATAATTGCTACATACACAAATATATATATATAATATTTTCAAATGAATAAGAGATAGTAGGAATTGAAGAATATCATTAATTTGATTTAGGAGAACATATTATCAAAGAAACTTGTTATCATAATTACGAATTTTGTACTTAGGTTGCAATAACAATTTGTTATGCACTTTGACATGGATATTCCGTTTGAGGAAAAATGCAAGGGCCCCATTCTGCTCACATTTAAAGAAATTGCCTCAAAAAGGAACATGATTTGATCTTGTAAGGTGTAATATAGGTGAAGGATTTCATTTTTAGTCTCTGTGTTGACTTATATTATGTATGCAAGCCTGGATTTATTTTATATCTCACTATTGGTTTAGCTCATGACAAAATGAATTAAACAACGAATAGGTTACAGATATTTCCCTTGGGATGAGGGTACTTGATCTTTTTCTCTATTTTCCACATAATATTGAAATCAACATCTCCTGAAACTTATGATAAATGTATTGTTTTCTTCACTATTTTTTTTTCAAGAAATGCAGTATGTAGAAAAGCAGTGTAAAAGATGTACACTTTTTAATTAAAGACATTCACACATTAAAATTTTACCTAAGTCATTTTTACCATATTTTAGGTAATATAACACATATGTATTTGTGTAGCCCTGATAATCCTCCTACACACAGTCAGAGAGAGACTGTAACAAAGGAATAGCAACACAAAACAGAGAACAATTCTGCTTGATTTTCCATTGCAGTCATTTTATCAGGGACAGGGAATATTTTACAGTCGTGCACAGATGAAGGTTGCATGCATTCGCCAGCATTAAATTGTGGTAGAAAATGAAAAACCTAATAGCATTTTGATGTATTCCAGTTAGGTTTTCCATTAAGAGAAAAAGGTGATATGTTCACACCATTTGTCAGGAAAAGAAGAAATGAAGAAAATGTTGACAATTTCATTACACTCTGGTTATGGGGGTGATCTGAACTTACCTATTACAAGATAAAAAAAAAAAAAAAAAACTATTCAAGATATTTTTAGTTGAAAACATTACTGTTTATAGTTACTTTAACTTTTGCTGCTACAACTGCACATTTGATATAACAATATGAACTGAAGATTTTAAAAGAGAGATTTCATATCATTCACAGCATTGCTAAAAAAAATATATTAAAAAAAAAAAGTGTATCCCTTTGAACAACAAAGCATCAAACCAGTCCCACACTGTTAAGATGTTCTCTGATAAATCCAGTCCTTAAAAGATGTAATAGGTAGTATAAAAAGTGCTTCTAAGTCTACTGATCTTGTATTCAGCTCTGTATTTATCCAGGAAATATTTTTCTTTTCCTTTCCTTTCCTTTCCTTTCCTTTCCTTTCCTTTCCTTTCCTTTCCTTTCCTTTCCTTTCCTTTCCTTCCTTTCCTTCCTTTCCTTCCTTTCCTTCCCTTCCCTTCCCTTCCCTTCCCTTCCCTTCCCTTCCCTTCCCTTCCCTTCCCTTCCCTTCCCTTCCCTTCCCTTCCTTCCCTTCCCTCCCTTCCCTTCCCTTCCCTTCCCTTCCCTTCCCTTCCCTTCCCTTCCCTTCCCTTCCCTTCCCTTCCCTTCCCTTCCCTTCCCTTCCCTTCCCTTCCCTTCCCTTCCCTTCCCTTCCCTTCCAATTATTTATTTATTTATTTATTTATTTTTATTGACTGTAGGTTTCCCAGCTTTTCTGCTGAAAATATTTCCCCGGAGGAAACAGTAGCTGGACATTTCATATCAAAGTCAAAGAACTAAATGTGTATTTAAAGAGTGCAGAGGAGTTAAGCTGTAGGTTCAATCTGCTCAACCGGAAAAACTGTGTTGTACAATGTATCTTAATTAAGTTTTATTATTGTTTCCACAGGGCTTCTTATTACAACTAATAAAATTAAGAACAGATATTTGGGTGGAGAGGTGATTATAGCTGTTCTCGGTGGGATTTCTATAATTATGTATGAGTATTTGCTCTATAAGAAAATATATTTGGGAGACAAGCATGTAAGGAGGAGATCAGCACAATGCTGATTCATTTCTACCCTGCAACATGCCCAAACAAGCTTCATAAAATAGTAAAAAAGAAAAAAAGATTTGATACTTTGCTGAATTACTTTTTAACCAACGGCTGAATTCACCTGTCCTCAGTCTAAAATGTGCTCAAGGATTTGTAAAATTCTGCACTAGAAAAAGTCTGAACAGAACACTACCAATTCTATTCTTAAAATTGGTGAATGCTGCTCTGCTCTTGTCCTGAAGCATATATATATATATATATACACATATATAGAGATGGAGGCAGTGAGCCTCCTGGTCCAGAGGTTTCACATCTGCTTCCATGCTGTGGACTTGCATTAGAACATGGTCTTTCCTTAAAAAATATTGTGAGAATATCCTCAGTGTAGAAGGCAGAACCATGCGAAATGCCACACACTTCAGTCCACTCATTAGGGAAAACAAACAAGCAAACAAGCAGAAAAAGAGGTGTTCATATAGCTCTTCTCAAAAGCCTACATAATGATTCTGTACATATTACTTCCAGTTAAGCATGTCTTTTCTGTCCCATTCATGCCTTTCTCTGAAAACAAATTCTTAAAATCATAGAAATATTAGGTCTGGAAAAGACATCCAAGATCATCTGGTCCAAGCATCGCCCTACTGGAAATGTCACCTACTAAACCAGGTCCCTATGTACCAAGTCCAACCATTCCTTAAACACCCCCAGGGACAGTGACTCCACCACCTCCTTGTGCAACCTGTTCCAGTGCTTTACTACTCTTTCTAAGGAATTTGCCAAACTGTACCTCCCCTGGCACAACTTGAGGCCATTCCCTCTAGTCCTATCACTAGTTATGTGTGAGAAGAGGCCAACCCCCAGCTCCTCACAATTTCCTTTCAGGTAGTTGTAGAGAGCAATAAGGTGTCCCCTGAGCCTCCTCTTCTCCAGAAAAAACAACCCCAGCTCCCTCAGCCGCGCCTTATAGGACTTGTGTTCGAGGACCTTCACCAGCTTCGTAGCCCTTCTCCGGATATGTTCCAGGGCCTCAATGTCCTTCCTGTACTGAGGGGCCCAAAGCTGAACACAGTACTCGAGGTGCGGCCTCACCAGAGCAGAGTACAGGGGGACGATCACCTCCCTGGTCCTGCTGGCTGCATTATTCTTGATACAAGCTGGGATGCCATTGGCCTTCTTGGCCACCTGGGCACACTGCCGGCTCATGTTCAGGCAAGCATCAATCAGCACCCCCAGATCCTTTTCCTCTGCACAGCTTTCCAACCACTCTGCCCCAAGCCTCTAACGTTGCATGGGGTTTTTGTGACCAAACTGCAGGACCCAGCACTTATAACTGTTGAACCTTGCCCCATTGGAGTCTGCCCATCCATCGAACCTGTCCAGGTCCCTCTTCAAGGCCTTCCTACCCTCCAGCAGATCAACACTTCCCCCCAACTTGGTGTCGTCTGCAAACTTACTGAGGGTGTACTCGATTCCTTCATCCAAATCATGAATAAAGATGTTAAAGAGATGTCCCAACACTGACCCCTGGGGAACACCACTGGTGACCAGTCACCAGATAGATTGCACTCCATTCACCACTACTCTCTGAGCCTGGCCTTCCAGCCAGTTTTTACACCCAAAGCGTGTACCTGTCCAAGCCATGGGCTGACAGCTTCTCCAAGAGAATACTATGGGAGACCGTGTCACAAAGGCCAATACATCAAAAGCCTTTCCCTCATCCGCCAGGCAGGTCACCAGGTCATAAAAGGAGATGAGGTTGGTCAGGCAGGACTTGCCTTTCATGAACCTATGCTGACTGGGCCTGATTCCTCCATTTGTCCCACATATGCTGTGTGACTGCATTCTAGATGACCTGTTCCTCTACCTTTCCTGGCACCAAGGTCAGGCTGACGGGCCTGTAGTTCCCTAGGTCCTCCTTACTACCCTTCTTATAGATGGGTGTCACATTAGCAAGTCACCAGTCATCTGGGACCTCTCCAGATGACCATGACCACTGATAGATGATGGAAAGCGGCCCAGCAATCACATCCGCCAGCTCCCTCAGCACCCTTGGGTGGCCCCATGGACTTGTGATAGTCCAGATGGAGCAGCAGGTGTCTAACTGTTTCCACCTGAACTGCGGGGGTTTTCTTCTGCTCCTTGTCTCAGACTTCCAGGTTGGGAGGCTGAGTACCCTGAGGAAAAGTGGTCTGACTAGTAAAGACAGACGTAATGAAGGCATTAAGAACCTCAGCCTTTTCCTTATCCTCAGTAGTCATGTTCCCCCCTGCATCCAGAAAAGGATGGAGATTCTCCTTGGCCCTCCTCTTCCTGTTAATATATTTGTAAAAACATTTTTTGTTATCCTTTACCATAGTGGCCAGGTTGAGTTTGTACTGGGCTTTGGCCTTCCTGATTTTTTCTCTACATATGCTGAGAACTTTCTTGTACTCTCCCTGAGTTTCCTGTCCCTTCTTCCATCAAACATAAACTCTCTTTTTTTCCATTTGAGAACATTTCAGACATATTTTTGAAGCTCTACGCTTAAAAAAGTATGAGTTTCTCATACTCGGTTTGCTATTTGTTTGTTTGCTTGCTTTTGAATGTAGGCATACAAAATTCAGTGTAGTGACTGTTTTTTCATAGTTGTTTATGTGAGTAATCAGTACATTGATTTTGCTAGTTATGCATAGATGACTGTCTAAATTCTGCAGAAGTCAGTGATGAGTGGAAGGACCCCATTTGATATTTTTTGGCTTCGTGTCAAGTTCTGGTAGGAGTTAAATATCTCTGTATGTTAAGCAGAAAATGTGAAAATTTTATGCATACTCGTTTCTCCTGTTCTTATGCACTCTGTTGAGCAAAGTTGAGGTGTAGCTACACCCCAAGCATTTATTTTTCTGTTGTAGGGTTTTTGTTTGTTTGTTTTCTGAAGATTTAATACAAATTGAATGCAAAGTTAGCCATTTGGTAAATATCCCATAGAGTTAAAGTTTGGCAAAGTTCTGTCTAACTGAAAATAGCACATTGTTATGGCATTTTTTTTTCATTTTTCTTTTTTTTTTCTTCCCTATCCCTATAACAGACCCTTGTGCTAGCTCTTCCACATATTCCAACTATGCTGTAAGTGTGAGACTTCTTTTTCTGTGCCAATACTAAAAGGAGGCTTTTTAAGAAAGTGCAGATTAGCCTGTACTTTGATAAAATGTTTATGTCGCCTGTAATTTCCCCACCTTCTATTCATGATTTTGGCTGTCCTTTCTCTCTGCTGAGGCCCAGTAGGTATGCCTTTTGATGGAGTGTTTGCATGTCCTCTCTTGGAAGACACTCTAACTGAAAAACAGCTTTGTGACAACTACACCAGTGTTTAAGAAACAAATTAGTATAATTTAACCTGCCTCTTAATGGATTTGACAACTGAAATTAAAGCACAGAAGTGATCCTCAATGATATTACTGGAATTATCACCCTGAAAGCCATTTTTCTTGTATGTCCTTTTAATTTTTCCCTCTTTTTAGTTTTTCCCTCTTTCTTATTCTTAATATTTGGCATTTAAAAAAAAAGCTAAACATATTTTTTTTATAAATTAAAGCATTCTGGACATTGTTTCTTTACTCCGTTGGTCCTCCTGTAACGAAACTTTCCACTATCTGTGATGGGGTAGTGTTCCACTATAGGATCCTGCTATGCCTATCCTAACTACATCTGGCCACCTCATAAACTAAAAACAGCACACCTATAGCTAATGGATACCATTTCTTTTGCTCTTTTGAGACAAGCAGGACAGCTGCCACTGTGTTTCCTACTTCTTCTGAGCTTGTTCTTCATCTTTGTGAGTGAATGCTACGTTAAAGAATTTACACTGTGCTGTACTCTAAAGGCAGAGCCATTTGCAACGCTGCTGCTGAGCCTTCTGACACATGAACTGGATAAGTGCCTGATAATTCTGTGGTATTTGACTAGACAGTTAAGTAGACAAAGCAGTAGAAAACAGTCTTCTTTTCACTAGTATATTTTAATTTCTCAAGGAGATAGTGCTAAGCAAGGACATACCTTAGTATGTTATGTATATTCATACAGTATGAAGACCAAGGATCCAGTTTAGGATCTAGGTCTGTATATGAATTTTGTCAGAGATCAGTCAGTGAAATCCATCGTAATGTTTCAGATTGATTTTTACATCTGTTGACGTTTATGAACGTTTTAGAAACATCACCATTTTTTCAGTTTGCATCCCAAAGAGCTTGTTAAAAACTTTTCCCCAAACAGATACATTAATCAGGAAAATAAACATGTTTTGTTTGCTAATGCAAGGAATAAAATAGATACAAGTGGAGAAATTTAATCTCTACAAAACTTCAAATAAGAGTAAAACAGGAAATCTCTTTCTCACTCCATATTTCCATTCACTCTAACAAATACATGGCAAAGCAAATTTCATCTATGTATATTTTAAGACCCTGCATGGTAACCTGAAAAACATTCACCCACTTAACTTTTATTTATGAAAAACGTCTTTGTGGTGTCTTAATGCTTCTTTTTAGGGAAGCATTTGGATTATTAGCTCACACTTAGTGTTCTCTTTGCCATGTACACCTCAGCATCAACTAATCAGACTTTATTCTCGAACACTCTGAATTGCCTTTAGCACTTCACTTCAGCAGGCAAACTGACTCATGCTGACAGGAAACAATATGAGGCTTTCCCCGAAGGGACCATCCCATAATATCAATATGAGTATGTAGTCATTAGCCAGTCAGGGAACATCTAACAATTGCATTAGGCAAAGCACTTTACAACACTTAGTTTTGTGGAGAATTTGAGATTCCAGCTCTGAAGGTATGCTGAGAATAAATACCAAGAAAAACAAGTCTGTTTTGTGGTAAACAATGTTAATTTCAGGAAAATCATGTCATCTAACAAGTTAGACATATTTTTAAAACTTCTTACATACATTTGTTTCTTTATATATATATATATATATATATATATAAAATAATCAGCGTAGTTTTTCTTTCCTTAATTATAAGGTAAAAATTGATTCTTAACGGTGAAGGAATAGAACCTGAGGAGGGATGGATAAAACTATTTGCATAAAAATGGATAAACAGTAACAGAGCTTCACAAACATATTACTTTGCAGTAAGAGCACTCATTTCTATTCTGAAAACTCGGAGAGTTAATAAAGGACAATGTTCTTTTACAAAAAAGTCCAAGAATATTTATGTATAGACACATTAATATTTAAATCTCAATAGCAGAATCTATTATTAAGCATTTCTATTCTTTCTGATAGAAGGCTTAGAGGCTTCATGCCATTGTGAAAAAGGATATCATGATCTCAGACCTTCGTTTGGTTTATAGCAATTCAGTACACCTTGGCATGAAGCCACATGCCCTTAGGAGCTTTAACCATCACAAAATGTTACAGTACATCTTGCCAACACCTCTGAATCTCTTCTTTGCAATATACATCAATGCCCCAGGTTGCTGAACCAAGGATAAGGTCTCACTCCTGATACCTTGGTATACAATGTAGTGAACACTCTTCAAAGCTCAGGATGAGACATGGCTGAGAGTGGACAAAAGGAATTTCTCTGCGAAAAAAAATAATAATTATTATATATATATATACACACACACACACAAACATACATATATAATAATATATATATACATAATATTATATTTTACTATAATATATATTTCACTGGAGTCAGACCCAGGCTGTGGAAATAATCACGAAGGGACAAAAAGATCATCACAGACCCCTCTATATTCTGCACCAAATACAGGAAATTATTGAATATATGTAAATATTTGACTTTCCTTTTCCTAACATAAGCACATAGTGGAGTTAACTAAAAGGGAAGATACTCAGTCCTTGTGAGGTTTCACTTAGAGTACTGTATCCTTCTCTGGGGCCCCCAGCACAAGAAGGATGTAGATCTATTAGAACAGGTCCAGAGGAGGGCTATGAAGTGATCAGAGGGCTGGAGCACCTCTCCTATGAAGAAAGGCTGAGAGAGTTGCTGTTGCTCAGCCTGGAGAAGAGAAGGGTCCAGGAAGACCTTATAGCAGCCTTCCAGTACCTGTAGGGGGTCTATAAGAAAGCAGGAGAGCACTACACTCTTTGTCAGTGAGTGTAGTGATAGGACAAGCAGTAATGGCTTTTAACTGAAAGAGAGTTGATTTAGATTAGACATTAAGAAGAAATTCTTTATTATGAGGGTGGTGAGGCAGTGGAACAGGTTGCCCAGAGAAGCTGTGGATGCCCTATCCCTGGAGTGAACAAGACCAGGTTGGATGGGGCTTTGGGCAACCTGGTGTAGTGGGTGGCATCCCTTCCCAAGGCAGGAGGGTTGGAACTGGATGATCTTTAAGGTCCCTTACAACCCAAGCCATTTTATGATTTTATTATTTCTCTCTAAAGCCCTAACAAAAAATAATACTCCACTTCAGATACAGGTACCAAAGGCATGCCAGCACCAGAAGTGACATTGTCTGTTGAAAGCTTCTCAGGTATTTCCTAATAAAGGTGGCAAGATCTTAAACTGTTTATACTCAGTAGAGAGCAACGAGTCCCATACACATTACTCCTTACAAGTAAAGATCTAAATATGCTCCTCAACTTTTCACTAAGGTAGTGTAAGACATAACATATAAGCCATATAGAAACCCCGAATGCTTGCTCTAGTAGATGTTCCCATGAAATCACAACAGGATGCTTTCAGCTTCTACTGTAATTGGCACAAAAAAAATAAGACTGAAAAATAAATTATTAGACAGCTAAGTGCTGATAAAGATACACAGCAGGAACAAAATGCCTAGCATTACTTCATTGCTAGATGCTACATTCAGGTTTTGCCAGGAACAGGTTACCACTACCATACTTAATTTTGAAAACACCTGGTGACTCTCCAGTGTTGCTTTATCTTTTGACTATCTAAAAGCTCCCAAAGTAGTAAAACAATGCTCAGTTAAGCTGGTGAGGAAGCTGGTGATAAAACCACTGCTGGGTGAACTGAAAAGCATTTTCAAGTTCAGCTAGAAGTTCACATTCTGATTTAAACATAATGGAGACAATGTAGATCCGTGCATTACATGGTAAATTTTAAGTCTCACTCCAGCATTTTGTGTGTTTCCAGGTAATCTGGAAAAATCTTTAAACGACAAGAATGATAGCTCTGGAAATGATTTTTTTTCTTCAGTTCCATATCAAACTTCTATTATGACTCTAGTATGAGTCCTTTCATACAGTAGCGTACATATTATTCTCTTCCCCTCTATCCTCTTCAGTAAGGATAACATAAGTAACTCAGAGGTTAATGATGATGAATTCCTTCAGTTTTCAGATTTTTTCTATTCTCAGGTAAACAGGAAAGTATTGTTAAACACTTCCTAAGTGGAAAACATTGTTTCTAGAATAGAAAATACCACATTTTGATTTATCATTTTGCTTCTATTTCTGCATGGCACCAAGGGAAAAAAAATAATAATAAGGCAAAATAAGTAAAAAAAAAAAAAAAAAAAAAAAAGATTCATCAAGTAGTAGAAATGATTCTGTTTAAATTTATTTTAGACGATCTACCATTTTATCAGTTCTGTCTATTAATTGCCGTGTTAGTGCTAGTTCAGTGCTACAGACATCTACAAATGAGGTGTTCCTTCTATATTTCATTTCTGCTTGTGCTGCAACAAAATATTTTAGTAACATGAAACATAAATTTCAGCAATAACTCTGTAGGAGAATAATGACTTGAACTCACACATTTATGAAAGGGTTAATTTCAATAATTTGGTAACCTTTAGACAATTTTAGAAATACCTCACAAGCCATTAGAATAAAAGACAGATTAGATTACTAAAAACAAACAAACAGCACACTCCCCTTCAAAAAAAAAAAAATGGAAAAAAGAAAAAAAAATAAAATCTTCTCCAGCTCCTCCGTTTAATACTGAGGAGTGAAATAAACAGTCTCCATCAGCATATGAGCATACTGTCAATATTTGGCCTAATATTAAACTGCCCTTTGGTTGTTCTGTTGATTTTTGTTTGGTTGTTTTGTTTTGTTTTTATTGGGGAGGGATGAATGAGATGGGAGAACTTTGATATTCAGGATATCTCATTTTTATCTTGATTTGCCAGTCTTCAACTCTATTTGTGCTACTTTCTGTGGCTTTCTTTCTCTTGTATTTCTTATTTTCTGTCTCATTTTATAAGCTGCAAATTCATCCATTTTGGTGATAAGAATGTTGACTGATACTCAGCTGAATATTGCATAAAGAATTCTTTCAATTTATGTTTTGAATTATTTGAATTTTTCTTCCAAAAGAAAAAAATATTTATTTCTATGCTTTCTTATTAAAAAGATTAAATAATATGTTAATTAAAAATAAAAAATGCTTGTTTAAATATCTTGTAGCACCTTGTTTCTATATCTATCATTCACATATATACATCCTGCCTAAAAAAAAAATAAAAAGAAATCAATATACAGTGTTTGTTAAAGAATACTGAAATTCACCAATAATGTTTATGTCCAGTATGAGTAGACTGATGAAGAAAAGTCTATGTTCTGCTCTGAACTGCTCTATTTCTTAAAACTTGCAACATAAAACTAAGCTACCAATCTCTCCAGAATATGCCTGCTCTACCATCATAGTGAAATGTGAGAAGACAACTGCTGAGATCAACTGATCCTGACCTGTGGATTTTTTTTTTCCTTTCTCTAGGGCAATCACTGCAACACTTTTCAAGAGAGCTAAATGAAAGTACTTTTTTTTTTTTTTTTTTTTTAATGAAGACATTTTCTAATTGAATGACCATGTGAAAATAGCTCTTTAAAACTCCATGATATATATCCTCTTTCTGTTCAAGGGAATATTTTTCCTCATTTCTGATATACTCAATGAATACATAGATACTGACTAAGTTAAAAATGTCCATGCCCCTTCTGATTGTCTACATATCAGCCCATGTTTTCGATTTGGATTTTTTTGTTATCTGGGTCACAGAGAAAGGATCGTCTGCACCCAGAGGAGAAGAGGAATAATGAATCTCATCCAGTATCCGATACTGTACAAAGGAGAAGAAAAGTGCACTCTGCAGATTAAAATGAAATATGCAAGAATACCCTGGAAATGATGTGTTCAGTCTTTATGTATGAATTAAAGCCTTCATTTTCTAATAGCTTATTCTAATTTCCCTCTGTGGTTAGTATGATAGACCTTAAGCCCAAGAAATGATTAAGAAAAAAAATCTCTTTTTCTTTAGCATGTAATCCTTCCATTTGTGGATACCAATAGATCGGTCAAGTGGCAAAGACTAGAGAAGCTATAAAAAGACTACAGAAGGCTATAAAAAGGGTATGTAAGGGAGTTTCATTTCCCCACAAGCTTTTGACATCATAGCTGAATTTTAGTGAAATCTTATCATCTCATATTTGGAGCAAACTAGCTTGTCTACATCTGAACATGCAATTCTTTTGAAAAGACATATCAATGAGCCTGTGTATCTGAAGCACAGACCATGGGGCCATGACCATGATGATCACTAAAATTAACAACAACAAAAATCCTACCTGACTCCTTTCTTGCTGAACCTCTAAAAAAAAAAGTCACTTATTTAGAAATTAATGTATGTATATGTAGCTTTCATCATGTACACATAAGAGAAGGACCACAATTATCTTGTCTTAATTGAAAATCTATATTCATACAAATTAGAACTAGAAGAATTATAAAATAACAACTTGAATACCAGAAATACAAAAGTACATCATTAAAAACATATGTTGTAAGTAAGAAGATAAAGCAATGAATAGATCCTCTTAGCTACAGGTTTCAGGCAGTGGCACTGAAACTTTCCCAGATGATTCATGTTTGTGTGTTGGACTTTATTATAATCTAAGAAAGAATGGTTTCTAGCCATCCATATTGCAGGTACATTACTATGAAACCCCCCCGGAATGTGCTTGTTCAAGTAATTATGTAAGTGGATTACACAGGAGTACAATGTGAAGCTGTCAAAAAGCTGACTAAAACAACCTAACAGGAGAGGCCTAAACAACAACCATCTTGCCTGGGAGTGCCCTGAATTTATTTGCATTACTTGTTATTAAATAAATAAATAAATAAATAAAAGAAGCGAAACCTAATGGACCACAAGAACTTCAATGGTTGTTTACTTGGATTTGAGGCTTATTAGAGAGAGAGAGAAAGGCAGACAGACAGGTTTTTAATTGTCACAGACTTTTAACTGCCAAAGTTTTTCTCAAAATCTACAAAGTTCTGCCCTATTTTTGCTATGGCCGCAGTTTCCTTAAAGTCACTTTCCTTGAAGTTTTGTATTAAATTTTTATAAGTTGTAACATTTTATACCATTGGGATCATCTATGCTTTTAGGCAGCAAAGGCTGGAAGAGGGTGGTATGAAGCAATTGTAGACCAATTTCTGTTGTGTTATTCATTAAGCTAAGCCACAACTTAGATTCATAGATTTCAAGGCCATAAGCAGCCATTACTATTATCTAGCCTGACCTCTCTCTGTAGCAGGGTATTCTCTCACAGGGTTGAGAACATCACTCAATAATTTCTATAATCAAACCCATAACTTTGGCTTGAATTATATCTTCCAAAAAGACATGTAGTCTTAATTTAGAGATTTCAGGTGATAGAAAGTCCATTATTTTCACCGGTAAATTTTTCTAATGTTTCATTACATTCACTTCTAAAAATGTCCACTTTACTTCTCTTCCGAATTTGCCTAACTTCAGCCTACTGGCACTGAGAGAGAAAAAAAAAAAAAAATTTCTTCTAAATTAAATTTGTTACTATAAAAAAAAATCTATTTTCCTAGGACACTGTGATCAAGACTGATCTTGACCTTCTTCTGAAAAACTAAATTGACTACATTTTTTTCCTTTTCAACTAGAATCATTCCGATAGCTTTTTTACACAACTTTTCTGAAATTAGCATAATATAAATATGGTGTTGTTAATACCACATGGAAACGTAATGCTACCTTTTTATCCTCATCATGTTCCTTGGTTTATGTATTCAAGGATCACTTTCCCCATTATAGGATTAAGATTGTTTTATAGCAAATACCTTCCATAATGTTGCCTTGTAAGTGTGCTGTATGTACCTCATTCCTAGAAGTCATGCTGCTAATGTACAATGCACAAAGAATCCCACCTTCATATATAAACACATCTCACAGGTTGAACTTGGTCATTAGTTTTCACTTTATTATTTTGAATCATCAACATAGTTTATCATTAATAATTTTTCCCCTCTGTATAAATATACCCCTTTTATAATTTTTACCCCTTTGATAACTGTATTGCACAGAACAGCCTAGAAGTGCACCTATATTGGATATTACCAAGAATGCCTACTGAAAACAGCTATTTAACCTTAAAATAATAATAATAATACTTTTGTAATTCAACAGATTCCCATTTTTGTCAATTCAATATAAGCCATATCAATATATTCTGATTTTTTTTTTCTTTTCTGGTGTTTGGAATGTTTTTGAAAACATTTCAGAAATTCATATATATATAGTTTGCTTCATCAGACAAGCTTGTTATCTTATAAAAGATTCTGTACAATGTTAATGTATGGAATTGATTGTTCATGTCACTCTCTGTAAGACACAGATATAGCAAGACCATTGTCCTATCCTATGAAGGTCATACATGCACTGTTCTCTAAGCCTGTAACACGGCCTTCATCATAGTAATACTCTGTTACATAAGATATTGATAAGAAACCTTTTTTTTTTTTTTTTTTCCAGATTCAGAGCTTTGAACTCTGAGTCAGGACAAAATAGGAGTATTTAATATATAAAGAGTAAGTAGTAATACTCTTAATCTCTACCTTAGCCTTTAACTTTGATGATGATCATGTCTTACCCAAAATTAGAAACTATCTGTAGTCTAAATTGATTATCTTATGTCAGAAGACATCTATCCAGTCAGTGAACTCATCCTCTTTCTAAATTGTAAGACTATGCCATACCGTTGACATGCATGAAAATTGTCAGAGACATCACCTGGAATTCTGCTGCTAGCTTGAGGGCACAATCAGGCCCCAGACTGGAAACATTACACTTTGAAATAGGTCTTGTTTTCTTTTCTTTTCTTTTTTTTTTTCTTTTTTTTGTAAAAATCATTGTAATGATTAGGATCATACTGGATCAAGGGCACATTGTATATGCCAAAGGACACACTATACATTGCAGAAATGGCAATATGTTTTGGTGTTCACCTGTTCACAACACATTCTTATTATACAAAATATAATAGTTCTCTGCAAGTGGTAAGGAAAGGTTGAATTCCAAAGCAAGTAATACCTTTTGTTAGAAGTGGCATGCATTGGCACAGGTTCAGGGTGCTGAACTCTTTGATTTATTAATGTTTGTTGTTGGTTTTTTTATCTGTTTCTAATGCAGTCATCAGACGACAAAACACAACTCAGCTTTAACTCACAGCTGTAACACTCAATTTTGTGTTAAAATTTGAAATCCCAATCTGATAGTTGAAATGTTCTCCAAACACAAAGATCCCAGTTTAAGGATCAATCTCACAGAGATAATCTATCAAAGCAATAAAATCTGACACTGAAAAAATCACCACTGCATAGCAATATAAAATGCTGATATTGTGGGTTATTATGCATTCAATATGCCTGGATATGCTTATGCAATAAGATCCTTATGTCTAAGAGATTTGCTGAAGATGAAATCACCTGACCTGCTCATCTGTGACTGTGTGGTTGCCTATGGTTTGGTGTTTTTCAATTCATTTAGATGAACTCAAGGACACATGAATGCTGAGAGTCATTAATCTGTTATGGAGTCAACATTTAATCACACAATCATATATGTACTACATGAAGCAAAAATTATTTTAAAAAATAATAATAATATAAAAAAAACTTAGTAAATAAGCTGTGTTTTGCCTTCTATCTCCAGTTTGAACAGTTTCATGAACACACCATGAGCAAAGTTGATAAAGAAAAAGTTGAGGCATTTCCTTGGAGGAGCAACTAGAGCAAGCTTCACTGGGAGTGAGGACAAGGCATGTAGTCATGGAACAAAGGCAGAGCACAGCAAATCAAGCTGTAGTACTTCCCTCTTTTTGCTCCATCTGACACACCATGTACGTGAATCATTTTATACCCATCCCATAAAGACTGTAGGCAGAATGGATTGTGGATGGATCTAGCACTTAGTAATATATTGAGTACCTCTTTTCCCAAAGAGATGTGTTTCTTAGTCAACTGGATCTCTCCCAGGGGCACATACCTACATTCCCTTAAAGGCCAGTGGAGAATGAGTAGTACTGAAGTTTGACAGACTCAATTACCATCTTAAGGTCTTCAGAGCATCCTTCCTCTCACCATTACCTGTATCTAATGTAGTCACTTTGTACAGTTTTGTCACATGTCTTGATGAATCCTTTGGGGACTGCTACTAAATAAGATTGGCTGAGTCCCACTGCAGACTTTCATAAACAAGATTATATCTGTGATGGATCATGTCTGCGTTGTAAACCATGAACATACTTGCCCATTGAATAGATCTGTCTAATCTAACTCTATATCTGATACCACAGATAATAGTGCTGTTGTTGCTACAGCACTAGGTTCAACAAAACTGTTCTGTTACCCCGTGTAAGTACTCAGGCAGAAAGTACAGAAAGCTTCCTGCTGTCATAGTCACATTTACAGGTACGTAAGTCAGATAGTTTAAGGATAGGTCATATGTTTTTCAGATGCTGAAATCACACAGAATCTCATCAAATCTCATTCCATTAAGGCTGGAAACAAAACCAAGTATCACTCAGCCCCTCCTGCCATGCATGACTTAGGATCACAACACCTGTGTCACTTTGGCTGCAGTAGCATCCCACCTTCTCCTGATTTGATAGCTAAAATGAGAGCTAACATGAGATAGTCAAGAATTACCATACCAATACATCAATTAATTGTACAGTAATTGTTTTTGTTTCTGCCATCGTGTCCAGAAAAGAAATACAATACTATTCAACCAAATACTGAAGAGCTAGGTACCTCTCCTCCCGAAGGGAAGCCTTACTTAGAGTGTACAAGTTTAGAATGAGGAAATATTACCTTGCCAAAAATATGTTACCATAATATTAAAATAAATCAGTAAGATAGACTAGATGTACCTGAAAAAAAAAAAAAAAAGAAAAACAAAAGAAAAAAAAAAAAGACTTTGGAGGCTGAAGGAAGGACAGGAAGTAAGCAGGGTGCCACATGTTTGTGAGCACTGTGGCCAGGAATGAGCAAGATTTCAACTTGGGTTTTTGGAGTCCAAAGAGTGAGAAAAGGAGGAGTGACTATTCTTGCATAGCGGTTTCTTTGAACTCTGACTAACACATAAGGTATGAAATTTTTCACCTATGCTTTTGTTCCTGTTTTCTTCCCATCCCTAGCATTGATAGCATTTCAACTATGATCTTACAACACCATAGGTATGGGCAAATATAGCATAGTTTATCACTTCATTTCATTAGTGTCATTTTGCAGCAAAATGCATTGATAGAAGCTGTTTCCTTCAGTTCTATTATTTTCCTGCCAAAGACAGAAAATTATTATCTAAATTAAAACACCACTGCATATGTCTCCTTTGCAATATCTTAAAAAGCAAAAGAGGGTAGAATATGTGTGATGTGAATATTCTTCGTAACCTTGGTGATGATTGTGTTAAAATAAACCTTCCTTATGCCTGCCTCCAGCCTTCTGACAGGCCTACCATGTTGCTGTTGAATGTACAATTTTTTTCTGGTAGTATAACGTCAGGTATTTTCTGGTAGTATAATCTGTTAAAATAATAGTATAATATATACAAAGCTGAGCATGAATTCTTAGCATGGCCTAGCAGTAAGGCCCAGATGTTCCTTGATATCTATACATTACACCTTAAAAATTATACCATAAATAGATTAGTGGCAAGTTAATATTCATCTCATTTAGATTATTATTACCATTACTACTAATATTATCACTACTATTTTAGAGAGAGAGGCAAAGAGATTAAGTACTTTGCAAAATCCACAAAACAATCAGTTTTAGAAACAGTATCAAAACTGAAGATTTTTGTCTCACAGAATCACAGAATGGTTGAGGTTGGAAGGGTCCTCAAGGGATCATCTAGTCCAGCTCCCCCCAAGCCCCCCCCCCCCCACCTCGAGCAAGGTCACCTAGAGCATGTTACACAGGATCGCATCCAGGCGAGTTTTGAATATCTCCAAAGAAGGAGACTCCATAACCTCTCTGGGCAGCCTGTTCCAGTGCTTTGTCACCTGAACTGCAAAGAAGTTCTTCCTCGTATGGCAATAAAACCTCCTGTGGTTCAATTTATACTCAATACCCCTTGTCCTATCACTGGCCACCACTGAGAAGAATTTGGCCCCATCCTCTTTGCATGGTCCCCTCAGGTATTTATAGAGATTGATGAGATGCCATTTTAATCTCTTCTTCTGTAGGCTAAAGAGGCCCAGCTCACTTAATCTTTCCTCATAGGACAGATGCTCCAATCCCTTAATCATGTTTGTGGCTGGACCCTCTCTAGAAGTTCTATGTCCCTCTTCTACTGGGGAACCTAGAACTGCACACAATATTCCAGGTGCGGCCTCACCAGAGCTGAGCAGAGGGGGAGGATCACCTCTCTCAACCTGCTGCCCACACTCCTCCTGATGCAGACTAGGATTCCATTGGCCTTCTTGGCCACCAGGGCACACTGCTGGCTCATGACTCAACAGGTGCAGGACCCTGCACTTACCCTTGTGGAACCTCATAAGGTTCCTCTCTGCCCAACTCTCCAGCCTGTTCAGGTCCCTCTGAATGGCTGCACAGGCCTCTGGTGTGTCAGCCACTCTGCCAAGTTTTGTATTGTCCACAAACTTGCTGAGGGTGCACTCTGTCCCTTCACCTAAGTCATTGATGAATGAATAAGCTGAATAACACTGGACCCAGTACAGACCCCTGGGGGACACCACTTGCCAGAGGCCTCCAGCTAGACTTGGCACCATTGAGCACAACCCTCTGAGCTCTGTCATCCAGCCAGTTCTTGATCCACCCCACTGGGCTCCTAGATTGCAGCTTTTTTCCACACCTTGTCCAACTGACTGAGGTATTTAAACTGCTTCAGAAGTTAATTATCCTGGTATAAAATGATATGTTTACTGACAGCCACTTGATATTCTTTTTCACATATGCCTGATATAGTTTTGTCTTTGTCTAATATTTGTCTTGCTGTTTTATTCTAGGACTTTTTTTTTTGGCTTTTTGTTCTGAAGATGTCCAGTTGGCATTTATGGTCCTTCAATACATATTCGAGTGTCCTTGGTGATCAAAGTAATATTTCTCTACAGGTCAACATACAGACTTACACTCAAGTCAATAAGGCCGAAAGTTTGTTGATATGGTACCACAAAGTCCCTGATCCTGTACACATCACAGAACCCCATCTGACCTGACCTTCGAGGGACTCTCTTAAAAGTTAAGAAAATAAATAGAAAACAAACCCAGATTATGTGAGCTCATTTTAGCCACATCCTCCTAACTGCAAAGCCTGCATCATATGGTCTCCGGGGGGTTTGTTTTTTAATAATGATATCATTTGATTACCATTTCAGATGCTTTGCATTTCCAAGCATTCAGCATGGTGGAACACAGGAGATCTTCCTTTGGAGCACAGGTAGATAAACAAATCTTTTTTGTGCTAGGGAATGGCTCCGTCAGTGAGGCTAAACAATCAGCAAAATCCAGAGCCAGTGGGAACACCTGAATTACAGCACATCCTCTAAGAAACAGAGAACAGATGCAAGTAATTCCTTTGTAAATGCTACAGCAGGAGCTGGGAGATCGTCTCAGCTTGAATTGAAGGATCCTTATACACTCCTCTTCCTCCATTCTTTGTCTCCAATAACAACATAGAAATAATAAAAGCAGGAAAATAATTACAGAAAATTAGCTATTCAAAGACCAGGATGAGCTCAAGTTCTAAAGTCTTCTACACAAGGAATGAGCAAGTATGACAAGTCAGTCCTGGATTAAACCAAGAGATTTCACTAAAGCAGACTGTGAGAAAAATCATTGTCATACTCTTTAAAAGCTAAACAATGTCTGCAAAAGGTGCAGAGGAACAGTGTTTTCCATTAAGGTGACATTAAGAAAAAATAAAAATGCAGACAATAGACAACTTAAGAAGGAAAGCCTTTTGTGAAGGAACACAATTAGAGATGATAAATGAAAACACTATCTTACTGCTAGTCTGAGAGAGGAAAGGGAAGCTATGTGTTTCCTTTAGTCTAAATTGTTATAAAAGCTGTGAACTGATAAAATTCTATAATCAGATATTAAATTATTGCCTAGCTCAAAAGGATACCATATTTATTTTTACGCTGTCAAAACCTGAAGGTATTTGGAGTCCCTGTGAATAGGGGTTAATGATGTAATTTGATTTAAATGGCTAAGATTGTTTAGTGACTACACCAACTTAACCTGCTCACTATGTAGTGTTTCTCTGCATCTTATACTAGAGAACGGAGGGGGGAAAAAATCCCATGGAAGGTGAGCACTTTGAGACATCAATCATTCTGAATCCTCAATGCCTTCTTCACCCAACTGTCAGGGCTATAAAACTGCAGCTGGATGCAAAATGGCTATTTTACTTTCTTTACAAATATTGAGATTGCACGGTGTAAACTAAACAAATAACTTCACAGATTCCTTCAGCATGTTTGATTCTAAGACTCTCCATTACTTGTTCTGTTGCCTTTTCTATATGTGATCTGCTCGCACTAAGCAAGCAGCTAAAGGAGACACCCCTGTTCCTTCCAGCTAAGTCTGTCATTAGGATTTTGTGGTGATAAATTTAAGACATCCCAAGCTTTAATCAACGTTCCATTTTTAATCCCTTCAACTAAATACCCCAAGCGTTAAACACCATTTCAAACAGTCATGTGCTAGCCACTAAACTGTTCTTGAAAGCTGAATTACAGTATTTGCTTTTGCAAATGCAACCAAATTAAATTTTATGGTGACAATAGCTAACATTTTATCTTTTTTAAAGCCTGTTCACAGCAGTTATTCCTATCAAAAGTTTTGCTTCTAAAAAGTGAAAATGCTTGCAAAAGATTTCAAAGCACAATCCTAACAACACACTCAACAAAATACTGCTTATGCATTTTAGATTTTTTTTATCCATATGAAGCATTTTTCTCATTCCTCATCTTACTTTTTTTCTTTAAGCTAAGAAATATAGACATATGTTTTAAAGTTTGGGGGGGGGGGGGGTTATTTATTTAAATATATATATATATTATTTTTTTTTTCTAGGAAGCATTTTGAGGTGTAAATATAAATTGTTTCCTTTACAGCCATTGTATATTAAAGTAAATTCTACTGCGTTTGAAAACATGTCAGCTTTATTTTGTACTGGTATTCAGAATCCTCTCTTTTTGACCAATATTATATAAAGTTCCTCTGGGAAGATAATGTGTATGACTGCAGCCCTGCCTTGTTAAAATCCATGGCTTTTTATGCAGTCATGTTTTCATCCATGAATTATGCATGAAAAAAGTATCTCATTACATTTCATTTTCTTTACAGCAGCATCCCCCTTCTCGACATGCTCAGATTCCCATCAGCCGAGCTCTACTCACCCTGCAGCTTGGCTCCATCTTGATGCCTTCATAGCATTTTAGACAAAATGGGCGTGTTTAACTTGTCACCTCAAGCCTGGTATAAATTATTCACCAGAGTTTTGCACAGATTTGTGAGATAACCAGCCTGAACTCAGAAAAGCTTCACAGGTTTGGCCGTATATATGTATTTGATGGGGACATTAATGGTAATTTCCCCTATAGTAATCCCAAACAGATGATTTTTTTTTTTAAAGATCCCAGTTCCAACATTCAGTTTTACTGAAATTTACTTCTTAAGGCTTTACCTCTATATTTTTATCTTTAACATATCTCTCAGATGCCATGAAAATTATATTTCTTCCTATGATTCAGAGGTCAAATGAACAGAGAATCTTTACAATGTTCTGCTTACTTTTAAGCCTGGAAAACTCTCCAAGAGTATATGTGTACTTGAATCACATAATTTAAAACTTGGGCCCTTTCAGCTAGAACGAAGAAGGTGGTCTTTTTTTTTTTTTTTTTTTTTTTTTTTTCAGGCAACTGACATCAGCAGAAGGAATACTGGAACCCGGAGCCTGAGAGTCCCCATTTTTGGCAAGTAACTCATAAGCACATCAGAGGACAGCAGTGGCTTAATTCCATCTGTAGTCAGTGGAAAGAAGTAGGCATGTCAGTGGTAATGGAGAAATGCATGCATCAGTTAAAGAAATTAAACTCCCTCAGATTATTTTTGGAAGCTGTCTTTAACCACAAGATGCAATGGTAACTCCTCAAAATAAAAATTACGTCTTCCTCCTCCCCTCCCCCCAAGACACTATTCTCTCTCCAGGAATGAAGCACATTGAAGTAATTGGCCATCATGTAATGAAAAAATGAGGAGTTAAAGACAAATGAAGCTGAAAGCAAGTGAGGGCCAAGTCACCGAAACACAAAGATACTTGAAGTGAAACATATTGCTTCCTTAGGTTTCAAGTATTTTAGAATATTTCAACTCAGTACTGCATTCTGTAACCTTGATAACAGAGGTTCATGCTTTAGTAGAATAAAGAGCAAACATATGTTTACACTGTGGGGCTTCAGACAGCTCCATAGACAGGGAAACTTAATTTAGAACTGATGAGACCACACCTGGAGTGCTGTGTCCAGTTCTGGATCCTTGGTACAGGAAGACATGAGTATACTGGAGTATACTGGAAAGAATCCAATGAAGGGTCATGAAGATGATGAGGAGAGCCTGAGAGAACTGGGACAGATCAGCCTGCAAAAGAGAAGGCTCAGGGGCGATCTTATCCATGGGTACAAATACTTGAAGGAAAGGTGCCAGGCTCTGTTCAGGGGTGCCCAGTCACAGGACAAAAGGCAACGGGCAGAAACTCTAACACAGGAGGCTCTGTTTAAACATCAGCAAATACTTCTTTATTGTGAAAGAGACCCAGCACCAGCACAGGCTGTGTCCAGAGAGGTTGTGGATTCTCCCTCCTTGGAGACGTTCAAAAGCCATCTGAACATGGTCCTGGGCAGCCTGCTCTAGGCATCCCTGGCTGATTCAGGGGGTTGGACCAGGTGAACTTCAGAGGTCCCTTCCAACCCCAACCATTCTGTGTCTGTGTCACACCCTGCTCAGCTGGGGTTGCACGGATTGCACTGATGCTGATCCTGTCCACCCACACAGTGGATCCTTATGTAGGGCCCAGAGGCCTTTGGTGCTCTCCAGTATAGGTTGGAGCATGGGATGCTCCACCACAACAACACACCAGAGCTGATCCCAGTCCTGCTACAGCTGTATCCCACCTGGCAGCACCACTGAGAACCAGACACCCACAACCACCTTCTTAAAAGAAAGGTCAACCTTAAGAAGTCCTTAGCAAGAAAACTGACTACAATTAAATATTGACAATTAAATACTCCATTCAGCATTTAACAATAACAATGGAAGACAGAAGGGTCACAATAACAAATGAAACTGTTGTTATCAGTCAAGTTCTAAAAACAAACAAACTGCTGCAGTAACTATTTCTGGGAAATGGAAGTAATGAAAGTACTCTGAGCAGTAGCTCAGAGTTATTCAATTTTCTAATGATTTGATTACTTATTATTTATTTGATTGTTTATTTGTTTCATTTTGAGACAGATAGACTATTTCCTTGTATACTAATAATTTCGATTAATATATTAGGATCTAGTTCTGAAAATAACATTAGTTTTATTTCTAATTCAGGGCCTTTCATTATTCAGTATGAGTCATATCACTTGTGAGCTTTAAGGTCATGGATAACTTTCAGAGAAACATATAAAAAATACAGCAAAACAAAAAAAAAAAAAAAAAAGCCACACACACATAAGACCTTCAAAAGTAGAAATCGAAACAAAGGTCCTGATATTTCATGTATGAACCTGATAAACATCAGCTGGCAAAAGCTTATGTCAAAGATAAATATGAAGTGCACAAGGAACTATACGTTAAGAATTAGCATCAACTTCCATTTCTTTCACTGGATAATTCTGTCATTTTGTGGAGTGGTATATTTTCTTATGAGTAATACATAGAGAGATTTGACAGTATCTTTCATGCACTTTGTATCAGCAACATTAAAATAACTGAGCACTAACAAGGAAGATATCCCTTTCCTCCATGCTTCTGTCTCAGTGAGTGTGTATTTTTAAGGGGTTAGCCACTTCACATAAACCCCTGTAACATCGTGTATAAGTTATAAAATACTGTCACTCCAGTACCAAATACAATGGGCTAAAGAAATTATTTGACTATTGCAGAACAATAGCTTTAATTATGGATGACTTTTGAGTACAAAAATGAAACATTTCAGATATACTCAGTAGCTTAGACTGTTAGAAGGTGTTTCAAAAGTAAGAAATGTGACTGAATAAAAAAACTTTTAAGTTTTCTTTTAATTACAGGAGAAAATGACATTTTTTTGGTTTCATAGTCCTCATTAAATGTTATATTCACATCATAATGTCTAGAAATTTTTTGTATTCAACTTCCAATTCTGCTAATTAGTACCACAACCTACTGGAGAATTATAATTTAAGAAGAGAAATGAAGAGAAAAGTTAACCTACCTCAAAAAAAGAAAATCGTTATTATTCATGTGTTACTACAAGACTATAATAATAATCATAATTAATTTTATTTTATTTTTTATTTTTTTCTCCCAAGAGAGAAAGCATATATTATAAAATCTCTGTACTGGAAGAATCAAATCCAAGCGGAGCAGTCACACTCACTTCTCCCTCCCTCTGCTTCCAACCACACACATGCTCCTTCTGGGCCAATAAACCAGGGATCACCCAACCAGGATCAGCTTAGTGATATGCAGGCACTTGTCCCCTAGACTAAGCTCTGCTTCCTACAGGCACAACAGGCAATAACTTCAAAAATGCCAGTACAAAGACCACATCCTAAACACTGCGTAAGCACTTGAGCTTTGGATAACTCTTGTTTTGCCTCATGGAAGACCACATCTGATGGCTAGCTGCTGGGATATGATCTGATTTTTATTACCCAAGCCAATAACTAGCACGCAGTGCAAGTGAGATAACATGAGCTATAAGTACAAATATGATAGTGTATTGAGCAGCCAAGTCTCTGGAGAGAGAACAGAGAGGAAGGCATTTTGAGATTCTACTAGAAATCATTGTCTCTCTGCAAGGGTTTTCAAAGTACCTATAGGGAAAAAAAAATAACTTTCAACAGTCACAACTGTGTTACATTTGATAATGTTTTGTATTGTGAAATACAAATTCCATTTGAGGTACTTTGAAAATTTCCTGGTACAGATTCATTTTATTCAATTACCCAAGTAAGTTTAAAATGATGAAATGAGAACTTATTCATGTTGCTTGTGGGTTAAACTTGACTGTAGCACCACAGAACAAAGTGGTGTATTCTTATGGACACTTTTGCATACTCAAAAATCACTAAACTTCACAGCTAATGATGGCAAATACAGTTGAAGTATACAAACAGTATGCACATTTACATATGCAAGGAACAAAAACTGTAACAGCACAAGCATAGTTGAAATCCTATTTTGTGTACAAATATGTTTTTCCTCTCTTTATGTGTAAGCCTGGAGTTTTCTTTCTATTTTGGCTTGTGATATTAACATTATTATGAACAGCTTACTTGTTTATGGCAAACAATTAATAATTTGACTTGTTTCTGATTAAGACTGTATATTTACTCAATCTTCTATAAACCTTTCCTTCTTCATTTTATATTTATTGCCACACCCTCTGCACATACAACAACAATGACAACAAAACCACAAAAACAAAACAAAACATAGTTGTCAAAGGCATTGAACGTTAGAAGGCAATTCAGGTAGCAAGCAAAATACTGCTATTCTGAAAACAGGTTATGACTCAGAATTTAAAAGTAAATTGTCTGTCTATGGAAAATAAATGTAAAAGAGAACATTTTTTATCCACATAACATTTGGTATACTTTATTTTTTTTCACAAATTTTAGATCTCTGCTTCTTTTCTACTAGGGCTTTGAGTCAATAACCCATGTAATTATCATGTTCTGGATTCTCAAAGATCTGCATCAACCCACATCCTGTTAACAAATAGTCCCCTAGATTGCCCATCAAGGTCCATGGGGCCACCATTAGATAAGAATGGGTTTTAGACACACAAAACCTTGCTGAAGCTAAGGGCTTCATTAAACAATTTTAAAGAGAGGTCTGACTTTATCAAATGCCACACATGGGCACAAGTCTAAAAGTAATTTTATAAGGAGACCAATGACAAAATTTCCTGGGGTTCTAAAACTAAAAAAAAAAATAAAAAAATAAAAAAAAAGAGAGAGAGAGAGAGAGGGAGAAAACTGGCTCAAGCTTAAATAGCATAAGTGCAAAGAGAGTAATTCACATTTAAATGTGATCATTATTTTGTAAACTATTTTGCAATGCTAGTAATGACATTTACCCACTACAACCTTAATTTTTTGCTTTGGACTTTTACACTCAGGCTTTTGTCAATATTTTAATAACATAAGAAGTTGTTTATATAAAACAAAAGTTAATTGAATCTGGCACTTTGTATTTGAATGTTCACATGAAACCTAATAAATAAAAGTTGTTCACCTCTGGACAAGTGGTAAAGATGTAAGACTCATCCGGATATGTTAAAGATTCGTAATTATTTTTATTTATTTTTTTGTCATAAGAAATGGATGTGGTAGTTCTAACAGCATGGACATTATTTCCTTTAAATCTGTAGTAGGGAGCAAGAAAGAGCTGAGCTCTTTATAGAGAGCAGACAAAGACTGTTGAAAGTTGCAAGCATACCTTATCTCCCTTATTTGAATATAAAGGTTCTCAAAGGTTCCTTCTCAGTATCCTAAAGAAGGATTATTTATTATTATTACTTTTTTTTTTTTGATTCTTTATCATTGTCATATGATAAGAGCCTTCCTTAAATTTTGGTTGTTTCTGGAAAATTTTTCTTACTAAAGAACTTGCTTGTGGCCTTTTCAGGTGTCTCCTCATGACCCAGAAATGGAAGAAAAGATTGATTTGTCTTCCCAAGTCTGTTTTTTTTTTTCTGTAGTAATGCCAATGCACATCTGGAGTTCTTCTATCAGCTATTTTATTTTTCTTTATGTATTTGTTGTGAGACAATCCCTTACAGTTGAAGTCTCTATGTGTTTTAACATCTACTTTTCTTATTCTTTTTTTATAGATCATCAGGTTGAGTTTTTGTTGTTGTTGTTGTTTTTCCCCCAGTGCTTTCTTGAGTTCTTTCTGCAAATATCCCTTTTTCCAGTCAGCAATAGCTTAAAAATATTTCTGCTTTGTTGCAGCCTCTTCCAGCTTTCTCACTTTGTTTTCTAAACTTCTTCTCCATAGTATCCTTATTTTTCTTTCATGCTTGCAGCTCTGTTGGTATATTTTGAGACTCTCCAATCCCTTCCTGATCTGCTTTTGAGGAAAACGCTTTTGACAGGTTGAAAGATGTCTTTCAATTCAAGCAGTGACGTGATCAGCTTCCTCTGACTTTGAAACATCATTTCCTGCAGCCATGATCTGTCCAACTTGGAATTCTTTTATTCTGGCTATCCATCACCACCGCACACCACAGATGATTTTTTTTCTCTAGAATGGGTTTGAATTTTTTTGTCTGGAGTAGCAGTATGCTCAGAATTTCATATCTAGTTTAAGATGTCTTTTAAAATGTCACATTAAACAAGTATATCATAGGTCAAAGATACTATCATTATTTTCTTCTGCAGGGTTTTCAGGATTTATTCCCATTTCTTAAGACTTGGTGCACATAAAAACACGGGTCCACTTACAGTATGCAGCTGATTAACTCATAGTTTGCCACACCCCACTGCTTAGCTGGCCCTGTACTCTGAAGATACTCTGAAGGCATCTTTTTGTTCAAGATAGACATTGGCTCACTGGAAGCTCTTCTTAAGACCCGGTAAGAGGAAGATAAGACAAAGTTTGGATACATCATCAAATTTAGAGTAGATAGTGATGTGTAAATATGGCAGTGAAGTATGTAACTTTTATCTTGACAAGCACTCTATTTTCAAGGAAAATAGGTCCATCATCACACCATTAAAACATTTTTCCAAAGGATCTTATCCTTTCCAGGTGACTCTCATGTGATATTATAGCTTCAAAATGTGATTCATTTTTTGCCATGAGAAAAATGCCTGGAGGTGTGGGATCATATAGGAGAGAGCTTCTAATATGGTAACGCTAATGGCAGAATAACACAGAGTTAGCATAAACTGAAAAGTCAATCTGCCTGCTGGTAGCTGAAGTACAAGCATGCTTACTTTTAACTGAGTTTATGGATGTTTGTATATATATTTGCATGTACAGCTTGTATACATGTCAGTCGTGTTCCACAGTGCCAGCTCAGTTCCATAGGTTTACAATCCTGACTTGGGAAAACCTACAAACATATCTAGCTACACAGCTAGGTTTTTACACTGGAAAAAGAATATGCGGAGCCCTCTATTTCAGATCTCAAAGCTATCAATTTTCTCACCTATCATTGCTCTGATAACCACTTACTGCTCTAGTTTCAAGGTTGCTCTGGCTTCCTGAAAAGAGGGGACTTACCTTTCCAATTGACACCTGTGGCACAATCCATTTTTCTGACAGATTATATTAAGACAAGTGTGCTAACTGAATATACTCTAACATGAAAAAAAAAAAAACAGACATAATTGGGTCACAGAATCTACAAGAGCATAGTGTATAGAAAGAAAACAAGTTGCAAACCTTGCATAAGACAAATGAACATAAAAAGTATCATTCTCTAAGGGATTCTGTTAATTGAATACATTTAAAATTTTCAGAGGCAGTTAAAGCTGACACCTGCTGTTTTATAGATTGACATGGTTAGAAGCTATCTAGCTCTTTCCAGTAAGCTGAAGAAGCAAAACATCTAATTAAACCCAAAGCTGTAAAGGCATTTAGTCAAATTGTTTAAAGTGTTCTTTTTTAAGATGTAAAATTGGCTAGGCTTTATTGGCACAGATAGTTTATCAAAGCTAACAAGTAAAATTGTGGAAGCTCAACAAAACTTGGGTGTTTGTACAGACAAAGATTCTGTGGAGCTTAACTTTTTGAAAAGCCTAAAAATGGATTAATACGACACTTAGACTAAACTCGAAAGAGAAATATCTGTATTTTACCTACTAAAAGATTTAGGTCTACAACATTGTTATCTCCCAGAGGCTGAAAATGTGCCAAATATTAATAAATCTTGCAAGTTTATAATACTTTTTTGAAAAATAATATTTTATATTTTACCAATTCACATAATGTTTCAGGAAATTGCATGCAAAATTTAGAAAGCTGGTGTTCAAAATATCTAAAAGTAATGGCCATGCTGATATACCAAAGCCACCTTTAATACCATATGCTGAAAAAAAAGGACAGCATTCTATGAAAACTGCTACGATTTGCCTGATGTAGTTGCTCAATCCATTAGTAGTATTTTCATAGCATCCTCAGTCCAAATTGCATTATACAGTAAGAGAGGTGTGAGAAAAGTGGCAGTTTCCTCTTCCAAGGAGTTATCATTTAAGGGTCCTATTCAGCACTTCTTACTGGAGAATATCACACACTGACTTCAGAGGGGGCTTTCCAAAGGAGGGAGTGAATAAGGACTGCTGAATAGGACTCTACAAAGACACAGCAGGTACAGCTGGTGCAATTCCATACAGACAAAGCATTGTACAATACAATGTAGACAGTTAAAGCAGTGCATTATGTATCATTATGAAAACCATCCATTTTACATATAATTTATAATATGAAAGTATTTATCCTCCCTCCAAGTTTTGCTCCATTTTTTGAGAGTTTTATCAAACTATTATTGCATGGTAAAGACCACTTAGTATGGAAATACTATGATAAAACTTTAAATTCAGTTGATGAAACAAACATATGAACTTTTCCTTAAAAAAAAAAAAAAAAAAAAAAAAAAAAAAAAAGTATCTGTTGATTCTCTTTAGTATGGGACAAAGAATTAAAAAATAAAAAAAAATAAAATAAAATAAAATAAATAAAATTAAATAAAATTAAATTAAATAAAAACATTCTTATTAAAGTCCAAAATCTCCTATTCATAAATTTCAAGGTGCCATACATGAATTAATAAAGGAAGCCTTACAGCATTATAGTGAGGATGCTATTGTTCTCTTTGTAAAGAAAGGGAAATCAAGATGGAAAGGTAACATTTCTTAAAGAGCTATACTTTTACTGATTATGGTATTTTAACAGCCCAGATAAATGCTTGTAAGGTCTGAACTCTATTGCAATTATGCTTGTCTGAAATATTAGATTTAGACCTTCAGCTAAATTACTATGGCCTGAGAAGTTGCCATGTCGCCTGAACACAGTGGCCATGAGTGTGCCCCTACCCCCGGCAAATGCAAGATAAAGCCGTTTAACTTGACCTTGTTTACATTCAAGTTGGTAGTCGTCCTGGGCTCTCAATCACAGCAGCAGCATTAAGTATATCATTATATTTGCAAATACAAACACTTGGGTTCATGTCTGGGGAGGTATATGAAGGAAGAGTTTACGTGCTTGAATTTATTGGAGAGTGGAGACTGGAAGGCCTTGGCAACAATAAACATCATCAAGTGCACTGCAAGATACAATAATACTTTTAGCATTATGCTTCAGAGTGAATTCATGGTCTCCATAAGTGCCCCCTTAAATACAAATGGACTCATAGCAGTATTATAGTTTTATTAACACTGTAGACAACAGATGGGTAAGAATGATCCTTATGCTGCTACATCCTTTTTAGCAAGCCCTCAGTTCATCACTTTATTAAGTAAAATACAATATATTCCCTGTAGCTGCTGAACATTAATCTGAACATAGCTACAAAAAATAAATTTGTTATCTGTACTTCCTTCTGATTCCTAAAAATAATGTGGGGGAGAAAAAAAAAAAAAAAGCATTAAAAGATGAGCTAAGAGCTTTCTGAAGAAGCAGTGTACAGCACTGACTTGTATCACCAGCGATGGACCTGCTACAGACCAGAGAACAAGAGGTCAGAGATAGGGATTACAGCTCCTTAGAAAAGAGAGATGATGTATCTGAGTCAATATTGCTGCAACTCTATACAGAGTTTTAAATTTTATTTTAGTTATTAAATGAGTGCAACTTGCTAACATCTGAACTACATTGCGCAGAGAAACATGATTTACACAAACTGCATTCACCACATATGTAGCATAAACTGTGTGTGAAACCAAAGAAAATGAGACAAATATTGTGTGTTTTTTTTCCTCTCATGTTTCTCTGACTGCCCACATATGAGTCACATGTTTTGCATAACCACAAAATAATTTTCACTGTTTCCATTGATGGCTCTTTGTGAAATTCTGGAAGTAAACCTCAGTTTAAACACGCATTTGTTCCTTGTGGCTTATTTGCTCAATCTATATATAGAAGAAATTCTGAAAGTCACAGAATTGTCTACTTTATGTAAAAGAGTACAAAAAACTATCCTCTTTAGTTTAATAATTTGTATGGCTTTCATTAGCAAATGATTAAAAAAAAAAAAAAAAAAAAAAGCTACATAGAAACTTCAAAAAATAAGCAGTATTGTCCCAACATCTCATCTA
This sequence comes from Cygnus olor, assembly GCF_009769625.2. Classification (NCBI taxonomy): domain Eukaryota; kingdom Metazoa; phylum Chordata; class Aves; order Anseriformes; family Anatidae; genus Cygnus; species Cygnus olor. The sequence continues at coordinate 129,667,051 of NC_049170.1, forward strand.
CTTCATTTTTAATGTCCAGTTTTTCAGGGTTTGAGAAGAGGATGGCACAAGACATTCCAAAGCCACATATGCTCCCATTAGAGAGTCTGTCATGCTAATGGAACCTTAGAAGGGAGACAGTTGAATTCTCCCGTTTTACCATAGAAGGAGCACAAGAAAAGATAACCAGGCCAAAATAGGTTCATCGTGACAAAAGTATTACCAGTCTCTGGCTATCTTTAGTTATCAGTGAAGGGATAGCACCAAATTTCTTAAATTACCACCACCCTACCCTATGGTGAAAGGTGAATTAAATTCTCAAGCTCCTCTGATTCTTAGTCCTTCAAAGACTGCCCAGAAATTGACCATTAGGACCAGGGCATGGGTGCCTGCCACCTGTAATTGACAATGACATTACACATAACGTGTGATTGATGGTGCAGACCAAGTTTCTGAGTCTTGACAAGTTACATTACATTAGCTAATACCGGGTCATTACACGTGTGCATTCACAGTATGGTGCCAGTTCAGCCCTTGGCTATAGGCTTTAAGTTGAATTACATTAGAGTTGGGAGTGTATGGATGGACCAATATTGTTTAGCTAATGTCTGGTAACTTGGTCATACCTCTGAGTCTCCGGGCAGACAGTGTAGCCCAGGTATAAACTACTATCCCATAGCAGAATAACTCCAAAGACCACTGTCTAATCATTGAATAACTTGTTCTTTTCTTATCATCAAACATTTTAAAAATCTAATGTGCCAAAATACGTTTAGGGCCTTGGTTCATCTAGGAAATATACATATACGTATATATATATATATTTAATTTAAAATTGCTTTCTTCATTACAAAATATTTTTCCAATCACTACTTGTCAAGCAACTAGTTAAAAAAAAAATAAAATAAAAAAAATTTTTAAAAAGTGTTTCAAAGACTATCTTCAATACAAGGTAGTAATGGTGAACACAAGGACATTAAAGACATGAAATTTAACGAGCAGATAACATACCTGATAGAGTAAGTATTTCAGGCCAGTATGAATACCCCATTATTTTGCAAATTAAAAACAGTAAAAACTTAAGAAAAGATGCTTAGAATCATGAACAAAAGAAGTCTACATTCAGTTTTTACAGCTGTTCACCCAGTATACTAACTTTCATTCTACAAACAAGACAGCTGCTCCCAGGAGATACAGATTCTCAGTGGCATTTTACTGCAGTGGGGGCTTCAGCTAAAGTCCTTGTATCACTTGCTACACATGCACACCAGAAAGCAGCAGCTAAGTGGCCTCAGCAGGAGGGCACTTCCAGCTTGCACAGCCCTGGGACTCCAGCAAGGGAATGGCAAAGCTGAAGAGAAGTGTACATACCGCACTTAGAAAAGTGTCTGCATCTAACATTTATCTTGTTTAAAAAATAAATCAGATTTCCTGATTTAATAACAATATTTGAGTTAGATTAGGGAAGTAATAACTATTCCTTACTTTATTAGTTAAATCCTAACTATTATTAGGACTACTTCTGTTTGACTGATTCCTAGGGGATTTTAGAAGAGAAGTGCCAAAAGAATGGTAGAGTGTATGGTCTGTGCTGAGGTGAAGATCACAATTTGTTAAGCATTGATCAAAATAATTTTCAACAAGTGCTACAACATTTAAGAAAATATAACTGACAACCTGGCATGAAGCGTGTGAATATTTTGAGTCTTAAATGCCCAAAGTGTACAAAAAAGATTCTAAAAATATAATAATAATAATTTCTAAGCCAAAGCTTAAAACAAAAATCCATCAAGGCCATTAAATTTTAAACTCAACACTACTAAATTGCTTTAATGTCTTCGATAGCATGCAGTTAGAAACATAATAATGTATTTGGTGAGCATTTCATACTTTTTGACATAAATTACTTTATTTGATTTTTTTTTCTTGTAGCTGGTAAGAGGAAAAACATTATGCATAGTAAACACCATTACATGACTGGATCACAAGTACCCAAACAACAATTTGAGCAAATGTGCTTAATTTAAAAGAATTTAACTGTGTTTTTATCAGCAGTTCATATGTCATCATTAGTGGACATCTTCTGAAGATGGTCTCACTGAACTGTAATGCCACCAGAGGATGGAAATGACTGCTGAATACCACTGTAAATAGTGCCTCATCCTGTGTTCTTGGCCACTCCAGCACTGAGCTTCTCAGAAAATTGAGATAGTGTTTTACATCAATCAGATATACTAGCTAATAAAGAATATTAGCTAACACAGGATTTATAACCACCTTGAAATAAGTAAAAATCACATCTCTATTCAGCTAATAAACAAAGCTGAACTTCAAAGGAAAGGTGTGGGGCTTTTTTTCTTTAATGCTTTTTAGTGTGATATATATGTAATGATGTTTTCTTAGTGCATTTCCCTAAAAACATCTCTAGGGCAGAAATGCTTATGAGTTTAAGGAAACGTAAGACCCTAAGGGGTCCTCACTTCAGTTAGAGATTTCCTAGTTGGCATTCAGTGAAAAAATGTGTATTTTCTTTAGGGCCAATCTTACAAAATCTTACTTCCTAAAGAAAAATCAAGAGTTGATGTATATCTGTGGCGTGTTAACTTCCCTGGAATCATGTTTTGACCACTGTATGAGTGCATGGAAACGTAACAAGCCTGTACACATTAAAATGGAGGAATCTATGAAGTGTGTTGTATAGATGCAGCTATTGCTGATACAATTAATGAATTTCCCAGAGAGTGTTTTGACTCCACAGTGCCCCTTCTTATCCTCTTGGTCTCCTCCATTTGCTTTCTGGGGACTTGATCTCTGCATACTAATGTCAGTGTTTTGCTAACTGTCATTGTGCTATCAAGTCCTGAGAGAGATAGCACATCTGGCACAGTAAAAACAAGCAGCCAGCTACAAAAAAAAAAAAAAAAAAAAAAAAAAAAAGGCAACAAGCAAACAAAAAAAAAATAGAAAAACAAGTTTCTCCTCAGCAACTGGGAATGAGTCAATGAAAAGACATGATCTGCAAAATCCCTTCAAGGCTTTTCATCAGCCTGGACAGGTCATGGATGAAGAGGGGCCTGGAAGTTCAGGGGAGTCTTTGGACACATTGTGAGCAGAGAATGAGACATGAAAGGGATGTCAAGTTTGTGTTTTAAGATGCAGTGGGGCAGAAAGAGGAAAAATGACATCATTACTCCTCCAAATCTCTTCCTATAAAACACTGTGACTTCTGACACAACGTGATCTTTCCACTCTTGCCTTATATTGAAAAAAATAACTGCTGATAATATCTAAATTGAGCTTCTGACAGAACTGGATCGCATCTTGCATTCCTTCTCTGCTGGCTGTCCAGGACAGTCTTCTGTTGAAGACTGTGACTTACATCTGACTGAGATATACAGCCTTCTTTCACATGAAATCAAGGCTCCAAGGATGATACCCTTTTCTTTAGCACCTCTGTATGCCACAGGGTCATCCAGAGATTAACTTGGATATCTCTATGTGCACTGCATAGCCTCAGTTTCCAAACTGGTCATCCAGAGATGAACATGGATAGATCTGCTATGTGCACTGCATATTCTCAGTTTCCAACCTGGTATTGATAAGACAGCTGAGCAATAAAGTCTCTGGAGTATAAGGAAAGGTTCTGAGTGTCCTAAATCATTCTCAGAAAGTGAATTTTTAGAAACATTTTTAGAAAGTGTTTAACACATTATATATATTGTAGGGAGCACAGAAGGAAAATGTACAACCTTTAAAAACCTACACATAATCTGTCCCAGTGTGAAGAGATGATACATAAAAACATTCCATAGTGTTTATTTTAAACAATATTTGTAATTCTATGGACACATAATTATTGCAAATTTAATGCAAGCCCCTAAGCAATTTTGTTTTCTTCCACTGAACCCTAGAAATCTCATATTTCCTCCTGCTTTTCCCTAGTTTCAGAGGGAACTCCACAATCCTGTGCAACTCAAAACCAGATTATCTGAGCTCCACGATCATCCTTCACTCACTTTTATGTATCTCCACTACCTCCATTTCAGTGGCTCATGTTGTCCTCCCATGGCAAGGGAGGGGCTTTCTTCCATTCCTCCCGCATCTTTCTCTAGGCCACATCACATATTTGTACAGGTTCTTGATCTTCTTCCCAGCTACCACCTGTGTTAGGGTTTCTCATCCTTCCACTATCCAGTTCCATACCTAAAGTTCTGTGACAACCTTAATATGCACAAGGCCTTTCTCATTCTCCCTCTTTCGTTGAGAATAGCTATGAAACAGACCCTCTTTACCAGCTACTGTTATTGGTCTGAGAGACACACCATTCAGTCCTGTCTATGTGCCAGCCTGTTAAACTTTGATTGGAGTATGCAGAAAGGTTGAGATTAAGGGATGCCAGTAGTCACTTCCTGGTTTTACATACAATTGCAAAAGTGCATGAAACTGTTATGCTCAATAAATTGTTCCTTATCAATAGATAAGGACTCTGTCACCTCCATTTTTTCTCTTTTCCCTCTGGGTTTTCAGTTTTTCTTTAAATTAATTGATAGATTGCATAATCCTTAAAGTTGATTAGATGTGATGTTCAAAACTAAATGCCATGTTACGGGTACAGCCAAATGCAGAAAGGCTTCTGAGTTGAGCACAGGACCTCAACAGGCTCAGATAATTAAACTTTCATTGAATGAAATGTACTCCAGCAGCAATAAACCACGCTGAAATGTGTTTGCTCAGCTACTGACACACTTCTTGGGTGATTGAAGGCACTCGACCCTTGGCCTCATACCTCAAAGTGCAACTTAAACAGGCACCAATAAGCCTTGTGGTAGCTCATTGCTCAATTGCCACTTGTCTTTGATACCTGCTATGTAAGTATGTCTCCATTGATAGGAGGAATATTTCCACCTTATCTAAGTGAACATAACAGACACCAACGAAGGGTGATACATGGCATTGCACTCCGTGATGCTGCTTGGAAATGTCTTTGCAAAGGCTGAGTTCATTTTAGTTATGATTACACTGATCAGAGCTGGCAACTCTTTAAGGACACTTTTCTTAGTGTAAGAGCTCTCTATCCCCATGTGTAAGAAATCAAGCAGGGAAGGCAGGAAACTAGCATGACTGAGCAAGGACCTGCTGGTCAAACTGAGGTATAAGACAGAAATGCACAGCCAGCGGAAGCAGGGACATGTAGCCTGGGAAGAGTACAGGGATGCTATCTGCATGTGCAGGAATGAGATCGGGAAAGCCAAGCTACAGATGGAACTGAGCTTGGCAAGGGATGCAAAAAAATAATAAAGGATTCTATAGGTACATCGGCAAGAAAAGAAAGGCCAAAGAAAGTGTACCCCCTCTGATGGATGAGAAAACTGAAGTGGTAACATCAGACATGGAGAAGGCTGAGGTACTCAACAACTTCTTTGCCTGTCTTCACTAGTGGTCAGGCTTCCCACATCTCTCAAGTCCCTGAACCTCTGGACAGGGGCTGGGCTAATGAAGTCGTTCCCACTGTAAACAAAGAGCAGGTTTGAGACCACCTGATGAAACCAAACAGGTACAAGTCTATGGGGCCTGATGGCATACATCCCAGGGTCCTGAGGGATTTGGCTGAAGTAGTTGCCAAACCTCTTTCCATCATATTTGAAAAGTCATGTCAGTCTGGCAAAGTCCCTGGTGACTGGAAAAAGGGAAATATCCCTCACATTTTTAAAAAGGGTAGAAAGGAAGACGTGGGGAACTACAGACTGGTGAGCTTCACCTCTGTGCCTGGAAATATCATGGAGAAGATCCTCCTAGAAGCAAGGGAAATCCAAGACATGAGTACAGTCTGGGAGAAAAACACACTGAGAGCAAACCAGCAGAGAAAAGCTTTGTGGATCTGGTGAATGAAAAGCTTGACATGAGCCAGCAGTGCATGCTTGCAGCCCAGAAAGCCAACCATACTTTGGCCTGCCTCAATAGAGGTGTGACCAGCAGGTCAAGGGAGGTGATTGTGCCCCTCTGTTCTGCCCTTGTGAGGCCCCACTTGGAGTCCTGCACCCAGGTCTGAGGCCCACAGCACAAGAAGGATGTGGGTCTGTTAGACCAGGTCCAGAGGAGGGCCACAAAGATGATCGGGGGCTGGAGCACCTCTCCTATGAAGAAAGGCTTAGACAGCTGGAAATGTTCAGCCTGGAGAAAAAAAGAAGGTTCTGGGGTGACCTTATTGCAGTTTTCAATACTTAAAGGGGGCTTATAACATAGAGATATAACTTTTTTTTCAGGTAGACAATAACAGGACAAGGGGGAATGGCTTTAAGCTAAATGAGGGGTCATTTAGATAAGAAGTTAGGAGGAAATTCTTCACTCAGAGAGTGGTGAGACACTGGAACAGGTCACACAGAGAAGCTGTGGATTCCTCATCCCTGGAAGTGCTCAAGACGAGGTTGGATGAAGCCCTGGGCAACCCAATCTAGTCGGTGGCGTCCCTTCCCACAGCAGGGGATTTGGAAGTAGATGATCTTTAAGATCCCTTCCAAACAAAGCCATTTTGGGATTCTTGGATTCTAAGATGAAGATCCTCAAGGAACTAAGCTCTGGGTCTATATATGCATGCATATGCTGTGTGTGATTCCTTCCATGGAACTTGTAGGAATGGTGTAACTGTCTTTATTCATTTTTCTTTGAATGGTTGTAACAAAAGTTAGCACAGTTGTTGGAAAAAAAAAAAAAAAAAAGAAAAAAAAAGTCAAAAACAACCCTCCTCCCCTCTCTTTGGTCTGTAGAAAATGTTTTTTTGGGGAAAGGGTTTCGCCAAAGCAATGTTGAGGGAGGAAGAAAGAAATTTAAAAGCTGTGATTGCAATGTATGAGAAGGTGGACAGGAAGGGTATAAAACCCTATGGAAGAGTTCAACAGTGTACAGATCCACAGAGAAGAAGAAAGCAAGCAACCAAGTAAGCTGTGTGGCTAGTCTGGGAACCCTCTGGAGTTCTGAAAGTTCAAACGCATGCAAGAAATGGAAAAAAGTCAGAAAGTCAGGGGATTCATTCAGGAATCATTCATTAGCGGAGTGATTGGAAAGGACCCATCAGCATGAGCATGGTGTCGAGGATTTGTTCCTGTATGAGTTACAGCATATAATGCATAGTAATAAGGCTCTTACCTATGAGCTCTACAGTCTTTCTCTGCCAGAGTCCTTCTGCTCAAATACAAAGCTATACCTTTAAAACAAAACCTGTTCTCCCCTCCTTTGGCAAACAGATTTGGTTTCCTTTCCCACTGCAGCTATGACCAGCTACTCAAAGAGTGCCTCATGCAGACTGTCATATTCAGTGCAGGGTCATAAGGCTTTTCCCTGTGTTTTAAGAGAAAGAGGAGGACACAGCACTGAAATATTGGTCATTTAGGGACTGAGTTTTGAAGTGAACTAAAGATGAGTTAGAAATCCCACTTCACACACTCTAAGCTCCAACCCCTGTGTTGGAGTTAAAGTCCTGTATATTGCCTGTGAAGATTTATCCATAGCACAAAGCCAGAGCCCCAGGCCTGATCTACACTAAAAAGAGGTTGTTATGTGAATTATACTAGAAAATTCTTTGAATGGAGAGGTACCTTACATAATCAAAAGACTCCTTTTTTAACAGTAACTTCTATGACAGTTTCCAAAAAGAATAAGAAGTAATATTGCAAGGAAAACATCATAGCTGGGTCAGGGAAATTATTTTTTTCACACTCTGTTAGAGTTGTGTCAGTAGCACTTTTAAGTTTAGATTGACACCAAAAGAAGCAAAGGCCTATGTCAGAGTACAAGAATTGTCCGTACTAGTACCCCACCCTTGAAAGCACCTGTTTGTTGTTGTTGCTGAACAGAGGGCTAGAAACAAAAAAGTTTGCTGCAGAGGTTTATGTCTCTCTTCTTTCTGAATGTAATTCATGAAAAGTGCTAAGAAATAGTAAGACTCATGGACCTGACAGACTTCAACTTAAAAAAAAAAATTAAATGCACAAAGAAAAACAAGACAAAACAATAAAACCCTTAGGTTTAGATTACAGCTAAAATGTACCTGGTGTTTATTTGTACAAAATAAAAATTACCTTAGTTTTAATGTAAATTTTAAGCTTCCTAATTTGTTACTTATTGGTAACATTAGGCTTGAAAGACATGCTAAACATTGTCTGGTAAAGAGAAATTCAGTGTTATTGCTTGCTATTTGCAAATGAACTCTTAAGTCTTTAAGAATGCCGTCAGATTTCAATATGTATGAGAGATTCTGCTGTTTTTATTGGAAAAGCTTACAAAGGATGGCTTACAATAGAAGGCAAAATGTTTGATCTTTCTTATGAAAGCTCACTTACTGCTACAACTGTGGCCTTATAAAACATGACTGAAAACAGACCTGGTTTAATATAATCACGTTTATTAATACTTCTTACTAATGTAGCATTTTGTATGCAAGGATTTGGCATATTTTATAAATATCAGTTAAACTTCACAATGAGGCTGCAGTGCATGCAATACTGTGTCACTAAGCCCATTCTCTACAGGGATAAACTGAATTTCCTATCCTACATCTTCTCCATGGAATCAAGCACTGGGACATGATTGTCCATACAATTAAAATACTAATGTGATTGCTGGAATGGTTATTGGCTTCAGCTAACCATCCCTCTTCCAGACAATGCCAGAGCCAAGGACTAGTTCAAACAGGTCATTTGGACATAATCACCTTGTGCTAGGAACAAGAGAGTCTGACCATATGGATTTAAGATATGGATTCAAGATTTAAGTCCTGCTGTAAAAGAATGGTCTCTGGCCAATTCCATCTACTAGCACATAACGTTCCTAGTACACAGCATAATGCCACTCATGGATTCCTGATCTAATTTGAGTTATACAAACAGGACAGCTCAATGAAGCATTTACTAGCTCTGATGGAGCAAAGTGCTAAGTATCCTATTCTACTTCCACTTGTTCAGAGTTGTGTTGTCACATCATTCAACTGAGATCTCCATGGTAAGGCAAGTAGAAGCTTTTGCAAAAGCAACAGGATAGGAAGGAATGGCATAGATTCACAGATGGGAGATGATGGTTGGCTGACTAGAGGAGTCCTATGTGTTGAGGCAGAAAACTGGCCACTTACGCTACTGCTGAGGTGCTCAAGAACCTAGAGTTCACTGGATTTGAGTTGGGGTGGCCAGAGTGCTGTGGCACCCAGCACAGTCAGCACTTGTTTCTCAATGTCTTGAGAAACGTTGATATTTTTTCATTCCAATGGGAACCAATCTTATCACAGAAAATGGAAGAGGGAAGACAGGAATTGAAACAAGAAGATGTGTACTAACAGCTTTTAAATAACTCTTGATACTGTCAGACAAGGGAGAGAGGTGACAATAAGGAAGATAAGAAAGGGATGTGTGATGATGGCTGCTGTTGGAGATTTCAGGAGGTTTACCCCTGCACCACTTTAGCCTCTCTCTGCAACATGTATTGCTCCATCTACCTTTTAATCCTCTTGAAGCAACAGCAATACAACAGCAGTAAAACAGAACCCCGACTTTCCCAAAATCTTGTCTAGCATTTTTTTTTATTTTTATTATTTCAATTATTATTTTTCTCAAGCAACCAGATGTCTTTGGGCACAGACCACTGTTCCCTGGGGTTTAAGCTAACTGCCTTAGTTAGACATTGGAAAGAGTTCACAGAATCACAGAATCATCTAGATTGGAAGAGACCTCCAAGATCACCGAGTCCAACCTCTGACCTAGCACTAACAAGTCCTCCACTACACCATATCACTAAGCTCTAAATCTAAACACCTTTTAAAGACCTCCAGGGATGGTGATTCAACCACTTCCCTGGGCAGCCTATTCCAATGCCTAACAACCCTTTCAGTAAAGAAGCTTTTCCTAATATCCAACCTAAACCTCCCCTGGTTGCCCAGGGAGGTGGTGGAGTCACCATCCCTTAAGAAAGTTTGGATGCAGTACTTAGGGACATGGTTTAGTAGGTGATAATGGTGGTAGGGGATGATTGGACCATATGATTTTGGAGGTCTTTTCCAACCTTAATGATTCTGTGATTCTATGGTGGAGTAGCTAGACTCACTTCAAATCATATTGCAACACTGATGTAGTTACATTACTATTGGGACTCACTCTAGTTTCTCTGCCGAGAATCACGTTAGAAATCATGTTACATTAGAACCAGTCATGTGGAGTTACAAACCATGCTCTTGGCTCTTGTGGTGGTTTTACTCAGGTGGGCAGCCGAGCTCCACCACAACCACACTCTCACTCCCCCTCCTCAAAAGGAAAGGGGGTGAAAATATGATGAAAAGGGCTGAAGGGCTGAGATAAGGACAGGAAAATCACTGAAAACTTATCTTCATGGGCAAAACAGGCTCAGCATAGGGAAATTAGAGAAATTTATTGCCTATTACTAACAAGATAAAGAAGTGAGAAACAAAGAAAACAAATTAAAAACACCTTCCCCCCATCCACCCTTTTCCAACTCCTCCCCTTGAGTGGTGTAGGGGAATGGGTAATGGGTGCTGCAGTCAGTCCCTATTGCTTTGTCTCCACCGCTCCTTCACGGTCACTGTCTGCCTCTGTTCCAGTCTGGGGTCCCTCCCACGGGATGCTGTCCTTGCCAACCTGATCCTGCATGGGCTTCCCATAGTCAGGAGCTCTTCAAGAACTGCTCCAACATGGGTCCCCCACGGGCAGCAGCTCCCCCCAGACTCCCTGCTCCTGTGTGGGCTCCTCTCCACAGGCTGCAGCTCCGGCCCGGGGCCTGCTCCTGCGGGGGCTCTCCATGGGCCGCAGCCTCCTCCAGGCCACATCCACCTGCTCCACCGGGGGCTCCTCCACGGGATGCAGTGTGGAGATCTGCTCCATGTGGGACCCATGGGCTGCAGGGAGACAGCCTGCACCACCAGGGGCCTCTCCACAGGCCGCAGGGGAACTGCTGCTGTGTCCCTGGAGCACTTCCTGGCCTCCTGCTGCACTGACCCTGGGGGCTACCGAGCTGGTTCTCGCTCCTTGCTCTCCCAGCTCCTGTTGTGCAGGTTTGTTTGTTGGTTTGTTTTTTCCCTTTCTTAAATCTGCTCTCACAGAGGTGCAAACAACATTGCTTATTGGCTCGGGTCTGGCCAGCGGCGGGCCCTTTGGAGCCGGCTGAAACTGGCTCTTAATCTAACATGGGGCAGCTTCTGGATTCTTCGCACAGAGGCCACCCCTGCAGCCCCCTGCTATAATAGCCTCCCCCAGAAAACCTTGCCACATAAACCTACCACAGCCCTATGCATGCTTCATTGTGTCATGTAAAATTGCATAAACTCTATTGATTTTATTATTTTTGTTATATTATTTCATAAATTTATTTTATTTATTATTTTATGGATAAACTATTTGATTACAATTACTGTTTTGTGGATTACTGAAATATATAAAGAGCAACTTTTTAGAAGAAATTCAAAAAGCCTGACTTCAGAATGTGTGACTGAGACATGTTTTCAAACAATATCCCTGCACCTGCCAGAACATGAAAAATATGGAGTCAGTTTCCTGCGCCATAGCAGTGAGCCTTGATGCATATCCCTCCATGACTTTTTGTGCTGGCTGCATTTTTCAGAGGCATGTGCAGAATTAGGCTTAGTTGCCAAAGATGTTCACAAATTAAAGATTTTTTTATGGAGTATCTTGGGCTTTGTCCAAAACTAGCCAGCTAGAGGAAACTTTGGAACAGCTGAGGACCTGAGTAAAGAGCCAGTCATCTAAACACTTTTGAAGACCTTATAACTTGAGCAAGATTAATAAAAGTCAAGCCTGGATAGGAAGCCAGTGTCTTGGCTTGGTTTATATTCCTTTGTAATCTTCTCCATTTCTCCCATTTCTCCTTAATTCTCATTTATGTTATCACTTGCGGATGATTTTTTTTTTAATAAACTGTAGTACAGTCACACAGTGTATCCGTGTATAAAACAAAACTAATAATAGATATAGATTGTCAGATACATTATTACTTATTGGGTGCCAATAATATTTCATAGGTAGAGAGTGGGAACTGACTTCCAAATTCTCATGTTTTCTGTGCACATCCACTCAGCTAAAAAGGATAAGGCCAGCTGCAAAGTTCAAGTTTACAGGCATGGTATCAGGCAGATTCTGCAGCATGTAGCACCATGGGAATGGATAAGCCTCTTTCTGGAGTGTTGTCAAAAGGAGGCAGTGGAGGGCAGCTACAGAACCTGAACTAGTGACCAGATCTGCCTTTCCTTCCACCTCCTTTCCTGATCTATCTGCTTTCTGTTCAGCTTGCTTAATTGTGTGAAAATACAACTTCCACTGGGCAAATCTTGATGGCATAAACATCTTGAGTTTGTATTGAAAACCCACAGTGAGAGCTAAAGACAAGATGAATTAATACAGATTTTTGTGTTTATGGCCACATCACCTCTGAAGTCAGTGCCATTGCTGCACCAGTCCAGTTTCTTCCTGTTTATAATGGAGAATGAGGCACAGAATAACTGATGTCTTTGCTTTGTATTTGCTGAAGTCAGTGTATATAACCAATATTTTCTGCATAGCATCACCAAGCTTAGGTGCCAGCAAATAAAAAGAGTTAAGGGCTCCTTGCACTCAATCGACTTATTCCGGGATAGAATCAGACACACCAAAATGTACTTCCTTGGAAGTTAATGAGCTAGAAAGAGGCCACTTGAGAGAGAAGTTTTGAATTATGAGGGCCAAGTGGGTAATTTCACTTTCAATAGTCAGCTTCTCAGTGGGTCTAAGCAAACTGGAAAATATGGAAGTCTGGTGTTTATGAGCCAAGACACAGGCCAACCCTGTAAATGGCAAAGTTCTTTATAAATATCTATTATTGAAAAGAAAACACACAACATTATCACTTCATACTGTGATAATTACAAAGCAACATTTGGCAAAGTGTCACTGGACTGGCTCTTTCTTGACTTATTCATACACAAACACGAAGCTGGAGACAACCCCTCAGCAGGAGTCTTCACATTTCCTCTACCAATACATCTAGCTGCTCTGTGCAAGGTTTAAGCTAAAGTCAGAAAATGTAAGTGCAATGGAGTCATGATCATTCCATTCCTGGAGTGAAATAAGTTTTTAAAAAAATAATCTTACTCTTCAAAGACAAGTGACTCTTTGAAAAGTTTGCACATACTGATGAGCCGATTTCACATTTTGTCACTAATCCACCCAGGCTGTTCTAATGAATCACTAAAAATTAAAGAATCAGATGAACAGATAAAGGTCAGATGACAAAAACAATGCAAAGTCAATATTCAGAAAAATGACAGTCTTACCAAGACCACATTTAGCAGCATGGTATTAGTAATGTTATGCTTTTAACCAGAGGTTAATCTGCAATTTTATATTTTTTTAAATTACCCAGACAGAAATTCTTTCTGGACTATTAACTTTTTTAGTATTTAGATCACAACTCCTAAAGACTTAGCTATATTTTGACAGGTACTGACAAAGAATGCCATGGAATTGTGACTCAATTGTCACCTTCGGCGTTTTCAAGCTGAAAAACTCAGGATGAGTGCTAGGTACTAATTAGAACTGTTATATTAGGAAAGCAAATACAATGGTGTCTAACATTAAACAAAGCACAGTTCTCATCACAAATGGTTTCTTTTGTGTGCGGGTTAGTCTAAAAAACCATTTTGCATGCTAATGAGGCACAAACAATAATTGCCAAAGTAACTAGTTTCACACAATTACAAAAACCACATAAAAAGCCCTATTGTTTGTTGTCTTATGATTTTTAATGCTAATTTTGCACTCAATAATTTGGGGATTTCATTTGTACCACAGTGTGCAATTTGGATTTTGTATGTGTGAAGGTGAAGGCTTCTAATAGGGAGAAAAGGGCACGAGGAAACAAGCCCAAATGTACAAAAGTAAAAGAAACAGTCTTTCTCAGGGAAGAGACTGGACAACCGGAAAGGAGAGGGAGAGAAAAGAAGTGGTGAAAAGGGGACATTTCCTCTGCGAAAAGAGGGAAATCAGAGCCGAGAAGACGGAGGCTGGAGGAGCTGGGAGGCACGCAGACCAGCTAATGAACATCACTGAGCTGACACATCCTGTGGCTTGGAATGCATGACAAAGCCAGGAGTCACGCACAGATCTGAAGGAGTACAGAAAATTAGAGAGTAAAAAGTCAGATGGTTAAGTAGTTAAAAATAAAAAGTTTGGGGCCCTGCTCTTCCCTGGAAGGATCTCTCATTACAGCCCATACAAACCATTTATAATCCTGAGAAAGAAAGATTGGACCCCTTCTATTTTAGTGTAGACTCTGACTGCTCTGGCTGAAATTTTTGCCTGTATTTCTGTGATTTGTCCTTTCATCTTACAGTCACTTGTCTGCAAATTAAGTGGAGAAAAACATACCATATGGCATTTTTTCCCTCTGATTCACCCCAGCCTTCAGTTTGTTATTTTCTAATTGAATAAAATATCTTACTGTTGAACAGGGATTTTGCATTGCTTAGAGAAAATGTGCATTACTTGGAATCTTTTTACTTCTCTGAGCCTAAAGAACACCTACCTTTGGAAAAACACTGTTTTAAGGTCAGAATTGAATACATTTTGCTCTAAAGAGCATTCTATATATTGTTATCAGGGAATGATAAATTTTACATTCTTGTTTCTCTTAAGAAAATACAGTTTTGTGTAAGGCCTGTGCTAGTCTGAAATCCTACCTAAAGCAATGTCTAATGTAGAGAGCACAAAACTTGAGTGATGGTCAGAATTCATTTTCCTTTTGTGACAGTCGCTCTCCTTCCATTTACTGTGATGTTAAGCATTTCTGCAGATCTCCCTCTCTCTCCCTTCTCTTTCCCTGTGTGTTATGCTACTAGTGTTGGCACAGGAAATAAATTTAAAATCAATACATGTTGGTATTGTTAGATATTGTAATGTGGTTGTGTGGGTGTTGTTTTTTTTTTTTTTTAAATCACATTAATCTCACCATAACTAGCTGAGCCCAGCACTTTCACCCTTTCATCCTCTACATTCTTTCTTTTTCTGTCGCCAGCTTTCTGAATGTATTTTCCATAATAATATATCCTCCTACTATTGTTGATCTCTTCAGCATATTCCCGCACACATATACTCTGCCCCATTCAGGTTTTGTTTATGGTTTTTACTTGGAAAAATCATGAAGTCTCCAGGAAAATGCTTTTTACATTTTTCTGCTAATCTGCAGCATTTCAGAAATATTACCAATTGCTACGTGAATAATTGATTCATGGCTGTCACAGCATGGAGGTGACATTGTACCTTCTTACTCTTCTTCCCCACCCCCTAGTGCTTGTTTAACCTTTTCTTCTTTTCCTATTCTTTGTTGACAAAAGACCATTTAGATTTGGTCAGCATTAGGCTCTGCCCATGCAAACTAACTGCTAAATAAAGACAGAAGAATCCTTATTAAGAAACTTTACCTTAGGTTGTGTTGATGTTGTTGATTAATTTAGTATAAACACTGAAATAATTGAGAAATATATAATCAACGTTGTATTTAATTGGCACAGTACACTTGCTATATAAAGACTATTTAATTCTCTAGACAATTAATTAAATCTGTTTATATGGGAACACATTTGAGGGAAAAAGCAAGAAGCTTATGTAATGGCTATGCATGAAAAAAATACATTTTCATCTAGTTTGAAAGACACATTTAATATAATACTCAAAGTCTAATTGGTCCACTACATTGGAGTATTAAATGCTAATTATGATTTGCCTTTCCTTGGCTGTTTTATGATGACATTGAAATATGCTTTTTCTTTTTCTCCTCTTTTTTTTTTTTTTTTCCACTAGGTTGCTTTAGGCACACATGCATCTAGGTAATAGCTTTGTTAGCCAAAATACAGGGAAGTTGAGTGTAATGCTTCTTGTTTCTGTTGATGACATATGCAGATAAGAATTAGACTACTTAATAGCAGGTCCAGGAAAAATGCTGCTTGAAATGGGGATAATATTTCGGAAAACTCAAGGACATTGAGTATAATATCTTGCTAAATTGGACATTTATATGCAATCATGATCAATCTTAATAAGTTTAGTAGATACAAGGGACTTCAGATTTAAAAAATAAAAAAGAAAAAGAAATCTCCAGGACAAATTAAAACAGATTTAATATATTATTTCTATTATTTTATAGAATAGATCCTTATAAGTAAAAAGAGGTTATGCTAAAGAATTCCCATTAAGTTCTTAGTGTGAATGATCTAGAAAAGGCAGATCTGAAAAACAGGACGAGTGTAAATAACAAGGGATACTAGTGAAAAATTACCTAAGGTATACAAAAGTGTTACATATAGTTTAGTACATATGTGGTATAGAACTGTTAAAAGAGCAGAGTAGCAACTTGCTTTGCCAGAAATTTAGTTTGTGACCTTGAGCACAAATTAATTTGTAGCTCTGTGCCTTGGTTTCTGCAATCAGCCAGGTTGAAGAAAGGCTAGGGATTCATGTTAGGTGATTTGCTGGGTGTTCAAGATCTACTCTTGCATTTGGAATTGCCAGTGGGGGTGTGTGTCAGCATGCCCCCCAGACAGACACAGTGTTTGCAGAGTCCATGCAGGCTACACCTGAGCAAACACAATCTGTTCTTATATCAGATCGATCTGTTCAGATTACCTGCTTCATATTAGCTGTTTTAGGATTATTTTTGCCCCATGGAGGTGACAGTCCCAGCAAAAAGACTACAGCTGTGCCAGCCACTAGCATGAGAGCAGATGGAGAAAGATGGAAGAGGCCAAAGGCTCCACTTCCAGTTTCCATGTCTTGCAAGGCCATGTACTGCCTGTCCCTTAAGATTTTCATGTGCTTTGAAATCTTTGTCTGAGAGGTGCTAGGATTGCAGGGTAGCCAGGAAACTTCCCATGCCACAGGCCAAACTCAAGTATGGATATAAACCCCACGTAAAAAGAAATTGATTTGGAGGAAATCCCGAACTCCATACCTGGAAACACAACAAGAGCAACAAGGTGGGAATCACATGACAGCATGTAAACCACCAGTCAGCTGATTGGGGTAGTCACAGTGAAGCCCCTAAAGGCCTAGCTTTACTGATTTTCATCTGACCATCATCAGTGGAAATAGTATGTGGCAGTGCAGGGTTTGCATTGAAGGGACAGAGGTTGGTAGTCCATGTTGCAGCTACAGCTACTGTCACACTGCAAGTTGTTAACAATCATACTAACCAGTTTAAAATTCCAGAATCATGTCTAAAAGGTATGTGGGTTTATTCCCAGACTTGTTAATCATTGCAAACCCACTGGTAATGCTTTCACCCTTCTTCACCCCATTGTCACATGTCATTTCCACTATCCACCCATTCACCTTTTTCCTTTGCCTTTCCTTTTGCTGAGGTGGAATCAGGTTTCTTGGCTCAGAGGCTGTTGCCAACAGAAGTGCATCAGACTGTCTTTATTTTTCAATATCTTCCTGTCTCTTCTCTCTTCTTCTCTTTGTTCTTCCCCCTTCTCCCTCCCCCTCTTCTGCCCAATCTAATCAGCGTAGGGCAATAAGGACAAGAAGCATCTTTGAAACATGAATGGTTTCATCAGGATATTTTGGCCAGAAGATGCTATAAAACTACTGCACGTTTTTCTTTCCTCTTCAATAAATGAGCATATCACTTCATTCTATGTCCAGCCATCACCAGCCTAAGGGGCTGCCGTCATAATTTTAACTTCTCAACTGGCCTTCTAGTCAATATCTCAATACATTGTATGTCCAAGATGACTCACACTACTGTTTTATTTACGATGCAATCAAAGGCTGTAGGAGAGTAAGCTGTAACTGCTTTCTATTGCTTAAAAAACCCTTTTTTAGCCCTACATTATACAGATTTGAAAGTCTCAATTTTTTCTTCTTCTTCTTTTTTGTCCTCTCAGAAAGAGCAGCAGGGTTTCGATACGGTGAGCTGAATACCTGTCTCTAATTCACTTACATTTACAGTATGTTTTGCTCGCTCTATTAGCAGAAAACTTATTAGTAGCCTTTAAACCAAATATTTTATTTCAAATCTCCCATATTTTATTTCAAATCTCCCTTACTTGGTAGCTCTGGCAACAATGGCCAATTCTTACAGGACAGGAAATAAACATCCACCTGCAGTCTTCACTAAAGTAAAAACTGAGAAAGATTACTTGTTATTTCAGCAGTATCACTGACTCACAGTGATACCAGAAACTTTCTCTTTTACTGGGGAAGGACAGCTTCAGAGATATAAACTCTCTGATGACAAGCTATCAAGTCAGCAGTCTATTTTATACCCAAAACAGGATGCAGATCTTAACATTATTCTTAATTAACATTTGCTTATAGGAGATTCCAGGAAGTGACGAATGCTTTACAATCATTCATGAAACACAAGTGTCAGATCTAAGAGGCTTACAGTTTCACAACAGAGAAATATGCCAAGAGGAAGAGAAAAGAAACAACAGCCTACAATTTATACATAGCTCACTAGGAACAACACTGCAGAAAAACAAAGATGTAAATAGAGATAGGTGAAGGCTTGTCCATTTTTGGAATTATTTCCAATTGCAATCACAAATTTTGTAGTCTGCAGCACCAGAAACCATGACAAGACATCAGATTTAGCATCAAAATTACCTGCCTGGTACCAGAAATGCATCTCCCAACCTGCAGTGCATTAGTTGACTTCATACTGTAATTGTAATGAATCTCTTATTGGACCCTTGCTTCCCTGGACAATGCCATATTGTAAGGACTAAATACATCATCAGTGAGCCTCATTCTCGTGTATTACACTAATATATCATTGGAATGACAACTGCTTCTGATGATATATTAATGTAATACATCAGTAGTGTGGGGCCCCTATGGGGTATTACTCAGGAACAGGGGCCATCTAAAGAAAACAGACTCAGAGTCAAATTTAGTTTAATTACTGAATGAAAGGGCTATCAGGACCAAGGTTACACGTAATGCTAACATTCTTACATCATCCATGAGATTAATTTGCAACCTCATTACATATTAACCTTGCAATTTTAGATCGTAATTGTGGGATTTAGAATTGTCTGCTGACGTGAGTAATTCACAAACCATAACCTCCCCAATATTTTATAGCGATACATGAATAATGCAACTATCTTATTTTTATTCTGTCCATCGTACATTCCGGGATAGTTAAACAACACATCAAGTGTGCAGCTATAAAACCAGAGTTAGAAAAAATGACACTCTAAAACTCTTTGTTTGTAGTCACTGGGCACCATATAAACATTTGCACTTGCACAGTGCATTCAGAAGAAAGAGACAACTGTTATTTGCTTTTTCAGTCAATTATGCAGCGCATTTTCATGTGTCATTTGTATTAAAGTGATCATAAAGCATGTACAATTCTGCTGTTTTTCCCCCCTTTGTGTTTTTGTGGTTTTTTTTGTTTGCTTTTTTTTTTCCTGTTTTTTTTTTTTTTTTTTTGGACAGAAACATGCTTTTTCAGAATTCCTCAGGGATTTAAATGGTGCATTCTCCTGTTTTTTAAGTCATGTTCTGAGTTGGATTAAGAAATGCTTTCAACAAAAGGACTTTCATAACAGTATTGAAGTGTCCACTGACATGAGATATATCCAAAGTCATCTTCCCTTGGACCTGTTTATCCCTAATTTTCATGCTGTTATATTTTAAGTTATCCAGAGAATCTACCTATATATTATGAATCAAACTGGCACCAGAGGTGATATGATTTAAACTAGAGCTTTCAATGGTTCTTTTCATGTTTATTAAAATTATAACCAAATGTTGAAAAAATTATCATAGAATAGCATACAGCATCAAGGCAAAATACATAATGTATATTCAATTTTATAAACATCTTACTGCGTCTAATACAGATGCTGTACTTATTCTTGAATAGACTGTTTTGTTTAATAAGCATTTATCTATTGTTAATGTCTTTGGAGAATTTATCTTGGGGTTTATACTGAAGATAAATGCAAGCGTATGAGGGTTTATGAAAAATGTCTCAGCAAGTGACAGGAAGCCTGATATGAGTTACCACAGTCCGCTTCACATGTGGGGCAATCCACTACTTGTCTTGCATTTATTATATTTTCTTGCTAGGCGTTTTCTTTTTCTTTTCCTGAGACCCTTTGATACTATATACTTTTAAATACCAAACATTGACAGTAAATCTCAAAAGAACACATGATGTGGAAAAAGAGACAACACTACTGATATAAAATGTAGCTACAATAAAATAAAGAAGAAACCTCAAAGATTTTTTTTTAATGGTGTGTGCATGAGGAAAGGGAATCAGAATTTAAAAGGAATTAACTGAACATCAACTGCATGTTCCAATGATACATGTCAGTTTAGCTCACCAGGGTGACGTACATATTATTTAGAAAATCATTCAAAGCTGCAGTTAGAAATTCTTCCAGGAATAAATGGAATTCTCACAAAACAAAATGTCATTGTCTTGCAAGGAAAGCAAATTTTGTGCATATCTGTTTATATCTAATCTTACCAAATCTTTGTGTGCCTTATACCTGAGATGTTAATAAATAATGTATTTTGGGTGTTGGGAGAGGTTATGAAAGTAGAGTAAATCAGTGAAAACCCCATGTGACCTATCAACCAAGTTCCCGAGGTAGGTTTCTTTTCGTTATTTTATAATTAGCAACAACTTCTCCCTTCCTCTGTCGCGCATTTTCCTTAGCCCACGGTCCGAACTGAAAGCAGATCTGTTACAAACTCTATTGTAGAATCTTCAGGATGTCAGTAGTAGCTGGAATTATATTAGATTTCAACTCTCGCAAATTAATGAGTAACCTTGAGGTGTTTGAATGTATCTGGTATGTCAATAATGTAATGTGCAACAGAAAAAGGATGAACTTTGCTCACACACTATGTGGAGTCTTTCCCCTGTGAGTTTTATATGGTGAATTATTTACTAGTTATTGAATTAATCAGACAATTTTTACTTTTTGGCGCTTTTAAAATCTGATATTTAAAATCTGCTTATGTGCCTAATTGAATGGACATCACGTGCAGACCTGCTCCTCGGTGAGCCAGTCCTGCTTGTTTAATGCGGGAAATGAAAAATGAAATAAAAGTTCATTTCCCCCTCAGCATCAGCAGGACAGCCTGGCGAGAAAGCGTGGCGTGCGGCAGACACCTCGCACCACTAAAGAGTGTTAGAGGGAGAGATGGACTGGAGTGCATCAGTCTGGCTGCACTCAAGGGCTGAATGAATTTGAAACATGACCAAGTCTGAATGGAATAGCGGTCAGAAAGCCAGGAACAATTACTTCAGATTACAAAATGCTTGAGCGATTTACTTCACAAGACAACTGCACATTCTCCTTGTGCTAAAGGACTATCAATACTATATTTGGACAAAATTTGATGAGAGGAGTTGAGGATTGGGGGGGGGGGGGGGGGGGGGGGGGAGAGGTGGGGAGAGAGAGATTCACATTGTGCAAGATGAAAGCAGAGAAGTATTTAAATAGAAATGTATTCCAGTAACCAAAATCCCTGCCCAACATCATCTTTGTTTCAGAAAGTCTGATTAGTTAACATATTCCATCACCTTGGGAAGAAAGCTGAGGTAAGCGGCTTAATTTATAGATGGATGGAACAAACTTATTTAAAAATTCTCACTACGTTATCATGAATCATGTAGGCCTATTAAACTAATTGCTAAGTAAATTTAAGCAGTATTACAGTAGATTTCAGTGAATTTATCATCAATCTAAAGAGATCTTTGGTGGTCTCATGCTGCCCCCCACAGATTTGTCTCAGAACATTCATTATGCCATAATTACAAAGTCTCTTTGAAGAGGCTAAAAATCCCAAGACTCCTCTCATCAATTATTTTCACCTGTTAATTCATTTTGTGTGAGGTAATAACCTCAGCATAATAACAAATGTGCAAGTACTCCGATTTTGCAATTAAAAGCAGCAGGGCTCCTATTTTGATCATACAGACTGTGACATCCATCATAGAAAACAATTTGGGCCTAGCGGGATGACAGATGCCACACTGATGGCTCTACTAACTAACTGCCTGTCCTGAAAAAAAATGGTCCCGTTTCAGCCTGCAGCTGCAAGCTATCTGATAGCTCCTGACCAGGCAGCGAGGGAAAGCCCGCAGTGACTAAATTACTGAAAGGTAATTTTGCTTCGCAAAATGAGGATTTGGGAGCCATCTATGTACGCATTCCAGTGGCTGGTGTAATTTGGAAACAAATAGTCCTTTTCATTTGAAAATGACTGGAATTGCTGCCAGTGTTCAGCAAGTATTGTTTCTCAGCCTTTTACATGAGGAATACAGAGTAATACTCATTATTTCTACCCTTTCACATCTTATTAGACACAGAAGGCAAGGTGGTTATCTCTGCTTTCTTTAGCTAAATCCACACAAGTAGGATTTCTTCCAACCTCTGGACAGGTGCCTAAATAATAGAAGAGCGCTCATTTTAGCCTTTCAGTTCGTATCAAGGCTGAGTGAGCCCTGTCTGGGGAATGACCCACTCTCGGCACCCAGCCTTAAAGTGATACGCCCGCATCCGAAGCCCCGCTAAAAACAATGGAGCGAAATGCAAGTACAGGCAGCTCATTAGCCTCAGGACTGAGTCACCAAGGAAATAATTTGATGTTGAATTAATGACAGAAGAGCTGTTGTCCTGACTGGGGTGGGGGGAGGAACGCATATACACTAGGAAGAATCCGAGAAAATGCAGCCAATTTATTTTACTCACGAAAGTGCATAATGTGATCCTTTAGTATTGGACCAATTAGCTTAAAACATTTAGTGCTGAAATACTGCATGCTCTGAGTAAACAAGACGACTGATTAAGCCTATAACTTTCTAATGGGAACCACACAACATTGCTGTCAACTAATATAAAATATTTCAATATGGTCAGGGATTTTTTTATTATTATTTTTTTTTTATCATGTAAGTCTAAAATCTGGTGACTGGGTGTAAGAAGCTGCACTGTTCGGGCAGCTAGCCACAGCCAATGCAAATCATGAAGGAAAACCATACTACTGAAAGGTGGTAGGTATTGTAAGGATTATGTTTTCAGATTTCAGCACACTAATGCAGAGCAACAAAAGATCAGCAGAGGGCCAAAGGTTAAGTATAGCATGAACTTTCTTGGTGGCTCTGCGCCTTAAGATGAAAAGATAGCCCTGTTTATGACATCTGCAGACTACAATGCTTACCATTTTATACTTCCCTCCCACATTCTCTGCGGACAAAGAGCTGTGCTCGGCTTCTGGGGAAAAATCTACTGTTTCTTACTCCATCATATTAC
This sequence comes from Cygnus olor, assembly GCF_009769625.2. Lineage (NCBI taxonomy): Eukaryota > Metazoa > Chordata > Aves > Anseriformes > Anatidae > Cygnus > Cygnus olor. The sequence goes on from NC_049170.1 coordinate 129,690,359, forward strand.
ACTCATAAACCCTGTCAGCAGTAAAGAATGTATGGGTAGGCAGAGGCAGGGATGTGCAGCTAGTAAAATACATAATCGTACCAGAAAAGATACCAGCATTTCAGTCCTTCAGCTGACTCGCTGTTCAGGAATCTCCAACACTGTACTACAAGGTGGAGGTGAGGCTGATGCCTGGGGCTGGGGTGCTCCAATCTAGGTGAGCACTGCCTGCCCAGCACTCCCAGATATGGAAAGCAGACTAAGCAGACTTTCCTAACCAGCTGCAGGATTTACAACACAGGTTTTTTTGTCTGTGTGTGTGCACGCACGTGCGTGTGGAATTATGCTATGATAAAAGCAAACAAAAGGGATTGATCAAAACAAGTAAATTAGAATTACCCATCTTAGATGTTCTTTAATGCAAAGCCAATAGTTCTTGCCCTTTATGCACATGCTCCTACAGTAACTAATGTACAGTGGCCATCAACAAATTATGACTCATGACACTTTTGCTGCTGCAATATTAAGCCCAAAGTCCTATGGAGAAAATATATGGTTTTTATTACCAAATTGTTCTTGTTTACAATTCTAATATCCTCTTCATTATCTACTTTTCCAGAGATTTTAGGCAGTTCTGAAGACCTGGGGCAGCACTAGTCCTGTCATAAAGAGAAATTAATGTTGTTAAAGATGGCCTAGCTGCCCTCTGGGACAGCTGAAGATGTGAAAATATAAGGTTCTGTTTTAAAGATGAAAATGATTAAAGGCACAGGCACCTTGCTCTTAGTGCAGCCACTAAAACTTTTAATAAAATACTTCAGCAGGAAAAAAAAAAAAAAAAAAGCACTGTTTTACTTCTTCCACTGTAAGTCTTAAGGAAAAAAAAAAAAAAGAGGGAGAGAGAAGAGAGAGAGAGAGAACTTTGTTCTATAAGAAGAGGCTTGCTTTAAGGACTAATAAGCGTAAAAAGGACCTCATCATTATAAAGAACCTATTCGTCTCAGCAACAGCTCACTTAATAAAGACTGGATGATAGAAAAACCAGTAGAGCTGTCTCCAAATAGCCAGTAAGCTAATTAGGTGCATTGTAACAGGTAGCCCTTACAAAAACTGACAGGCTTAAGCCAGCATGCCGCAAATACTTAAGAACATTGTAGCAGATGTACAGCGGTTATTGTATCCTCTTCAAGGCTGTTGCTGCTGCCACGATTTTATAAGCTTAGGCACCTCAAGCCCTTAAAGAATCTCAAAACAGGTTTCAGTGGGAGCGGGGGGGGGGGGTGGGGGGGGGTGGTGGCGAAGAGAGAGAGGAAAAAAAAAAAAGAAAAAAAGAAACACAAACCTGCTGAAGATATTATATGAGCTTTTAGGGCCCCAGACCAAAGAGACCTTTCAGAAGGAATGGTTCAGCTGTCTGGAAGAAAATGGCAGGAAACACAAAAGACAAGAGCATAACCTTTGTCCTAGCAGGGATGGAAGAATATCTGTCAGAACTTCACCTTCATAATCTTGCCCACCTCAGTCATTTTTTACTGGTTAAATGAAGGTTACAGGATTTGCTCTGAAGACAAAATGTCTCTTTCTCCTTAAAAAATATTGTTGAAGCTAAAAGGCAAGTTTACATTCTCATTTCCCCAGAGTCATATTCACTGCTCTCTCTTTTGTTTGGTTTTGTTTGTTTTCTCTACTTTGGGAAGAGGTCAGATCTTACAATTGTGTCTCTCTCATATGCTTTTGATTTTCTAGCAATAATCTGGTGTAATTGATGGTATACAGAAGCCATTTGAGGACTTCTGTGTCCCTTAATGATAGTGGTAGAGCTGCAAAGGAAACCGCCACTGGTCTGGATGCTCAGGGAAGTCTAGCTTCCCATCATTGGAGCTGGCACCTTGGTCCTAAGTTGCTATGGGTAAAAGCCCATGGTAACAGAGGTCTGGAAGCAGAGAAAGCTTTGCTCTCAAGTACAAATGGCTCTTCAGAAAGCAATAGCTTCTATTGGAAACCCAGGGTAGCTACAGGCCACGGCCTGAGAGAGGCAGATTTATGTGAACACTCCCCCACTCTGGCTGCATTCATGTGGAACAAGTGATGTAGAAAATCTCTGGCAGGATACCTTCTTCCGGATCCACAAAGCTAACTTTATCATGACACAAAATGTAAATTAATATCTGCTAGTATGTATGTGAAAAAGGTATTTTTCAATCCACAGTGTTATCAGCAGATGCTTTAAAATCCTTCTCATCCCCTGGGGTGAATACGCTGAATTACACTATATTCCTGCAAGAGAGATCCAGTACTATATTCAAGACTGGAGAAAAATACTATGAGCTTTACAAATCCATAGACAGTTACAGAAGTAACTTTCCATTAGGAAACATATCAGTGCCAAAATGTGACCTACAGACGCTAGAGCTCCAAACAAGTTAACCCTTCCAAAGATTTAAACTAATGCATTAAATAATTAAATCATGTTCTGGACATGATGTAGGTTATGAAAGTGTTAAGACTTAATAAACAGCCTATTATCAATGCTCCTTCAGGTGCTAGTGTATAGTATAATGATCTCAAGTAAAGGAGCATCTACATTAGGATCAGCCTACTCTATTTTACACGTACATTTGCTCACACATAAGCTAATTTTAGAAAGCAAATTTCAAAACTGGTAAGTTAGAAGATGTCAGAATTAAAGTTGTTTGTGCAACATTAATTCACACTTTGAAGTGTACACATAACAATGTGGGGTTTAATTACGTGATCAAAATATTTTCCTCCTTTAGGAAGTCTTCCTCATTCACTTTGTGGTCCTTTGACTAAATAATTTTAACAATCTGACACTTTTTAAAACCTTCTGTAAAAGTAGATATATTAATTTCATGTGTGCTTTGTGAGAATATGCACTTGCCACAATATCTGAATGCTTCACAAACATTGCTTTCTCTCCATGCAAACCATTCAGGTGAGGAAATTCCATTGTTCCTTTTTTTTAAAGAGGGAGAGTTAAGGATGACAAAAAAAAAAAAAAAGAAAGAAAGGAAAAAAAAAAAGTTAGAAATGTTTAATGATTTTGGGTGCCCAGAAAACTTAACAATGAGTTTTGAAAGAACTTGTGATTTCAGACAACAACTTCTTTTTTCTTTTTTCTTTTTTCTTTTTTCTTTTCTTTTCTTTTCTTTTCTTTTCTTTTCTTTTCTTTTCTTTTCTTTTCTTTTCTTTTCTTTTCTTTTCTTTTCTTTTCTTTTCTTTTCTCTTTTCTTCTCTTTTCTTCTCTTCTCTTTTCTTTTCTTCTTTTCTTTTCTTTTCTTTTCTTTTCTTTTCTTTTCTTTTCTTTTTCCTTTCCTTCCTTTCCTTTCCTTTCCTTTCCTTTCCTTTCCTTTCCTTTCCTTTCCTTTCCTTTCCTTTCCTTTCCTTTCCTTTTCTTCTCTTTTCTTCTCTTCTCTTCTCTTCTCTTCTCTTCTCTTCTCTTCTCTTCTCTTATCTTCTCTCCTCTCCTCTCCTCTCCTCTTCTCTCCTCTCCTTTCCTTTCCTTTCCTTTCCTTTCCTTTCCTTTCCTTTCCTTTCCTTTCCTTTCCTTTCCTTTCCTTTTCCTTTCCTTTCCTTTCCTTTCCTTTCCTTTCCTTTCCTTTCCTTTCCTTTCCTTTCCTTTCCTTTTCCTTTCCTCTCCTCTCCTCTCCTCTCCTCTCCTCTCCTCTCCTCTCCTCTCCTCTCCTCTCCTCTCCTCTCCTCTCCTCTCCTCTCCTCTCCTTTTTTCTCTTTTTTTTTATTATTTTCTCTCTTCTCTTTTCTTCCCTTTTGTTCTCTTTTTTCTTTACTTTATTTTATTTACTTTTTTGAGGGTCCATTAACTTCATTTGCCACTTTAAGTATCTAACAACTGAAAATGAGTGTTTAAGAATATGTATAACATACAGTTATTGTTAGCAGTGTGTTTAAGCAGCTTTCTTAGCAATGCTGTGGCAGAGATGGGGAATCCAGTTTCCCAGGTTAAAATTCAGCTTTTTCATCTGTGAGAATCTCACTTGTCTTCTTGCACTTCCTTCCCTCATCCACTTCATGCTCCACAGTATGCCTAACACATGATCTTTCTACACAACACTGATTGCTCTCAAAAGTATCTTACGTCAATGCAAAAAGTATAGGAAAAACAAAGATGTGTGACATATTTACTGTGTGACAAAGACTGAATCATGAGCCAGCAGTGTGTGCTTGCAGCCCAGAAAGCCAACCGTACCCTGGCCTGCCTCAACAGAGGTGTGACCAGCAGGTCAAGGGAGGTGATTGTCCCCCTCTGCTCTGCCCTTGTGAGGCCCCACTTGGAGTCCTGCACCCAGGTCTGGGGCCCCCAGCACAAGAAGGATGTGGGTCTGTTAGAGCAGGTCCAGAGGAGGGCCACAAAGATGATCAGGGGGCTGGAGCACCTCTCCTACAAAGACAAGATGAGAGAAAATGAAGAAGAGAAAGCTCCAGGGAGACCTCATAGCAGCCTATCAGTATTTAAAGGGAGCTTATGAAAAAGATGGAGAGAAACTTTGCTCAGACAGATAATGACAGGACAAGGGGGAATGGTTTTAAACTAAAAGAGAGGAGATTTAAATTAGATATTAAGAAGAAATTCTTCACTGGCACAGGTTGCCCAGAGAAGCTGTGGATGCCCCATCCCCAGAGGTGTTCAAGACCAGGTTGGATGGGGCCCTGGACAACCTGACCTAGTGGGAGGTGTCCCTGCCCATGGGGCTTTTGAACCAGGTGATCTTCAAAGGTCCCTTCCAACCCAAGCCATTCTATGATTCTGTGATGATTATATACACATACAAAAGAGATCAAATATGCTTTTAACACTTTTATATTGTGTTTCTGAGGTATTAAAATAAACAAACAAACAAATAACTGAATAAAACAAAACTATTGAAAATCAAAAAATTTTACTATATGATTCTGTGGAATAGAAGATGATTTCTTACATTGCCACATTAGTGCACAGTCCATATCTAAAGGTTTAAGGATGCTGATTTAGTCATTCTATAAAAGATATCAGCTGTTTGCCTTCAATTGTTAACAATAAGCAGATAAGGAGAGACATTGCTCAAATGAAGACAGTGGAGATGCCAGCCTGGGATAGCAGGTCCTCCTCCTCTGAAAAGAAGTCACAGATGCAGCTTGATGGGCTGTGGCTTTATTCTATACCCCACTGTTTTTGCTGTTGTTGTTGTTGTTTTTACTTTTCTTGGTAAAAGCATTAGGATTTTGAAAAAGTGATAAGCAATTGAAAGCAAGGTATTCTAGTGGGAAGCACCTTAGTTGCTAGAAAAACTAATAGCTAACCTTACCTTATAAAATCATCACAGTCAACAGGAATCTTTGCTTTATTGCTAAGATAATGGAAGATGTGGGAATCTGCTGTCACTTCATATTGGAAGGTACAGAGGTACTGTGACCTTGCCTACGGGAAGAAATATAATCAAAGGAAGCAACCAGCACCAAAATAAGGACAGTACAATGTTTTTCCTAACGGAATTTCAGAAACTTTCACAAGCACTGAACAGCATCAATTAAAATTATAATTTCCACCAAGGTAATGCCACATATGACAACAGCCCATAACATCTACTCATACTCAGTAAGAGATGTCACAATCTGATCTTCTATGAGTCTACATACTGTGACAGTGGCAAGATAGGGACTTGATGCAGTTGGCAGACACCAAGGTACAATCACAAATATCAGTGAGGCCTAAAATAAAGCTACCGCCCCACCAAAACAAATCAGTAAGTTTGCAGATGACACCAAGTTGGGGGGAGGTGTCAATCTGCTGGAGGGTAGGAAAGCCCTGCAGAGGGACCTGGACAGGCTGGATGGATGGGCAGAGGCCAGTGGGCTGAGGTTCAACATGGCTAAGTGCTGGGTCCTGCACTTTGTTCACAACAACCCCATGCAGCACTACAGGCTTGGGGCAGGGTGGCTGGAAAGCTGTGCAGAGGAAAAGGACATGGGGGTGCTGATTGATGCTCACCTGAACATAAGCCAGCATTGTGCCCAGGTGTGGCGTAATGACCACACGGACACCAGGGTTCTTTTAGGATCAGTAACTGCTGCTACTTTACTGATGACATAACTTCATAGTATGTTGCATCCCCTATTGAGGACAGGCTCCCTTCTTATACCATTCCCCCACAGCAGTACTTTCCCACTAACTATTCATTGGTCAACAACTTTGCCCGGCAACCGCAAACACCCAGCAACCCCCATGCCCCAACGGCTGGAGAACAAGCAACCCGAGATGGCAAGGCGTCTCCTGAATCACCCTTCTTTGTTCCCTCTAAACTCTTTACCTTCCTGACAGCTGGAGAACAAGCAACCCGAGATGGCAAGGCGTCTCCTGAATCACCCTTCTTTGTTCCCTCTAAACTCTTTACCTTCCTGACGGCCTCATCGTTAAGAGTCTGATGTTATCACCAACCATGGGGCTTGTCAACCCCCATGGCCACACTCCCACACCTAGGTGGCCAAGAAGGCCAACGGCATCCTGGCTTGTATCAAGAATAGTGTGGCCAGCAGGAGCAGGGAGGTGATCGTCCCCCTGCACTCTGCTCTGGTGAGGCCGCACCTTCAGTGCTGTGTTCAGCTGTGGGCCCCTCACTGCAAGAATGACATCGAGGCCCTGGAGCGTGTCCAGAGAAGGGCTACAAAGCTGGTGAAGGTCCCGCAATGCAAGTCCTACAAGGGACAGCTGAGGGAAGTGGGGTTGTTTAGTCTGGACAGGAGGAGGCTCAGGGGAGACCTTATTGCTCTCTACAGCTACCTGAAAGGAAGGTGTGGGGAGCTGGGGGTCGGCCTCTTCTCGCAGATAACTAGTGACAGTACTAGAGGGAATGGCCTCAAGTTGTGCCAGGAGAGGTTCAGGTTTTAAATTAGGAGACATTTCTTCTCAGAAAGAGTAGTCAGGCATTGGAACGGGTTGCCCAGGGAGGTGGCGGAGTCTCCATCCTTGGAGGTGTTTAAGGAAAGGTTGGATGTAGTACTTAGGGACATGGTTTAATGGGCCATATTGGTGGTGGGTGAACAGTTGGACTAGATGACCTTAGAGGTTTTTTCCAGCCTTAATAATTCTATGATTCTATGAACTTTGGGCCCAATTCACAGTTAGTAGAATTTACTGGAACTCTGTCAATTTATAATATGTAATATTACAGTTGTTTGTTTGTTTGTTTGTTTGTTTAAAGTAGAAGAAGAGGAAAAAATTGGTATTTCCTTAGGACAAGATCACAGATGACATTTCTTAGTTATGTCAGAAATTGGCATGAATATCAGGATATATACATAACACAGATAATTAAAAGTATATTGACCATATTAAAACAAAATGGCCCAAAAATAAAAAATTCTAATGCTGTTTTCATTTTCTTCAAATGTTGTGTACAAGTATTTATGTTTCAGAATGAACATATCCTTGATGCTTTCTCAATACAGAAGAGTTATGAATAAATAAATAAATAAAAATTAAATAAGCTACATATGTTTTCTTTATTAAATCTGTGTAGTTAAGATTTTAAACTATATTAAAAAAAAAGCAAAAAGAATCAAATAAGATGAGGTGATGTGGTATATGCAGATGATAAAAAACTCTTAAGGAGGTACAAGAGTAACAAATCTGAATGCTAAAATGTCTCAGAAATCGATCAAACAAACAAACAAATCAATTAAATAAATATAATTCACTAAGCTCCACAGTCAGTATAAACATTAAGCAAGCAAAACCTCTTGTCAGTCCATGAAAGAACTTTCTTGCTTTAGCAACCACATATTGAGATTTCTAGATCTCTTGTATTTCTTACAGAAACAGAACACCAAGAGATAACTGTGAACTTGCTAAGGACTAATAATGTTCTCTAGGATGCTATGAAGCACAAAACCACTGAAGCTAATTTAAAATGCAATTTAAAATGATGAGAAATGTCCAGTAAAATAACATATTCTTACATCAAGCGGTGTAAACAGAAGATCTACTTGTACTTGTGCTATCAGCAGAAGTAAATTGTACCCCACAACAGCCATGTGTGAAAAAAAAACATATTCTTGACTCTGTGTGCAAGTTAATAAATATGCAGAGATCAATTGGTCAGGTTAAATTAACCTCATGCACTTCTGCAAATACTTCTTTTGGTCTACAGTCTTCCATTATGCAAATATATTTTTGGATACTTTTCTTGTGCATTTGCATTCCTTGTGTTTTATTTTTGGTTTTGTTTGTTTGTTGTTGTTGTTTTCAAGCCAAGCTGTGTTTCCATGTATGAAGTGTGTTCTTTTGATATGTAGATATTGCTTGGCTTCAAAAAACTGCCAACAACTCTTGTAAACTGAACAAAATTGTCTCTCAGTCTTGGGTCCCTTCCAGTCCATTTCTGCAGATAAGAAATATGAAATTCTCTTTACTGTGAGCAGTGCATAGTCTTGTGTTATTCCAGAGGACACTGTTATGTTTTGAAAAGCCTTACCTATAAATTGCAAAAACACAGTCTTCTCTGTTTGATTGGAGCATAAGACAATTTCTCTTGTTAATTACAACCATGATTAAAGATTTTCCAACCTGATTGGCAGGCAGAGGGAGACATGGGGGCAAGAAGAAGGCAAGGAAGTAACCCATTCCAAAACTTTTGGCCAGCATATTATGCATCATCTCTTATACAAGTGTGTCTGAAAATGCCTCCCTTCAGCTCTCACTGTGCAAGGGGGAAAAACTACGCTTCAGTTTGTTCCCTTCCATTCTGTCATGCAGTATTGGGCAGAGGGATCATGAGTCCTGTCCCCTTTGGGCTGTCTTGTACAAGTATGTCCCCTCCCACTGACATGAAAAGGACAGATTGCTGGGTAATTTATTAGTTTATAGGCATGAAGACCCATACAAGAAGAGGAAGGTTCCTTACTCCTCACTTTCATGTATGAATGATAATCTACCCCCAGATTAAAAATCAAGACAGGAATGGTTAAATTAAACTAAACTAAACTAAACTAAACTAAAATAAAATAAAATAAAATAAAAATAAATAAAATATGACATACATACGCACACACACAAAAAAAAAAAAAAAAAAAAAAAAAAAAAACTTGTTCTCTATGAATATGAGCATTTAAAAAAAAAAAAAAAGTTTTTCTGTTACAATCATGACACAAATCAGTTCCAGACTATAAATTCCAGGCATCTGCAGACTCATCATACTCAGACTCTTTTTTTATGTTGTTGATTTTGTTCTCAGAGGCTGGAGCAAGGTTCTAATTGGATACTTGTGGAATGAAGAGAGACCTAAACCATTGTTTCTGGAGATCTTGTGTGACGCTCAGTTAGTGCTTCATATGGATGCAAGCTAATGGTTTAAGACCCATTCTCACAAACCGCTGGATGTCTTCAGCACTCATTTACTTCAGTAAGAAGTGATGTACTTAACATCTGTCTCATTCTCTAGCTCTCCAGCAATGTGTAGTGCTGTAGTCGCTTAACTCTCATTGACTTGGGCTTTTAAATGCCCATTAAATTTGCAATTTAGGGAGCCACATGCTGGAGGAGTGATACCAGAATTTCTGCACTTCAGTGTTATCTTTTATTTTTCTCAGCCTGCCTGCTAGCCCTTTTGTTACTGGCTTTTTTTTTTTTTTTAAACAACATTTTTTTTTTGTACAGAAATTTGCTACTAATTTAGCTGTTTCATTCCCCTTTTATTGCTCTCAGTTAGATTTCTTACATCTGGACCCTGCATCCCAGGTGTATTAGATCATATTAAAAGCCTTCCTTCTGCTCTTTGTTCTAACATGTGCTCTTTCAGCTGTAAAAGATACTGCACAGTAGTAGCACTTTGAACCACAAGGTCAAAGAGCTTCCTGAATTAGCAATGGTCACTGCTGGTCTAGATATCAGCTTATTTGTTGTTTGGATTTACCTGAAGTGTGCAGTTTGCCTGGCTGTTTTAGGAATTGTATTCAAAGGATTATTTGAAAAGGTTCATATCATTCAATCACTTGTTTAAAGACCAAAATCTGAAAACAAGCCTGCTCTGTGGCTTTCTGACTTGTCTGACTTTAATTGTAAAGACAAACCCTTTGTAAAGGATTGCAGAGGGGCATTCAAACATTGAAAGTTTGGTTCCACTGTATCTGAGGACTTAGGTCTGATTCAAGATGAGAAGGGAAAGGAGGATTACAAGCTTAAAGCAAAGATAAAAATAAGTTTGAAACATGCTTACTGGAAGAAAGAGAAACAAGCTTGTCATGACCTTGCCACAGGGAAGAGAACAGGTTTACCAGGGGTTTCCAAGAAGGGTAAGACAAAGGCCGTCTTGAAATTGTGATCCATTTGCTGCTTTAACCTGCCTCAAATTTAAGTGAGTCAGCTGTGGTTAAAGCAGTTAGAAAGGGTGAAGTTTTATTTCTTCTTGAAAGTGCTATTGGTTATTTTTTTGTGTGAAAACAAAAGCAACCCTGTAACTAGATTTATTAAATTTATTTGTATAAATAAATTTGTATTATTATTGTATTTTAAACGTATTTCAAAATAGTATTCTTAACTTTGTGGGGACAACAGCTACACAGATCTGTGATGAAAACAAGAAAATGTACCGGTATCCCACATTTCTGCAACACCAGAGCACCATAAAAAGGGAGGAGGTAGGGGAGAAAACAACAACAAAATCCTCCCATTTAATCTACGCTGACTTTTCTGTTGACTTGGATTAATCAACTACAGTTGCATAGAAGCCAAGGGGGGGGGGGGGGGAGAGAGAAGGGGAATTTCTAACCAGACTTTCCTCTGTATTTCTGATAACCATAGCAGGCTGCCTTGCCAGCAGCAGAAACATATAAAGTTCAGTTGCTTTCCACAGTGAGATAAGAGGGTCTTAACCAGTGACTGTGAGGACTGCATTTCCTATTTCACGCTTAGTGCATAAAACTTTGGTTAACCCTCTTCATATGTCATGGACTCTTTAACAAGAAAGCTGCCACTACACCCTGCTCTGCAAATCTACTTCTTTTCGGATATTTCTTGTCTGATTTTTAATAAGGGACTAAAATATTTTGCAGTAAGGTGGAAGACTTTCTTTTTCCATTTCCTATGTTAATATCTGGAGATGCATTCATTACACCTACAGGTTCCAGCCCTCTTATCTGCCGGCTTTCCTGGCTTTGAAGTTGCCATCCAGAGCTAGGACAGAGGACTTCTGAAAAAGCACTGTGAGGCTAAGAACGTAGTACTGCTTCCACTTGTAATTTGGCATGCAGCAGCTCCCTCATCCTTCTGGATTCTTACTGCTTCCGGTACAAACAGGTTTCTATGCTTGCTGCATCTTCGTTTCATTCTCCATGGGGGATGTTTCTTAGTTTCTGGCCTGGTCCCCACCACGACAGCATTCTTATTTTCTCTCCATAGGCAAGACTGATTACAGATGCTTGAATATAGGTCTCATTAGGGAAAGTACTCACTGAATTTGAAAGTTTCATTGTGGTAAACAACTCTTATACTGATATTATTTGAGCGTCCTCTTCCAGATATTGGTCTGGTCAAATGAAATTCTGGCCCCAGTATATCTCAGCCAAAACTCTGATTTCTCATATGTCTGCAGATTAAGGATTTTGCTTATAGCTATAACTGATGTTAAAAAGATGCAAATAATTATCACAGTCATTTCAAAAGGTTTGTACTGTTCTTCATTTTATTGCTTTAGAGCTGTTCCTTTATTCTGCTGATCTCACACTCCCCTTTGTGTTTTCTTCTATATCAGCCCAATGACTACAATAGTCTTGTAAAAACCTGATCCTGAAGGAAAAAAGGAAAGTGACTATCAAATCTAATCTCCTATTTAAAGACACCTCATCCATTTCTACCTATAACTATTATATCCTTATAGCCATATATTCTCAATAGCTATATATCAGCTGTGAATACAAAATAGGTAGATACAAATGAGCCATATTTTGCATGGCTATGCCACCTGAGTCCTCTGGTCAAGGTTGAACTGGGCTCAATGGTTACACTGTCTGCTGTAATAAATTAGTAGTGCTTTTCTGCTGTGCCTCTAGCTGTAATAAGTATACATGCATTATGGGTGTCACCCTGTCTCCGAGGACAATTTTAATATAGCTTAGACAATAGCCAGGCTAAATAAACAATGAACCAGTCACAATATAGAAAAACAGTGCAGGCTGCAGGGTATAGAGTTCAGCAAGGGAAAAGAAAGAAGCAAACAAAACATTAAAAAGATTAGCAAGCAACAATAAGAGAGATACTTATAACACCCCAGATAACCTGGGGTAGTCATTTGACATCAGTGTTTAGGATGTGTTTCAGCAAGGCTTATATGTTTAACATTAACATCTTGTTTAACGTTTATTAACCAACTTTGAGTTACAGAAATGCACTAAAAGTTGAAATCAATTTTAATTGTTTGATGAATCAAGGCCTGGAACTTCAAAGCATAACCCTAATAAACAGACTGAGGTTATCAAACTAAAGTAGCTCTATAATCACCATTACCAATACTCAGAAAAAATCATGGTCAATGGTGTAATGAATGTAAATCCAGAATGAAGGAACATGAGAGTTCATTGATCTATGACTTCTGGTCAGTATGGCCTCTGACGGCACTGTATGTAGTGTAGTAAATTAGTGCCACAGTCCACACCCTCTCACAGAATATGCATGCCTTCTTTTCTCTGGTCAAAGGCAGGGGATTTCACAGACTGGGAAAGGAAACCTTGATAGGTCTGGATTATTGTGTGCGAAGTTCTGTCGTTTACTTTCACCAAAGCAGTTGCCTTATCAGCATTCCATCAGAATTTCTTCATTTGGAATGGACTGGACCTATCTACATATCTGTACGCCACCAAACTGTGTGTGATACTTATCTGTGCCTGTCTCTTAAACCAGTACTGAGTTAAGAATTATGAATTTTGCTATGTACTCCTTTAAAATATTCATCACAAATCTAAACTAATTAAGCTTTATAACTTATTGCATGGAGTGGCACTGTTTTTAATCTTTTTTTACAGAAAGGAAGCTAAACTACAAAGTCTTTAGGTCAAGGAGACATGAGTCCTTTAATTTTGGGACCCAGATTGGGATGCTTAGATCCCAATTTTCTAGGACATTTACTATTTTATAGCACTTAACATGCTCTTATATCTTGTTATTTACAGCATTCCAATTGGCCACAGTTATGTTTGTGAGACCCAACAGTTCTGCAAATGTGAAAGCTATTTATGTGAAAGTTGTTTACAAGGAAAATGAAGAGTACATACAGCAGTGAATTGCGTAAGGTTGAAGTGACTTCCATAGCCCCATGCAGGCATTATGGTAGGAGGCAAAAGTAGAAGCAATTTTCCAATAGGACATTTAACTGTCTTACCCATCAATCTTTTTTTTTTTTTCTTGACATCTTAGCATCACTTTTAAATACCTTACAGATTCTTCAGCAAGTTCATTTTGTGCTTCACCTCTACATGAAGGGGGAAAAAAGGAAAATAAATAAATAAATAAATTAGTGTTTAGTGTCTAACACAGTGGGAGGAAATGGGTTGTGTTGGCAAAGTTGTATTTGGGCTCATGGAAGGGTGAATGGAGTGGTATGGGGCAAGCTTCCATGCTGCTCAGCACCTGAAAAGAAGGGTAGGCGGAGTAGCCTCTCTGAAGCACATCAGCTTGAGGGGACTCTTGTAGGTGACAATGAAAGGTTTCCTAGCTCCCAGATGTAACTGAGAACCTGGTGGTCATATTCATCTCCACTTTGAGGTTAGGCACAACATTAGCAGAGCCTTGAGCACACTCACCAGCTCTGTGGCCCATTCTCCCATCAGAGGGCTTTGGATGCTCATGTTCAGGGACAGCTCCCAGGACTTGGTCAGAGCTGCAGGAAGGACAGCTGTGAGGGACCTTGTCAGGGGCTCCTTGCTACGCTTGGAGCTGCTTTTGATCTCCGGCCTTCACTCAGGGTCCTTGAGCTGTGCCACAGCCATGCTTTGTACCTTCTAAACCTGAACTGCTGACCTATTGGTCTTGGCCCTAGACCTGGCCCAACACCGGGGTCATGTCTATGATCCCTGGGCTGAGGCTGAACCAAGTCTCTGTTGCCAGCCCTGCCCTGCTCTTCTTATTGGGCACAGTGAGATGGCATTTTACCACCACCCATAGCCCCAAGCTCCCTTCCCCTACTCTCCAGCAGACATGTACCAGCCCCTTTCATCTGACTGAAAAGGAAAACACATCTGTGAGTCAAACAGGAACCACATTTTGCTCCAAAGAGATCCCATATTCAGGCAACTTGAAGAAGTAAGTCACAGCATCGCCAAAAGCGTCAGCCTTACTCAGTATGTCTGTTCTTGTTCAATCTATACTTTTTCCTGATTTCCCGTTGCTGTATTCACCGGTAGCCATAAGACATCTTGTCCCGGTGAAAATTTTTAATGCGCAAAACCATAGATTTGTTCTTAGCTTATTTCTTGGAAATGGTCGTACCTTTTGTAGTTGAAATATTCCCAAAATATGCAGTCTGAGGCAGCTATCTGGCATCAGAAACTTCATCCTGAACAATTTAAGTCTAACAATATAATAAGCAAGAGTTTTATTGTGGAAATTGTTAGTCAGCCATAAATACAGGCATCATTTTCTATGTTACCTATAATAAAAAGGTAATACTTCTACCCCTTTATTAAAGGCTGCTGAAGAAAAGGATTGCACATGTTATAGCATCACCTGCTCCAAGAACTATGAAGCAGTCACTTATATATAAAGCAAGTCTAAAATGGCTTATAAATGACAGCAGCAGAATACAAACTTAGACTTCCTTCAGGAGACTTTCTGTACTGATTTGCGGTAGCCTAGCTTATGACTTAAATAACTGAATGCCATTACATTGGGGAAATATTACCACCATCCCCAGAAATTCACCTAGCATTTACCTCGTAGAAAGCCTGCTTTGCTCTCTCAATAGAAACAACATGTCTTCATGGATGTTTTAATATATTACATAAGCATGATACACAAAATATATATAAGGTACTCATTGCATCCAGTAAGATGCATTATTTAAAGACAGACCATGATTATCCCATCACTTTCAGATTTGATGTGGAAAACAAGAAGATTATTTCTTCCTAACTCTCAGGAGAGAATTAGGGAATAAGATTAAAACAGAAAGTGTGAGACACACAGGAGATAACAATGATTCTAATCTGTTTCATTATACACACGTCTATGAATGGTACGTAATCTGTGTGGAAAAAAAAAATTAAAAATCACTGTGATTATGTACTACAGTTATAGGAAATTTTGTGGGACCTTCTGAGTGTGGAGTTGTAACTCTCTGGAAATGTACATATTTTTCCTGGAATTATGACCTGCTTTCATCTGACTCCAATGCAGAAGTGAAAGACTTAGGAACCCAAGGCAGCTCAGTGCTCAGTGCCTTGTCCTGTTTTAAGTAAGTGTCCTGTTTTACGTGCCTGATATCAACATCAGAGGAAGCTGTACTGCTACAAATTCATTGTGCTGGTTAGTATGAAGAGCTTACATCAAATGGAATAGTATTTGTTTTAATCACTGACAAAGTGAGCTGTGGACATCATTGTAACCCATCCACAGTACAAGGAACAGCCTTTGAGAGGACAGAGGGGCAGACCACTTGCCCCAGAACAAACTGCAGAACAAACTGCAGATTCAGTAGGTCCTTCAGTCCAATTGGAGTCCATGGCTAAAAGCAGAGATAGTGGAGTGACCAAAATGTGTCCAATGTTACCAATCTGCCAGCTGAACAGCTGAACAGGTGCATGACAGCTGATAAAAAGCACTTGTATTATAGTCAGCTACCAGGAAGAATGAATCATGCCATTTACTTCTGATGAGAAAGAAGGATGCAGCTTCTCTCTGTCCTTACAGACACGGGGGAAGAGAGGAGTTGGGCATTGTGCCAGAACTCAACAAACAACTACTGCAACCTGTGAACATCTCTTTCATTTTACATAAGCTGAGAAACGTGGGAGAGGATGGAAGTAGTGGTATGTATTTTTACATTGAGGTGCCAAGAGTACTTCTGTAACACAGAACAGAACTGGTTAGAAGTGGGTGTGAATCCAGCAAATTAAATAATTCTATAAAAATAATTCTATGAGTAGGCAAATTATTCCTGTATTTCAAGCCTTTTGCTTTTGTGTGTGTGTGTAGCTAGCTTGTTCATCTCTACATATATAACAATGTCAAACTGAGGAAAATAGAAAATGAGAGAGGACATGGAGAGGATGGAATACAGTCCTGGGAAAAACAGCTATAAAGACTCAGGCTGGGTCATGTAGATGCTAATAAGGATCTACGTGCAGGCAGACACAGATGTACATATTTGTGGGCCAAGGTACTCCTGGCAAGGTTTTTAGTGGAGGTAACTCATGAATGAATTTCCTGGTCCTCCTTTTCTGCAGTTTGTGGGCAGCAATGACTCATTCATCCCCAGTACTGAATCATGAATAGAAGCAGTTCTTTAGGGAATAAAAACTTTTATGAAATTTTATAAGGAACCACCCTGGCAGTCTTCTCTGAATAAAGCACTCTCAGGTAGAAGAAAAAAGTGTTGCTGTTTGCAATCTTCCTAAACACCTGCTCCCTTGCCCATTATGCTCTGCCAATGGCAGTACTGCCAGACTGAATGGTGTGAAAACCATGGTTTGTGCCTCCAAATCATGAGATTAGTTTATGTATCATTAGATTTCTTTTTAAAGTTTTGGAGTCAAGCTACTTTGCCTTCCAGGATCTGAGCCATTAGCACAGCTGAATGAGTAGCAGTTTCTGAATATTCCAATAATATTTTTTGAATAATTTCCTATTCATAACACACATTATGAAATTGCCAGCTTGCTGATGAATTCGGTGTATTTGAAAAATGAGATGACTGCTCTAGAGAACTGAGAGACATTTTGCCATACAGTGCTTTAGCTGCTGGAAACGATATTAAAGGTGAACTGGAACCCAGAGTCGTCTTGGTAGATTAGCGCACCATTGTCTATCATTTTTATGAAACAACATTTTTTGAAGTCAGATATCGTAAATCATTATTGATTTTCCTAAGAGAAAAATTTGTTCAAGTCTTTGTCCATGACCTTGTAATGCATTGCAAATGAGATGAGAAAGCACAGATTTTCTTGGACTGAAAACTGGCCAGAAGGAAAAAAGTACAGTGTTACAACTATGGAGGTGGTACTCTTTGATAGTATGAGTTTTATCTAAGCATACACTGCTGTATATTGTCTTTTGCTACTACTTACCAACGATATTAGCAATTTGGATGAAATATAAATACATTGTACCAACAATAAATGCATTTTGCTGACATGACAATCTTCTTAATTATGGTAAGTTATACTCTAAAAAGCAACTACTTGGTAGCTAGAAGGAAATTCACACATAAGTCACCCAGACTTGAAGTACACACTACTCATAGAACCTTAGTTCCCATGTAGAAGGGGCATTTCTGGGGTTAATTTGGCCAAAGATATAAATTTGTCAATTGCATTGTGCACTTCTGCCAAATGCAAATACAGAAATACAATAGGATGCAGTTTTCATGAGTGGTGTAGAGTGTATGACAAAATCCCTTTTCAGTGACTAAATAACAGCTCAATAAATAATCTTGCTAAAGGGAAGGAATTTATTGTTTTTAAAGGTGAGGTGTGTGAAGGCTTCTATTGTACTTGATTTCCTCCACCTCCATTTTTTCACAACATAGAGTTATAGAGTGGAAAAATATAATTAATAGTTTGGGATTTCTGAAGCCCTGACATGAAAAAAAAAAAAAAAAAAAACCACCCTTGCACAAAATGGCTTGTCTCCATCAACAAAAATTAAATTTCAGAGGAACCTGAAGGAAGATTTAAACCTTTCATTATGGGAAACAATAAGCACTATTGAAATGTCTGTCTTGCCACAAATAAATGATCTAATATATCACTTGGTAAGGAATGGATGATTACACTCCTTCAGAACCTGATAAGCTCTTCCCAAATTCAGCTCTTCTAAAGAGGTTACAAAAAATACTTCTATCAAACAGCTGATAAAAAGTGAAAGGAAATACTTTTTAGAAAGCACATGCAATTAATCTGGGGAAATCGTTGTGAAAGGATGTTATTGAAACTAATTGATTACTGGATCTCTAACATGGTGAGATCTGAATATGAACAATGAGAATACTCAGCACCACATTGAACCTGAGACAAAAATGTAGGATTGTGTACCCTCAAACTTCAGTGTGGAAGCCAGCAACTAATGGATCATGGGTAAGACAAAACTCTGTAGGCAGATTAATTCATAATTACCCACTGATAGCCCTCTGAATCATGTACCAGAGACATTGTACAGGACTGAGCCATCTCTGGTACAATGTCATACTTAGTATCCACTTTCCCTAAAACTCCCTTCTGCAGTCAAGACAGGGCATCCCTCATGCTTGGATTGATGGGAGAAAAAGATGGCCATGTAGGCTCACCTACTTGAATATATGTGAGCTGTTTCAGGCAAGGTTCATGTGGCATACAGGACAATAGTTTTGCCAAAGCTCTTCCCAGCAAAAGGCCTCTACCTGCAGTGCAGCCTGAAGTCATCAAAAGGATAATTAGCAGCTGTTTAGTTTTTGTTTTGCCCTTGATCTAGGTCCTTCTGTGTATGCTTGGTAGTTTCAGCAAGAATGGATCCCTTACTCTCATTGTGCTTTTCCAGTTATAGCATAAGTATGGCTTTGGAAGGACTCTCTTCGACTCCAGATTTGGATCAGGTCTTCTGTAAATATCATGTACATGTCTTTTTAAAATCTGTTTTTAATGTTAATAGGTCTAGCAACTTTTGTGAATAGATAAAAATCTGACATATTAATAAAGGACTGGGACATCATTTCCATACATGATTTTATATATATATATATATATAAAATATATATATTTAGCCCCATATATATATATGGGACTAAATTATCCTACTAAAATATAAACGTTGTGATTAGCACTCGAATTACTTCTTACAGTTCCAAAATAATTAAATAATGAGGAAAAAAAATGTTCACTCACTGCATAATGAATCCATCCAACAGGGCACAATAGACACAGTCATATTAAAACCTGGATCATTACCCTTCTTTTCCTGCAATTAAGGGCTCCACAGGATGTGGATGTTCCATTGATATCAGTCAGTATAATAACACTTTAATTATTTTTAAAAGTCAGATAAGACATGCAGAATCTGAAATAATACTAGCTCAATATTGTCATCCAGACACGTCAGCTTACCTTCTCCCTGCTTGCATACACTTTTAGAAAATATGTGACCAGAACATGAGTGCAAGTACCACATGCTCTAATGCTATCTTACTGAGAAGTAACCCTATGTCTATCATGTCATTTGTTTTCTTTAACTGTTCCTTGGGGATTAGTTTGACTAGCCTATTGCTTCATGTTTGGATAATGTGGCTAATCCTTTCCAGTTTCATTATTCTAATCACTTGCAAGCTGGCTCCCTTTTGCTTGCCTATATGGCAGCCAGACAGTGCTTCTTTCCTTTGTAAAGTGGCATGCACTGAAAATGCAGAACACCTTTTTTGTAGCTTCCATTTAAAAGCCAGGTTTGGCAGCTGTTTTAGTGTATGTTTCAAAACTACACAGACAGAAGGGCCTTTGGGAGATGATGCTTTGCATCAGGCTGTCTTCTTAGATAAGTGCAGACTTTTTAGATTTTCACTTCCAATTGCATTCTATCCATAATTTCTGTGTTTAATTGCTAGCTATAAATGTGCATGCTACTGAAATATCTGAAAACTTTGAAAGATTTCATTTTAAAGTGTCCCTCTGGTGACATAATACATTTTGTAAGAAAAAAAAGATATGTTGGTATTACATCCAGTCTGCAAACTCCCTCTATGATTTTCCATGTCATGTTTGCACAGTTTACTAGCAAAAAAATGTTTTTTCTGTCCTCTTTCAAATTCAGTGTAACTTATTAAAAAAAAAAAAAAAAAGTCAACCACCATTTTGTTCTGCTTTATACCTGAACCCATGAAAGTCATCATAAATGGCCTGAGAAAAGAAATTTAGGCACCACTACAATGAATATGGAACGTGTCTTAAATGATGAAGCAAGAACCAGAGAAGGAAGAAAACAGTTTGTCATCTAAGAAAGGTAAAATGTTTGAAAAATCACAAGGAGCAATCAGATTGTACTTCCATGATCACTACAAGAATTTGCCAGAAACAAACACAAATACTTTTCAGTATTTTCAACTTATTGATGGATTTCCTAACTTCAGATACCGTAAAACTGAGGCAATCATTCATACATACCTGACTGCTCAGGTAAAGACATGTAAAACTCTTTTTTTCGTTTGTCATGAGCTAAATACCACTCACTACCCCCAGTTTAAAGATGAGAAAACTGAGCTGTAAAGAGGTGAATTGACAGCTCTGAAATTTTATCCTCAGTTACCATGACCTAAATTGAACTTCTCATATCTTATGTATACGTGAACACAATCTTTCCACTTTTTTAAATGCTGTTTACTGAAAGAATGTTAATCTTTTTCTCTTTTGGTCAGAAATTCAAACCATATATTGGTCTGATGCAAATAATGATGGAATGAATTTAAAAATCATACACGTCAAATTCCACCTGGTGATATTTCAAGTGGCTTGATTTCTTCAGAAAATATCCTGACTACATCTATTTGGTTTCACTTCCAAATTATCTATAGCATCAGTCTAAATATGCACTCTCCAACTGATAATCTGTATTGGACACAGAAACTTTGGTCTTCCTATCTTTTGCCAATGGGAACCACTCACTTCTAAATAAAATACTTCAGCCACCATTTAGCATTGTCCAAGAGTTTTTCAGCACACAGACTATGTTTTGGAATTATGGCTGTGAGACAGTATTGAATGATTTTCTTTTGTGAATACGGTATGATTTTGTGCTTTCTGCTTTGCGCATGGACAGCCATTTGTGCATTGATTCAGTGTAGTAAAATCTGACTGGTCCTATAAGACCAGTCTATTTCAGATGAAAACCTATTAAGATATTCTGGAAAAGACTCAGGGAAGACATCTAACAATGGTTCTGAACATTAATTGCTTCTCAAATATGGACCTGTCTTCCAGGACAATAAACAGTAAATAATGAGACAAACATTACAATCCATGTGATTTAAATAATCCATTGCAAGTACATAGGAAAGAAGAGAGAAGGAATAAAGTGGGCTGTGATTTGGCCCGCAGTGCAAATCGTAACAATAATGTGAAAATTAGATTGATGATTCTATGTCAGCCACCATTCAAGTCCATTGCCATTCAACTGCCTATGTATTATATGATGATGATACTTGACAGTATATAGTGTTATGGTCTGCAATGTCAAAAATGTCTAAGTTTCACATCAGATACGTATACATCAACTAACACGCATCAGCTAAACAAAACAAAAATAAAAACTCATGCCTGGCTCAGTAGACAGGATGATCTGGTTGTAAAAACAGACTTCCCTAAGGCTAGAGTTGGGTTGAATTACAGATCTATGGTGAATCCTATATGTTTAACTGATTCAAGCCACACTGGTAGCTTCCTTCTTGAATTAAATTGGCCTTAGTGTATTGAAAAAATAAAGGGGGGGGGATGGGATAGGGCAAAATGGACCAACACTTTAAATTCAAATTTTTATAGGTACTCCTTTGCCTTAAATATACTATGGGTTCTGCTTGGGGCGTGGGGGGGGGGCGGAGCAGAATGTTTATTTTCTATGTTGCTTGCTAAATCTATGTCAAGAACGAAAGGCTTAACCGAATGGGAAAAAAAAAAAAAAGGCAGATGGTGATTTTTCAAGCAGTTAATTGAAATCTGGTTAATTGTTTCTATTGCACTCTGATGGAGGGATATAGATGAAATAAGAAGCAAACTATATGATAGCGTCAGGGTTTACCAAACCTTTCCATCTGTCTAAACTGATGCCAGGAGAAGCAATCAATATTTAAGAGTTTGCAACAGGTTTAGTTATGTGATTTTATAAAGAAGATGGACTTGAAACTTCTCTTAGTTACAATATTCATTCAACAAACTACAGTGCTGTTATTATCCATTTAAAATGATATAAATGAAAACATAACCCTAACACGTGCATTTTTACAACAGTCTTGTGATTTAAATGGTCCATTGTAACAGGCTAAGACCTTTAGTAAAATTAATTCCACTTACATTAACATGAAAATGGCATGCTTTTACTCTGATGTATTTCTGTGTACGCAGAGTCCTTGTATACTTCTTTCAGGTAAAAAAAATATATATATATTGTTTTGCCTTGAATTTGCAGAGTTGAACTTATAGAGAAAGCTTATGATAACATCTTGCTTAATGCATTACAGCGTTCTTGGAAGGTTCAGAACTGCTTCACAGGAGACCAAAAGCTTTTACAGGGCAAAAAGTTGTCTTTGAGTTGTATATTTGATGATACTGGGGAAGGAAGGAAGGAAGGAAGGAAGGAAGGAAGGAAGGAAGGAAGGAAGGAAGGAAGGAAGGAAGGAAGGAAGGAAGGAAGGAAGGAAGGAAAATAAATTTTTTTTATTAAGTGTCTGGAAGAGTTTCATTTATGGAAAAGTTGTCTGTATATATAGTGAAGACTTTCAATGACTTCTTACTGTGCTTCTGTCTTAATGCTGGTATAAAATCAGTTGAAGATAATACAGACTACAACTTGATTGGTCTGTGGAAGAAACAGATCTTTGATGTGCCTTTGAGTGTAGGATTTCTGGGCCATTTTCTTGGCTTTTGGGTTTTCTAAATACAGCTTATGTTGTTTAATATTACTT
Source organism: Cygnus olor (assembly GCF_009769625.2). NCBI lineage: Eukaryota > Metazoa > Chordata > Aves > Anseriformes > Anatidae > Cygnus > Cygnus olor. The sequence continues at coordinate 129,713,191 of NC_049170.1, forward strand.
TACAAGCACCCATAAGTCTCAGCTTGGATTAAAACATCATGTTGGAGAATTCTGGCTATGTTATCTTTTCCTTTTGGTGACCCTCACTGATCAAGGGATTTTAAATACTTTGGTGACTCTGGACCTAAGTAGCCTTGTCTGCATTAAGGAAAGGAATGTAAGAATTCGCTTATATGACTGTAGCTCATGGGAAAAATTATACTGATCTTGAAAGGCTGTTTCTGTTCTTTAAAATGCCATTTTCTATTTCATTTATTGTTGTGTGTAATCTCTGTTTTGTTAAGTGCAAGTAATAGTTAGCTAATGTATAAGGAGACTTCTTTAAACCCACCTCATATTAAGCCGCGCTTTAGCTTTATCAATGTTTTATAGAAAGACTGTGAATTTGAAAATAATAGGCTCTGTGTTTGACAGCTTTCCCTTTACCATCTGCTTTATGTGTTTTCTCAAAACTCCTTGTCATATACTAAGTTAAGAGAAACGAAAAAGCACAGATAAATATTTGGGACACTATTTCATAGTCATATGACTGCTTAGCTTGTCTGTTTGTTAATGTCAAGTTCAGTTTAAGACTACATGATAGTCAAAGGAAAATGAGACAAAGCAAAACAAAACAAAACATAATGAACCTTTACTGTAACTACTACAGAATTTTTCTAAGAGCAATTAAAAAGAATTCTGACCTTGAATCAATAATCCAGTTTGCTTTATATCTTAATCTTGGAAAGATTTAAATGAAGATAATTCAGAACTTGAATTAGATTATTCACAACTCAAACCACAACTATATCTCATCATCTCTATCATATGGATGTGTTTTTCCCATTAAAAATAAAAAGGAAAATACATTATAGATAAACTTCTAACACGAGTAAGGATGGAAGAGAATGTGACAGCAACCTCCCTTGCTGCTATTTGCCAACTGATTCTACTTAAATCTGAATTCTTCAGTTATTAAGGACAGTGAAAGTTTGCCTTTGATTTGGTTTGAGCCATGATTTAGCTATTTGGAATACAATCAGATGCATGGCACCGCCTGTTTGTGTGTGATCATTGGATATGCCGTACACTGAAGCAGCAAGTATTCCTCTGGAATGGAAGCAAGTCTTTGACAAGTACTGGAAACAACCACAGAGGGCTTAAAGTTTCTTTTGCTTGGTGGGAAGGGAAGAATGACAAAGTAAGTAACAAAAGCTCAGTCCTGCTAGCTCTGATCATTGTGTGCTTGACCCAGCAAAGCATATGCATAGGTTTAAACACATGAATAATCCTACTAAAATCAACACTTTTCCTCAGTAGTATGATGCAAAGAAATACAAACTTATTAAATCCTGTAATCATTTTATCTCTGCTGCATGCATATGATCCGTGGGTGTTGTTTTCAATTTGTTTGTAAAACATTGTTTAAACACTAGCAATTCTTCTGTTTCATCACTTAAAGCCAACTACTATTTTTTTTTTTTTTTTACAAAAACGCTACTAAAAGTCTAAATCAGAGTGGGAAAAAAAAACAAGGATTCATGCTAAGATTCATGATCTGATTTTTAGAAATATTCTCTGTGCATATAGTTCTCTCTTTTGTTATGGTAATTTTACATTATATCTCAAAAAGCATGTGGACAGTGGATTGGTATAATCTAAAAATTCCAGTCATGAAATAGAATCATCATTTTCATTGTCAACAACAAAGTCATTGTGCTGCATCACCAGTTTTTAATGCGAACAGAAAGGAATGTGATATCAGTTAGTATTAAACAAATCTCACTCAACAATTTTTGACCATAACAAAAGCTTTTAACTACAAAAACTATGATTTTAGAAGTGAGAAGCATGTCACAGTTTTTATACCTGTATGCACATGAATTAGAGAAGTGTAGCACAGAATAATATAGGCAATAAGATTTTTCACTAATATTCTAAACATTTGAGCATGCTTCTTAAATGTTATCATATAACAAAACTCTGGACTAACTGAGAATTAACCATAAAAACAGTCTTTACATAGGCATTTTAATATATTTTTCTTTATAAATTTATATATATATTTATACACACACACATGTATATATGTATTTCTCTCTAACTAAGCAGTTTACTCTATGGAGGCACCTTTAGAGTCTCAGGCCAGTGTTGAAGATTTTCTCTGAATTGTGTAAGTGCTTGCACATTTGTAAAACATATATGGATAGAATTTCAATGAAATCCAAATAACCCCATTATTTTACATGTGCAAAAAATAGTCTGACTGGACTGCCAGTCTGTTTGCTATATTTAACAATTAGTTTAACACACAGGCTCCTTGAGGACAAAAGACAGAAGGGCTGCCAATTTTCTGTATGGTTGGTAGATCACTCGTAGCCTCAGGCTAATGAGCTATAGTTTATTTCTCTGACCCCTTCCTGAAATGCCTGTAACGGCGTTTGAAGTGTGGTTCCAGGGTTGCTATCATCCATCCTGATTTCACATTTCTAATTAGGCCAAATATATTCTAATCAAAACAAAGAAAATATGAAAATGCTCTGGTATGAGTAGAGTGATAATGATGCTATTCACTGACAACAGGATCAAAAATAAAACAAGGAAGGGCAACAGTGAAATACAGATGTGTTTTTGGAAGAGATTTCAAAAAGAGCTCAGCACCAAGCAGTTCCTATTTAACAGCCTAATGACATTGGTTGCATTTTTAGAAGTCATCAGCACCACTGACAATTTTATTCAAATATGTTAAGGGGAAAAGAGTTCATTGACCCTAGTCGTGGGAACTACTTTTCAAAGTCTGATCTGAAATAATTTACATACTAGATTTAAAGGTCTCTCATAAAATGCATATATATAAAACAACCTCAGATATTCATTCTGATATGAACAAATGGCAGCCTAATAGTTCATGGTAGCACAGTTACCCTGGCCCTGATTCATCAAGCGAGCTCAGACCACACAATGATCCTATCGGTTATCTGTGATGGGGTGCCTCTGTGCACATACATGCACACACACCTTTAGTGAGAACACATGGAGTGTGAACCTTTGTAGTTGGCGGATTTATCAAGCGGAAATATTTCTTAAATTTATAGGGAGTGTAGGTGTATAGGGTGTGAAGGGAGACGCATTCTGCAGCGGAACAGGGGATCATTGCGGGCAGGTGCTTTTCTGCATCAAGGCCACGTGAGGCAGCTGAGGGAGCTGCTAGGACCCAGCAGCCCTCACGAGGTTGGCTGACAAGGTACAGGTGGAGCCAGCAGTCCCCCTGCTGTACATTGCCAGTCCCTAGGGAGCATGAGTGACCAGGAGTGTGGTGAACAGGATGGGCAAACAGGGCGTGGTGCATCAGTTAGGGCTTGGTGCATCAGTTAGGTTGTGGCGTGGCAGTTAGGGTGTGGCGCGGCAGTTTGCACAGCAGTTCACACAGGGAGGGCGCTCTCACCGCTGTCTTCCAACAGTGGTTGTAACCTGATCACGAAGAGCCCAGCCATGATATCCACCCCGCAGAAAGCTGTGGCTTCTGCATCCCTTGCGGCCTCTCCAGCCACAGTTACCGATGTGGCTAACCCAGACAGAGGTCTCAGGGAAACACGTGGCCAGCCAGGTTTTGGGCTGCAGAGTATGCCCAAGTCTTCTGTCAGTGTCTGATAGCAGCAGCACTGGGTATGCCTGTGGGAGGTGTGCCCAGGTTGAAGAACTGCTTAGCCTGGTGGCAGAGCTTCAGGAGGAGGTGAGCAGACTGAGGAGCATCAGGGAGTCAGAGAGGGAAATTGACTGGTGGAAGCATACTCTGCCCTCTCTGAGACAGACTCGTGAGCCAGCCACCACACAAGAAACAAAGGTTCCTCTACCCCACCAGGCAGCCACTACACAAAAGAGAAAAGTTCCCCCATCCCACCAGGCAGTAGGAGGGGACCTAGGCCAAGGTGGGGAATGGAAGCAGGTTTCTGCTCCGGGTGGTAGGTGAGCCCCCTCCCTGCTTCACTTTCCCAGCTACCCTTACTCAACAGGTATGAGGCCCTAGAACTTGACAGTCAAGCAAACGATGATAGAAGAAAGCCCATCCAGGTTGGAAGGGGTGCCTAAGGCAAGGCAACCTACCCCCAGCATTACTATATCTTCCATCAAGAAATAAAGAAGGTTTATCATCATAGGGGACTCCCTACTGAAAGGAATAGAGGGCCTGATTTGCCATCTGGACCCAACCCACAGGGAGGCCTGCTGGCTTCCTGGAGCTTGGATAAGAGACATTGCAAGAAAAGTTGTTTGCCTGGTACAGCCCTCTGACTACTGCCCATTGCTGGTTTTTCAAGTTGGTAATGATGAGGTAGCAAGGAGAAATCCAAGGGCAATCAAAAGGGTCTTTAGGGCTTTGGGGTGACTGGTTAAAGGATCGGGGCACAGGTTGTGTTTGCCTCTGTCCTTCCAATAGGAGGGATCAATGTTGACAGGCAGACACGTCTCATCAATACATGCCTCTGAGACTGGTGCCACTGGCAGAACTTTGGGTTTGTTGATCACAGGAAGGTCTACGCAACACCAGGTCTGCTGGCACCAGATGGGATGCACCTCTCTCAGAGGGGAGAAAGGATTTTTGCCCAGGAGTTGTCAGGGCTGATAGATAGGGCTTTAAACTAGAGTTGAAATGGGAAAGGGATAAAACCAGGCCCGCCTGTGATACGCTAAGGGATGGCATGCAAGAATCAGAGGAACTGTGTGCTAGTGAGGTCCTTCGGTCTGCTCCACAAGGTGCTGTGTACAATGAGGCACATTTGAAGTGCTTCTACACCAATGCACGCAGCATGAGGAATAAACTAGAGGAGCTAGAAGTCTTGGCCCAGTCTCAGAGCTATGATATCATTGGCATAAGCGAAACCTGGTGGGATGAGTCCTGTGACTGGTGTGTTGCAATAGATGGTTACAGGCTCCTCAGGAGGGACATGCAGGGCAGATGAGGCAGGGGGTTAGTGCTGTATGTAAAGGGGGGGCTAAACTGTGTGGGGCTTGCAGTTGGTAATGGCAAAGATGAGAGCCTCTGAGTAAGGATTAAGGGACAAACAAATAAAGGGGATGTCTTCATGGGAGTCTATTACAGACCACCCGGCCAGGATGATGACACCCATGAATTATTCTTTGAGGAACCAAGAGATACCTCAAGATCAACTGCCCTTGTCCTTATGGGGGACTTCAACTTGCCAGACGTCAACTGGGATTACCACACAGCTGACATGAGCAGGTCCAGGAGGTTCCTAAAGCATCTCAGTGACAACTTCTTGGTTCAGGTGCTAAGGAAGCCATCTAGGAAAGGTGCCCTCCTAGATCTGTTGCTGGAGAACAGAGAGGGTCTTGTGGGGGATGTGGCAATTGACGGCTGTCTTGGTCATAGTGATGATGAAGCGGTTGAGTTGAAAATTTTTGGTGACAGGAGGAAAACTGCCACAAAAACTTCAGCCCTGGATATGGGGAGAGCAGACTTCAGGCTGCTCAGGGAACTAGTTAGCAAGGTCCCCTGGGAAACTGCTTTTGAAGGCGTTGGCATCCATCAGTGCTGGTCAATCTTTACAAACTGCCTCCTAAAAGGCAGTAATTCCAGAGGTAATTCCAAAGTACCAGAAGTAAAGCAGGTGGGGCAGAAGTCCAGCTTGGTTGACCAGGGATCTTCTTCTGGAGCTTAGGCAGAAAAAGATAGTGTATCGCTGCTGGAAGCAGGGTCAGGCAACACAGAAGGACTACAGGGATGCTGTTTGCATTTGTAGGAAGAAAATTCGTGCAGCCAAAGCCCAATTAGGGTTGAAGCTGGCCAGGTCTGTGGGAGACAATAAAAAAGGCTTTTTTAAATACATGAACAAAAAAGGAGGACCAGAGAAAGCATAGGTCCACTACTTGATGGGGATGGCCACCTCACAAACAAAGACATAGGCAAAGCAGAGACATTAAATGCCTTCTTTGCCTCTGTCTTCAACCCCAATTATGGGCTTTGTGACCCTGGGTGCCCAGAGCTAGAGGACCGTGACGGTGGGAATGATAAACTCCCAGCCAACCGTGAACATGTGTGGGATTTTCTGCTCCACCTGGATCCATACAAGTCCCTGGGTCTGGATGGGATTCATCCCAGGGTGCTCAGAATGCTGGCTGACTTCACTGTTGGACCTCTTTCAATTATTTTTCAATGGTCTTGGGAATCTGGAGAGGTCCCAGTAGACTAGAAGCTGGCAAATGTTGTGACAAAAACGTTGTGACAAGGGCAAGAAAGAAGACCCTGGTAACTACAGGCCTGTCAGTCTCACATCAGTGCCTGGTAAAATTATGGAGATTATCCTGGGAGTTATTGAAGTGCACCTAGGGGACAATGCAGTCATAGATCACAGCCAACATGGGTTCATGAGGGGTAGGTCCTGTTTAACAAATCTGATTTCTTTTTATGATAAGATCACCCATCTAGTTGTTCAAGGGAAATCGATTGATGTAATCTTTTTGGATTTCAGTAAAGCTTTTGATACGGTTTCTCATAGTATCCTACTGGACAAAATGTCCAGCATACAGCTAGACAAAAACGTCATACGATAGGTGAACAATTGGCTGATGGATAGGCTCAAAGGGTTATGGTAAATGGGGCCACATCAGGCTGGTGGCCAGTCACCAGTGGGGTCCCCAACGCTCCATTTTAGGGCCAGTTCTTTTCAATGTTTTCATAAACAATTTGGATGTAGGACTAGAAGGTGTTTTGAGTAAGTTTGCTGATGATACTAAACTGGTAGAAGTTGTTGACTCTGCTGAGGATGGAAAGGCCAGAGAGATCTGGACAGATTGGAGAGATGGGCAATCACCTACCGCATGAAGTTTAACAAGAGCAAGTGCTGGGTCCTGCACCTAGGAAGGCACAACCCTAGCTATATGTAGAGACTGGGGGGCGAGATGCTAGAGAGCATCCCCGCAGAGAGGAATCTGGGGGTTTTGGTTGATAGCAAGCTGAATGTGGGCCAGCAGTGTGCCCTGGCAGCCAGGAGGGCCAACCGTATCCTGGGGTGCATCGAGCACAGCATTGGTAGTTGGTCAAGGGAAGTAATTTTCCCACTCTAGTCTGCGCTGGTGTGGCCTCACCTTGAGTACTGTGTGCAGTTCTGGGCACCAGAGTACAAAAAGAATGTGAAACTGTTGGAGAGTGTCCAGAGAAGTGCTACAAAGATGGTGAAGGGCCTAGAGGGGAAGATGTACGAGGAGCATCTGAGGCAACTTAGCCTGTTCAGCCTGGAAAAGAGGAGGCTGAGGGGAGACCTCATCATGGTCTACAGCTTCCTCATGAGGGGGAGTGGAGGGGCAGGTGCCGATCTATTCTCTTTAGTCACCAGTGACAGGACCCGAGGGAATGGAGTCAAGCTACAACAGGGGAGGTTCAGGTTGCACATCAGGAAAAAGGTTCTTCACTGAGAGGGTGGTCACAAAATGGAACAGGCTCCCCAGGGATGTATTCATGGCAGCAAGCCTGTCAGAGTTTAAGAAGTGTTTGGACTATGCTCTTAGTCATATGGTCTGAATTTTTGTGTGGACCTGTGTAGAGCCAGGAGTTAGACTCGATGATCCTTATGGGTCCCTTCCAACTTGGGATATTCTATGATTCTATGATTTTATGATTTAACTTTCTGGACACTTTCTTGACTTTCAGTATTTTGGGGGATTTACTGATTACTGCTTAAACTGAAATTCTTTGCAATAAATTCAAGACTGACCAATGCTAATGTGAAAAGTGCTTCAAAACACAGATATCAGGGTTGGTGGTTATTTTCTGTTTTGTTGTTGTTGTTGTTCTGGTTTTCTTTTTGAGTAGAATAATAAATCCAATCAAAAAAATTCTGCCTGAAATAAATTCTTGATCAGTGAAGAGAATATTCAACAAGTTGAATCACAATCGCCACAGTCTTTCAAAATAAGTAACTAAGGATTTAATATGAAATGCATTGTTGAGGATTCTACTTGTCCTAAATCCCCCCCTTTTCATCCTCCCTTCTTTTCTTCTTCTCTCTTCCCTACCTGTCATCTTTGTTCTCACCCTCTCTTTCTCCTCTCCCTTTTTTTTTTTCCCAGTCTCTTTCTAATTTTCCTTTCATCTGCTCTGTCTCTGCTGCCATTCAAGGTTTCACAGATGAGGTTTGCTATGGTGGTTACTATTGTGTTTCTGCATCTGCTCTGAAAGAAATTTCATTTAAGCTTGAAACAAATGCATGCCGGTGGCCCAGAATTCATTTGCCACAAATGTTTTTAAGAGCCTTGCAAACTGAAATACAGCTTTTGATTCATTGAAATTATTGTGATTGACTCCTAGTCCTCTTCTTCCAGCCTCAGAATTAAGTGTAGATAAATGCAGCTCAGCTTGTTTTGTTCTTGAAATAAGTTTCTACAATGGCACTCGCACCCTGGGACACTTTTTCCCTGGAGGACAGCTTCGCTTTACTGAACTACTCACATTTCGCAAGGCAGTGGCTCAGTTGTGTCAATTCTGCCTGCATCTGCAATATTTTCAAAGGGTCTGAAGCCTGAACTACTTTAGGAGACTTGAAGGAAGCAACCCCTGTGCTTGGCTATCGTATTGCACTGGTGACACATGACACTCTTTGTATACCTGCCGAGTTCAATATTGTGAAAACTGACGCTCTTATTCTTGAAATGGGCCTTTTGACTGCTTTAAACCTTTACGTTGTTAATGGACATGTTTCTTCCCCAACAGAACTGAATAAACCTCCTTGTTTAACCTCTGTCTCCGTTGTGACAGGCTGTGCTGAGTCCGACACTGAACTGTGCTCTAGTACTGGTGCATAAGAAAAGAAGTGATTCCCATACAACAGGAACTTAGATGTTTGATTTCGTCTGGAAAAAAAAAAAAAAAAAAAAAAAAAAAAAAAAAAAAAAAAAGGCTGTCCTAGGAGCTACAAAAGCAAGAAAAGAATGGCTTCATAGAATGCAGTAACTCCCAGAGTAGGTGTTTCAAACTCTTGCTACTAAGAAAAAAAGAGATGGTTTCATGCATCTGAACTTATGCAAACTGAATAAAATGATTTTGCAGGACAATCACACACTCCCACGACGGCCAGGAGGACAGTAAATGCAAGTGATATCTTCTTTTGTCATAGTGATGTCACGTACCACAGGTACTGATTTTGACAAGTGTCCATTTATTCCATTCCTGAGTCCCCCAGCACAGCTAATAACAGATGCTTCTGATGGATACTGTAGAGACACACCATAAAATGGCTGGGGAGAACAGCTTAGAGAGAAAATACTTCTTCAACTTCTTTGTCAGAGGTTAGCTTATTCTGTTTCAAGTTACATTCATAATGTAATTTGAATATTCTGTTTGATACATGGGACAAATTTTGCAGAACATTCTGGGCACGTTTCAGTCACATGCTTTGTAAAACTCACCAACAGGAGGTCAGAGGCACTTTCACACTGACTCTCTGGATTTATACTTTTACTTAATGTTGCCCAGAGAATGATGATGCTGATTTTGCAAAGCTGTTCTTGGGTCTGTTGTTACTGCATAGTTTTGTTGTGCTTGAGAATAAACCAGCAGACTCTGAAGAGAATTTCTGTATCGTATTGTACACATGAAGTTGTTTGGAAATTGATTTTTTTTTTCAGTATGGCAATTTAAAAGGATGAAATGATTTTAAGATGCCTGATCTCAAACAGAAGCATTAACTCCATTCCTAGGATACATATTAGTATCCAAACAAGAAGCTGTGGGTTCTGTGGTCCTGCCTGCAATCATTTGCAATCAGACCTTTTCCTCTCAAGTTTATTGCAAACTTCCGGCAACTATGGAAGTGCTGTGTGGTATTTTTACTTGTAACCTATTACCCTCAGACTAATAATACGTCATTTTTCTAAGATAACTAATTCCCAGTAGCTAAAACTAATTTATACATTTGGTGATAAACATTAAAATTGTGATATAAGACAGTTCCTTCCATGAACTTTGTCTAAAATAACTGAATTCTACAATGCATAAAATATTCATTAAGATACATAAAGTTGTTGTCTTGCTTTGTTTTGTTTTTATTAAATAAATTAATTGAGGAAGAACACAAAGCTTATATTGATGAAAGGCATCATCAGTACAACCAATGTTGTCAAGAATATTGAATTGCAACTCCATGAAAATTTCTAAGTTTTCAGAAATATTTTCTTCAGGGCATTTTTTTCTTTTGCTAAATCACCTTGGGAGCACAGAGTCTGCTGCTGATATGGTGTTTGCATGTGGGGCCTGAAACCCTGAGAGCCTAAGGAGTAATGAAGGTGGGACCATGGTAGACACTGCTCCCACAATATCAGGCTTTTAGTTCTATGAAACAGTCTAGCAGTTGCTAAAGGAGACAGGTGCCTGGGAAGCGACCTATGCCAACTGTAAGGAAACAGGTGCCTTTATGGCCACCTGTCAGCAGAAGGGCTTCTGAAGAGTTCAGTTCCTGAAGGTAAGAGATTCCCACCAGCCAGCCAGCCAGCCAATTGCATGGAGGGAAAATGAACCACCTACCTTTCTGAAGAGTATCCTAGTGTCTTTTGAAATCACCCTAATTCTTACAGAAGGTTTAAGTGAACCAGCATAGGAAAAAAAGTTCTTCTGAATAATTTCCAACCAATTTTACCATTTTCCTATGTTGATGAATCTGTATAAAGTGATCTTCATACTGCCAAAATCATAATAAGTATTGAGTTTTGAAGCCACTGCCATAACATAACCACAAATTGAAAAGTTTATAAAATTCTGTAGTATTTTCTAGCCATTTCTCAAAATAAATTTGTATATATAATATAAAAAATATAAAATGCTGTGTGCAACAGTGTAATTTGTTTGCCTTAAATTCTGCTGCCAGATCCTTATTTCCTAATAGATGACTACAGACATCCTTGATCCTTTCAAAATGGCTCTAGTAAATTACCCTTACATTCTCACAGCAACTAATTAGCAAATAGCCCAAAGCAAACTTTATTTGATGCATTGTTTCAATATCATAATCTAGTTCTTGTTAAAAAGAACTAGAACTTGTTTTGCTCTCAATGGAAATCTGAAAACTAGACTTGAACAATCTACTTCATTTCAAATCTGTGTAATCTGCAGAATTTCTGAAGAAAGAAGCATTCAGCAGAGACAGACTAATCCATGCATTACCCTTAGGCCAATTGGAAAATAGAATGTTCTAATCAGACTTTGAAAAAATGATTGCAAATCCCTAAGCTAAAAGGGTGAAACAAACAAGCAAACAAACAGAAACCTTTTGCTCAACTATATCACAAAACTACCAGGTAAAATGATATGCTTGATACCAGATGCCTCCTACATATATAACATATAGATAACATTGCACATTAATGCTGTGCAAAAACTGATTATGAGAAAAAGATACAAAGTACCTGGGACAAAAGTAGAGGTAAGAATGTATAAAATAATAAACAGTGCCACAGAATTATTTGAATATCTTTTATGGGGCTCACCATTCTTTGATTGCTAAATAGGATAAAAGAAACAGGAAAAGTTGTACTTTTGAAAATAATGGTTATAGTGGAAGAGGGTTTTGACATTGAAGTTATTAATTTTGTGGTGGTAATGAGCTCAGCTAGCCTGAGTTTCAGATGGAGCACCTGACCCCACACTTGTCCCCTACACTAGACTGAACAATTTAACTGGTGCTAATCCAGTTCCAGTGTGCACTCATCCACGTGAGACAGCTGGGAAGTGACTGCCTCAACGTGTCTCAGACTGGGTGGCCAAATCAGTCTGTTCAGGTTCATCATCAGTACAGAACATCAGGGGGCCTTCACCAGACTGCTAGTGGAACAGGCCAGGTCCAAGGTCAGTCAGAGAAGTCCATGAAGGTCATTGGGGTGAGCCAGAAGGTAGTGAGGACAGGGCCAGAGACTGGCAGTCTTGAAGCATCACCTGGACAGGGACTGAGGGCTCCGGGCTGGGCTAAAGTGGGGTCCTGGGCATGGGCAGTGTGAGAGGAGGCCCCAGGAAGGATGGGCAGGGAGGCCAGCTCAGGAGCCCTGAAGCAGAGCAACTGGTCACTGTCACAGCCCATTGCAGCTGAAAGCTGGTTCTAATAGACACTCATTAATCCCAGTTATATCACTGTGTAAAATATTATCATTAAGCTGGGTGCATGAAATACGATATTCACATGTTAATGAATGTTGCTCTGGGTTGCTCTGGATCCAGGCATTCCAACTTGATTTCTGATTCACTTCTGGGGAAAAACAAACAAGCAAATAAACAACAGCACAAAAAAAAAAAAAAAAAAAAAAAAAAAAAAAGTCCACTTGTGTATTTCAGGCAAGGAACATCAACTGTTTAAATAACCTTTATTCATACTCACCTGACTGATTTGCCTCACTGTCATCATATTAGTGGAAAAGTGATTTTGGTTTTCCCTGAAGGGCAGAATACCAGAATACAAGTGGTGAGGTTCTAGACTATCCTGTAGAAAGGACTCAGCAATTATTTTTCCCAACGGTGCTCCGGGAGTACATTTCAAGTGGATATTTTTTCTGCCACTGACAAAATGACATCTGTGCTTAGGCTCTTTTCCTCCCACAGCATATATGTAAAATTCTGCAAGAAATTAAGTGGTAGGCAAGATAGTTGGAGTGCAGGTAGGAGAAAACTCTTCAGCATTTCAAAAATCTCAAAATAAAAGCGGTAGTCAAAAGTTAAAAATAGCTCCATTAACTTGGACTTCCTCAAACAAGCTATGGCATCATACAATTCTTCATTTCAAAGGACTAACTTGTATCTTAGATGAGAGTGATCAGATGTAAGTAGGCTAATGGGAGTAGGAAGATTTTCCAAGTGACAGATTTATATACCAGTTTCAGTATAGCAAGATGGGTCTATTTGTACTACACTGAGGAGTGCTAACCTTCCCCTCAGGAAAACAGGCTCAATTAATTTGTGACTAAATGTGTTTTGAGAAAGCTAGTGTCTTACAATAATAGTTGATTATCTGTAACTCCAACTAGTCTGTAGTTACTTATAGTATGAAGATTTGTATATTATCTATTAGTGTTCTGTGCACTTTTATTTTCTCCTGTGTTTTCTTTTATAGATATGGATCTGACAGTGTATGATTACTAAAGTTCAGATGACTTCTGCAAAACAAAATCAAGGTATGATGCCTATTAAAAAGACATAACAAACCATTGTGGCAGGCTAGCTTGATCAACTTATAAGACATGTATAGGATCTGTGGGCATCTTTTGATATGTTTGGTCACAAATTACTGCTTGACATCAAGGTTCCTACAGAAAGGACTGCAGTGACTCCTTGCTGCATCTTCTCTTTTCCTCTTTATAATGCACAGAAAGAAAATTCTAAATAACAGATATGACTTCTTGGCAATTCTACGTGGCCAGTCATGAGTTATGTCTTTTTTTTTTTTTTTCTTAAAGATACAATCATAAATGTATAAACAATAGAAAGGGAAAATCCTGAAACAATGTTGACTCAGTGCTTCCACTTATCTCAGCAGAAGTTGCTTTCGAGTATCTTTCCTATTTACATGCTGTTTAATTGCAGAGTGGAGTTGATTTAATAGGTTATGTTTTTCCACTACAGGCATCCAATCTGGGTTATGGACTGGCTTCTTCCCAAATATCTTGTCTGGGGTTCATTGATACAGAAGCTTCTGCATACAAGGAACTGCCTGCAGAGTTGATAAGCAAGCTTCTGATGAGCTACCTTTTCTTCCCAAGTGCAATTTTCCCTTGAATGGTTGTTGATTATGAAGAATATCTTCCCCATTATATCATTCAGATAAATTTCCTGGGCAAATACCTCTTTAGAAGTAGGTTCCAAGTACTGTGTATTTAGCAAAAAGTTGAATTTGCCACGTCCCCATGAACAACACATTTTGCTGCTCCATCCAGCTGCTTTCCTTTTGCTGGTAGTGGCTTTATTCAGTGCTCCCTTTTTTTAACAAGTTAATCAAGTAAAATCTATGAAAAGAATCTAAGACTGTTTTGTTGCTCAAATCAGTATTACGTATTCATGATGAATATCCTAAAATAATTGTAGCCAAAGAACTATTACTTCTAAAATTACAGTTTGGATTTGGAAAGCGAGGGAAATGTTTACAGAAGGATAAATTATTTAATGTTTCTTCAGAGAAAATTGCTAGAGTTTTACTTATCTGGTTAGTTTCACAGAAGAGTAACATTGAATTCTGAGTGCAGGTATTTCTGTGTTTGGACACAAAACACTCCCCTAGAAATATAACTTGCTATTACATCTAACTGAGCAGGAATAAACTTTTTGTGAAGCCTGTGATCTGTTAGAACACTCTGTGAAAATATCTCATGAAATTTGTTTGTTATATGTACCGCATTCTTTTTTCATACATAAAGACACTGAGTCTTGCACTTACTTAGTTAAAAAATATTGATGATCTTTCTCATCCTTCAAGAGCTCTTTAGTTTTCAGAAAATGGCTGGTTCTGAACTGAGAGATGAAATCTAAGTCTTGCATACTAAAAATCTGCAAAGAAAGAGGAAGAAGTGAAATAGTTTATCTAGACAATTCTAAAAAAGAAAGAAGCATTTTTATTTGTATTTGTATAATTTGTTTGCTTTTTAATTACATTTAATCATTTTAATGAAATTCTGGTTTCATCCAGCAACAGTACCTCACTGTTTACATTTTGTTAGAACACAAGCTGTCACCATTCAGAAACACTTCTTTTTTTGTCTTTGGAACTATGTTGGGTTAAACATTTACCTACCAGTGATCTGCATTTTTTCAGCATTTTTCTACAAATAGTACATATTCTGCTGATAACCTTCTGACCAGATTGAATGGATATATACATTCAACCATCCGTAAACTGAAGAACATTTTCTGATGAAGTTCATGGGTTCAAATTAATCCCTGCATTTCAAGGCCTTTTCTGGATCACATGTCTTCTGCCCCTTGTGCTCTCCCCCTCTCTCCCTCCCCTGGCACTGCCCTGGCTGGTCTCTTCCCACAGCTCAGACTCTCATTTCAGCCCTTATGTGTCATCTCGTTGTCTACAGCACGCTGTCTCCTGGCCTTCCTCCAAGGCCTCCACCCATTGACAGCATTGTTTTGTTTGCTGAAGAAAAAGAGCTTGCTTTGAACCTTCCACTTGATCCCCATCAACGATGAAGTCTGAGTGCCACCTCTTAGCGGTACCTTGAAAGATATGCACCATGCTCAGCCCCTCTCTCTGTTGTGTTTGTGTGTGTGTGTGTAGTGTTGTTGTTTTTTTGGTTGGTTGGTTTTTTTCCCCATCTTGCATCACCTATTATTCCATCTGCTGTGACATTGCTTTCATGCATATTGATGGGAACTCAGGAGTTTTGTGTTCAACACACAGGACTGACACAGATTACTTTTTTGTGTGACCTCTGGTAATCCACCAATGAATACACACACATTTCTGGTTCATTTATGCAGATGGATGGGAGGGAATCTGGAAAGCAAGTTGTTAATTAGTGTACAGACTAGGGATACATGTAACCACACGAGTAGATCTACCCTCTTGGCACTTTTCCAAATATTTCTGCATCTTATCTGTTTGCCATTTACTATCCTGCAACCTTTTCAACCACCCCAGTAAACCACTACTCTGTATACATGTAAAACCATCTTATAGATTTAGCTACCAAGGGAGCTCATGATACTGAGATTCCTGCTGGAAATATCCTTTTCCTACAGGGAGTGAAATAGTAATTTTGACCAGCTGTACAAAAGGGCTTTTTAGAGCTGCTGGTTTATGTCAGACTACAGTCTTATACCCTTAGCACAGGAGAGAGAAAGGCGAGGCATGTATCCAAATCTAGAAGAGGACTGGAGCAAACCACCACTCCAGAGGACCTCTGACTAAAACCAGAGTGAATACTCAGTCTAGATCATGTCTTTTTGCAGGTAAAGAGATTGGTGGCTTCAGTTATAAATGCATTTTATATCAAATTGGTGGAACTGCAAGAATATGACCTCATAACCAGCTGCAAATGGGCTGCAGCTTATAAATATGAAGCTGTGTTATCCTGTTAATGTACTATGTTAGAGTAACATAGAAGAGTTTGTGATAAATTGCAGAACATTCATGGCCTTTGAACTCCAGATGTAAGCTCTGCCTTTTATGGGTTGTGGGAAATCTTGGGATTTTGACTGGGGGGAAAAAAAAAAAAAAAAAGTAAAACACGTCTCTTCTATTTTGGTATAAAATATTACATGACAACACACAGGTCTTCCTTCAGTTAGGGTTCAGATGAGGGATCCTTTTCCTCCATGAAGCTGTCTTTAAAACAAAAGTGGTATGCTATTCTAAATGTAAAAGATAAAGCCTTAAAATTAAATAGATAAAATAAGTAATGGACAAATGTGAAATATACAGACAATTAAAGAAGGAAGGAGAGAAAGTAAGATAGAACGGGAGAGAGGCAGAGGGAGGAAGAATGTGAGAGGTGACTTTCTGTATAAAAAAAAAAAGCATGCAGAAACGAAAAAAAAAAATCAAAATATTTGATAATTAGTATGAAAGGTATTTGGCTACTGGCATTTTCTTTGTAATGTTTTATTTATGAAAATAGTTTTATAAATAAAATGCTACAGGCTTTTTTTCAAATTGATATTATGCAGATTGCAGTGGTACTGAACGTCCAGCAGCAGGGAAAAATAATGATGAACATAGACATCTTGGTATGAAGTGTATGTATAGCCTTATTTTACAGCAAGCACTTGCTGAAGCTACCATGCAGCAAGCCAAATTCCACATATTGGTATCATGATGTGTATTAAAAAAATATAAGAATGGTTTTATTTTTTTCTGTGAGATATTCTGTGTTTTTATAGGCTGGTTCATTTAGACTCTGCTGTGAAATACCTTAAAAGGTAACACAGTATTCTGACTACAGCAGTAATTTATTACACCAGTTAATCTTGTAAAATTGCCCTCTGGATGTAATAATTTGTTATTCTTTTATTAGGCCTTCTTCTGCATACCATGTTTATCATAAAGATGTCACCAGTGTGATGCCTAGCAACCAGTACAGTGTTCCGGAGGTGTTTGCATACATTTTCCTGAGGGAGAGATCTGCCTTGTCCCTGCTTGGGAGAGCTGTCAGTGTATTCTGATGTATGAGGGATAAAAGGAGTCCCTGCTGCAGTCTCCAATAAGCTGAAGTCACGGCCTGAAAGCACTGACTTGGGCATCACTATGCTGTGTTAGAAAATGTGTCAATTATCAGATGGACTGCCTAAGGGTATCGCCTGGGTCTAGGTCATAAAACCATCAGGACCAAGGGGGAAAAAATTGATGAGGAAGTAAGTTGAATTAATTGATAACTATGAGGACTGTATGTGAAATGTATTCTGTATAACCTAAACTCAGACATTTTCTCCCTTTCTTTCAGGTTAACCAATGAATATATGCCTCCCAATTTTGGCCCAGTACCACTACCATCTATCCAGACTTGTAATATTTTACCAACTTTTTCATTATTTAAAAAAAAAAAAAAAAAAAGTCAAACAACAAGAAGCTATAAAAATAGAAGTAAAATCATGTTAATATTTTATAGCTATTTTTCTATTATTGCAATTTCTAATATACTGTGCATTTGTTTGTATGTGAATACAGTGGGGACCACTTAAATATCTAGCCTGAGGCCTGATTCATGAAAGCTTTATGCACCATTTATGTAGGTATCTGTGGCATTCACTCAGAAAAAGTAAGGAATACATATTTTATAGTAAAGTTTATTCCTGTGCACAACCCACCTCCAGTAGCTGTCTGTAACAGAAATGGGAAGAACATCAAGGGTCCTCTAAATATCTGAGCAATTCAGAATTTTAGATATAATAATTGGCAGTGATTATCCTGTTGTAGCCTCGAAGTGCAACACTCTCCACATGAGTATCGGGGCCTCATTTCTGCCGTTCAGAGGCATGTATATAACATTACTGACTCATAATGAGCTACATACTTTGGCAGGACAACAGAATTTGGTTGTCCTGTCACACACAAGCACTTTTTTTACCACTGTTTTTTTCTGAAAACAACCTTTTCAACACCTTTGTGTGAAGAAGAAGCATGGAGAAAAGAGAGAGTGTGTAATAAAGCGACTTGTCAAAGTCACACGAAAACTCTGTTATACAGATGAGAATCAAAACCACTCTGTCCATTACTTTAATTACACATTTTTCCTTCCTCTCAGGTCTCTTGAGACAAAGTATTTCCTAAATATCTACCATCTTTAACATGTTCATTTCTCAGATTCATGAATCTAGTTCTTCTCATAGGAAAGCAAGCTACCCACATGTAGGTCTCCACAATTTACAATTACCTTACAGTTGCTTCAGGAATGCTGCTGCACTGTGAGAGTAGTGTCATGCTTTGGCTCTGAATGCAAAGTCAGTACTGCAGTAAAAAAAATAAAATAAAATAAAATAAATGCTCATACCATATTGCTAACACAAATTCACCTCTGTCCAAGGGGAAAAGTGAAGATGGACAAATAAATGCATTTTCATCACTTCTTCTATTTGACTCTGTTCAGTCTTTAGAGAAGACCTCTCCTCATGCAGCAGTGCATGAGTCTGTACAAGGTGGATTGCTGGAACAGCCACAAGTATGAATGCAAGACATTTTTTGTAGATGAAAGGAAAAATACAGTATAACATCAACCTATTGAAAATAGTCTGGGAATCACAGCCAAGAACTTTTGACTTTTGCTTGGCTGGTTTCTCTGCACTCAAGACAAGAGGGAGCAAAGAGCCCTGCTGAGCCTTTCACGGCAGCTAAACACGAGCGCTGCCTGTGCTCCCTTCTCAGTGCCCTGGGAACCTTCACTCTGCAAATTCCTGGGACAGTCATGTCTGAATCCACAAGAAGTTTGCAAAATTATAGACAGAGCCAGTGAGAAACTGGAGTGCCAGTTGCATGGAAACCTCTAAATTTTCAGGAAAAAAATAATACTCATATAGCAGATTATAATATAGTGTTTTTAAAGTTCTCTGTTTGGGAGAATTCTGGAATGTGTTTCCAAGAAGATTTCATTGTTATCTTTTCCAAAATATTTCTGAAGGTTCCTGTGAAGTCTAGAGCACTCTGTCCTCTTCCTTCTAGGGAAATTACTGAGTAGTCTATAGAACGAGGATTTATATCTCAGCAGCTTTCCATGCATCAGACTTTTAAGAAACATAGACTGCCAAAGCTACAGCTGGAGTAGCCATAATAGTACCTTACTAACATATGGAGAAGCTGGAAATGAAATTCTGAAAGAAAACTGACATTAGCTGAAAAAACAAAATCACTGTAGAGAGAATTCTGATTCTGAAGAAAATCTACTTTTCACCTGACAATCACAAACCACAGCAAACTCTTCAAAAGCACATATGGATTCTGAAATCAGTAGTACTGTTCAGAGAGAACAATATGACCCATATTTTTCTGAACAGATGAGTTGATGCATTCTAATCCACCTTGAGTCTTTATTTTTTTAATTTAGCTTTTTTTTAGCTCTTTTTTCTTTTTTCTTTTCTTTTCTTTTCTTTTCTTTTCTTTTCTTTTCTTTTCTTTTCTTTTCTTTTCTTTTCTTTTCTTTTCTTTTCTTTTCTTCTTTTCTTTTCTTTTCCTTTTCTTTTTTCTCTTCTCTTCTCTTCTCTTCTCTTTTCTTCTCTTTTCTTTTCCTTTTCTTTTCCTTTTCTTTTCTCTTCCTTTCCTTTCCTTTCCTTTCATTTGCTTTCCTTTCCTTTCCTTCCTTTCCTTTCCTTTCCTTTCCTTTCCTTCCTTTTCCTTTCCTTTACCTTTTCCTTTCCTTTCCTTCCTTTCCTTTCCTTTTCCTTTCCGTCCTTTCCTTTTCCTTTCCTTTCCTTTCCCTTTCCTTTCCTTTCCTTTTCCTTTCTTTTCATTCCTTTCCTTTTCCTTTTCCTTTCCTTTCCTTTTTTCCTTTCCTTTCCTTTTCCTTCCTTTTCTCTTCCTTCCTTTCCTCCTTTCTTTCCTTTCCTTCCTTCCTTTCCTTTCCTTTTTCCTTTCCTTCCTTTTTCCTTTTTCCTTTCCTTTCCTTTTTTCTTTCCTTTTTCTTTTTTCCTTCCTTTCCTTTTTTCCTTCCTTTCCTTTCCTTTCCTTTCCCTTCCTTTCCTTTCCTTTCCTTTCCTTTCCTTTCCTTTCCTTTCCTTTCCTTTCCTTTCCTTTCCTTTCATTTCCTTTCCTTTCCTTTCCTTTCCTTTCCTTCTTTCTTTTTTTCCTCTTGTTTTTCTTTTTTCTTTTTCCTAAGTCCTATGATTTGCTGTATTCTTGCCTGGATGTGGCGGGATCATGTATCTCTACACCAGCTGGCAGTCTGATAGAATATGGGGTAATCTTTGAGGCAGACATAGATGAAAGGGAATGTTTCTTGCACTCATATCTACTTAGGTGTGACTTTGAGTTTAGGAGGATCCCGGGCTATAAATCTAATAATATTTGCCTTTGAATGTCTTGTTTGGGGAAATCCTGAACTGCCAATATAGGCAGCTTTACAGGGCTGCCTTCAGTCTCTAGTAAGAGCTCTACATTACAAAAGTACCTTGCAAGACTAATTCCCTAGTTTCTAAGGGAAAATGTCCAATACCCACAGGTGTTGCTAGAAAACAGCAGAAATGAAACAGACCTTTCCTGAATAATAAAGTGAAGGGAACATGACACTCTTAGCAACAACTGCAATAGGAGCAATCAGAGATTGAGGTTCCATATACAAGTTTCTCCAGCTGTAGGTTCGTAGTGATAGTCTATATTTTCTCTAAAGTACACTAAGATCTCATGGCTGCAAAGGTAAAAAGGGATTAGGGCATTTGGAGATATTTCTGCATGTGCCTAATTCCAGTAGTCTTCTGTGAACAGCATTTTCTTTTTCCTGTGTTTTGACAGCTTTTTTTCTGCTCTCTATAGAACCCAGATGTCTGAAGACAAATATCGATAAGAAAATAAATAAGAAAATAAAATTAAGGATATTTTTTAGACTTCATGAAAAATCTATTTGTAATTAATCACAAGGTTGAGCATGAAGAAAAGGGATACTCTTATCGGACCTGCTTCATCCTCTAGACATAATGGAATAGGTGTTATTGTCTCAAGTCTGTATAGTCACTGAAGGTAATAACGAAATTCTCACTGATTTCAATAGTGAAGGAGAAATTCTCCAACTGTCCAAAGACTTCTGACATTTTCCAGTAAACCCAAGAAGGCCAAATATTATGCTCTTGTAACTGACATTCTTTCTGCTCTTTACTCTCTGAAATAATCAAGTGTTATGCTACAAAAGCAGAAATACGACGACTTCAGCTTCCAATAAGTGTCAATATGACAGAATTCTGACAAGAACTGTGGGGGCAATTACCTCTTAAATGTACAATAATAAAGGAGAAATCCTGCTTCCTTCCGCTAAGGGGGAATATTATTCTGCACCAGTTCTGGGTTCAGTACCTGGAAATAAAGCCATTTTCCAAAGGTTGAAAAAAAAGAAAAAGAAAAAAAAGAAAAAAAAAAAAAAAACGTTTGAATGAACAAACTGCTGGAGATAAAACCAAATTGTACATAAGATGCACCTGTGCATGCACAAAAATGTTATTTTTTTTCTTTCTTTTGCCTTTTTAAGGAAAAAACATAGAATTTGGTTTGAATAAAGCTAAGCTGCAGTGTAACTACTAGTAAATATAGTAGCTATTTTGTAAGTATTGCTGTCACTTTCTTTGACTAAAGTTACAGAAATTCTTTGAATTTTTATATAGGGGACTAAATTTGTAATGGAAAATGATGTTTGATGGTGTTTAAATGCAGAGTATGTCACTGTAGAAAGCACAGGGCTCTTTTAAGTTATTTTTTTTAACTTCTTGACATGTGTCACAATTTGGAATTCTGCTCTCATGGGATAAATGCCAGATTACATGGTGTAGTATTTTTATCCTCTGTACTTTCACTGTAGAAGCATACAACATCAAAGAAGAGGCAGATCACTCACATCAGCAGAAAATGGAATAGGACTATAATATGCTTGCTTTGATCTCTCCTTCTAATAATTATCTTGGCTACATGCATACATTGAAAGTAAGATTTGAATTAATAAGGCCAAGAGACCCTGGAAAATGTAAGAAGGATATCTGAATACTAACTTTGACTATCATTAACAAGATAAACTGCAATCGAGTCTACAAAGTTGTGGATTGTTAATTTAAGGCAATAATCCTTAAATGTTATTCTTTCTTAAACTTGTCACCACTACATTCAGCAGATGCAATCAGTCCAATTAAGACAATACCTTTTCAAAATCACACTCACCTATAGGTACAGTAGGGAGGGTGGTATTTAGCTAGTATTCACTTGATTTCATATAGGTTTTCAAATAGGAGGGCCTACGGTAAAAATCATTAAATTTATATAAAAAAATCATCACTACACAGTCTGTTATCATTAAAAACTATTCTAATATTGCCTTAGGAAAGATATTGCTTTTGATATGAAAAGTAAATCAAATCATCCACATCCACATAGGATTTATACAGAGGCAAGAAGCATATTGCATGCCTGGTCAGTCATTTTTTACATTTTTTTTAACGGTGTTTATTGCTATATAGTGTTTTGGGAATCCTATTTCTGCCCTATGTGAGTAGAAATTATAATGTAAACAAGGTGGATGTGTGTGAAAGCCTCATACGGTTAATACTGGCTGGAAGGGGAGAAACCTATTGCAGCATGTTGGCCCCGGAAAATGAAAATATCTTATTCTGCTTCATTTCTGATATGTGTGAGTTACATCAGTAGATGGGTAGAAGGCATGTTGCTCCCAAACTCAGATGTTGCAACTTCAAATTATTGCTTGGCTGAGCTACTAACCATCACACTAATAAAATGTCCTGTAGTGTACAAAGGGATACATAATGGGCTGGCCAGAGTGACTTAAGCACAGTATGAATTAAACAAATGAGAGCGAGCACATCTATGGTTAATATACCAAACACAAGTTCCAAAAAGCCACTTGAACAAAGACAGTCTGTCAAAACAGCAGAGGCTGCTGTTGTCCTCAAAATCCCAGTCAAAGGTTAAGAATGTTCTTTTAAAACAGGGTTAACTGGGCATACATGTAACAGATCAACATGCAGAAAGAAGTGCTTTGAAGAAATACTCTCTCTGCTGAAAACAGGCACACTTTTCTCATCTGCTGAACTTACCTGACAGTGGATGGGAGTTGCGAGACAAAATGTTTGATTCAGTGAGGATGTTAGGAAAGGCTTTGTTAAATTCTGAGACCAGCACTTCTAATTGAAGCACAAGCATTGTTAAATACTCATCACCTGGCAGTCCTATGTCAGACAGAAACAAGAGAAAGTGTTTGTGAGCAGGTGTAAATTTCGGGACAAATTTCTCTGTAGAAAAGACTTGTCACAAAACAGTATGGTATTTGCAGAAAAACATGAATATGCTCCAGTATTCACGACTGGTCTCCTACCCTGAGGTTGTTATACTGTCAGTAGCTACTGAGCTCCCAGACTTGCCAACCAAAATTCAGAAACCTGTTTGTTTTTCTTTTTCCTGACTTGCCAAGTTACAGTGTGAGAGGATAGGTCACAAGTTAAAGCAGTGGCTGGGAGTACATCCCATGTAAGCAAAAGCTGTTCTCAGCAGTTGTCCATGTTAGCTTTCTGCAGCTGCACAAAGTCCTGCCATGGCATGCTAGGATTCAGGCTCCCATCAACCCAGTCTCTCCAGCAGAAATGTAAGGCAAGCACAGGGGTGATTTAGGGAGCTTCCCATGTGACTGTACCAGACCAGAAAGCAGGCTTCACTACTTGGGCCTGGGAGGTAATTCAGCTTAGCTGTACCTTATTAATGCTGCAAAGAAGTGTGTTTAAGTTCAAGATTTCTTTCCAGTTGCACCAAATGATTGTGGTACACAGTTCTAACAGGGGGTAACTCAAGACATCCACAGAGGTTTTGGAATACAGGAGGTTCCTTCCTCCCTGTCTAACTTCAACATTCGATATGTTTAAAAATGTCTTGAGCTATTATTTTACAATGTGAGGATATAGAGGCAGTTTCATTTTATATATCTGTCTCAGAAATATTCCAAGTAGGTGCTATGGTAATAGAATACTGTGGTAAAAGGGCAATCACAGTATAATCCCATCAGTGGTGTTTTTATCATATCTGTTTAAAATAAGACTCTTGAAACTTATTGTAGCAGTATGTTGTTCACAGTACTGGCATATTTCTGAATTCGTGAGGCACACAGTTTCTTGTAAATGTTAGATTCTCTCCTCTCCTATGTAAATAGCTCTAGTGGGTGACCAAAGCCAGAAGCTAAGCATCCACACAGACACTCACTCAATTCGTCTGGGAGGAAGAGGGAAGGAATAGGAAAAGCAAAAGTGAGAACACTTGTTGGTTGAGATAAAAAGTTTAGTTAGTGATGGAAAAAGGAAAACAACAACAATGACCAAAAAAAAAAAAAAAGCAAAAGCAGTATGTAAGTCACTCAGCACCTTTCCCAATCAGACCAATACCCAGCTAATGTCTGAATAATGACTACTTTGGAAGATCAAATTCCCAGTTTTCATTGGTGAGCATTGATGTTATATGGTATCAAAATTCCATTTAGGCAGCTCAGGTCAGCTGTTATGCCTGTTTCCCCTCCAAACATCTTTCGTGTCCCCAGCCTACTTGCTGTGGGCACAGAGCGAGAAACAGAGAAGGCCTCAATACTGTGCAAGCCCTGTTCAGCAACAGCCAAAATAGTATCAACACTGTGTCAGTCACAAATTTAAAACACAGCACCATACAGACTGCTACAGAGAAAGTTAGAATCATTTATTTTCATTTAGGTTGGAAAAGACCTCTAAGATCAAGTCCAACCATTCACCTAACACTGCCAAGTCTACCACTAAGCCATGTCCCTAAGCACCACATCTACACATCTTCTGAAAACCTCCAGGGATGGTGACTCAACTACTTCCCTAGGCAGTCTTTTCCAGTACCTCACAACCCTTTCAGTGAAATTTTGTTTTTTCGTAATATCCAACCTAAATCTCAGCTGGCACAACTTTAGACCATTTCCTCTTGTCCTATTGCTTGTTGCCTGAGAGAAGACATTGACCCCTACCCCACTACAACCTCCTTTGAGGTAATTGTAGAAAGCAATAAGGTCTCCCCTGAGCCTCTTTTTGTCCAGATTAAACAAACCCAGCTCCCTCAACTGCTCCTCCTAAAGCTTGTTCTCCAGACCCTTCACCAGCTTTGCTGCCCTTCTTTGGATATGCTCCTGCACCTCGATGTCCTTCTTGTAGTGAGGGGCCCAAAACTTAACACAGTATTTGAGGTGCTCCAGAGCTCACTGCAACAGACACATGGGCAATGTGAAAGACAAAGGAATTTCTCTGTAATTTAGGCAGAGGTAAAAATTAAGGAGTTAAAAACATACAAATTCTGGAAAGTAATATCTTTCATTGGATAAGAAAGAAAGAAAGAAAGAAAGAAAGAAAGAAAGAAAGAAAGAAAGAAAGAAAGAGAAAGAGAAAGAGAAAGAAAGAAAGAAAGAAAGAAAGAAAGAAAGAAAGAAAGAAAGAAAGAAAGAAAGAAAAAGAAAGAAAGAAAGAAAGAAAAAGATTTTTAAAGCACAGACTTCTAAAGTTTGAAAAAATAGAGATAAATATGGTTTTGAATAGATTTTCCAAGTTTAGCAAAAGATTGATTCATGGAAAACAGATGTATACGTTGCAAATAACTAGACAAAGAAAGTGAGATAAATCTAATATTCAGTTTCTATATAATTATATTCAACTAAGAAGGGAAAGAAATTGTCCAACAAATTGACTGAGGTTAGTTAACAAGAAGGGGTGTTGAGGAAGGAAATGGATGTGTAGCTCCTTAAAGATCAGTATTAGCATTCACATTGCTTAATATTTTCATTAACAGCTTTTTCACAAAAAATAGCAATGTGCTGATGCCAGTGTTGGGAAGTATCAATAGCAAAGAAGGATTGGGATATCATACTGAAAGACCTGGATGGCTTTGAAGACTATAATGTTGGAAATGGGATTCAACTAATAAATAAACAAAAATCAACTGAAGTGACACAGGAGCATAGGGAGCAATGCACACCCACTTGATCACAAAGTCATAGCTTCCCACTTGTTAACCTGCCAAAGTGACAAAACAATGAAAACAGAGAATGCTATCCTGGAACAAAAAAGGGCAAGGATGCACTTGTGAATACTACTGAGACATCTCTGGGAATTGGTACCTGGTGGTCACCCATCTTCAAGAATGCTTTGTGGAGGGTAGGGCAAACATAGTAAGAACTAACTGTATAACCAGGAAAGAGAAGAGGCCCTCACAGTGAGTAGATATGTAATCTAAGCGCGAGACCTAGGAAGTGATACGCTTCATACAATAAGAGGGATGATTACCTCAGAAAGGGAAGATCTCTTTAAACTAAGAAAACATGTTGCCTCATACAAAAATGATCCTGCCACGGCAGTTATTCTCTGATTCAGAAAGTCTCCCTGCCTGGTGGAGGACTAATTCTGCATCATCCTAAAAGAGAAATATGTACAATATGCAAGGGAGTATTGATACAGAATTTTTATTTTATTGCCGTCTTTGAGCTAAAAATAGATATAAAATCAATGTTTTGTCATCTTTTCTTGGTCTCTTTACCAGTGCTATACCCAGTCTAAGTGATGAACCAGGGCCACAGATCATTTTCATAAGACCATTGGCTGGAAAACCTAGTTTATCATCTTAAAATTAATAAACTGGTGACTGCAAAGTAGGGATTGGTTTTTTCTGGAATATGCATATTTTTATTAAAAATATTTTTTATATATATTCAGTCCAAAATTAGTGAAAGTGTGGCTCTTCATCACCACAGTTCATTTAGGAAGCTTTCTCCATCTGTACAACCTTTGTCACACAAATATACAATCTTCATATTTAAAATTTGTTTTTATGAGAACAAGCTTCCTTGCATAACAAGTAAATAAGCAAAAGCAGACGTTAGAAATTTAATAGAACCATATTTTTATGAATACTTTTCTCAGTCCATGACAGGATTTTGATTAGTTTTTTTTTCTTCACTTAGTTGTGATCATCTGCACTGTTATTGCTGGGTTTTTTACTTCCTTGTCACGAATGTCTGGAATATTTTATCCAGGCAAACATGTGTATTCATGTATGAATTAGTCTATTTGCATGTGAATCAACATATTTATACACAAACATATTTTCTCCTGCTGAAAGTGCTTGCCCAGCTGATCTGTATATGCGTTTGGTAGAAGATTGAATGTAAAAATAAAATCGAATGTAAAGTCTGCTAGGCAGCCAATAAATCTAGCCTATATATTTCTTTTCTTTCTAGACAGGCAAAACTCCAACTTTCCTTTTTCTTTTTTTTTTTTTCCTTTAAAATAAACCATCAGAAGACTACACACATAGTGAGATTCTTTTTTTATCCTTCTCTACTATACTAGGCATGAATTCTGCAAGAGCTCAATATTCAAAATTCTAGCTAAAGCCATCAAAAACTGCAGGTGCTCAGCTCTCTTTAAAGACTGATCTTCTGAAGAATCACTCACAAAAATTTACATGCCTTTCTCCTAGCATCTGCAAAGCTAACATCACCTATTTGTTGTTACCACCATACCACCACACCATACAAATGCTGCTTCTCCAATTCTGTTAGCCAAGGTTTGGCTGTAAGTATCTCTTCCAGTATAAGTCTGTCTTTCTTCTCTGTCCTCTTGAGAGACTGAGAGAACCAAGATTTCATTTTTATAAATACTGTCAAAATCACTGTGATGATTTTTACATTTATTGTGTCTCTATTAAGCAATAATTATTAAGTAGGTCTATTTTTTTTTATTGTTCAGGTAATTGAGTTTAAAGCTTTCCCTGATAGAAACTGTTCTTTAATAAGATTCTACCTTGGTTAATTTGTAGCAATGTTCATTATTTCCAGGATCATAAATTTTATTCATAACTCAGTATAATATGTAGCATGCTGTTTATGTCTGTGGTTTAAAAATATACAAATGACCATACAAACAGTTTACAGTGCTTGCTGGTCTAGTGTCCCACCTCTGAAACTGGTTAGTAGATGAAGACTAGATAAGAATTTAAAAATATATAACACACATAATGAATAACAATTCCTTGATTTTCTCATCCAGTTTATAACGGTATTTCTGATTGTACCAGTAGCAATTTTACATCATAGCAACTCGAAAATAGCAGAGGAAACCAGGGATGCTAAACAAATAGGAAGCTAGGGAGGTTCAAAAGTGATGCAGTAAGTCCCAAGATGAGGCAAGATACTCACTGGTAAAAGTTAGACAATCCACATAGAGAAAAAAAAACCAAAACATATATATATAATATATACATATATATATATATAATTATTATATATATATAATGCAAGATAAATAAGATAAATGTCCATATTACACACAAAAAAAAAAGGGGGGGAGGGGGTGGATGGACTTCCAAAAAACTTTCAGGGCTAAATAGCCTCATGAAACCAGCTCTGATTTGTAAACACTAGCCATTCAGCCATTCAGCAATAACAGGTAAGCAAAAGATGCATATAATTCAGTACATTGTTAACTGAAGGAAATGTAAAAATGTAAGCTTTGTTTTAAAATACTTTGATCCATGTTTTAGCTACACCTATTTTAAAACCTTTCAAGTCCAAGTCAGAAAAATGCCACATATATTCGGTTAGTCTACTATATTTCTAAGGTCAACCTGGAAACTGGAGAAATAGCAGCTTTCACTTCATTTCACAGTATACTAAGAATCTTTGGGAGAATTAAAAAAAAAAAAAAAAAAAAAAAAAAAGCAAGTAAGAAAGAAAGAATACAAGTTTAACTTAATGACAACCATTGTCAATGGTTTTCATATAATTTCATACCAATTACTTGAAAGAAAAAAAAAGTCCAATTCCTATACCTCTGGTCAGCCTCATAACTTCATTCCCTAGAGGAAAATCACAGAGCCACCCAGTACCCCGTAACCTGATATAAATGGCAAACCTTTTTACACATTGCCCAATATTAGGAAGCCAGTGGTAATGGAGGGTGGGACTGACATATATTTATCCAGTGTTCAGTCAACTCAGTAGCCCTGATTGCTGTTTACACGACATTTATAACATTTTGCAGAGTAACAGGCTTTAACATATATACTTTTGTGACCACAGTAAGGACTTTTGTATAAATGAAAGTCAGCTGATCTGAGCCTCTCTAGTAGGCACAAAGGTACATTGGATCAAGCAAATAAGTCTATTATTAACCAGAAGTACTAAATGTACTCTTCTTCTAAGCATTACAATTCCACAATATTAATCATGATCTTCTTCCTAAGAAAACGTGAAAAATAAAAGAAAAAAAGGTGTGTGCTTTGTCATTTGCACATTGTTCATATCTGATTTTATAGTGGCAATTTCTCAAGACTTCCGTGACTGAGCAGGACAACACAGATCTTGTGTTCCCTTACATGGCTGACTGGCAGACTGTAGCTTGCTTATTGCTTACTCACTCATAGTCATTTCATAGAGGGAAAAAAAAATCCTTATTCCTTTCAGTTTTTGCAGTCCTAGAGAAAAACAAAATGTGTAACAACATGATGTATTTGGCCTTCTTCTGTTAAAGTTAAATATAGCCTTTTCAATTTTCATTTCCAACAGAAGATACGTGACAAATGACATAGTAATTTTCTTATTCCTTCATGTTCATAAAACATTGATAATATGATTTTTACCTTCCCTTTGTTCTCAATTAAATGAAATGTTCCAATACAATTAATGTGTTCTTGCAATTTAGTTTTTCTTTAGAGGCTTCTCTTGTCTCTGATTAACAGCATTTTCTATCCATTCTGAGCACCCCCAACTGCTATTCAGAATGTTTCATTATGCCTGGCAGCTATCAATACAATTGTGAACCAATATCATTTTAATTGTTTCACTAATAACTTGTTTTAAATGATTCAACAGTCATCAGGAAAGATAAGTGCTCTTGTACCCTGCAGGCTTGTAGGGATGATGGTATGAGGCACTGTAACAGAGTGCTGTATCAGAATAATGAAACCGTATGCACAAGATAATGACAAAGCACTTGCATTGCTGTAAAGATAAATGAAAACAGTAGATCTTCTTTTCACTGTAATATAACATCCATTCCTATCTCCCATTTCAATCATTAGACTTTCCAAACAGATTACTGCACAAATACACATATGCAACATGTCCCACAGTAATAACTGCACGCTCCCATCTATCCAGGCAGATGGTAAATGATGGAGTTAACGAGCTTTACAAATGCTCTTGTTAATTAACAAAAATTGTTACTTTCTCATTTGAGGGGGGCTTATAAATTAGACTTAATTACACTAGATAATTGCAACTGCCAGCTACTGTGCAGCTCGCTCATGTTCTGTTCCTTCAATGGCAAATCAACAATTGCAACCCTTGCCTATTTGTGTAGATGAATTTAATAAGCAAACAGCCCTTTTATGTTAATGGTTTACTGGCATTCATGGGTTTGGCAGGAGAAATGTGCTGGGGGAGGGTTTGCTAATGGCAGCACATAATCATATTAATTAAAATATAACTGCCATTTAAAGATTTGTAGTGTAGAATTAGAGCATGTTGGGAACTGAGAAAATCAAGCTAGAGTGCATATTAGCACCATTACTCTGTGCTCCCTGCACAGCAGTCAGCAACCTCATGTGTCATAAATGTAATTTATGAGTGCTGTTTTCTTTGAAATATATGTTTTTAGTTCACTCATTAGAATGTAAAAATTTGCAATGTCTGCTTCAGAAGGTTCAAAATACATTCACTTAGAGCTGGGACCCATGATCTGGTTTTAACAAATCCCTCAACAATGATTTTTTTTTACTACTTGTATAATTTCTTATAGTAAAACCAAGTATCCAGTCCTTTGAAGATAGATTCCATGCTTTATTGCAAATGTAAGTCATACTATCACTATAAATTCTGTGTTATTAGGCATTTTATAATACAGTATCATTTTATGGAGTCCCTAATAAATATAGCCCTTTTTTTGATTTGGCTTTGGAAAAAATGGTGCAAAAAATTTACCACTTTATATTGTTCACATGTAGAAAGGTAATGTCAAAAAGCTTTTGAAAGTTTTTTTTTTTTATTTTTCTTGATCCCCTCATCAATTTACAAGCATATTTTTATCTAAATCAGTTCCACTTATACAGCTTCCACAAAAATGCTGAGATATATTTTCTGCACAACATAGTTGCCAATTTGCTGGGATCCATGAGAAAGCAACTTGGCCACAAAGTCCCTCTATGAGAAAATGATCCCTGGAATTACAGGCAACTGACTGACAGCAGGCAAAAAACTGCAATCAAATGAATCCTGTAATTTCTAACAGCACAGAGGCAACATGGTATATTATTTACATACAAATGTGTATATGTATGCATACATGTACTGCAGCATGTGATACAAATATTTAGTATATATGTACATATATATGTTTTGTACATATGCACATATATTTTTGTATACAAAACATTTGTATTACATTATTTTCAGCAATATATCACAGTTTAAAATCAATTTATATTGTAGCCAATGTTATTACATTGGCTTTTCATATTGCAGAACAGGAAAAGAACTGAAATCCCAAATATGACATGATGGTAAATTTGTAGTTGTCTGTTAATATATATTTGTTTTATTTTATTTTATTTTATTTATTTTATTTTTTATTTTATTTTATCCATAAAATGCAGACCTGAAAAGCAGTGTGCAAAAGAAGAAACCCCAGTCCTGCTGGAGCCAAAGAAAGAATCTGATCATCTTGTGAAGGGTGCCTTATCTCACAAGTTAGGGAAATTCTCCACAAAATGGCAGTGTTGTGGTACCCACAGGATTTTCGGCCTTACAGGCTGACAGCACAGAATTGGAAGTGGCACTTGTGTCTCTTCTTTTTATTCCAAAAAGAATTGTCACTGGGGAATATTTCAGCATCCAGCAATCAGGGACTTCTGATTCTTCAGCTGTTATGAGAAATATTGCTGTCTCTTCACAGATGACATTAGGTGGAATAATTTCATTTTCAGCCCACCCCAAAAAATATGCACCCTAATATCTGTATCTTATCTGATGTAATTGACATGACTGTAATGGTTGTTTATAAGACTGACTCTAGATCTGACAATATATTACAATGTTTTGATATTATCACTGCGTATTATCATACAGGCATGATGGACAATCACTGACAGATATTTGAGCAATTACAGCATATTTTATTGACAATTCTACACTGTGAGTATACATTAATTATGGTAGAGACTATATCATACCAGTGAAAATGATACTATTCAGAACACAGCTGAAATAAAATCTTTATAAGCTAATATACTGAAGTGCAATAGTTATGGGGAAAACTAGAAGTCTGCTTTTCTTTGTTCTTAGTTATTCTTCTCTTGTGGTGACCACAAAAAGGACTACAATTCTTATTGTCTGCTACAAGTTCCTCTGTAAACTGAGGTGTTTTCTCTGTGTGGTCTATGCATCAACAGGGCTCTTGCAAAATTATCTATGTGTTACAAGCGAATTAAACTCTAGTGTTACATTCATTGCTTCAGAAGTTATCTGTGGGAGAGAGGAAAGGTCAGGTCTAGATGTGGTGCCTGAAGCATCATCAATAAGAATCTCCCAACCCCCATCCACTCTGTGTGGAAATCAAAATTTTGGATTTTAGCTGACCAGGACCTTCTACTTTCTCTGTTACTGTAATGATCTCCCCAGCAGTTGCTAAGGAAAGTTTTGAATCTGATGATTTCTATTCCATATGACTTCTTGTTAACAAAGGACTTGATTTAATATCCAGTGAATATAATACAGGTGAGAGGCATCTCAAAAAATCAGAAAAAGCTTTGAATAGCTGACAGGATCAGTTCCTAAAGTTTCAGCAAAGAATTTCCCACTAGAAGAATTGCAGATAAGCCAACTCATTCTTATTTTCTTCTCATATAGACTTTAGCAAAAAATAATAACTAGTCAAATTGAGTTTATGTGCAGAAGGTCTTTATTGAAGAGCTAGGGCATTAAAAAGGAGAAAAGTGCAGAATGTGGAGGGAAAAAAAGCACATGCTCAGACACAGAGCCAGACACATCATCCAGTCACACTGCTCACATTGGCAACGAGTGATTAGCCAGAATGTCTAGTGAAGATCTGGGGTTGAGGATGAAGCATTGGGGAAGCAGAGGAGTGGGCTGGGAGTTAGCAGGGTCTTCGATGCACTAGGGAGAGCTCAAGGCAGGGAGCAGGGGTCCTGCTCTGCAGCCAAGCTGCTATTTTCTTGTTTAGCTATTTCCTTCTTCTCTATCAAGCTTCCCAGTTTTTCCCATCTAACGAGGTTGTGCTTCTCCAGCAGCCAGTAGCTAACCTTCAGTGAGGTGTGTTTATAGCTCCAGGCCTCTTCATAAAATCTGCAACCATATACTCAAGGCCTTCACTGTTATCCCACACTTTAACACCAAAAGACACCTGGCACCAAGCTCTAGTTCACAGAGCATGTTCTCATTAGAAGTTGATAACAAGCCTAATAGGCCAGGATTAGGGTCTTCCATAGCTAGAACAAGGTAAACTTATTAGAAGGCTTGTGGGTTGATGTTGACAATTATAATACTGCTTTTACTGGACCTTGGAGCAAGAAATCTAGAGGATATAGTTGTTAGTGCATGGGTGTTTTTGTTTTTCTAAAAAATAACAAACACACCAACTGGTAAACTCACTCATAC
Organism: Cygnus olor; assembly: GCF_009769625.2. Taxonomy (NCBI): domain Eukaryota; kingdom Metazoa; phylum Chordata; class Aves; order Anseriformes; family Anatidae; genus Cygnus; species Cygnus olor. Next base: position 129,747,010 of record NC_049170.1, read on the forward strand.
TGTAAAAATGCAAGATTCCTAGACAGACAACCAAGAGATTCCTCCCTCACACCACTGAGGTTCCACCTGAGTTTGCATCACTGCAGCAGGCCACCTGACTCCAGAAGACTGGAGCCGCTCTAACAGCTCCACATCCTTCTTGTGCTGTGGGCTCCAGACCTGGATGCAATACTCCAGATGGGGCCTCCCAAGGACAGAGTAGAGGGGGACAATCACCTCCCTTGACCTGTTGGCTACTCCCCTTTTAATGCAGCCCAGGATGCAGCTGGCCTTCTGGGCTGCAAGTGCACACTGCTGGCTCATGTTGGGCTTTTCATCCATCAGAACTCCCAAGTCCTTCTCTGCAGGGCTGTGCTTAATGTGTTCTTCACCCAATCTGTACTCCTGTCTGGGATTGCCCCGGCTCAGGTGCATCACCCTGCACTTAGACTTATTGTTCAGCCTGGAGAAGAGAAGGCTCAGGGGCGACCTTATCGCACTCTACAGGTACCTTAAAGGAGGCTGTAGCAAGGTGGGGGTTGGTCTATTCTCCCACGTGCCTGGTGACAGGACGAGGGGGAATGGGCTAAAGTTACACCAGGGGAGGTTTAGGTTGGATGTTAGGAAGAACTTCTTTACTGAAAGGGTTGTTAGGCATTGGAATGGGCTGCCCAGGGAAGTGGTTGAGTCACCATCCCTGGATGTCTTTAAAAGACGTTTAGACGCTTAGTGATATGGTTTAGTGGAGTACTTGTTAGTGTTAGGTCAGAAGTTGGCCTTGGTTATCTTGGAGGTCTCTTCCAACCTAGATGATTCTGTGATTCTGTGATTCTGTAATTCTGTGACTATTGAACCTCATCAGGTTCACGTGGGCCCACTTTTCAAGCTTGTCCAGGTCCCCTTGGATGGCATCCCTTCCTTCTGCTGTTTTGACTGCACCACTCAGCAAACCTGTCATATGCAAACTTGTTGAGGGTGCACTCAATCCCACTGTCTATGCCATTGGTAAAGATATTAAACAGCATCAGTCCCAAGACAGACCTATGTGGGACACCACTCATCAAAGGATAATTCAGGATAGCATTTTCTGCTGGTTATCTTTGACTTCCTAATTCCCTAATAAAATGACAAGACAATCAGATCTTCCTTTTTTTTTTCCACCTGACAAAAAAAAAAAAGGCAGAAAAACAAAACAAAACAAAACCAAAAAGCAGTGATTACAAGCGAATAATTTCAGATTTGCAAGCTTGCTTTTACCTCACTACGTTTCTCATTTGGAGAGGTGATCTTTTGCTTTAACTGCCTTTAAAGACAAGGCCCTTAGAGTTGTACTGGCCAATAACAATTGCAAAAAGCTTCCACTAAAGAAACCAAAACCCAATTATCCACTCTATGAATCAACAGCAAAAATAATGCAGAAGTCCTTTAATCAACAGATCTCCAGACAGAAAAGGTTTCCTAGACAACCTTAAAATGATGCTGGTAGTTATAGTGGCAGCATTCCTAAAGATCATCTTGGAATAATCAAATGTCGGCAAGAAGGCAAGAACAACACCTAACAATTTCCCTAAATCCCTCCTCAGCTATAGGTCTTGTGCAGATGATTTCCAGACAAGCATATGTAACTGGACCCATCCAAGATTACATGATGGACAAAGAAAACACCAGATATAAATAAATAAAAAATAAAAATATTTTGAGATCAAGCTATTGCTCTTGCAATCAAATATCAGAAAAAAAAATATCTGCAAACAATAAAATGGATTGAAAATAAAGACTTCTGATCAGTGGCTAATTAACATTAAATTCCAGAGCATACTCAATGCAAATAGGAATTAATGAAGACGGAAAGAATATTACGCAATAAATGTTTACATTAATGTAACTGTGTATGCATAAATGTAAATTTGTTTCACACTCAACCACTTTCAGTGCATAAATTCCATTTCAACATGGACAAAACTGGACTTTTTAAAACGAAGAAATAGCACTTATGCATTGATAACCGTTTATCAATGCATAAGTTATTGTACAAATCAAGAAATATCTAAATGGACATTCATCAGTGATCTGCCTCAGTTGAGCAACATAACAAACAAATGAATGCCGGTATTATGATTTCTATTCATATGCCTAATACAGTTTATTGTATATTTTTGTTCCCTTTTTATCAAAGATTATGTTATAGGTGAATCTTGTGAGAGACGAGCAGAGCTGACTATAGGTGCATACATCTTTCCTTGTCTTTTTCCTTATTTCTTGCCTTACGGTGTATCTTCAAGCTCTGTTCACATCTAATAGGCCAAGATGGCCAATGGTGCAGTGGATTTTCATTGGTTGATAAGTTATATTCTTAAATTCATTCATCTTATTGTATAGCCTTAATCATTACAAAGCAGGTTTGCAAATATGGCATTAAAGCAGTACTTGATTTTATTTGGAGTGCATGGCACTGTGAAGAGTTCAGCTGGTGATGACTGCTGTGTACACAGCTGTAATGACTGTTAAGTTTGAACATACTCATCCCTAATCCCACAAACCACCTGAAAAGTGATTTCTTGTTTGAAAATACACTGCCCACCTCGCTTGTGAGCCAGAAATTTAACAAAGCTTTCACATAAAATAGCAAACTATTGTATCTCCCATGTTGCCCATATTTGCTTCCACACATGGTCATTAGATAGAAAACAGTCCAAACCAAATATGCTGTCCAGAAATTTGACACTTATACAAAGTCAAAACAACAAGCTGGGAAACATCTCAAGCGTTCCCACCTGCTCACCTGTACATGACAGGCAGTATTTATGCATCTGAATTATTTTGGTAAATTTGAACTAAGTCTTTTCATAAAAACTTACTAAAATCACCCACCGAAGAAAAATACGATAGGTGTTGTAAAAGCCTCTCTCTGGGACACCCCCCAGTGTCTAATATCTCTGTTAAGCAGTGGCAAATGATATTACACTGAAAGGTTCATTCTCATTTCCTATTCCTTCACAGTGTATCTATATCTATCAGCAATGGAAACTGAGTGAAATGGAATAGCTGTGTCTTGATGACTTGCCTATGGTGTTCTGATTGAAATGCTTAGTAAGTTTTTTAGAAGGAATTTCATCTTAGTTTTCATATTCCTGGCACTTTGCCCACTGTACCACTGGGTACTGCAGAAAATTCAAATCAAAGCTAAAAGTTGGCATTGTGACCGAAAAGTTTTAGATTAAATGAAAGATGCTGTTGAGCTGTTTATAATATACAGATAATGGTTTATTTCTCTGTAGAAGGCCATAGAGAATAAATCAGTATTCCTGATTCATTCATGTCAGTTAAAGCAGTTCACATCAGGGCTGGCTAGGGCATGAAATTTCCTTGTGATAAAATTACATTGTCAACAATGAACATGAAATTCTGTTTTACAAGAAGAACTGAAACAGATAAGAGTTAAATTAGGAATCATAAATGCTTTCATTTTTATGTTATTTATGCTCTTTATTAAAGGCAACTAAAATAATAGGGGATAACAATAATTCAATGAAGGAAAAATGTGTTCTATTTTCCTACAATATCTGTAAAACTTGTGAGCTGTTAAGGATTTCTCTTTTTTGCAGAGCCATCTACTATCTCTAGCCACACAAATATGAAACATTTAGGAAGAAATGAAATCAGTTTTGTGATTCACCTGTTTCCTAATCAAATAGATGTCCATTAAAAAAATAAATAAATAAAATAAAAGCAGGTATTGCAAATTTCCTGTTTCCATTTTGATTTTCAAATATTGCTTCTTCTTGAAATCTCTAATCTGAAGAAAAATTATGAAGATTGTAACTTCAGCAAAAAGACAAATAGGAATGGACAAAGCAAAGGTCTGTAAAGTAGTGAATGAATAATACAGACAGAATATACTGAGAATTTGTATTGTCTTTTTCTCTTAGCACAAGAAAAATGGTACATTCAGGAATACTGAAAGGCAGCAGATTCAAATCTGAGACAGCAAGAATCTTTTCTACACGGTATACATAAGATGTTACCAAGCCCAAGATTACAGCAAAATTTAAAGAGCAGTTGAATTTATATGGATAAGGAGATCTATAGTTATAATAAAGATTATGTTTTAAAAAATCATGAAAAGACACAAAATTAAACACTTAATGACTTAAAAAAAAAAAAAAAAAAGTCTATATGCTAGGCATATTACCTAATACTAATTGTTTTCACTTTCCTCAGAGGCATCTAGGGTTCCTGTCAGACAGAAAGTTACATTAGATGAACTACAAGTCTTATCTAAAATGTTCTTGCAAACATTCTTCTACAACAACAACAAAAAAAAATCTTTGTTGTAGCTACAAATTAGAAACTCCATGTAGGATATCATACAGTTTCTTGTTGTGAACATACACCAACATACAAAAAAGTTGTTATTACACTTCTCTTAAGTGTTGTATATGCATCACTTTTACATATTACTTTGTTTTATGGAACATCCCCCATCACACCCTTGCTCACTGACAAGGAAGACTTTGCAATTCTCTCTTTAAAAGCTCAAATCTGCACCATTTGTTCTAAAAGGTCAAGTGGAAAGAGAGGCTGATAAACAATTTCACGTAATCCAGGCTGCTGAAGGATATCAGGATATCCTGCTGGTTTCTCTCTCCGCTCTCCACTGTCCACAGAAGTTGACTTCCTTCTAAGGCCCAACAAATACAGTTAACTTTTCTGACCAAACTAAGCCTGGAGTATTACATCTGGAGCCTATGTATCAGTTACTTTGGCTAATTCTTCTAGGTTGGTGACAGAAACCAGATTAGATATTGTTGATGATCCAGCAGAGGCAAAAGACACACAGAGTGTCTTTCTGTAAGCAGTGTGGCACTGACTTCTCTGGGAATTGGTCACAGAAGACAGTACTGTGTCTTATGACCTTCATGTTTATGACCTCATAATTTTGTGACCTCCTTCTTCTTTTTAAAAATCTACAGTAAAAGACCAATATTTGCAATAACATTTTCCTTTTAATTCTGATAACAAATTCTGTACATAAGAGAATAAATAAATAATAATAAAAAAATCAGAAAAATAACTCCCTTTGTTAAAGATTTGATATTCAAGAACTTCACAGAATGAATTGCCTTACATAATCTTCAGCAGTTAACACTGACACAGTGCGTTCAGAGACATCTCTAAAACTGACTAACTACTCAGTGCACTCCACTGCTAAAAGGGTTTGCTGCATTTGCATCGAGGTAAGTCTATGAGTAGCTACTCAGTCCACTCCACTTCTGAAATGGCTTGCTGATTTCATGTCAAGAGAAGTCTGGAGGCAACAAACAATCAACAAAAAAAAAAACAACCATTATTCATGCCACTAAAAATATTATTAGTATTGTCAGGAGAAAAGTATTTCAAAACACAAACCTATTGAGTCTTTCAGTCTTTGTTTTCATTAGACAATAATTTGAAAAATTGGAGGTTGGAATTTTTTTCATTTACTGCCCATTGCCATTTGTTTGTGTTGTTTGTTGGTTAGGCACCAGACTGCACTAGTAATAATGCCTAAATCAAATCATTTGAGATGTGAAAGTCTAGTAAAGGCAGATCTCAGGTGTATACCTCAGCTTCTGCAATATCCCACAGGAAGCATACCTGAGTGCAGCTATAGCTGGTAGGTATCTACTTCAAAATAAGGGCAAAATCAATGGATTAGAAAAAAACAAAAAAAAAACAAAACTGTGTTATCCTTTCAAGCACAAAAGGCACAGACTTATGGAGCAATTAAAAAGCTGAAAAAAATGAGGTGTCTTGGCAGACTTAACTTGAACAAATGAATTTACATTTGCGATTACACAACCACATTGTATGCTTTTATGGAAACATACTAGTTAACATAACAGCTGCCACATCACATGGGATTTATGTTGTCGAGAGACACTTCTAAAAGTAGTTCAAATTAACAATATGCCCAAGAACATTTAGTACATAAACTGACCCATTTTCTCAGGTTTTTACATGTGTTTTTTTAACAGTTATACCCTGATTTCCTTTGACTTAAAATTAATTGTTCTGAAAAAGATGAAGAAGGGTAAAAGGCTTGGCTTTGGGATCAGGGCCAAAGGACACTGATGAATACATGAGATGATGGGAAACAGAACAAACTGCTACAGAAAGAATTGGAAATAAGATACAGTCAAACGAGGCGAGTGAGAAGAAAGTCATTTGAGCTGGAGCGAAGAAAGATATGTAGATTCTCTGGAACAGGCCCCACTCCACAATACTGTTGATCACTGTAAGGAAGTGATTTGATGACATCTTTTTCTTTTCATGTATGTGTAATTTTTAGTGAGATTACCCTTGGCTGAAGAAACTGAAGAGTTCTAAGACACTTCATCACTGCACATTCCTGGCCACGTTCAGATTTCTTAGGGGCAGGCACATTTCCATTGCCTTCCATGTCTTCAGTTTTGCCAGATTTCATGTAAGAAGGAGATACTAAAGACTGATGGAAAATTCTTCAGTGATACAATAAATTCTGTCCCTATAAACGACAAAAAAAATCTAATGAAAGACCCCACAGTCAAAACATACCCTATGATATTGACATTGCTCAAAATAAGTGAACTAAGATTGGGGGAGGGAGACTTTTTTTGTGCAAATTATTCATTTGCTTAAAGATTCATCTTTATAGCAACCAGAACTGTTTGTGATTTCTACTTAGAGTCAAGGACTAGTTTCAGATGGGACAATACTGACAAAACATTTCAGTAATCAATCATTTATAATTTTTCCAAAATCATTTACCGTGAAATTTCAAGGACACAATTTCTGGACAGGTTTAATGACTAAAGGAAAGATTTGCAGTCATTAATTCTCTTCTCCATTTTGTGTCTCCCCAACCCCACCCCACCCCCTTTATTTTTTGTCTCCCCTACTCCAGTGACTTAATCTGTAGCCAGATTCAAAGTTCTCATCTGCTTCTGAAAATACACTATCTGCTGCTTTCTCATGACGAAGCTTTCTCCAATCAGGCATACATGTGCTTGAGGAAGGTTATTTTCCATATTATTTGTTGGTGCTACTCCATCCTACACAAACTATCAGAATTGTTACTGATGCCTGCAGTAAATGCATGTAAGCTAGGAAAGGTGTTCAAATAGACAACACTTCTGTTATTTTCGCCATTTGCTTCTTTGTCTTTTCTTAATAGTGCCAAGAAACAGAAAGTTCATTTCTGCTTTAAGTATATTTCAGAATTTAGCATTGCAGTTTGGCTGCCAAATCAAAATCGCAACTCTTACCAAAAGTTTCACCAAAGGTACAAAATGGTGACAAGATAGAGGCAATACCTCTTTTACAGATTTCATTGCAACAGTTTGACCATTGTGCCTGTTGACAGTACCTGAATTCCCCAAAACCCTGAGTCCACAGAAGAAAAAAATAGCCTCTACACAAGGCTGAAGGATAGGCAGCAGAATTGCACAAGATGTGGAGATGCTTAGAAAACTGATAGTATATAACCTTAAAGCATATGCATTTTTATCACAGTTCTCTATATCACCTCATATTTATTTTTCTTAATATAAAAGAGATTTCTCATTTCCTCACTGTTGTAGGTTCGGGCCTGAGCTTATTTTGTTTTATATATATTTGTATCTATGCCATATTGTGTAGGACTAGACATTTTATTTAAAATGTTTATGGCTACTTTAGCATTTCAGCACATGAGCTTCACTGATTATAGCTTTGACTATTAGCAATATTTTTTTTTTATATCTTCTCTGATGAATAATGTCTTTCTGGTCTGACCTAAGTACATTTTACTACACAAGCATGGAATTTCATTTACTCCTGAGAATCCTGATGACTCATTAACAGGGACATATCCTTAGGTCTCATTAATGTAGTTCTTACTATAATTTGCAGACGATTAGATAAGTGTCTTTTTACTTCTCCGTCTTCCTTAACAGCACATGTAGTCTCACAGTGTGCCTGGAATGATTATAGCAGATAGATATTTTAAATTATTTTTCCTTTCTTTGGATTTAGTCTTTTTTATGTGCATCTATTCTCCCTTTCACTTATTTTTTTTTCTTTTTAATTGTACATGGCTGGTTTTAAAGTGGGTAATCATTTCTCACTGTGGTGCCTCTAACTACTTTAGAAGGCTTTCTCTAATTCCTTTAATACTCAGAGAATCACAAACACTGCAGGATCCACTAAGGTTTTAACAGTACAGTGAGTCTACTTATAGAAATAGCTCAGAAACAATGCATTTTCTGTGCACCAAATAAAAATATGCATACCACTCCACTACCCCTGATTTTGAGAGCTGTTTCTGATTACTGATTGAAAATTCCCTCTGTTCTTCATTAAAGGCTGAGATTCTTTTAAAATGCTTATTTACGGTGGCAGTCCTAAGGGGCAGGCTATGTATTTAACTGCCTACAGCTTCAAATCTCTTTCAACATGAGGCCAACTCTGTGTTAGGTAACTTGTTGGGTGAGTGGTGCCACATTCCTGCTCTGCCTATGGGATAAAGTAGCCGCGGTACAACATGGCTCATTTGTTCCTAGACTATCATTAGCATTAATGAGCTTTGCATGTATACATCAAGAAGAGGAAAGGAGAATCATAGCTCCTTATACTCAATGTTTTGTTTTCAGGGGTCCTGTCTCTGGCTTAAGCTCATTCTTTGTGAGCCAAAGCTTGCATGCCTGTGAAAAGCTTGAGTAAACAGGCCATGTGCAGGGGATATATGGTGCACTGAGTGATGCAAAACACTCTCCCTCCCCCAGACTTAAATGTGTCACTGCAGCTTGTGTGATACAGCAGCAGCTCCCTCCTGGGGAATGGGTATCTAATAATTTTTTCCTTGACCCTGTCCCTTTGTCAAACACAGCCCTTTCTTGCAACCCCTATAAATCTGCTGTGGTGACATATGCCATCAAGAATGGTGAATGAGCAGCAGGGATCCCCCTTCATGACCTTTCTTTTACATGCCACTGCCCTCCCCAACTAGCTGAACCATTGTATTTAGGACCCTCTGCCCTCACAGGGAAGGGTACAGTCGTTTTGGAAGGAGAAAGCAAAAAACAATGCATAAATAAGAGATACTCACTTAGAAGGCTATCTAATAAACAGGTGAAAATCTGAAACACCAGGATACAATACCTAAAGTAACAGATCTTTTTCATAGCATGGTTTGCAAAGAGGATGCAGTTAGAAATAGCATCCACATACTGCATTCTGCCCTGCCAAGGATAAACTCACATTCTGTTACCTTGACCTTGCAACTTTACCTTTCTGTGTCACGTGTGTCCTCACTGAAAAACAGAATAAAAACATTTGCAGTGTCATTAGCAGAAAATATCAGAGCACTGAAGTGCTACTAGATAGAAAGCTCAATTTCTGACTTCTAAATACTAACTAACTCTCAGTCTGAAGGGTTATTCAGACCCTACCCAGTGTCCTGTTCTTTTAGGCAATATACAAGTGCAGCATGACCACTTCTGTATTCATTTCCAGGCCCCTTTTTATAAGTACAATAATCTCATTGCTCCTGTTTGTTTGCAAATATGGTGGAACAAGGCAGTCCTGGAGTAGGTCAATCACCTGTGGGTCTGAAATTGCAGAACAGCAATACAGGCTGCAGTGTCTTATTTCTGTGAATCAGTACTGCAATGGGTAACTTTTACCAATTAAATATACAATTTAAAAACAAAAAAATCTTTTGTTGCCTGTAGTGAGAATTACATGAAGTTGAAAATATCTTGCAAGTAATTTAAAGCAAGCTACTTATAACAAGCAAGGAGACGGGTGTTTGTGTGAACTCCTTGAAGAACTGCATGGAGAAATAGATGGAACAGAGCAGGGAGAATAAATTCAGTAGCTGACAGGTATAGCTCAGTTTGTGGAGGACAGAACTATAGATAAATTCAACCATCTCCACAGTGTCTGGATGTCCTCAATTTACCTGCTTCTGGTATATTTTTACATCCTCAGTACCTGAAGGCTCTAGCAAATAAGTGGAGAAAAGCTGGATCAATGAATGCATGAGGACAGACCTTTCTGTCACAGGGAACTGACAAAACAAATAAATAAATATATCCATCCAGTGTGTTTTAGATCCTAGAAATGGTTTCTGTTGTCATCATAATTTTCACCATAGAGTAGTTTTGGTAAAACTTAGAAACTGGTGATGTATGCAGCAGCTATGGAAGAGCTGACCGTGGGCTTGCCCAGATGCGGTTGCCTGACACGCTGCCTGTGACTGGCTGGTGCAAGCAAGCTGAGCAGCATTGTATGTTGCCAGGTGAACAGGCTCCTTCGTGCTCTGGGCCAGCACTCTGACTGTGCCTGTTGTGTTGTTGTAAGGCTTGCAGTAGTCACCACAGCTTGCAGTAGGTGGGTCCCACTTTACCGATGATTTTTGTATTGTCACTGCAGACATAGTCATTCATTTTGCAGCTATTCAGAACTGGTGCATGAGAAACCAAGTTTCAAATACTCTTTCAGTTTCATTCAGATTAAGCACTACTATGAACATATCTGCTAGGTCTGGTAAGGGACCTGTCCATCAGGTGGCAGAATGGATCGTTTTCAATCTATTCCACTGGAGAAAGTCTGTTTTGTATTAATAATTAAACGTGGAGTGCATTGAGGACTTTGACAAGAGTCTCCTACATCCTTGTCATAATAATCAAGCTACAGACTCAGCCAGAAACTCTGACATTTTCAAATTCCTTCTGTAGGACATTTTCCAGTTTGTAGAAATAAATTACCGAGGCAGAGAAAAACTATCTGGATAGCCCACGATATTAGGGCACTCACAAGGGTTAATGGAAGAGCTGTGTTCAAGCTGTGCTCTAAATCTTACAGAATAAAAAATTAAGCCCAGATTTCCCAAATCCTCTGTGAGTACCTGCCTGCAGACTACTGACTTTCTAGCTTTGAGGAGAAATTCAACCAGAGACCCAAAAAACCCTTCAGATCCACCCTTCTGCCCGGATCAAGCACCTTTCTGTAAAAGTGACAACTCTGACAAGCCAGCATATTTGCAGGGGAAAAAAAAAAGCCAAAAAAAAGCATGTTGACAAAAAAAAATTCTTGATCGCCTTAATTGAGAACTCTGGCCTGGGCTGTGAATCTCTCCTCTGGTATGCAATTATAATGGGTAGCACTCAACACAAAATCTAAACCAAAACCAAAAACACTCTGCGTCTTCTCAAGTTCTGCTGCTTGAATTAAATTATTAGAGCCTGCTGTAAAACAATAATGACTTCTACTGTCAGAAACAATGTTTCAAGCAGATGCGAACCACACAAAGCATATGTGAAAAACGTGTGATCCACACACTAAGGTCACAGGAGCCATTTAGACGCCACATGTAAAATATGTGAAACACATGTGGAAGCATGATGCAAATTCACATTTTGTTTGTCCTTTGGCAAGTATCAAGAGCAAAGGCTAAAAGAACTAAAGCTCTCAAAGGCAAACTTTGTGCCAGTGAAACTTTCAATCTTTATAAAAGATTAACTTTAAAAAAAAATCCTGCTGGGAAGACTTCTTAACCCCTCAAATTATCCATTGCTAATTCTGCCTGATACGTCCTTAGTGATGGAAAATTCTTGTTACCCTCTTTCTTAATTCCTACCAAAGCAAAAGGTTAACAGATCTCTGCTGTCTTCTGTTACACCGCTAATCCTCGGGTAGTAATGCTGCTTTTACTCAGTGGGCTTGCCCTGCTTTGTGTGAGCACTCATGGTGTGAAGCAGTAGAAAAATCTCACTGAAGGGAGCCTGCAGTGTTATGAGTTGTTCACAGACAGATGCTTGGTTGGTGGTGATGCTAATGCTGAGGATTTGACTCTGGGTGCAGCTTGTCTCACCTAAATTCAGCCTCATAAGGGTTAGGCCTCAGCCAGCTGTCTAGACCCCTTTACTGTTATTGGAGAGGCATTTCCAAACTCCGTGATAGGATGCAATGAATCCCCTCTAGAGAAGCTTTGTTGTCTATATACAGGGGTCAAATAGCTAGCTAGGAGCTGAAGCTTAACTCCTAGATGGCCAAAGTTGGCAGCAAGCTTTGGATGGTGAACTGCCCATAAGCCAACACCACCCTTCTCCTCCACACAATTGCAAAGAAACCCAGGCTTTGTTTCAAAGCAGGGATGTTGGCGGTGGGCAAGTGTGCCCATGGCACAGGATCTACTCACAACATCTTCAGAAGGAGTTTTCTGACACACCCTATCCTCACAATATAGAGGGCCTTGCCAGTAGACTTGGAGCAACCAAGCCCTGAGGAGATCTATGTGTGGAGTAAGGTCTGGCTTTTCATATGCATTTTCTCTCCTCTCTGTCCCTAGAAATTCTGTGCTGTGGGAAACTGAAAGGTCTCCACCCTCCTCATCTTCTCAGCCACTTTTTCATCACCTCAGCAGCACCACATGTGAGCTTGATAAAGCCAGAATTCATGTAGCTGAGAAAAACAGGCTGTCTTGAAACTCCTCTTTATGCAATGACCCCAGTGGAATGATTCATGAGAATAAAGGTTTTTACATAGAAGAAAGTGCTACAGATTCTGGTCCATTCTTTCATTGAAACTTTTTAAATGAACAAAAAGGTAACTACAGCAGAAACATGCTAAGGCGCTAATATGTGTGTTCCTTTTCTAAGTGAAGACAACAGCAAGTTCCCCTTTGACGTTAGTACAAGAAAGATTTTGTTTCATATAAAAATGTAACATATTTACAAAGATTTTAAATTGAAGAATAACATTGATTTCATATACACTCACATGCATCCACTGCTGTATGTCTCTCTCCGTTGCATGTCTTATAAACTGTACTTTGGGGAAAAAAATTGTGTATGAAATATTCATGGCCAAACAAATAATGCCCATAAAAAATCAATTATGAAGTCAATTTTATTTTTATAATTTTTAATACACATATCTGAGGTACAGAGAGAAAAAATAACTAAACCCTCCGCAGACCATTATAAGCTAGATAAGGATTTACAATACAAGATACAGCACCCATAATGCTTGAAGGATGATGTCATGTCTTAATTATGTTAGCATTTAGTGGATATACATCAGCTCCACATCTTCAGATATTCAGAATTTACTGTGCCCTTTCTTTGACCCTGACTTTTTTTTTAGACAACTGAAGTAGGGAGAACATATTCAAAGCAGATTTTCTTTTCCAACATTCACAAAGAGACTTCACACAACAGGGGTTCAAGTGAGCTCTGGTTTTAGCTATTTTTTTTCCATCTCCACTGCTTGCTAAGAGTTTAGAATCACAAGGGGCTGATGATTTTCAGCTCCCCTCAAGGGTCTGATCCCACACCATCAAAAGGCTCGTTGTCATTGTTTTCTGTGGGTGTTGAGGGTTCTTAACCTGTGAGATATATATCCAACATATGGAAAGGACAAATTTGGAGGACTGAAAGTTGAAGCTTTGTTTGGTCTCCGATGGCAATCCCGCTGACTTTGCAGGGTTGTTTCATACACCCTTACCATTTGCAGGTTAAACAACAATGTAATGCATACAGATTGCAGGTTTGTTCTTTTCTAGAAAAAGAAGCTAGCTCCTTCAATCCTGCAGCACACTGCAAACGCACATAAGCACATGCCTACTTGCAGCCACGACAGAACCAGTATTTTCTTTGTAAAGAAGAAATTTACATTTTAGTCACTTTAGCCAGGCATAAAAAAAGGTGCATTCTCTGAGATCAGCTCATATAAAAAACTTTTGTTGTTGTTATTAAGACCAGGATTATATGAGAGAACAAGCATAGGAAGGACCCTTGCAACAATCATCAATATTTACTTTTAAGTCTTATTTTTTAAGAGCTTGGCTAAAAGCCCATTGAATTAGTCAACTCTTGCATTCAAGGAGATTAATGAAGTTTGGACAAGGGGCAAATGTGTATGAACGTCTTCCAGCAATTATATTTTTTAGTTTTTGTTTAATAGAGACAGCTTTTCTTCCCAGAAATGCTACAAAATGACATATATAAGAATGAAACTACAGTAATCCATTGTTCTTAAGCTGCTTTTCCCATAGTGCTATCATGACTTGTCTATCAGACACATTCTCTGCCTTTGGATGAAATGTCAGTTAACATACATATCCACATACACACCCAATGTAGCTGAAGAAAATGTGCCTTTTAATTCCAGTGAATCTAAGCATCCCCTTTCTTAGGATTTGCCCCAGAAGGATTTGCCACAGCAAACCTCCACTGGCTTTTATTGCAAGGATTTGCACCCACCTTCCACAGAAGACAAACAAAAACCTCGGGGGGGCCAAGATTCTGTCTTCGAATGCCACAGATGCCACAAGATGGTGGAAGGTCAGAAGTTATTTTCTTGGCAGACACTCTAGCTCTCTGTATGCCCCCTCCCCACTCCATCCACTTTCCATTAAGTTTTGCTGGGCAACAGCATATGCTTTAGATCCATGTCGCCCATTCCATTAGGCAACAGTGCTGCAAAGACATGGAACAGGAAAATATGCATATAAAACAAACTGGAGTGAAGAAGGGGGAAAAAAAATATATCCATCTTGCAATTCTTTATCCCCTCCCTACAGACCCACCTCTGAGCTTGGATCTGAGAGACAAGAGTGCAAACAAATGTGCTTCCATTTTCTTTTTTTCTTATTTTTTAAGCATATTCTGTTCCAACTACAATTTTAATAAGGGTAGTCTTTGTGTATTTCCAAGTAGATTTGTTTTGTATCCATAGAGAAGAGGGAAAAAAAATAAAAAAATCCAAAGTGATTAACTCTGTGATAATGAAGTCCAGTTTTCTATGAAGCACACATCACGGAGTGAATTGCTGCTTGCTTTGATTTGTGCTTGAAATGTGAGACATACTGATTCCCAGATGGCTGTTTCATTGTGCAGAAAAGCAGAGAAACACATACATTTCAGTTAAGTTGCATATCTTTTCATTTATTCATGTAATTGTGATATATATTCCATATTCCAGAATGAACCAGATGGTGAAGGGAAGGCTTACAGTGCAGCCACATTCCCATTCAATAACCTTGGCTGTCTGCGGCAAACTCTTCACTATGCCAGGTGTCAACATTTGGCTGCTAAGATTTTACTCTCTGGAACACACTGGGTGAAAGAATTCACAATCTCACATATTCCCTTTTTGATATGCATAGTAAATGCTCTGTCATGCTAATAAGAGCTGCAGGTATACATCAAGGGTGAAATGTGCACCCCTAATATCAGCAACATCTGATGTTGCCATGATAAGATTTCACCATGACACGTTGAAAAGCATTCCTAATAAATACAGCTTTGTGTAGGGAAGACTGCAAGTTACATTTTCAGCAAAGTTCATGGGAATTCAGCCTGCGCTCCTGTCTAACAATAACGGGAGTGGTGTGTGTAATTCCACCCACAGAGCCGGATTAACTAAAAGGATTTATTTTCAAGCAGTGAAACTGCTAAATTCTGGTACCAGCAGCAGGACTGTCTGCCAGTATCCTGTAAGCCTTTATTTCCCTAAGGCCCATACCATATGACATGTTTGGATGATGTTTAAACCTTCCCCTTGTGTATGTTCATCTTGTGTATTTTTATTGTTCTTTTAATTATCTGCACGTATATATTAATTCCAGAAAGTACAAACAGGCTCCACTGTCATTTCTCCACCACACTTTATATTATAACATCACTCATGAATGCTAGTTACAAGTTTCCAGGCAGACATGCGGTTGATCTAAATTTGTGGGACAACAACATTCAGATATCTGCTTTCAATTTGTGCGCATGTTTCTCCCTGTTATTTTCTTTTTATGGTAGTATTAATTGTTACCAGAAGTCTGCATGAAATGACTGAGGAACCAAATGCTGGAATGCAGCAGATCAGAAATGGCTGTGTTGCTTGCTGTCAAGTGAAATGCACACAGTTAGCTTATTAGCTAACCTGAGTATTCCCATGAATGACCAGTAATTTCAGTTTTGGATATGGAAGAAAAGTCAAGGATCTTGACCTACTGGCAAATGCCCCATGTATTCGCTTATCTGCTTGGACCTACGTATATATGTATAATTTCCAGAAGTACAGTCTCTGGAGAACTGTATTTTTTGGAATCACTGCGCCCAGATTACTAAGGACTAAACATTGTAGTAACAGAAAGAACGATTGGCTTTATCCACTTGGCTGGCTATCAAAATGTAACTGTTCCATAAATGGCCCGATCCAGTATCCACTGAAGTCAGTAAGAGTCTTTCCATTGCATTCAGTGGGCACTGGTTTGGGCACTAATTGTAGCATGACAAGAGAAAAAGGATGAGGAATTGCAAGTGCTCATTACCCAGCACTGCCCAACTCTCTGATTCTGAAGAATGCATGTGGAGAATTGGGTCTGTATCCAGCTGCCTGAAGGGCAACACATTTTCATAAGTGTTAATCTACAAGAGATCTACTAAAAATAATCCTGTGATTAAACAGGAGTGTAAATTAATACACAAGTGTGGAAAATAAATAGAGAAGTTTATCCCAAAATCTCTGTTCCCCCAGTGCGCCACTGCCCCCCTTTTCGTATGGGTTCCAGAAGGTACAGGTTAGCTTAGGATTTAATTCCAAGAAATTTTAAACAGGAGCGGGTCATCTGAAGTATAGATTATGCAGTCTGAAAGGCTCACCGCCTTCTTGAATATATGCGTAAATCTCCCTCTGAGGTAACTGAAGGAATCCCGACTAAGGCCCAGGGCTGAGAGAACCAAGGGTGAGCTCTGGTCAGCATTTCAAGTAGCAGCCCTGAAATGTGTTTCCCTTTCAGTGGGATTCTTTAGGCAAAACCACATCAAATGCAGGTAGCACAAAACCAGGACTTCACACAGTGGCCTTTTTAGTGTTTCATCCTTCTGCCTGTTTGGATTACCCACCTGTCCCTTGCCCAGTTCAAGGTATATTATTTGGACATGACTCACAACAGGATCTCAGCATCAAGATTTATCATTGCAGCATGCCGTAAGATAGCTGCTGTATCAAGACCATTTGTCTCCCTGGAAAGGATACACAACATGAGAATGAAAAGTCACCTAATACCCCAATATAAATAGGAGACTATGTTGCCTGTATAACCACTACAAAGGGCATCTAGCTACAGGTCTTAAATCCTACCTCTCTGCAATGACTGTCAGGGACAGCTAAAGCATGAACTTTAGCTAGGCAACAACATAAATGTCCAATATTAGGTGGTAGAAATAAACCCTTCTGAGTATTTTTCTTCAACTGCATTATCCCAGAAGCACCGTCAGTCACAGGCCATACAAAAACTTTTGCCTAGGAGTCAGAGTCATGTTGCTCTGGCTTGTGACAATGACTGCCTAAGCCACTAGACCCTCCTTTGGCACATATCACAAATGTTAAGTTTCCAGTTAGCATGGCTACGGTACCGGGTGCATGTTTATGCTTTACTACTCTAGATAATGAAGGTGGGCTGTGAATTTTGTCAGCATGCCCTCCTGATCCAATTCAGAGTGAGTGGAGATGCCAGCAGGCCAGGCAACCAATTAATGACTCAGCTTAAGCAGCTTCACAGGAAACTCGAGTTTTAAAAGGAAAACAGACTTTATCCTATTTTGAAGTAAGGGAAAGTGTAAATGCAGTAAAGACAATTGTAAAGTCAGTACCACAGATAAATTGCAGCAGTAGGTAGAAAGGATTATTCCCAATGGACACATTCAAAAGCAAGTCTTCTGTTTTACTTAGAACGGTGTTCATTTAGCACAGCTTTGGTCTGAGTATATCGCAACCTCAGATCACTGCATATCCTCTCATCATACCTATGCACAGAGTCTAAATGCTGCAAATATATGCATCCAGGACAGAGCTCAATCACTTTCTCTCTTAAATGACTGACAGCCTGATTGCATACAGGCAGCAGTCAGATAAAGCTCTGGTAAGGGGCCATATGTTGCTAGGAGACAGGGCCTAATGGCATGGGGAGGTATTTGTAGGGGAGGTGATGGAGCTGGGGATCAGGGGCAGAGAATATAAAAAGAGGAAGCCCATTTTGTTTTTATCTCTGAAACATAACCATTGCATAAAGGCCTCCTTTCTTTCACTTTCATATGGCAGGAAGCCGCGTCTTCTCTGCAAGGGTTGCTGTTCCCCACGTTCAAACAGTCAAGGAAAAACTCATGGCACCAAAAGTTCACAGCCTATACATAAGCAGGCAAGTAAATGCAGGCTAAAGAAAGTGAAACAAAAATTGGCTAATTTATTTATTTATTAACATATACATAATAACCATAGGTAGAAATTGAGTCATATGCTCCACTTAACTTGAAACAAGAGGAAGTGTTTCATAGGAGATGAAGGCAGTAGTGTCATGCACAAAAGGAAGACGGCTTCTGCTGTAAACAGTCGCATTAGTGCTCTGGCTGACAGATGGACCAGCTGACCAAAAAAAAAAAATAGGGAAAGAATGAAAAAATGAACTGTGATGGATGCAGTGCTGAATTATCAGTGAGTCATAAGAATCTCATGATTGAGGTGGAAGGAGTATTTGTGAAATGCAGATGTGCGGTGATTGTTGTTTAATTATCATCATTACTATTTCAGAGAAAGGCAACAAAGTCCTGTGTAGGAAGTAACACAAAACAAGGAGAGCCATTACATAGAAAAGTAGAGGTGAAATGGAACATTCTGAGAATGAAATATATACTGAATTCTGCCCCCCCCCCCCCTTTTTTTTTTTTTTGAGGTGAGGATGGAGAAAAAGGTAATAGTTCTCTTTTCTGTTTATATCTTAAAAAGGATCTGTGTTTCATTTTTATTAGAAATGTATAGATAGGAACCCTTTAAAAATACATATATATATTCAATGCTAACAGTACTTAAAACTTAGCACTCCATCTGTGGCATTTTTCATTCTAAACAGAAAAATCAGCAATAATAATAATAATAATAATAAACTGCAATGCAGAAAATTGTATTTGTTAACCAGTCCATACATGTGTTTTTGACCAGTGAGCTTGGTTTATGGATCACTTTAGATAGGGATGATGTAGTGTTTCTTTAAAAATGCAGGCAGCAAAACTTAGGAGAGCAAGAAAACTGTATCTGTCTAGATAATAAAACCAGGATCATATTACACGCTATGTGGAAGATAACTGTCTACATTCCAACCTAAGCCTCTGAAAGGAAAAAGACCTTTTATTTTGTAAAAGAACCTTTGATAGAAGTACCGTAAAGCAAACATCAACAGAGGATCTTGTAGCTTGAAAAGAGGAATCATGAATACTAATTCAGGAAATCAACACAAGAGATGTACAGAGCACACTGTTTTATATATATATATATATATATATATGGTGATAAGCTACTGAAGTGCCAGAAAGAGATAGAGCAAAGGCAACAATAATGACATGATTCAGGTATGTAAATGAAAACACTACTGACAAGAAAAAGTAAAGAGAAGCTGTTAAAAGTAGCCTCTTTTAGTACTTTCTACTAGTACTGTGCCTTTTGCAATGTGCCACTTTAGAAAAGCTGAGATCATAGCAGATCTCTGAATGTAGATCAGGTTTTATCAAAGCCCTTTGCTTTATCTGTATGTTGAACAGAGAGTTGTATTTTAACAAATGCAGAAATAATGAGGGTTTCAGATTTCCAGCGTAAGCACAAAAAGATACACTCCACTCTAATATTTCAAAGCATTCAAGTTCACAAATGAAACAGTACTGAGGATACTCAAAATTCCAACATGTAGTCATCAGGATTTCTGAAAGTAAGAAATCTCAGTAACATATCTTTCCTTTTCCCATTCCAAAGCAGAAGGAAAGAATTCTGCAGAAATTTAAATTCGGTCTGTAGGTTATATGCACACTTCCCTATACATTGTAGGCAAGAATTGGCACTTTAAAATGAACAAAGAGCACTTCAGTCTACTTTAAAAGATAATTTTTTATTTATTTTTCTGTGTGTATGTGCATTATATTATTTTACTAGAGGCCAGTATACCCATTCCAAAGCACACATATTAGGAATGTTCATATTATATGACCATAGAAAGCCTAGCGTCATGTTAGTTCACTTAAGTTGTTCCTTTGCTATTTTTCCTCTTTTTCTTCCTCTTCCTGTGGATGTCCTGTCACAAGTTAAAATACCACATGGACAAATTTAATCTCTTTAGCTTATTCAAAGCCTTTTTGTCTGTTTTGACAATATAATTTTCCTCTTCATATAATTTGCCTTTCTCCTGCAGATTCTGGACCTTTATCTCTGACCAAACCATCAGAATACTTACTCATTGCATTGTTTCCTGTCATGACTTGACTTCTTTTGCTTCAGAGTCACGACAGTTGCTGATCTCATGACTTTTCCAGATTTCTCACTACAGATTTTCTGTTAACTTATTGTTATATGTATTCTAACCCCCTTCCTTACATTTGCATAATAAACAGCGAAGAAGATAGTCCATCAGTCCATCCCTCAAAGGAAGATGTTTATATTCCAAAAATGGATGAGGATATTAGCCTCAGTTAACTGATGTCAGCATCAAAGGTACACCTCAGAAAAATGTACATCTCAAATTTTCTTACAGTCCTTTGGAATCTCTTTTCCCTCATTTGGACTTGCTTCCTCTGCTAATAATCTTCAATTTCCAATAACCTCATTCACTGGGAGCTTTTAAACTGGTATGCTTCCTGAAGTTACGGTAGACTTCCACTGAAAATCTGTCCCCGCAGTAGCTTTCATTAAGATAATTTAAAAGAAGAGCTTTATATCGAGAGCTCTGCATCCACATATATATATATATATATATGCATAGATATATATGTATACACACATATATATAAGAAGAACACTATGGCTACATAAAAATACAAACTCCATGTTAAAAAAAAAAAAGACTGCTTTCTTATGGTGACCTAGAACAGAGCTAATCACTCTGTTCTTTAAGAGCTTTTTTTTCTTTTTCTGTCATTTTACAGCTAGAATCATAACCAATGTGATCTACTGAATGTTGAAATTAAGCACATTTTGCAAAAACACTGTGATTGTGCTCTACAGTGATTTTTTCTTACTATTTATTTTTCACTGTTTGTAAAATGAACACTTCGGTAATTTTTTAATACCTGGTATTGGAAAACTCAAACCCTCTCTGGACAATACTCTGGACAATACTCCAGTAACACTACCTAGATTTTGGAACGTCTGTATTCACCTTACTGAACTACTTCATATCTTCTCATCTGGGAGATATTTCAAGGCTAATAGACCAAAATGGCTGGCCATGAGATATGATCTAGCCCAGGCCACCAAAACTGATAGGCTAGCCAAGGAGTATTGCATATGAACAACAAATTCTTGCTGTCAGTACCTCTTAAGAACAGACTTTGGAAAAAATATGTCCATGCTTCAGCAGTGGAATTCAAGAGAGAAATAAAAGAGTCAGATGTCTTAGAAAGGTATCTTTCTTGCTTTTTGTCTTGAGATTTGCACCACCATGCTATATATAGACAAAGTTTTACAATATTACTTTCTCAGAGAGTGACTATAAGCCATGAAGTGATGCAGCCATGAAGATACCTAGAAATTCAGGAGAAGCCACACATAGACAGAATAGCAGGCAGAATTTTGGTGCTTAAAATGGTGGGGTGTACTTCTAGTCAAAATAAGGAAATATTCGTACTATTGTTTAAGTAATTGCACCTCCTCGTGTGGAATACTGTTCATGGTTCTAATAACCCATGTCAAGTAAAGATTAATTTAAATTGTTACAGCTACACGCAGCAGGAGCTGAAGTGATTAGGGGAATAGGGATCCTATTTTATAAGCTATGTTTACTTGGGGTGCAAGGTGTTTTATTTTTTCTTTCCACAGTGTTTACAGAAATATCTATATTGGCAAAATTTCTGTACAGCAGATCAGGCTTTGAGGAATGTGGCTTACTAGAATGAATTAGAATGAAACCTACCAGTAGAGGAGAGAAATGGGAAACAGCTATAAGGAATGAGGGAAGGGATATGAGTGCTTTCTATAAACAGACCAGGAGGATAAATGTCAAGGAGTGAAATGAACTGTTTAAGATAAAGGAATATGTTGGTGCAGGAAGATACGCATACAAATTGCCTCTGAATGAAAACAAACCATGAAAATGACTAGTATAACAAGGCACTGGTCTCACTGAGCAATGGAGTCCCTTGCAATCTTACATCCCGTGTTTTACATTATACCAAAAAGATGTGCCAACATTTCAAAATGTTCTAAATTTGGCTTTCAAGTAATGCCTTATCTTGGTAAATATTTTAAACCAAACCAAAACTAAACTAAATAAATAAATAAAAATAAACAAGGCATCTGCTAGTACTTTGCCCAGCCAATATGTCATTCCTTTTCTTTGTCAGTCTCTTATTTCTCCTTTTAATGTTATCCAGCAAAAGTATGAGCTGTGGTTATGAAGTTTGATTAACCACTTAAAACAGACAAAAGAACTTTATTGGGATAATATTTGCTTTTCCATGTGTTGAGTACTCCATAACATAGACACCCAGTTGTCACTCATCATAAATCTACAAATGCACAACTACCATACTGCGTGTACACATTCAAAGTTAGAATTATAAATTAAACTTTTATTGGTGCATCTATTTTCCCACCGAGCAAAACAATTACAAAGCAAATTGAGAACTGCCAGGATACCACTTGAGCATTAACTTGGTAGCTGCCTCCCACTGTGCTGGCACTGTTTTAACTCTTCTTTCTACTCAATAGTCTTGCAGCAACAAAGTCAACAGCTGTGGCCAAAGGCAGTCGAGTTTGGCAGTTGCAGTACCCAGATGACAACCTCTGGTGTATCTCTTTCCAATAGCAGCAGCAATGTCTGGATTTATTGACAGCTCAAGGGTTTCTCTCTTGGCTGGATTCCTTCCTAGCAGCTGTGGATCTGTCTCTATTGCTATCCTGAGGTTGGGCTGTGGTGGGGATACCAGGGTTTCCTCATCCTGCTGTGATTATGAGATTCCTCACTGTGTACCTCTAATCAGTCTCTCCCCCCAGTCACATTATACCAAGTCAAAAAAAAAAAAAAAAAATCCATTTAATTGCCAGTTTTTCTAGAATGGCCTATTCTTTGCCCTTCAGACAAACTGCCCACTTATGCACCATGTTGCTTCTGATTAAAAAAAAAAAAAAAAAAAAAAAAAAAAGAAGAAGAAAAAGAATTTCAAATCCCCTTATAGACTATTTCAGTCTGGGTTATTATATTTATTCATTTATTTGTTTTATTTCTTGCTGTAAGTGCAATTTCTCTTTAGCAACAGAAGCATACACTAACCAAACTAAATATCTGCATTCTCTGACACAGATGAACATTATGATTAAGTAACCATGCAGGAGTTGGGCTGAGTATTATCTTAAAGGTGATGGTTACTGATCCCTGGGTTATGGGATACCAATGACATATAGGAAGGGATGTGGAATAAGAGGGGATTGTATCAGTAGCTCCTTGCATAGGTGCTACTCGACAGGGAAAATGGAACAGGACGTCGTGCAGTTGCAATTTGTACTAAAGGAAAGAACCTCTATTCAGACTAACTTCTCACTCCCAGCCCAATCTCTACAATCAACTTGTCTGAAGTGGAGAGAAGTTTATGAGGGGAGTAAGTAAGGAAATGGAAAGAGGAGTTTGGAAGGAAAGACAAAGTCAGCCTTTTGGTGAAGACATCAGGAGAAACAGGGAGAGTGACTTTGGAAGTCAAAAAGATTAAGCTGGCCTTCCAGCATTGGCAGGATGCTTTCAGAAAACAAAGCAGAACAACAAAAAGCTAACAAACAAACAGAGCAAACACACACAAAGCAAAGCAAAACAAAACAAAACAAAATACACCAAACCTTCGTCTCTACCTTTTCCAAGTGTTGAATGGGAATTTAGCAAGAGTATTGCTCCAGCAAAAGTCTTCTGGATAAACCACTGCTCAAAGCCTTAGAAATTTAAAGATAAAATGCTTCAGTGCGTAAGTACTGAAAACTTACAGGGCAATCCTAGCCCTGCAAATAACTACTCCGTAATAATTTGGTGAACACAGCAATATAGTTGTGACCTCAAATGCTGTGTTAAACAAGGAACTTTCCTGCCCATCTGCTATAATTCTCTCACAGAGGGTTTGTGCTTCTTTTAGAAATGTCTGATCACTACGTGAAACCTAGAGGCAGGAAAGCCAGACAAAATTCTGAGGTTTACTAAAGCTGGAAATCTAGAGTTAGAATTCTACACAAAATATAAATTATTAGCACTACAGTGAATCATATTGCATAACATAAATTAACAATATATTACTCAGTGAAATGCTAAGTGTGATTTTTAATACGATATGACAGATTTTCTAATTTATGAACTGTCTATTAAATTTAAAAGTCCTTCCATTTCTTTCTTCTCTATCATATATTAAAGTCTCCTTTTGTTTGAGTCTCCTAATCCTTCATTTATTAACAATATCACTCTCTCGTTTATATTATTGCTTTCGGGTTCCTTCCTTTCCTTCTTTCCTTTATTTTCCTTTTACTTTCTAAGTCTCTTGCGATTCCATTTGCACAATAAAAATATGTAGGAATTAGACCCAAATGTTTTCTCTCTTTCTCCACATGCATATAATATCTTGCATGAATATATTAAACTCACATATGTCACTCTTAGAGTGACCCATAAATAATATAAAATAATCATAGGGCAAATATTATCTATCACCTGTAGCAGGAAATCTATGGTAGCTTTTCTTTTTGGATTTCTTTTTCTCTATTGCCTTCACTACCTAGTAGTTAGTATCATGTGGAATCCAGATCCAGATAATCCTCAGTCAAAGTGTTGTTGCCTGCCAGATACCTACTATACAAACATTTATATATATATATATATGTATGTATACTGATCAAAATTTCCTGGATCTCAGCTAAATTGAAAGCCAGGTCAAAAAGTACAAGGTTAGCATTTAAAAAAGAAAAAAAAAAAAAAAAAAGTTACTTTCCTTGTAATTATATTTCCTTTGTGGAAATGTAAATTCCCATAATCAAAACTGTATGTAATTGCCAGTTAGTTGCCTTAAGCACACTGATTTGTGTCTATTATATGAACTCCCCGTCCCTTTATAGCATGGTTACCCTTGGGAAGGTCCATAAATAACATGATTTTTCAAAACTCTCATTTTTCTAACTGGATGATCACCATATATAAAATTGGACAGTTTTCTACATGGCTTTGTGGCATATTTTCTGCTTAAAATGTAGTTTTTATCCACAGGATTTTGCACATGAATTTAAATTGGAGAAGATTTGACCCAGGGTGTGGCTCTGCAGCCTACACATTATTTAGCAGCGCACTGCAGTAGCAATAGCTGTACAGGGGATTCTGCTTATTCTTCAGGACACACAACACTACCAAAGCCGTGTCTAGCAAAGGGTCACCACTGAGTTGCTTTGTACATACTTTCTGATCTCACATACCCAAACAGGATGACAGAGGAGAGGCCATTGTAATACAAGTGGCATGAATGATCACATCAAGGGGGTCATCTGAGCAGTGTGCCTAGCTGATAAAGATTCCTCCTAGTGTTCTTGCAAGTAAAAGGGAACTGATGATACCCGCAATGCTACTATCAGTGATTTGTGAAACATGCCGTGTTGTATATGCATGCCGTGGTGCACTGTGCAGGAGAGATTTGCAACCCATTAATGGAATTATTCTATTGTGAAGCACTTGAATAAATTTAAGCACATGAGTTTCAGCAAGTAAATTGAAGCCATGGTGACTGCTCCTTTTACATCTGTCTTATTGTGCTTCTGGGTGCTAATGTTTAATATGGGTGTTATAAGAGTAGTATCTTCTTTATTGTTTAACTGAAAAAAGTTGTCGGCTCTTAAGACGATTCCCAGGGAAGAGCCTGAAGACTGAAATCCTTTTTATCCATAGGACAGGTTCAAAAAATTAAGTGGCAGACACATTCTCCTGCATAATCTGCTGAAAAGCTTGAGTTTTGCTCTGACATCAAAGAGCAGTTCAGTCTATGAACCTGTTAGGACTTTGGGCCCTACATTGAGTCTGCTGAGAATGGTGTCAGCTATGATCTAGACACCTGTCTGTTAGAAACTACACTGAGACCACAAACTCATTTCATACAGATCACTGAAAAGACATTAGATGGCAATAATTGCTGTTACTTCCAACATGGATTAGATTTGAACCAACAACCTAGGCTTCATATTCTATTACTGGTCCCCTGAGCTGTTCACTACCCTTGAATTCTTTCTCTAATGCTGTGCTATGTACTCTTGAAGTAAATATATCAGATTCCTGATTCTGTGCACAGAGGAATGAGAATACATCAGGATTATTCTTTAGTCTATGTGGATTTGTATCCACTGGAAGAAAAACATATATTTTAAAACATTAAAATTCTGACAACTTCCAAGAAAATAAAAATTAATTATAACCTTCTCAAGCTAGGATCTTTCAGAAGTCTCCTGCCTCTACCAAGGACAGGTCTTGTTTTGGATTATTTGCATAAGCAGCATCAATAGTACCAGACCCAAGTATTTGCTGAGGTTACTGAGTTTTATGACAGGATACCGGGTGGGACTAAATATTCTCCTAGAGTAAATCATCTACTGAAATAGATGGATTTGCACCAGTAAATATCAGTAAGGATTAAAGAACGTAAATTGTTGTGACATATTAGTTGGGGGAGTTATATTAGCTAAAAACATACATACTGCCATCAGCAATACCAGCAAAGATTTTGCATAAAGATGTGAATAGGATCAAATAGCCATCATAAAGGACCATTTTATAACTGTGCTGTAAAGTCTATTTTAAAGGTACGTATTTGACCTCACAGTAAATTAGAACTGTGAAAAACAGCATTTTTACTCCTATAATTTATCAGTTAAACCACAGTGGGTTTAGCAGTGTTCGAGTCAGTATTACATCTACACACACAAAAATCAGAAATGGGATACATTCATTTCAAAGGTGTGTATCATCAAAGATCCCTTTTCAGTTAAAAAAAATAAATAAAAGACAATCATAACCCAGAGTCCTAGATAATACTTTCTGTACAGTGCTGTGTTTAACTGAGAGTTCATGTTTACAGCTCAGTTGTAAAAAGCTGATAAAATAGAGCTTTGTTACCTAGACACTGATGAAACTCTAAATAGCATTGCAGGCACAGCTGTATAATGAGTACATATTAAAACATCTTTGGTGTCTTCTGAGAGTGCAGAATATTATTTGTTACTCTGACCATAAATGTATAACAATTGTGGTTTTGTAAAATAAGTTGAAACCTCCTGCAGTCTAAAATATAGAACAATACAGATGACTAATTTGAATCAACGAGGTTGCACGTGGCATGTCACAGTGGGATTCCTAATGATCTTCTACAAGGATTCTGTTTGTCTAAGGCTCCCATTTTCTGTCCTGTGATATGTGGATGTGAACTATGCTGAAAATAATATGAGGCTAATTACCAGCCTTGTCAATGGCAATTCACATACAATGATAAACCGTATTTCAAAAAAAAAAAAAAAAATAACCCACACATCTTTTCAGTAATAATGACACTGAAACTAAAGATGGTTTCAGCCTCTGCTCATAGTTTCTTTGTTCCCAACAGCATTTTTCAGGGTGGCTGTCAGCACAGGTAAGATTAAAATTAAGAAGGAAAAAAAAAAAAAAAAAAAAAAAAGATTCCTTAAAAAAGAATCAGTCACAACTCCATAATCTTTAGCATTTGTTCAGACCACAGATATGAGAAAGGACATAAGAAAGGTTTGTGGGAAGAAGGGAAGGATCTATATCCTATTTGTCCTGTTTTATAAAGTTCCTCCCTCTTTTCCTTTGGGTATTTATTCCATGAAACTTAGTGCAAAGATCAAGTTCTGTAGACACAGCGTTTCATGTTTAAAAAAATATTTATCATTGCATTTTCATACAAATAATCAACATTTATTTTGAGACGACTTTGACCACAATCCAGGAGTCAAAAGTGAAACTGCAAGCCTTAAATCCTTGTGCTCCTTTCACAAAGATGCTGAATAGCCAAGACTATCAAATGAGACAAGAAAAAATATTTAGTACACTGACAAAGGGTGATGTACAT
Organism: Cygnus olor; assembly: GCF_009769625.2. Lineage (NCBI taxonomy): Eukaryota > Metazoa > Chordata > Aves > Anseriformes > Anatidae > Cygnus > Cygnus olor. The sequence continues at coordinate 129,775,116 of NC_049170.1, forward strand.
TGTTTTACTTTTCCATATAATGTTCTCATCCTTGTAAACCATTTTATCCTTCTAGTTTAAATACACACAAAATATCCAATGCCATTTACTATGTAAATGCTGAAGCATACAGTTAGTAAGAACACTCAAAGCTATTCTTATTGACTTACTTTCTCTGTTGGCTTCTTTTGTGATACATGACTTTGGGAATGACGAAAATGTTACTCTTCTGGTAATTGCATATGTGTGCTTCCATTAGTATCTCTGTATGTACAATTGCAGATGCAAGTACACACATACACCTCCGTATATGGCATTCTGCATACTGCTACACACATAAGCAGAGATGTATGCATATGCAGCTTTTCTCATTAAAAACATATCAATAGGTCAAAAAACTCTGTATTCTATGAAGTATGACAGAATATTGTGTCAATAGTCATACCACTTTTGATGCATCCACATAAATAGCTGTATTACAAGCATTAGAGAATCTGCCTTCTTGATATGCTATTGAATTAAAGTAGCTTCTTTTATAGTCAGTGCTTCTGTAGCATAAGTGAGTTTAGTGACAAAACAAAACAAGAGATAGAGCAATTGAAGCAGATGTTCCATGAAACTCTGACTATACAGAACACAAGGGTCTGGCATATAGCTCATCAGTAAAACATGAGAATGTACTTGAGTAGAAAAATCACAATCTGGTACCCACAGGCTATTGCCTGCATCTCATGTAAACTGATAAATTAAAGATGCTGCACCATTTTTCCTTGTCTTTCCTTTGTCAAATGCAATCATTTAAACATGCATTTTGGTACTAGAAAACTTAAAAAATAAGCAAACATACCAACATATACCTAGTTTGCTGAAGCGCAGCTTTCTACACACATTAGATTTTTTCTTATCACCTCTGTGTGTATATTTTTTTAATCTGAAATAATATTGTTTATTTTGCCTGAGGATTTGCACTTGTAAAAGCAAATTTCAAAGTCTACCCACTCCACCCCTTCTATCCCTATTGGTGGTAGTGAGAGACGTTTTTATCAGGGATTCTGCAGAGTAAAAGATCCATTTATGGTCACTTTGTAAGGAAGCGTTTTAAAAATTATGCAAGTATTAAATCTACCCACATAGAACCAGTACATATATATATATATATATATATATTGTTATGCTACATAAAATAAAAAGTGTTCTGAAAGCCAAAATAATCAAATAAAGAAGGCAAACTGTCCCCAGACATTTTGATAGACTGGAAAACAATGTAGTGAAACTACAAGAATGTTCAATAGTGATGTATAAACACAATTTATGGTTTCTGAGAATTTGATTATATTTATACTCACAAACTGACTAGATCTAGGACAGTTTTAGTGTTCTGTGCTAGGAGAGGTCAGACTTAACAACCACTGAGCAAAAAATGCAGCTTTAATTTGTTAAATTTTGAATATTTCAGTATAATAAGAGTAAATATGAAAGATGAACAGTTTTATGTTTTAAAATTTAATCCTTTCTATCATTCCTTTTTTTATCATTCTTCTTCTCTGTTCTTTAGTCCTTGGAATTTTAGCTTTTGTGTAAGTGTTTTATGAATGCTTCATATTCTTTCCTTACTCATCTCTGGCAATCTGATGCTAAGTGGGACAAAATGCAAACAGAGCATTGCCTGTTAAAATTTTAATGCCACATCACAATTTTCTAATGGAGCTATCAGAATTGCAAAACAGTGTAACTCCACTGAAACTAATAATAAATCAGGTGCTAAGAGCAGCGCCTCCTGCAAATAGTGGACTCCAGCCAAGCAGTGGGAGACTTACAAGGACAATTGTTTTTTCTTTTATGTTTTTTTTTTTTTTTTCATTTAAAAACTTAAAACTGTTTTCTCAAAGCACTCAGAATTTGCAGGATGCAATGCTGCTTTGCAGTTTGTGACAAGATTTCAATTCGCACATGTTTGAAACAATAAGTATATTAAAAAACAGATGAGAAATGTAAATTGAAATAAATACTGTAGCTTTAATTGCAGTACAGAGTACAGTTAATTAACTAAAATTAACTAATTTGCACATGTATACACTACAGAAACCATCCTACTATTCATTTTGTCCTTCTAGGCTTTTCTTTTCTTGTTGACATTAAGGAATAGGACTCTGAAGTTTATTTCTGTGGATACATCCCTGCGTAATGCAGCTGAACATATACTGACTTCCTTAACAGGCATGTTGTCGGAGGTATTTTGGGTAGATGGCTCTCTCTTTTGCTGGTTTGGTGGACACTCTAATTAGGCTATGTGCTCACCACTGCAGAAAAAGTAATAATATCTTATAATTCACAACTCAGAAAATAAGGGGCAGAAGAAAAGTTCCTTGACCTTCCAAAGAGCACAAAAATATTATAAAGGCACTCGAATCCTTTTAAAGTGCAGCTATATCTGCATGAAGAGTGAGATAAACTCTTCCTAAAATCTCATTCTCAATGTCATTCTCAGCTCCATACCCTCCATGTCAAGATGGCTTTGAGTGTTTATTTTGACGGAGCTATGGCATTTAGATTTGTTGTAGCCTTCGGCTCTCGCTGTAAAGGCAATGATATTTTCACTCCGTGCTTGCCTAAGTGGATTAGGCTCTGCATTGAGACATGTAATGTATGAGCCAGGGCCTCTGCACCGCAGGGTCTTAGAGCTTGCTCTTCCAGGGTTAAAGCCGCAGCACTGATCCCCCAGCCGTGACTTCTTCAGGGAAAATCACGTGGTCGCTCCATGCAACACCACCCACACATCTGCTCAACGTTTTCCCTCATAAAGGTCCAGGATTTGATGTTTTCTTAATTGCAGTCCATTTTCCTCACAGTTGTACTGCAGATTGAGCTCACAAAGCAGACGCTTGCCAGAAGCACCTACAACCATTTCCCAGCAGTGCACACGGGGCCTGGAGCATCTCACATCCATGAGATGCAGCTACCTGCCCCTCTTGCTCCTCGTTCCTCTTGAGTAACACTTGTGTGTTCAGTAGTAGAAACCGAGTTCACTTGAATAAGTACTCTCAGAGCTTGCATTTTGAATGTGACATTTTGCAAAAGGATGCTTCCATAGCTCCCAGAGATAGGGCTTTCTGGAAGGTTCTTTCAGAACACTTGCTCCGATGAATAAATCCCCCAAATACCTACAAGAATGGGAGTTATTGATTTCCATGAGTAACAGTAAAGCCTGCAATACTGAGCAATTGCCAACTGAGCATTTTCATTTTAAGTGCAAGGAGGTATAGTGAGATACATAATTTGTGAGTGCTATGTACATCTTTGGTACCAGCCTGTCATCTTTGAGGGCCTGGGCTTAATTCATGCTCGGGTCAAAAATAAGAATATGTTCAATGGCCTTACCGAAGTCTTCAGCTATCCATTTCACAAAACTACCACAATTTGACATGGTGAGCAATCTCTGCTCAAGGCTCGTAACTAGAATAGCAAGGGTGCTGCAGGTCAGAACTGAGATGTATTGAAAGAGATGTGTGGAGAAGCTTAGTCCCTCACTTTCATGAGCACTAAATTCACTCAAAATTTTAATAATAAAAAATGCAGGCTTGTCTGACAACATTCATATTTTTTTCATGAGCCTGTCTTCTCAAATTCCCTGGCTAATGCTGCACATAGTGACACAGTCAGTGTCACTCATGGCAGTGTTTACCTGCATTGCAACAACATGACCTGCCTGTCAACCTTAAATGTTTGACAAACTGCTCTTTTTTTTTTTTTTCAAAAATAAAAGCATAAATAACATGAAGATAAGGAAAACTTTTTTTTTTTTTTAAAGGGCAGGAATCAGGGTTTTTTTCTTTGCAGTTCTGGTTGCACTGTGGATGGCCATGCTGTGGATCAAAACATGCAAGAGGGTCTGAAATGACTTCCAGTAGTTTTGTTATTAGCTGACTCCTTCCCTCACTTTCCTTGCACTACCTAAGGCACCCAAAACGGCAGCAGCACACAAACAAAAGTTTTAGTCCAGGGAATTTTAGCAGGGAATTTCCTTCCATATTTTTTAAGATACTTATCCTGTCTAGCATGTTCTATTTATATTATGTGTGCAACAAAAACAAAACAAAACAAAATGAAAAATGAAATGTATGCATCTTCATGTGGGGCCTAACAGAAGAATTGTGAAAAGAGTATGTTTCCCTTTAAGAACTGTATGTTGCCAAAACCAACACAACATTCATTAAACCCAAAGCGACATTTTGGTTCCATTAAAAAAAAGAATGTTTTTTCATTCAGTCATTTTTGTAATAAAAGCATGCAAAGTGATAGCTATAAGCTGAAATGCATTGTTGCTAACACTACCAAATATGCTGACTGGCATAACACTATACTTTCTATATATCACACCATACCTCTCTTTTTTCATTGGTATAGTGAGAGCTCTCCCACTTCTTTTGGTCTTCTCTAACTACCGAGAAGATTTGTGCTGGGCACACACACACAGAAAAAAAAAAAAAAAAAAAAAAAAAAGAGAGAATCTCATTTCTTCGACTGGAGGTAATGCTAGGGTAGTGCTAGGCTCTTCAGAGAGCTTGCTGCTCAACAAGATCTCACATCATTATTCTAAGAGACAGGCATTCTCACTTTCATGTTGTCTCCTACATCTTATAGCTTTAATGTGCTTTCTTGAATATAACCACCTACATAAACTGCTAAGTTTATTTAATCAGCCTGGGTGTAAAACTGGATCGCTAGAGAGCATAAATTGGCACCCCCTCATCTCAAAGCAAGGTGCCGTTGGGCAAGTTGATATTGTGCTGAACTGAGGAGGACTGCTCAGTCTGAGTTTGGAATGGTAGGAACAAGAGTGCATTAACCTAATTTGCCTGCAGCAAAATTACCCTGTAGCATTTCAGACCTAAAAACCTGCATATAGGGAAAGGTGGTACAATAACATTGACAGTTAATCATGAATGGTTTCAAATTCTTCTGGATAACAGTATATGACCCCGTTGCTTTAGGTCACAGAGGAGCAGAATCACAGGCTCAACAGTTTCTTTCAGTCCTATAAATACATTGTTTATTGTATGTCACTCAATCATTAATTTCTTTTGGTCAAATAATGAAAAAGTACATTTGAGATCTATTGAATAAACTCCAGATTTATCTGCAGTGAATGTAGCTCTACAGCTACATGTGCATATATGCTCCATAAATCACCTTTAGCATAGCACAAACGTATACATAAGCCTGCAAAATGCAATGCCAGTGCTGTGTATTTTTTTCAGGGGCCCTGCTAAACATGTAATGTGTGTTATCTATTCCTTCCCTTGTAGGCAGGTTGTCTTAATATAGCTTTAGGTGAAAGTCTTAGATTATTTCATAACCTGTTCTGCAGTTTTTGTTCCAGGAATGCCTACACATGGAATGTTTTTTTAAGTAAACAAAACAAAAAGAACAAGCTTTTAAATTTTTCTGATGATCTGAACTGCTGGGTAGGCAGAGAAGAAAGTACAGGTTTGCTCTGTAAAAACGAAACTGCAGCTAAGCATCTAGTACAGGTCTACTTTTTCCCAAATTCAGCCGTGCCTCAGATGATCTGTACTGTGTACCTTCTACCAGGCCAAGAACATATTCCTAATTTAAGAAGGAAGAAACACCAGAACAACAGACATTGGATGAGACATGAGACTGTCAAATCAGTGGCCCTGGACTTGGCTTTTGTCCTTGCCAAATTCTTAGTGATTATGTACATTCCCATACAAAGTGTTTAGCTTTCTTTCACTGGGACATGGGAGTTCATTTCAGACTGCATAACAGGATGTCATAAACTGTGCTACACTGGAGAAGAATTCCTCCTGCTTTCAGTTGTCAGTGCTGGGATCACTCAAAAGCAGCTGGAATGCCTGACTAATCACATCACGGGGCCTCACATGTGGTTCCTTAGAAGCAGACACTAATAATTGCACTATATTATAAATAAAAGAGTGCTGTTTTCTCTGTTGTCTTAAGCACGTGGATTAATTGATAGGGATCATCGAGTGTTGATGGTGTTATCTGGAGTATCCACTGCCAAAATCACCTTAAGCATATGATGACACCTTGAGAGAAATGAGAAAAAAAAAAGAAAAAAAAAAAAAAAAAAAAGGAATCTCCCATTTCTGCTGCTCTTTCTGGTCAAGTCACCCAGAATGGGATCTGCCCACTTACACAGATGAGAGTATTCTTTAAAAGGAGTCATTCAGCACAGTGGGAGAAATAAGGGATGTTTAGTAATTTCAAACTTACACTAATTAAAATTCTAATGAGTTCCTGGACCTGGACCAGGGTGAATAGTTTTACCTGAATTATTTACATTTTGCTTTTACTCAGAACGAATAGACTGTTTTTCCTGTGAAAACTAGAAGAACAACCCTACCTACTCTAAGGATGGGTTTATATTTTCTCACTTCCTTTCAAAAGTAATGACAGCTCAGCATATTTCCACTTCTCCACTACACCTTTATTTTTTTCTCAGCTTTCAAAAGCATGAGTCTGCCGAGAAAACAAGGGGAAAGTACAAGTGTTTAACATTGTGATAAGTTTCAGCAGTGGTTTTGTCAGCTAGGCAGCACGTGTTTCTTCAGGAAAGACTTCAGAGGAGGACACATTCAAGTAATGGAAGCAGACAGCTTTGTTAATGACAGATTCATGCAAGATTCATGCCTTTTTTAACATCCTGTTCTCAGACCTGAAATGCAGAAGATCTTTGACAAAGTCACACTAGTCTCTAAATCTGCTTGTGGAGTGTACCTGTGTCGACCTCTTTGAAAGTATAAAAAAAAAAAGGTCCAAGATGTTTATTCTGTAAATAAAATGTTAGAGAGAGAGAGAGAAAACAAGGAACAACTGGAGAACAGTACTTTGCAGTTCCGTACAGAAAGCTCAGCCCATATGAAAATGTCTCCATTTTCTGTTTTGCCTCAAAATACAAGTTGTATCTCATGTTATCTGACAGAAATACTGTGAATCAGGTACTGTCATGTTTAGCCTCAGTGCAAATATCTTCAGTCTCTCAGCATACAAACAAAAAGTTTATAAATGCCTCTATGCAGAACCAGCATTCCCTCCAGTTTTCTGTTTCTGTGGAAGAACACTGTAAACTCTGCCTTCAGATCCAGTCCCGCTAGAAAGCCCAGAAGCATTAGTTGTCTACCCATTATTATCGCAAGGAAAGTCATTTAGGAGGCCTCCAAAGTTGTTCTGACTAACCAGAAAGTAACACCTCTTGCTTGAAGGCTTGGAAAGCTGGCTGAATGTTCACTCACACAGGCAGGCTCTGGTGCACAGTAAATCTTTCACATGCTCTCTAGCTGATAGTGTGATGCATAAACACTCGTGCATGCTAAGGCACAGGCCACAGTCTGTCTTTCAGATGTACACTTCCAGTGTTCAAGAAGCTTTCTGTTTCCTATGCTTATTATTATATCAATTACAGTGGTCAAAATCCTTCATACAGTTTGTTTTTAGCCAAGAGAACACTAGACCAGACACAGTTCATCATCCTTTCATTGACAAGGCTTCCCTGTGCCTCTATCATTCGATAGAAATGCTAAGAAACTCCACGGCAGATAATGGCAAACCTCCCAAAAGGAGAAAGCTGCTTTCTAAAACCCTGGAGGTGATCCAGGAAGGTACTTGTTTAAACCTTGACCATCCTTAACATTGAACAACAAAATGTTCTCATGTACTTCATTGCTTGTAATACAGCTGAGATTCTCCATTTCTTCAAATACGCTGTATAATAACTTGTGCATATTATTCCAAGTTCTGTCAAAAGGTAACAAATTTAAAACTGCTTAAGGGAAATATTTTACTGAATATTTTGCCATTTTTCCCCTTGTAATTAAAAAAGCAAATATGAGGGACTGAGTGTTTTTTTCTCTGCATCATCCATTACTTACTATGTAACTGTCAAGCTCCTCATATTTTTTTCTGTCCCTAAACTAAGCAGGGCTCATCATTTTACTCTTTCACATTCAAACCTTTCCAAGACTGATCATTCTTGCAACCTGTCTTTGAACTGCTTCAATTTCAGTTTTTGTACTAGGGCAGCTAAAACTGAACAAGGCACTCAAAAGGGAGCAGGCTTTCGCCACACACAAACACAGTGTTCTCCATACAGGTGCAAAAAACAGCAAATTCTTCATTTTACTTAATGAAAATGAGCAAAAACAGGGTGACTTTAAAGGGTTTCATGCAGATTAAGGAAACAAAATAAGGCTTGGTGGTAAAACAGTGAATGCTGAAACCATGCACAGAAAGCAAGGTCATCCAACCAGGCCAGACTTTAGCAGAACAACTGGTCAAAACCTGTGGATTAGGTAGACCCAAGTTTCACATGAAAGACAAAAGTGGGATGTCAATGCCCACAAAAAGGAAAAGAATTCTCAAGAGACCATTTTCACAGGTATGGAAAAGGACAATAAGCATTTCAATAAGCATTTGAAGCAAAGGACAATAAGCATTTCAATAAGCATTCAATAAGCATAATTCAATAGGCATTTCTGGGAAACTACAGGCCAGTCAGTCTCACCTCTGTCCCTGGAAAGGTGTTGGAACAGTTTGTTCTGGATGCCATCTCCAAGCAACTGGAAAAGAAGAATGTTATGAGGAGTAGTCAGCATGGATTCACCAAGGGGAAGTCATGCTCGACCAACCTCGTTGCCTTCTATGATGGCACCACAAGCTGGGTAGATGGGGGGAGAGCAGTGGATGTCATCTACCTTGACTTTAGCAAGGCTTTCGATACTGTCTCCCATGACATCCTGATAGCAAAGCTGAGAAAGTGTGGGATAGAGGAATGGACAGCAAGATGGGTTGAGAACTGGCTGACTGGCCGAGCTCAGAGGGTGGTGATGGGCGGCACAGAGTCCGGCTGGAGACCTGTGACTAGAGGTGTTCCCCAGGGGTCGGTGCTGGGTCCAGTCTTGTTCAACATCTTCATCGACGACCTTGATGAGGGAATAGTGTCTGCCCTCAGCAAGTTTGCCGATGACACAAAGCTGGGAGGAGTGGCTGACATGCCAGAAGGCTGTGCTGCCATTCAGCAAGATACAGGCTGGAAAGATGGGCAGGAAGAAACCAAATGAGGTTTAATAAGAGCAAGTGTAGAGTCCTGCACCTGGGAAGGAACAACCCGACGTATCAGTACAGGCTGGAGGACGACCTGCTGGAGAGGAGCTCTGAGGAGAGGGACCTGGAGGTCCTGGTGGACGACAGGTTGACCATGAGCTAGCAGTGTGCCCTCGTGGCCAAGAGGGCCAATGGGATCCTGGCGTGCATTAAAAGGAGTGTGGCCAGCAGGTCAAGGGAGGTGATCCTCCCCCTCTACCCTGCCCTGGTCAGGCCTCACCTGGAGTACTGTCTCCAGTTCTGGGCTCCCTGGTACAAAAAAGATAGGGATCTCCTGGAACGAGTCCAGCGGAAGGCCACAAAGATGATACGGGGCCTGGAGCATCTTCCCTATGAAGAAAGGCTGAGAGACCTGGGTCTGTTCAGCCTGGAGAAAAGAAGACTGAGAGGGGATCTCATCAATGTGTATAAATAACTGAGGTGTGGGAGACAGAGGGATTTGGCCAACCTCTTTTCAGTGGTCTGTGGGGACAGGACAAGGGGCAATGGCCACAAAATGGAGCACAGGAAGTTCTGCACCAACATGTGAAAGTACTTCTTCACGGTGAGGGCGACAGAGCACTGGAACAGGCTGCCCAGGGAGGCTGTGGAGTCTCCTTCTCTGGAGATATTCAAGGCCTGTCTGGATGCCTATCTGGGCAGCCTGATCTAAGGAACCTGCTTTGGCAGGGGGGTTGGACCTGATGATCTCTAGAGGTCCCTTCCAACCCCTTCGATTCTGTGATTCTGTGATTCTGTGATTCATGCAGAAAGTTTCTGTACTTTCCGTTGTGGATCAATATTGCAGCCTGGTATAAACAGAGTATTGTGAGTGGAGCAGCAAACTCATGATTTCACAGTTGCTGTTTTCTCTGTGCGCTTGTGAGCCAAGATCAGCCTATCACCTGAAATTTATTTCATGAAAAGGATTTCTGAGGAGGGCCACCAGAGAGAAAGAAATCACATTTCAGTACATTGGCAAAGGGAGACTAAGCACACAGTTAAACTTATTTAGCCATAGTACAATATAATGGTCAAATATCTGAACATCCACTGTATAAGTATGTTTTTTTCCTACTTAAGCACCTGAAAGAGGCTTAGACAAAAGGCAAAGATTCATTTATGGGTTTGAAACAAAAGGTCTTTGTCAGCAACCTTAGAAAGCAAGTCAAGTGCAGACTAGATGCCAAAATCCTTTGGTGTATGAGGAGAATGTAACTTGCCCTTCTATTCTTCCTGGAAGCCTACCTAAGTGAGGGCATATCTCCCATTTTTGCCAACATAGCTTTTGACGTAGCCGAGGAGTGACCCCTAATCAACACAGCTCTGCCAGCAGAAACTCCTAGCATGTCTGCACTTACACTAACAAAGTGGTATTATTACTGTCAGTATTTGCTTCACTGAAAAACAAAGCAGGTTTAAAACAAACAAATGAAAGTACTTTTTATATAGTACGTAATTAAATTGTGAAACCCACTGCCTACAGGATCAGGCAGAGGACAAAACTTTATCTGGATTTAAAAAAGCATTAGGCAAATTCATAGAGGAGACGTATATCATTGGTTATTAAACATGAAAGCCCAGATGCAACCTCTGGCTCAGAAAAAAAATCACTAAACTGCTGATTGCTGGGAGCTGGGAAATTATACCATGGGAAGGATCACTCTATAGCTGCCTTATTTTTTCTCTTCTTTCCCTAAGGGTCAATGTTAGAGCTAGGAGACTTTGGTCCTTTGATCTGAGCTCCCAAGCAGGTCACAGAGGCAGTAATTCCTATAAACCCTTACTGAAAATAAACATGAGTACTCTCACTCCAAAAGGAGTCTTACCTTATTCAAACATTATTTGGTCCTCATGGTCTTTCAGATATTGCAGCCTACCAGTTATCATGAAAATTTCCATATATTTCACATGCTATAAGCTTTGAAGGGACTACTCTTAGTTTCCAGGTCCCTCAGTTCTACCCCAGGAAGCAAAGGTAAGAAGGATTTTACAAAATACAGAATTATTTTACTGGGCCTTCCCCTCTCTGTCATTGCTTTGGTAATTTTGTCTAGCTAGGACCCCGCCCTTCTTGTACAAACAGAACACAAGAAATGCTCTACTGGGGCAGGCCAAAGGTCCATCTAACCTGTCTGTCAGTCACCTGGGGCTCAGTCTTTTACCAGAAGGTGGTCATTCAGCCATACTGTCCCCCTGACAAATAAATAAGAAGTTTTTAAGGAGGAAACCTGGACAGTTTCTTGCTGCCAGATCCTGGACATTAAGGTAGTAAACTATACTCTTACCAACCCCTCTCCCTCCCTGCTGGCCATGCTATTTCCTCCTCGTCAAAGAAAAGTATTTCAGTGAGTTCCCATAACAATGGCATTGGAAACAATAAGCAAAAGTGGGAAGAATAAACCAAGAAGCAGCAATCAATTCATACTCCGCAGGCCTTTCCAAACTCTGGCATTACCATGCTGAGGCACATACCTCCTGGAGGTGTGCAAATACCTCAGCCTTTCCTGAAGGATCAAATAAACAAAGGCAGCAGGTAAATCTATGACATCCTGCTGTCCACAAGGCCGCCTTATGTGGGAAATATTAGCACGTCAGAGGAGAAGAGGGCACAGGGCTGTGATCCATGATCCTACTGTTACTTGTTGGATTTACATGATATCTTTTTAGTGAAGTTTAAAAGGCACTGCAGTACGATATTTTCCGATAAACTGAAAACCAAGAGTAAATACAATGGACAAATGACAGGAGTTGCTCTCATGAACCAGTTTATCAAATATTTATATAAATTTCATAACCTTCAACAAAGGCCAAGTTTGTTGTCAGAACCAACAGGTTATCTTCAGGCAAGTAATCCCTTTCATCAGTCTTCTAAAGATACAGAATGAAAACTTTCAGAATGAGACTTTGAAAAATGCAGCACGAAACCAGACAACTTCCTGTAAAGGTCTCCCCACTACACGTCTGCTTTGCTGCTTTGAAAGGAAAAGACAGGTGCTGATAACATACCTTGCCTTTCTCAAAAACGATTTGTACTAAAACAGAGAAGGGACAAGAGCTTCTTTTCACTAAAACAAAGTGTCACTCTTGGAGTTTAAGATAACAATACGAGTTAGTTCTACTTAAATTTAGCTGATGAATGAATCATTCATTGGCTCACACCTCCAAATGTATCTTTAAGATTTTCTCAGGAGTTGTGTTTCTGCATTGCCATAGTCCTCCCGTTTTATCTAAAATTTTATTAATGAACTACATATATTAACACACATGTAAACATGCAGATCACACCTGTGTATGCAGTGATATATTCTCTCTTTTTCTTCCCTATCCAATTATCGCCTCTGATAATGTGAACAGGCTAACATGATTACAGGTAATGAACCAATTACTATTTCTACAGTCATGCTGAACTGTTTTTCCTTTGACTTAATTACGTTTAAAAATAACAAGCTTTCATTATGCTTTTTATTGATGGACACGTTTACACCCAAAGTCAGCTAATCAGCCATGAGCACATAACAACATGATTTGAACGCTTATTGCTCATGTGACTACATTTTTAAACTAGCAAAGCAACAAGCAGAAATAGCTGTAGTTGCAGTTTATGGACAGAGTCGAACCCTGGAAACAGATGAATCCCATGGTACTCCTCACAGAGCACACAGGTACACACTGTGTATGCCTTTGTATATCACCAAGCCTTTGTATCAGCAGAGGCAGTATACATGAAACAGGTAAGAGGAAGACAGAGTCAGGGGCAAGATTAGACTTGCTTGGAAGCACTATTGTTCTAATTTAATCACCGGAAGCTTAACTTCACCCCACAGGGGTGTTTGGTTAGGCTTTTCTCCCCTGTGAGCTCTCTTGGAAGGATGATGAATTGATTTTATTTATCTCTTTAGTTATTTATTTATCCATCTGTCCATCCTGCAGCCCATCCTGGGGCAGGAGGGCAGCCTCCAGAGCAAAGCTGGGGGCAATACAGCCTCTGTGCACTTAAATCCATTGGTAGGGGGTTGGTCCCAGAAAGCCCAAATAGCCCAGAGCAGACTCGTTTTCTGCCAGACTCATGTGAAGCTGTATCCTTGCATGTCTCAATGCAACAGGCAGCCACTGCTCTGCTCCAGGCTCAGAAATCACGGCTCCTGCTCCTTTTCCCACTGCTCACTTTGCAAAAGCACATTTTGACAGCAGAAGAAATCCCCAGGGGCTCTTCTGTTGCCAGAGTTGTGATGTGAAAGTGGAATAGTGAAAAGAGCGTTTTGACCACGTAGTTTTAACCAAATGCAACAAGGAGGGTTTTGGTAAAGAATAAGGGTTAGGGCCTAGAGCACATTAGGGGATTTAGGTAGTCAGGTGAAACTTTTGTAACTGAAAAACCTCAGTTTCCTAGCACAGACAGACAAGGTAAGTTTACATCAAACTGCAGAAGTCACAGTTGTCTCTTTTAAATACAGCCAGGTCAGGTCCTGCCTATGTTTTCCATAGGACCAAATGGCTAAACGACTTCCCAGTGAATCAAAATGCATTAAAATGCATGCTTGAGGAGACTAGCCTAACTGCCCACCAGCTGGTGGAAATACTCTCCATTCCTCCCGCTACAGTTTCACCTATGGGCCGGAAAACTCTGACTTGGGAGCAGACACGCAGAAGGAGAATGGCTCTTCAGCTTGGCACTGACAGAGCAGGGGAAATGCCATCCTAATTTCCAGTTTTTATTCCAAAGGCAGTTTATGTATTTTTTTCCAGAGACTATTTTTAAACGGGAAACACTCTACTCAACTATTTTGAAGTAATTCAGTTAATCTTCAGGAGAGATTTAAAAAAAAATAAAAATAAGGTGCTTCCCTTTGGCCTAGGAAGCCCCTGTGGAAGGCTTTAAAACTGTCCTAGTAGTTGCTCATTCAGCTTGTTGGTCATTTTGGATCTTTTTCCGAGATGCTTAAATCTTCCCTTAAGCATGGATGTTTGTTGTACTTGGTAACTTTAGATTTTGGACTCTGTTTGAGGAGCCAGATGCCTCAGAGTTAGGTATTGAAGCACTTTACTTTCAAGCACTTATGTTCTTAATTATATCCAGCCCTTTAAACTATGAACATCGCAGAAAAGTCTCTCTGCATTAAGAAAAAGTTATATTAAGCCATAGAAAAATGTTAAATTTTAATGTGATGGAGCACTCAAACTTGGTTCTTACCAGTAAGAATCTCATTTACAAAATGGCTGCTAATGAAATCTCAGAGAAAATATGTTGGTTTCAAAGCAAAATTAAAATAAAGACAAATGACTGAGGAATTATTGTTTTCAATAAGTTCTTTTTTCATGTGCTAATTACAGGGTAAGAAAGTGATTTGAGTATCTTATTATCTATCTTCTCCTTTTTCTGCCAGGATTTTATAAAGTGTGTGAAAATGTAGGGGGATAATAATTTCATTTTTGTTTTAAAGAAAATAATCAGGTTAGCCAGCATTTATTATCTAGAGCCTGAGGATTCCATTTGCATGACTTTGAAGGACAAATACGATATTATCACTTATGTCAGTGAAAAGAAAGATGGGGCCTTGAGCAGATCTATTTATTTATATATAGACAAAAAATCATCTCATCAGAGAAAGAACTGACACAGGAGAGAAACCCATTGGGATACAGGCAGAGATACTCATTTTGTTATGACTAGCGCAGTTATTCAGATTTGATAAAAACAGAGTTTTGCTGCTACGAGCTTTAGCATTATATTACTTAAATCTGAGGGAAGGGGAGGGGGACCAGAATTGCAGTTTCTACAAATATTTTAGCATTCCAGGTAAAATCTCCTGAAATAATGTGATTATTGCAGTGGTTTGAATGTTTGCAAGTTGCAAACTGCTAGCATATTTTAAGGGAATGCAAACACATTTTCTGTGGTCAAGGTTTGAAAACAGAGAAACAAAGACATCTCTTGCAGTCACTGCTGCAAAAAAAATTCAGTGTTTGGTACGCTATAAAGCAGGAGATAAATTCCTCTTGTTTTTAAGCTGAAAACTGCAGGGACACGCAGGAGTTTTGTTTTCTTCAGACACCTCTCAGTAGTCACTGGCTGTCTCGGCTCCTCCCAGTGAGGATGCTGCAGCCAGAGCATCAGCATTGATTTCTCTCAGCACATCACTCCTGTACTTTGGGCTCTGCCATGGATGCCCATTAAATCTAGAGTTACACATAAAATTGCATTGCTGACCTTCAAAGTGATGCACCAATTTAGTCCTGCTTACCTCACAGACCTTCTACCTAAGTATTTGCTTAGTCATTCCCTGAGGTCCTACCCTGCTGCTCTCCTGTCAAATCCTACATTTAAAGCAAGAGCCTTTGGCTCTTGCGCTTTCAGCGTCTCTGCTCCCTGGCCATGGAATTTGTTGCTGGTGAAGGTTCACGAATCAGCATGCTTTTTCTTGCCTGTTTTACAAACACCCGTTAACTCTTATCTGTTCTCCTCAGTTTCAGCTCAGCGTGCTTAAATAAAAATGCCGCAGGCTGTCAGTCCTTACTTTGAACAGCAACTGTTAGGGTTTATTTTTAAATATAAACAGCCAGGAGGAGTCTGGAGGTGCTAAGCGATGGGAGAGCCTGATGCATAATGTGTATCATTCGTCGCTAAACCCAAAAGCAGCCACTTCTGGACTATTCACCAGAGCTGTGGGAGTGGGCAAGCCAGCCAGTGCATGCCACTGCTCTGAGATGGTGTGACTGGGCTCCTGGGCAGCTGTCCCACATCAGCCAGCAGCCCTGCAATCTCTCAAGAGCCTCTGTGGCTGCAGGGTGGGCCGGATCCATCCCCGTGCTGCAGGCGGGGTGCTGGGAGGCATCTGGCCATGCTGCCTTTCCCACGGAGCCAGGGGGCCATCCCGAGAGCACTGGTACCCGGGGGGCACGTGGTGCTGAGGGTCAAAAGGAAGACACATTTAAAGAGATGTTATTTCTCAGGCCGCAACGGTCAGAGAAATACTTCGAAATAACAGATGGGGCCTGTATCCAAAGTCTTTTGAGCAGTCCTTTTTATTTTGCACTGAACCAACTATAAGCCCTCTGATACCCAGTTTCCATGTCTCAGCAGTGAATGGAAAAAAAGCACCTGCATGGTGGCAATGCCTTAACCTCTTACGGCCATTTGACAAGTAAATGTCCCCGGTCAGCATTTCCCAGAGACCGTCTTTTCCTCATGTGACTGAGATCAGCTTTTAAACAGTTGAGAAGTTTCCTTGAAACCATTCCCATCTCTCTCACTGTCTCTTTGTCTTCCTGCACCCTGGGTGGGAGCAGTTTGCATCTCCCCCAGGGGTCCTCTTTGTCCCTCGTGTTTCCCGCCAGACCAGGACTGAAGGACTGACTTCAAAGGACTCCCATCTACATCCTGAATATTGTAAGTGGGTTTATCTGAGATCACTGTCTGCACCTCCGGCATACTGGCAAGCCACAGCTCAGATTTAACACATTGAGTGCAGAAAGGCAGCACATAGGTAGAAAGAGGCACACAGTGTTCATGCTTGCAGGAATGATGCTGAAGTCTGCCACATTCTCCACAGTAGCATCCCCTCACTCCTGTAGAGCATGGCTGGTCACAGGAGGAGCCGGCAAAGCTAACGTGGAGATGTCCCTCATGCAAGGCATGCATCAAGTCCTCTAAGAAATTTAGCACAGAGCAATTTCTGCATGAAAATTAAAATGTTGACAGCACAGCCACTTTGAGCATCACTTGTCCTAGGAGCTAAGAGGAGGGGAATAGCACTCCACATGCATGGGTTTGACTATGACTTTTTTTTGGCACAAGACGAGGCTCAGCCTCAGTGCTGAAGGCAACCTGTTCTTACACTCTCGGTTTTGTCAAGCATCCCAACATTAACTTTGCCAACCTACAGATTTTCAAGTGTATTTTGAACCTTTTTTTTTATTATTTTTATTTGGTCTTTTTATTTTTTATTTTTCTCTGAGCTTATTACTAGTTTGGAGCCACAGACTTCTGTGGCAGCAGAAGGGAGAGATGCCATACTGAATATGGATACGCATAGTAGCATTGGGAAAGGGCTGGCTGAGACAGAAAGGACAGGCATTGCCTGAGCCACCCTGGCTCTGATATGCCTCATGTTAGGGAGCCTTAGCTTCAGCCTGATTCTCCTGGACTGGAGACAGTAGGTTGATCTGGGATCTGTCCCAGAAAGTGATCTGTCACAAAACCACTGGAGAGAACTTAGTGCAACAAGGAAAATATCAGAAGTTTCTTCTTCAGTTAACTTTCCTGTCTCTCTTTCCACAGACTTTCAAACAGAAGAGGCCAGGAGTACTCCATCCTTTTAATTTATCCGAATTGGGCTCCAAGAGGGTGCCTTCGTTTTTTTTAAGATGCTTACTACAATTTGGTTATGATGTATATTGTATATTTTAACATCACAACAATAATTAGAGATGAGAAAATAATTTACAATGACTAACTTGAAAAATTTTATCTCTTATCTCATTCATGATTTGATTCTAAGCGACTAACAATGTTCTTGAATCTACTGATCATTCACAGTTACTCTACCAGTTATTTTAGCAACTTACAGGACTAAATATTGTAGACTAATATTTAGCGAGGTTTACAGATTGCTTATGAACATAGAGAAAATGTTAAGTTTGAGCTGCCATTGATACATTAGTTTGGATATATAGATCACATGATTTGGATACTTTAATACTGAAAGGCATTAATTTCTGTCAATATATAAAGGTGATATAATATGACACTTCATGTGGCTTCCCCTGCTCCCAGTTCAGCCTCAGAACAACCAGGTAAAATGCCATCAGACCTAAAGACAGTTTCACCAGAAAATTTTTTTACATTTGTCCAATGATGAATACATGCAGCATATTTTCTTGCCTCTGATTCGAATTAATGTTAATAGAATATACATGCTCCAGATTTCCCATACTGAAGAAACAATAGCAATTCCCAAAGTACATTACTGTTTCTCTCTCTCTCTTTTTTTTTTTTTTTTTCAAATGCAAATACCAGATCTTGCAAAGATCCTAAGTTGCGATGCCTGTTGGGTCTGGTTCCACCAAGTAAACCCTGTGATATTCCACTGGGCTGGCATTACCTAATCATGTCGGCACAAGCAGTGGGTGGAGCAGGAACCCCAGGTCAAAACTTACACATGCATTAGATTTCCACTAGCATTTAATCTTCGTTTCTCATTAACAAATAAATCTTTTTGAATAAACAAGTACTAAAGTAGATGGGTATTATTTTCTAAATTTCTGATTCAAGATGAAAAATGTCCCCAATTTATTCTGACATATAGTGGGAAGGGTTTTAGAAAGCCTGTCTTTTTATGTGGAGATTAAATATAGGCACTGGGAAAACCCTTTTTGTATATACAAGGCTTGGTCGCATGGTTAACATCTGGAATGTATTCATTTCTTCTATAAACTACATATGACTCCCTTTCTACTGCATTCCTCAAGCAGCAAGCAACATAGATGTATTAATATTAGCATGCCTTTGATTCACTTCTCTCCATTTTACAGTCTACCACCATATGCCAACAGCATGTCACTGGGCATGATGTAACCAAGTCTGCCCCAGGAAATTCAGGAAGACTATTTTACTAGAAGCTAGGCCTAAAAGACCACAATTTAATTTCATACCATTTGTTAAGCTGAAAAATATGAAAAGAACTTTGGATCTACACTACCTTTATATTCCTGCAGTGGTAGGACGGGCAAAGCATTCACTCAGGCCCACAGCTGAGTTGCTGAACAAAAAAGATTCCAAAAGGTGGTAAACTGGATGCAGGTAGCCTTTCACCTATCAGTTCCTCCTCTTGGACAGGGATGGAATAGGCAGCATGCAGCCTTGCCCAGGACACCCAGCCCTGTCTACCCATTCTGGAATGAGCAGGGCCATTATGTGGTCACTGCTTTATGGCCACCTGTGATGCTTAGGTATTGGCAAGGCCAGGAAGGGTGGCTCACCCCCAATGATGGTATAGGTATAGCTGTATCCTCACATAACTATGGCAATTTACACTGCGGAAATTTTAGCTTGTACTTGCTCCAAAAGCATGTGCCAAGCATGATCTTATCGTAGCTGTAGCTCTGGCCCTTGTTGTCAGATTGGTGCTCTTCACAGTGACCTGATATCCAACACTTAACAGTTGTTCTATATCGTTATCTATAGAACTCAGAGTTTGAATTATATACAAATAAAACAATGAATGCCTCATTACTATTCAGTAAGGAAACCGAAAATTTCCAAGATTTTAACAGTTAAATTCTGTAAAACAATATAAGCTCAGCAAACTGTCTAAGAGACTAAGTATCTTGAGGTTTTGGTCACAGGGCCAAAAGATCTACTGTTGGGAGTGAGTAAAGATGGATATTACACTATTGCTGTTAATGCTTAGTGAAGAGATTTGTTGTTTTCAATAGTAAGGTGTTTCCATCTGAGACATACCATCAAGATAGATGGCAGGAATTTAAACTAATTTTGAGTAGATCCAACAAAAAGTCAGATGCTGACAGGACATTGTAACTCTCTTATTTGCCTCTTCTAGAACAAAGCATCATCTGGAGTACTGTGCCAAATTTGGTGCACCACATTTCAAAGAAGATTGGAATAAATCCAAAAGAAAGGTCAGAAGTCTAGAAAATATATTGGAAAAGGAAAGAATACATGAGTTGGAGTTATTCTGCTGGAAGAAAAGAAGGCAGAATGTGGTGTCTCCATCATTAAAGGCTTTTAAGAATAAGCTAGAAAAAAAACATCTGTCAGAAATGACACTGCAGTAGATAATCCTGTCTTGGGCAGGGGAATAGATTGGATGACTTCCTGAGAGGTTTTTCAGCTGTAAGGTTCTATTATAGGCCAGATCCAGTGGCAGTTGTCAAGTGATGCTTTGGGTCTGGGGAGAACCTGGCAATATGGAGAAGCTTGCCTTTCCCCAAGTATCCTTGCATCATGTAACGGGCACTGAAGATTTCCTGCTCTGCTCAACTGCCCCTGCTGAGAGACGAAGGACAGTACAGCTGGGAGGAGGTTTTTCATACGTAGTATTTTATTTCAAGTACAAAGGAGCATAGAAAGGTAAAAATAACATTTAGAGAAACCTTGATTTCTGGGAAACTCAGCAAAACACTTGAGGATCACTTTGTGAGATACTAGAGAATATTCAGAAGAAAGCGTTTTCTTATCTCTCTTCTTTAAAATTGTTTCTCTTGATTTAGAGGACGGAATTTTGACCTGACACCTGTGATCTGTGTTACAATGGAGTATGTAATTATGCGAACACTTAATGTATCCCACATAACAATATTTTACCAGTTTTTCCACCATCTTATACACAAGCATATAACAGCAGCTTGTAATTTAATATAAAGAAAAAAAAAAGAAAAAAAAAGACATTTGCATTATTTTCATTTCCATAATGGTATAGTACAGCTTTTCTGACTTGTAACATTTTATATGACAGGCTTTGCTTTCTTAAGCTACGTATTTTAATCATGTAAGCAGTAGCTGTACTCTAGATGTTTTATTTTCAAATGACAGCCTAGTTTTTCCTAAGTACTTTCAATGATTACACAGACAAACAAAATAAATCCTTAATTTAGCTGTTAATTTTTGACACTGTGTTATTACAAGCCAAGACCCTGATTCAGTTTGAAATGCTGAATGTTTTTCATTTAGGACACAGTTATGGATACTTTTGCTTTCAGTTATGGATACTTTTGCTTTCTCTCTCTCTCACAAACACATGTAGTACGGTATGGAGCACATTTGCCATGTGTCTGTCTACTCAAGAATATAAGAAAAGGGCCCCCAGCCTACATTAGATGCCTGTGTGCAGCATCATGCGAGCTCTAGGCAAGCCAGCACAATGGTGGTGCCTGGTGCAGGCGTCCCAGGGTTAAACCTACTCTGGACACTATACAGAATCAGTGTGGGCATCAAAAGCAGTGTGTTATTGTCAGCCAAACTTCACTTATTAACTTTTAACCTGTCGTTATATCTCAGGGCTTTCTGCCTCCACTCAGTCTTGTTTGTTTGTTACTTCATTTATTACTCTTCTGCATTTTTTGAACAAATGTTGACTTAAAAAGAAAACAGGATCAGATTTGTTCTTATTCTTCACATATAGTCAAGAAGCAGAAGACAAGGAAGATTTTTAGCCACCTTGTCACCCTTCTATCACTGTGCCAAACTTATACTAGGCAGAGCGCCAGCACTGACGACTGTAAGAGACTTTTCTGATAAGTGTAAATCTTCTGAGCATAGTCACATTCTGGTAGCACTCCCAGTTCCCAGGCACTGGAAGGAGATGGCATACAAGCCAGAACATCTGCCCTTAGTCATTGGAGATTTATCAGATAATCTTCAGGGATCAGACGTGTTTGTTGCTCAGCTGCTTTTTGCCACCAGAGCTCCTGGAATTGACCCCTGGTCTAATAAAAGCAGGGGGAGGGGATTACTTTAAATTTGAAGCAAACCAAAAGCAGGCCTCCTTCAACATGTAATTTGTAAGAATGCAGCAAAGACTCCAAGAAGCACAATCTGCATCACCACCCCCACCACAAAATTAAAGCATTGTCGTTAACTATGCACAGAGCCCACTGAACTCAAAGCAGCCTTCCAAAAACAAACCATTCCTTTCTTAAGCAATCACTGCAAATTGCAAAAGCAACAAATGCTTTAGCCACAAATGAAGGAGCCACTGCCTGTCCACAAAGCTTCTTATGAAATTTGCCACATACTAAGGAAACATATAAAGACATTTGCTAGTGTTAAATTGGTGAAAGATTGGTGCTTTCTAGGAGGTACTGAAATTCTCTTTTTCTGGATGCAGTCATAGGTTGAAGATAATGAAGGAAAACCACACATTCCAGCTGTCAGAAGTATTTTTTTTTCTCCATAGTAGAATTGGTCAGCAGCAGTGTCCTTGAAGAAGTGGAATTAAAAGAAGGAAAAAAGAAGCAGCAGCATTCTTGTTGGTTACCAATGAGGGAAGAGACACAGAGGACACCCTAAGAAAAGTAGTACCACAGAAAGGTACGTGAAAAGAAATATACCAAATGTGGACAGATTATGATGAAAAATCCTTACTACATCATGGGGTTTATCTTCTGAAGCAAGAGATTGCTTGGGACAGACCTCATTTGTGTGATGAGAGCCCTTCTGGGATAGGTCATGAACAGGGATTTGTTCTCTTGCTAAAACAAGAAGCTACCATTCTGACTTTTCCAGATTATCCTTCTTCTGGTGTCACATTGAAGGAACCAAGACCCTGCAAACTCCCAGCTCAGTAAGATGTCTCTGTATGTTTAGCTGCATTCTGGTAAAAAATGACCACCTGCTACCACACAGGTGACCACAGTTCCTGGGGACTGAAGCCAGCTCATGGGAGCTCTACAAGACATGAAGGCATGCAATGTAATTGGGCAGGAGTGCCCTCTCCACTTCCAGGATGATTTAGCATTCAAGAACTCAGAACAACTGGGTCAGAACCCAATCACTAGAGCACACTAAAGAGAACTCTATCAGCCTCTGCTTTCTTAAGGGAGGTTAATTGCGAATTACTTTCTGTTCTATTACATGTTTGTAGATCTGAGTACTGGAAAGCATTTAGTCAGTTCTTGCACTTAGCTCAAGAATGAGGTTCAAACTATTCAAGTTTAGACACCGATGCTAAGCAGCTGAATGTACATTTTAGGGGTCTAAGTTCAGAGCCTGTATGCAAGCTGTGCAAGGATGCTAGGGAGTGGCACCTCATGGCTATAAAACCCTTCCAAAGATAAAAGTCCCCACAAAGACATTTATTTGCACAGTGTTTTGGTATAATGCCAGAGAACAGAAAGAAGATTCAGAAATGGGGAGGGACTGAGAATTCTTTTTCAAGAATTTCAAAAGAAAAGGAAGGAAGGCATGAGACAAAGGCATCAGAAGGAGAAACAGAATCAGAAAGTTGGTAAGAAGAAGTGCAAAAATTAATTCGAAAAGCCTTCACAAAACAAGAGAGAAGGAAAAAAAATCTAGCATGAAAAATCTAGCATCTAGGGATGAAAAGCAAAAAGAGCAAAAAGTTTGGAAAAGAAAAAGAAAAAATGGAACAAAAATAGAAAATTACACTATGGAGATGGAAAGTAAATAAACATAAAAGGAAAGTAAGGAAAATGTTAGTGAGGTTTTGTTTCATCATTTATTCTCCATAAAAAGGGTAAAGCTGTGTGAATTCAGGAATGCATGAATGATACACTCTGTGTTTAGGGAAACAGTGGCCAAGATTCTGACTGAATACATAGCAGAGCTGTTGAATCATTTGGGTTTAGGGCATCAAAGCAAGCAACAATATTTTCTTCAGCATTCTTAGTGACAACAGCAGCATCACTTCTCTCTCCAAAACACAGAACTTGAGACCACAGGCTCTCTCACTTCCTTTTAGCTCATCTCTCCAGAAGCTGGATCTGGGTGGGCTGGGTGGTTGTCAAGTGCCTTGCTGAAAGTGCACTCTGGTCTTGCTGAAGTCCTGGCATGACTGAACTGGAGATTTATGCTCACAAGGAGGAACATTACCCTTTTTTTACCTAAGACGCCACATGCTCCATGCATCCTTCTCCCTATGTAATACTGCCTTTCCCACTTCCACTAGAAACAGGCAGCCCACCAAAACAGTTCCAAGCAGCACTGTCAGGGTTATGGCTCTGTGAAGCCCTGTGAAAGCAAGACGTACTGCTCAAAAGTCTTATCCCCTTCCTGCCTGCAGAATGTTAAACTTGCCCCAGGATATTCTGGAGGCAGCACAGCTCAGAGTCTGGTTATATGTCCATGGAGATCTGGCAAGTCTATTCTGGGCCCTGCTGAAAACCCTTCTGACTGCCCTGTGGAAGCTCTAATGGATTTTTAATCTTTACCTCTGTCAGCACTAAAATCAGTCCCACAGATTAAAACTAAAAATCTAGACCAGCTAAATTATATAGGTCTTTTGTTCAAACATACTTTTAAGATTTGCATAATTTAGTATTGTGGTCAGTAATAAATGTAGAGAAACAGGGCTCCCTTTCAGGAACACCTAATCTTAATAAGGTGGTTATTCAAATGTCTACTTTTGTTTATGGAAATACAACATTTAAAAATAGAAAGTGGTTTGGGGTTTTGATCTTCTGTTTAAAAGGAAAAAAGTGATTCAGTAGAATTAGTAACACTTGCAGCATATCAACCCACTCTCATAGAAATGCAATTTAGCAAAATGAATGTGGTTGGAAAGTCAGGCCAGAATAACAACAGCTAACTTCAGATCCACCCAAGGCTTGTATGGGGGCCATACCAATTAGCATAATAGTTGTGTTTGTTGGGAAGTGAAGTCTTTGTGCCTGGGATGCGTCCCAATTAAAGAATTGTATTTGAAGTGGGATTTAATTTTAACGTTTCAGTGCCAGAACATTTAGTTGCTGCGACTGTTTTTATTTCAAGTGATGCCGAGGTTACATTTTCAACTTGGTACTGCTGTCATCAAGACTCTCCAGTGTTTTTATTTACTGTAAGGGAGTGACAGTGGAAGGGTAGTATGCCAAGAGTAATGGTTTCCCGAAGTTTAACCCAAAATGGATGACCTAAATTGTATAAGACCCAAGTCATGGAGAATTTAGTTGGTAAAATACTCATTATCATCAATGGGAGAACTGAGGAGACTGAAGAACTGAGTTCTTTTTCAACAAACTTTACACTGAGCTTAGAGAGGTCTGTACCATTAAATTCTTTCAAAACAATGCACATCAGATAAAAAAGAACCTCTGTCAGATTTGAATGGAAAAATCCATGCATAAAGTAGCCACTAAATGTAATCTTCTTTTCTGTTTGCAGAATATCAGTAGGGCAGCCAAAGTTCCCTTGAATTTACGGATTTATCAAATGTACTTGACAAATCTTTTTAATAATCAATGGGCAGGTCACAAATATTTAAAATTTGTCTTTTCTTGCTTAGGTGTGACTGATCAGCTAAGTCATGAGTTGTTTACTTTCGTCATTCAAGAAGAATGCTAGCCTTAAACCTCGTATGTACTTAAAATGTAATTTCCATGAAAACAGTCTTTCAACACTGAAGCTATTTTCCACTAAAATATTTGTCAGGAAAACACAAGTGCTTGAATTTTCAGAAAAAAAAATAAACCAAAGCACAGAAGAAGTAAATTCATTGAAATCCAGATCCACTGAGGTTTAAAATTAATCCCAATATGGCTGAAAAAAATTTACTACTAGTACATAAATAAGTGAAGCAGAACAAAAGCTATCAGTAGTTCCAAAAGCCACTTGAGTTCAGGATGTGGACATCATGAAGTTTACAAGTGGTATTTAAAAATCAATATGACATTTTATGGATAGATAATATGAGTTCAGGGAAATGAGCATATCAAGTTTTGCTATGTCAAGAAGATGCATGACATAATTTGGTACATGCTGAAGCTGCTAAAGAATTTATCTTATTAGAAGGCAATTATAGTTGTCCAGACATATATAAGCATGCACATGTGTATGAACATCCTCTCTTGCATTTTTCCAATATGCACTAATATTTGAGTATCCTCAACTACTACTAGTTTAAGGTTTAGTATATTTCTGAGTTAAACATGACAGTTTAATATTTATATTTACATGGTTCAGAAGAGACAGCATCAAGTCAAACATAAACCCAAGGTTTCCACCCTTGGGACTCATGCTATCTGAGAACTGCCAACTTTCAAAGTGATGGAAGAGTGTTGACGGACTGGGGATAAGGTCCAATCAAAGGAATTTTGTCTTATATGGATTCAGTTTTAGAAATTCCCTGGCTTTCCAGTACTGTAAATCAGCCAAACAGACACATTGGAAAGATACCATAAAATATTTTTTTAAGTGCAGAAAAAGGTCTGCATGCCATCTAAATATATATGGTTCGACAGATCATGGGCTTGATTCTCCCCTCGTTTACATCACTGTGACTCTGCTAATCTCACTAGAGTAACTTCAAATACACATTTGTAATAGAGAATGGAATCCAGCTCTCAATCTGTGTGTGATATAAGCTTGGTAAAATATATAAATCTAAACAGTTATTGGGCCTAGCCCCTGAGGTACTTGATTATACAGCAAGAAATAATTTGATTTATGAATGCTGAAATTAAACATGGAATGAAACCAGTCTGAAGCAATGTCAGAAAGACCTTTGTTGGGGTATATTTTCATCAAAAGAATTTGGAGAAGGTAAGGATCAGCAACAACTGATTAGCTCACAACCAACAATAAAAACAGCTAGAGTATCATTTGACATACTCAGATAAAATTCTGAGTTTCTGGAGAACCATTCAGGTGTATTATTCACTCGCTGCTTGTTTCCTGAAGTGCCCATAATACAAAAGACGCCGTCTGAACATGGGAAGTACCAGTCCATTTACCAGTGATCTGAAAATCCAAAATTATTATATGAAATTAATTCTTAATCTAATTCTGCAAATATATTTCTGAAGATAAATAACTCCTGATTAAAAATAAACTGCTATAAATTAGCAACATTGTCTCTTCATTATAAAGGAGTTGCAATTGCAAGTTTTAATTATGGCAATCCATCAAAAGTCAAAGAGCTTAACTATGAAGAGATAAACTGAAATAAGTAGAACATAGCTTTTTTCAAGTGAGGAGGGCCAAGGATGAGTAACTGGAAATAGATGTGTAAGGTTCTTAGATAAATATCATTTAATTATCAACAGAAAGCGTATTAAAATTGGGAGAATATTGATCAGATATACCCACTGTATATATGGGTATGTCAGATATAGCCATGTATATATATATACACGTATACGTATATGTGTGTGTGCATCTGGACTGAAGGACACCTGAATAAATTCAAAGCTGCTAATTTATCTCAGACTGAGATAAATATCAAAGACTGAGATAAAATATCAAAGTGGACAATGAAATCTCTTGGGATAAGCCATTTTCTAGAACTGCATAGTGACAGATCCAAAACTAATTGAAGACATTCCATATACAACTTTCCACTCTGAAACACGTAAATAAATAAAATTGAGAAAAAAAAAAAAACTGAAAGACCTAGCTGCATATTTTTCACCTTTTTCTGTTTTATATTTCCCTTTCTACTGCTCTTATCCTGCTATTCTACTCCAATAAATAAAATTAATTTCAAGCAATCTTCTCTTTACTTATCTGACATTACTTTTTCCTCTTCTTCTTACTAAGAAATACATGCCCACATGTGGCAGATTTGTTTCCCTTTCCCACTGCACCTTAACCTCTAGGTTCTGAGTGCATACATAAGAGATAGGAAGGAGTCCCTTGTTTCAAATCCTACCTCCTGTGGAAGAATGCCAAAGATATAAAATCAGAAATCTGCCAAGTTTTTGTTTGTTTGTTTGTTGTGTTTTGTTGTTATTGTCGTTTCAATTTTTTTTTTCCTGGAAAAAAGATGAACATTGCCTAGGACTACATCCACTTTTCATGGATCCTCTGGTAACTGCAGGACCTACCCTGAAATAAATGTTCCAGGATTGGTGACCTTCTGACAGTTCCCTGCTAGGGAACCAAAGGAGGTTAAGTCTGAATCCAAATGAAAACAAAACACTGTCCATAGATAGCTGTGAGCTTTCAATTGCTCTCGTGGGAACCCTCATGTTACAGATTCTGGAAGAGTGAAGCCAAAAAAATAGGGCTTGCAAAAGATTACTTTCCAGTTTTGTTCATTTTCTGCACATTAATTTTGTAACGTTATCATTATTTATGAGGTAGCAATCAAGGAATTGTGCTGTATTGTGACAGGTACAACACAAACAAGTAGCAAAGATCTCCTTGCCCCTGAGGATTCACAGCCTAGCTGTCAGATAGGATGCTGCAGGTGCATAAGACATGCAATGAAGTTGAGGTTGGCTGGAAAAGTGAGAGAAATAAAATTTAAAATGGGTTGAGCAGAAAAAGCTGACTCTCCTCTAAGCCTACCATTGCCAAGCAGTTGTGATTTGTAGGCACATCAGCTGAAAGTGGAGATTTAAGAGAGGATTAAACAATGCAGCAGATATTCCCATCAAACTATATGATTTTTTTACTTGAGTTCATTTTGGGGGCTAAATTCTGACATTTTTATTTTTTTTTTTGTGACTGAAAAATGAGTCAGTCCCGCAGAAAAGAACAATAAGGCCTAATGGAAATGACTGACTTCTAGACTGGAACAAAGGAGCACTGTCATCTTGTCACCTTCCCCAGCACTTCAAGGGACAATGAAAAAATTGTACATTCTTAGGACAAGCTGCAGCCAAGCTAAACATATCACCCATCTGACTTCCAAGCATCCCTGTAAGTTTGGAGTTGATGTGCATTAAAGCAGCAATGTTAGAAACCTGGAATGAGTAGAGTATAGAAGTGCTACCACCAGGGTTTTTTTAGATGGCAATTAACAGCACAAAACACATAGATATCTGAGCAGCGTAGAAAAATTAGAGGAGAACACACATTTCTTGTGCATACCACATGTATGGTATGGCTTACATTAAGCCATAATTCAGATAAAGGATCAGGAAAGTCTTCATCAGCATTTGTAGAGAGAGCTAAAGAGGATTCAGGTTAGAGGTTATGCATCAGGTATATTTTTTCCTATTATTCACAAGGAGCAATAAGTCTATTAAAAGTTAATGCAATAGGAAATTGGAAATTTTACAGCAACTTCTGTGTAGTGAGACTCATCTTTTTAAAGTAAGTTCTGAAGTCAAAGAGGAATAAATCTTCATCGGACTTGTGGTGCCATAAAGCCAAGAAGATCTGTGGCCTGCATGTTAGTCCATGATTGTTACACAGATGGGCTTTTGTTTGCAGAAGTGACATGAATGGTAGAAATAAATGACTGCTAGTGGTCACGTTTCAGTTTATTCACAGGAATGTAGCACGGGAATGATCCTTCTTGCTCACAGAGTCAATCACCATACAATTTTTTTCATGAGTTGATGCTGCACTATCTCAAGACTTGCAAAGGTTACACTCCCCTGCTCTTTTAATAGCTCCAGGAGTGCAGAAGAGAATGTAAACATGGAGCTTTCCTCTCCCCAAACTCTACTACAGTAGGGCAGATTCCCTTTTGAAACCTATAAAAAATGGTACTTTGGGGCCCTGAGACCGGAGGTGGGCGTACAGTCACACCAGTAAACCTGCTTGAGGTTGTCAGACTACTAAAGCCTCACATTTTTGTGGTGAATCATTTTCAGATACAGCCAAGATGAAATAGTCTCAAGAGACAGGATTTAATATTGATGGTTCGCAAAAATACCTAAATGAAGCCAAACTCCTGTACAGACAAGGCCCCAACTGATGTTTCGCCAAACCAGGAAATGCCTGTAAAGAAACACACATGCACTAAAAACAGCAGTCCCCAGGGCCCTCTAAAAGAGCCGTGGTGGAGACCGAGCAACGCAGCCAGCTGAAAGCATACCCCGGAGCTGCCCCATGCCTGCAGCACAACCGTAGGGAGGAGGCTGATGAGGCAAGAGTTAAAAACACTCCAAATAGCCAGCAAGCAAAAGAGCCAAAAGAGAAGCAATGTTCATTCCTGGTTAAATATACTGAACTGACTGAATTTTAAAAGAAAATCCAGGGTTGATAGTCTGGGGTACGACAATTGTGATCTGATTAACTACAGGTCTGAGCCTAGCAGGGGGGTGGATATCTCAGCTGGCGCTGAGGAAATTACAAAGGCTTGCAGGATAGTCCACAGGAGCATCTTATCCACCTTAGAGGCACTCGACACCCCTCAAACACCAGCCCCATGCCATCACCCCACACCCTGAGCTAGGGGGTGTGGGGTCCCAGGGAGCAGAGGCGACCTTCCTGTGGTGGCTCAGCAGACCAGCACTGGTGCTGGGGTTGCTGGGGTTGGTCCTCAGAGCCGGGCGAGCTTTCCTATTCCGCAGCCACAGCGTTATCCTAATTCTTCCAAAATCTTTGGCTTACTTTTCTATTTGTTACAGTGGCACCTGCTGGCAACAGCACAGGTAAAAGCAGATTTCTTACTGTTAGGCTAAGCAGATAAGTTTAATTATGACCCAAGGTGTGCAGTATTTCATTTCTCTCTCACACACGCTCTCACCCTCTCTTTGGGTCTAATATAACACATTATACAGAACACAAGGCGGCTTGTTAGATTACTGTTGGAAGATGCAAGAATTGGTTAATTTTGCACCGTTTCTCCCTGTCATTATAATCTTTGCCACAAGAATGGCTACATTCTGTGAAATGTTCTGTTCTCAGTGCAGTCATTGTCATGTGAATGAGCTATCACAGAATCCTAACGCCTGAGATGTTTTATTCTTACATTTGTGACATTTGTATTTCAGTGACAAAGACTTCAGCAAGAAAAGGGAATGGAAGAAATTTAATCCAGTCTCTTGATCATTTTTAAATTGTAATTTTATGGTCTTTTCTTTCCCAGACGCTACAGCACGGTTTCCTTCATATGTGAGAAGTCTGTATTTAGAGTAAGAATGAACTGATGAAATCAAACCTCTGGGATGTTTGTATTTTAATGGTTTCTGCATTAAAAATACCGTATCAGTGCAAATTGCTGATTGTTAGGAAAGGTGAAAACCAAAGAACATTTGTTAGTCATTTTTTGCCACTTACTGCGTATGTGTTATCTTAAAACTCTGATGAGCTGGAGCTTATATTACACTGGTATATAATAAAAGATCAATTATTTTCAGACATTGATAACAGCCAATGGGATAGTTGCAACTAATACCAGAGGTAATTGGACCAAGAAAGAGCACCATGAATCATTGTAAATGTGCAATGATGACGATGTAACATCTAGGATGCTGTTCTGCTTTGCTGATTTCAGGGGCAAAGATTACCACTGATTTTAATGGGACCAGGATCAAGACCTCAGTCCAAAATCTCCTACCCAGTTTAAGTCTTTGTCAAGCCAAATGACTCTGAAGTGGCTTGCGTGAGTACTAGTTTAGACAACCCAGAACTATTTTCTTTCTCCTTCTCAAATATGTTTTACGGTTAACTTGCAGTTTCTGCTGATCCTTAAAAATATAACATTTAGCAGACAATTTTGTAGGGGCTCCCTAGTACACACATCAATGGGTAAATTATTATGGCAGAGCAAAAAAACCACTCAGATCTACAGGAGGAGGGAGGGATTCTGATTATTTTTTTCCAGTCATAGGCACAAAATAATTGTTCTTCAATGATCTTTCCTACGGTGTGACCATAAAAAGGTGTCTGAGCTGTCAAAATGGTATTCGGATGGCTGACTGTCAAAGATCTGCTACAGCATCACAACTGGAGATTTTAATTGCATTCAGACATCACACTGGAAAGTTGAGTGCATTTTCTTCCTTTCCTCTCCCTCTTGCATACACATATTCTTTCAGAGCATAAGCTTATGTACTCATATACATTTTCACAGCTTCAAAATTGTATAATATTTTAATCTGTGTGCATGTCAGGTAATAATATCCCCCTCACTCTCTCTCTTTTAAAATAAATGTTTGCAGATTCCACTTTTGATACCAGAACTGCAAGGCCTCATTATTTCTTATTTCCAGAGGTTACAGAGTTTTAATGTTAAAATGTAATCTTTGAGATAGTTTCATTTGCCTAGCCTAACCTCTATGATCAAATGAGTACCTTTTTTACTTTTCAAAATACTAGGATCTCAGGACCCATGCATTCTCTTAATCATTGCTCAATTTCTTTTATCCATGTTCCTTTTTTCCCTACACTCATAACAAGACTGCAGCTCAGACCTGCAAGATCTGAACTCTAGTCCATATTTTTAATGTCATGGTTCTATAGATAACATTTTTTTGATTTTTAGTTCACAGGTAACCTACTTAAAGACATCTAGATATGTATTTCAAATTCTTAGATAAAATGTTCAAGTAGTTGATTTTAACTTGCAATAACAAAGAATTCAGAAAAGAAAATCCATAGGGAACAACCTAACAAGTACATGGTTATACTTTTCTACCTATTTTACAGGGCTGTATTTTACTGGGAATCTCCCTGTTTTCATGCACTGCCTTTTGGCTTCAGTTTTCCTTTGTCGTTTTTCTTTATAATGAAAAAAATAAAATAAAATTGAGACTTTTGTTACCTAGAGAAAAGCCACTAAGTTCATTACTCTGAATATTAAATCTTTCAATTGAAAATGGATATTGACAACAATAGTTGAGAGAATACCCACCACGAATACAACCAGTTTGTACCGGCAACCTTCAAATTCCTCATTACTAGAATCAAATTCACAGGGAAAAAATAAATAAAGTATGGTGTTCCTGTCATGGTCTTGCACAGACACAGCTTTCAAAACAGTGCTAAGATTTGATCATGCAGATCCTTTCTACATTTAAATGCTTTGATACTGTATCTCGAGCTCTAGTGCCTGCAATGGAGGAGTAGCAGGCCGTGGAGGTCCAACTTTACCCTGATATGCTACTATGATAAGAGGCAACACAGGAAATGTGTTTTGCCTTCTTTATGTGGCACCTTGTAAAGCAATAGAAATGCTTTCATTTTGAATGGAACACTTTCTCTACAACGTTTGGGAAGAACAGCTTGAATAGGTTCCCCGTGACTCCCCCTTACCCTGTTCTGCAAGCCTCATGTAAGAAATTTATTAAAAAACCTGAGCACCATGCAAATTTACTTGCAGTTACGGGTAGCTTTTGGCTCCAGGAGAGAAATGAGGTGGTAAACTAACTCCTCAAAGAGAATTTTGAAATCATGTGCCAGTTTCTGCTTTTTGTACACTTTCAGCTTTGTGGTAATCACTGGATGGTATTCCAGGTAGCCTAAACAGACAATATGGACATACGGGGCAGCTGAAAATCACGTACTTGGGATGGTGCAAAGTTTGCTGAAAATTAATCTGATACAGGCACTGGAGTTTGTCAGGGGTGATTTTGGGAGGGAATTGCAGGCAACACTTTTTTAGGACAGCCTCCTTACTCCTTTTCATGTTGTTCTTTCACTCATTTATATTTTTATTTTTATTTATTTTTTAATTCTATGTCATTATTAATTTAATCTTATTCAACTTGAGAAAAATCTTCAGAATTGTACCATAGCCCCCATTGAAACATGCCATTATTTCTGAAGTGTCTTAGTATTTTTGTTTCCTAAACAAACTTTTCATAATGTGAATATTCTACATAGGCTGCTGAGTTAAGAAAATAACCTGCTAAAAATCAATGTACAATATTGAGAAACTTGAATGTCTATTTCATTATAAGACTATCCATCCTGATTCCTTTCATAGCTCTCATTTTTTCTCTAATAGCTTTTTGGTTACCTAAATGGGTCCATACCATTTCTAAACTTAAGTGCCAGTTCTGTACTACAAGGTAAACAAAACTGCAAGTCAACATCCTGCAAATGATACAGCTATTTTAAATCATAATTAAAAAAAAAAAAAAAAGTTTGATTCTTTTGCTTACTGTCTCTGAGCCTTTTGTGGGCACTCAAACCATGTTTTCAAGTTTTCTTCTATATTCATGAAGACCAGAAACTCAATTTTATTTTGAAATGAAAGCTAAGATTATCAGATGATAATTGATTCCAAGGACTAGAACTTTAAGTAAAATACCGGTATCATGAGACCTGTGATAAAATCACTGCAGTTGGCAACAACTGAGGAGCCAGGCAGAAAGTATCACTATTTTAATCTTGTTATTATATATATAAAAAAATCAGCACCACAAGTAATAACAAATATTTCTCCATGATCTACCAGGCCATGTATTCAGTTAAACTAACAATAATACCTCCATCTGGTGACTACCTCCATCTGTGCCTCCCAACCTATTAACACCTTACCAATATGCAAGAAGGCAGATGTCCTTGATTTATAGGCACAGTGCACAGAACACAGGCTCCAGCTATGTACACATCAGCGAAATAGGGATGACAATAATACTCATACCAAGTATTACTCTGAGAGGCTGAATTAATTCCTTTTTTTTTTCCAAAACACATGGATATCTTTGCATAAAAGCTAGTAAAATTAGAATTTAATAACCTATCTGTATGTATTAAAATAACTCAGAAAAAAAAAAAAAGAGAGAGAGAGAGGAAAAAGAAAAAAAAAAACTTGTATTTGCATTCTCTTCAGTTAAATACCAATGCAAAGATGGTGTGATATGGCTCAAATTTTTAGTCCAGCTACTCCCAGATATTCATTCCTATGTTGGTTTCAGAAGAACTTTTAAATATCCAAAAGATAATTTCATACATCATCTTCCTAAGGTTTAGAAAGCATATTTTCTGCAAGGATCTGAGTAATTAGGGGCAATGCTTTTCTTCTTAAACTCGTATTGACCTTAACTGGGAACTGAGGGCACTTCTCACTTTACTAAAAGAATAAAAGTAAGAAAGGACAGCTGAAGTAAATAAAAATAGAAAATGAAGGAAAAAAAGAGCTCAAAGTGAAACAAAGGACACAGAAACAAAAAGCAAAACTTCCAGTGCAGTAGATACCTAGGGGTTACCTGAAGAAAAATAATAATAAAATAAAATAAAATAAAATAAAATAAAATAAAATAAAATAAAATAAAAATAAGAAAAGAAAGCAGAGAATAGGGTGACAGGACAGTAGGGCCAAAAAAAAAAAAAAAAAAAAAAAAAGACCAGAATCATAACGGTGATAAATAATATGTTTTCTACTTTTAACTACTTTTAATTTCCCTCAGGGAAAAGTTATTGCAAAACAGCCTATTGTAAAATGATATAGTGATAAATATCAAAGGTTAAACCTCTTCTGGAATTCTGGAAGAAAACTGAAATGTGAGTCAATTCCTCTGTTCTGGACCAAGACAGTAAGAGCAAGAATATGCTACATTGCCCAAATAAGAAATGAATAAACTGCACTTACGTCCTTTATCTTACTACTGCTATTATAAGAGTTCCTAAGTTGCATTTGAAGTAGTACATACCAACCAGTATATGCTTTTGTGAAGCATTGGTTTGACTCAGGATAGCAATTCTTGGTTCCTGATGGGACATGGACTATTCTTGGTGCAAAGTCTAGTTGAACTAGCAATGTTCTCCAGGAGTCAATACTGGGTCCTTTCCTGTTTAACATCATTAATGATCTGGATGATGAGGCTCTTTGCTATTTCTGACATCAGCAAACTTGGTTGGTATGGCTGGTAGGAATGGCTGACACACCACAAATGGCATTGCCATCCAGAGAGACCTTGACAGGCTGGAGAGGTGGGCTGACAGGAACCTCATGAAGGTCAGTGAGGGGAAGTGTAAAGTCCTGCAGCTGGGGAGGAACCACCCCATGCAAAAATACATGGTGGGGGCCACCCAGCTGGAAGTCATCTTGGCGAAAAAGGACCTGGTGGACACCACAGTTGAACACGAGCCAAAAATGTACCCTCGCAGCAAAGAAGGATAATGGTGTCCTAGGCACCAAAAGTATTACCAGCAGGTCAAAAGAGGTGATCTTTCTCCTCCGCTCAGCACTGGTGAGGCCACACCTGGAGTACTGTGTCCAGTTCTGGGCTCCCCAGTACAGGAGAGACACGGATGTACTGGAGGGAGTCCAACAAAGGGCTGCTAACATGGTGAAAGGACTGGAGCACCTCTCCTGTGAGGAAATGCTGAGATCTGGGACTGTTCAGCCTGGACACAAGAAGGTTCAGAGGGGATCTTATTAATGGGTATCAATACCCGAAGGGAGGGTGTGGAGAGGACAGAGCCAGGCTATTTTCAGTGGTGCCCAGTGTCAAGACAAGAGGCAATGGGCACAAACAGGAACACTGAAGGTTCCATCTGAACACCAGGAAACAATCCGTTACTGTGTGGGTGATGGAGCCCTGGCACAGGCTGCCCAGAGAGGTTGTGGAGTCTCCTCCCTGGATATCTTCAAAAGCTGCCTTCGCATGGTCCTAGGCAGCCTGCTCTGGGTGTCCAGAAGCTTGAAGACCAGAGCAGGGGTCGGACCGGGTGAGCTCCAGAGGTCCCTTCCAACCTCAACAGTCCTGTGATTCTGTGAAATTAATTTTTAATTTTCACCTTTGACCCTCAACCCCAACTTGCTTCCTTAGTAGTGAGAAATGTCCTCTTTACCTGAACTTTAGTCTTCTGCTCCAGCCTCTAAATTACTATTCACTTCCATTTCCAGGAAAAAGAACTCCCAAGAAAACAAGTACTCAGGAAAGTCAGCCATTGGAGACAGGCAATTTAATAATATATCTCTTTTGTTCTTTTATTGTAATTCCAAAGGATTTGGGACATCCTAGCTGTACACTAAGCTACTTCAGAAGCCAATGATCAGATCATCTTATAATTGACTTTCATGTCTTTCTTCTCTTCGGCTATATGATGTCTCAGGTTAGGTCTCCATCTAGGCTGGTGCAGTCCCAAATAGCTAAAGTGACAGGCTGCACAAGTCCTGGTTTGTCTGAATCAGATTGCAGGAATGTTAACATGCCAGGTGTGGGCCCTGTCTTTTACAGTACTTAATAAAATGAGTCCTCAGTCTCAATTAATTAAAATAATAGGTAACATTGCATACAATCCTATATGTGTGTATTTATATACATTAATACTATTCAAACAGCATAATACTGTAAAATTATTATTTTCTGAAGAACACATTAAGCTAGCGATCTTGTATGTTAACAGCATATAGGTTTTATAGTACCCTTGGGCTCTCTGTTTCATGATGCTAAAACTGTAGTTTAAACACAAGTTCCTCTCCCTCCATATGTTTTAATTTAAATGTGAAAGGTATGGGATATGACCTTGTGTTCATTCCAGCAGTTGGATGTCCCTAAACCAAAAGGCCAGCCTATTAACAAATTGCCTAATAAAAATATTTTTAGGGAAACTAAGTCAACCATGAAGACCATGCAAAAACTTCCCTGTCAGACTATAAAAACTAAAAGCAATGCTTGAAAAGCCATAATAATAATTAAAAAAGAAAAAAGTGATTAAGGTGGTACACTGTGAAGCTTCAGCTCCCTTTGTCACAAAACACAGAACCTTCTTTACACCAATTGCTGCTGGCTTCTGTCTTAATTGGACAATTGCCATTGTGCTCATACTCAGAAATTCGGTATTTCAATGTTTCAAAGATTGACTGCTGCTGGCTTGCACCCTCCCCCATTCATTCATAGGGAGCTTTGAAAGGTGGTCTGCTTTGACATGTACATCATTAGACAGAAGAGGGGAAGCAAGGTATCAATATCAGAAATGAGCAATAGCAGGAAAAGAATGTGGCAGGAAAAGAAAACAATTAGAAACAGCTTGGTGTCCTGAAGTAAAAATAATAATAATAATAATAATAATAATAATAACTGCCAAGTTGGGCTGACAGAATCCCACCTAGAGAAATGGAGAGGCAAAACACAATATATTCACTCACTGGCCAGCTTTATCAAAGAAATAACACAGGAAAGCCTGCTTATACGGAATTTGATGAGAGTCCCTAATGTAAGAATTCTTGGTCCGGGATTTAATGATCTTGCCTACCTTTTGGCTAAGGCTATAGAAATAAAGTGCAGTTCAGGAATAGATAACTACTTTCAAAAAGCTCATCTCCAGCTTTATCCAGCTTCTCACAAAAGTATTCCTTAGAACAGAATGCAGCATTCCCAGCTTTAAGAGAAATGGCGGCTTCTCAAAAGTAAATAAAAAAATTAGCATCACAGTCTCATTTAGAGTAGAAATGTGGACAGAGTAGAAATGTGTAGTAGAAATGTCCTCAGACACACAGCAATCATAACTGCTTCAGACAGAAGTTATTTGCTGAACACTTCATAGAGGACCCTTCCACTTTTGTATACTAGTCATGGGATTTCCACAAATGTCCGGGATTGGGCTAATACTGTTTCTAGAGACATCAATAATAGAACTCCCATTAATTTTAAAGGCAGACAAGCTAAATCAATGCTAAGAGCTTTTGAAAATCCTCTCCTAAAGGTTTTATACGACATTCTCCTGCCACCTAAATTATACCAGACATTGCTAGCATCTCAGGTTGCATTCAATAATTTGTTTGATGTAGTGCTTACTCTGTTTATTTAAAAATAAAAGCAAAAGTCCCAAATGAAATAAAAAGTTTAACTGGTTTTTAAGCTTTTATTGAATTCTTCTTAGGATGTCAAATACTGTTGTTTGAAGTTCTGCAGAATCAATGAGCAGTATTTTGCTAACCTTTTCCTTGGTTCCAGTTTGCTTGGGTTCTCACTCACAAAATTTCACTTTCAGGTTCAAACTCACTTAAAAGTTCAGAATGAATTTCAGCCAAGTCCACTAAGTGTGATCTGGTTTATGTTAAAGTCAGCCCATAAACTGCTCAAAACTGGGCCCAGATTCTTTTGAAACTGGGCCTAAGGTCTGTGTAAAAGCAAACTCAAGAAAATATTTTGATGAACCTAGGCTCAATATTTCAAAGTCTGTAATGAAACCTGAAACAAACCAAATTCCAATTTGTTTGGGGCTTCATACTGCAAGTGTTGCATCGCTCTGTCAAACTGATGACATTTTACCACAACTTTTACAGTGAAAGAATTTTCTTCCCATAATTTCCCCCAAACCCCTTGGCTGCTGGAAGCACTAATGTATTACCATGGATACAGATTACGGAGTGGGGTATGGGGAAGAGAGTGGAGGTTATAGCATATATATAAAGAAATTTCTTTGGAGGTGACATTTGGAGCAGGGAATCAGACAGCTCAAGAGCTTTCTTTTATTCAAATATGTGCAGATCATAAAAAGGTTATTTTCCAGAAGATGAACTAAAATAGATTGCATTTGTGTTTTTGTGTCTTTGGTAGAGGCATCTTTTTCTGGAAAGCAAAGTGAAAACCTTCACGTATTTACTTGACTTGATTTGGAAAAGTGCAATTTAAAAATTAGTGAATTGATTGTAAATTCTTTCTCCTTTCTGCTGGGCAGGGAGGAAATAGGAGACTCTCTTGTCAACTACAAAAACAGTCAGGCTTGCATACCTCACCTTTCGACATGGCTGAGTGCAAACATGCTCATATACTTTGTTGTTCTGAAAACAGAGCCAAGCATGGCTTCACCACCACCATGTGCAACAGTTAAAAGGAAGCCAAGAAGTGCAATCTGGAAAGTGCAAAGTGCATTGATGAGCAGTGAAGGACCTTCCAGGGAAGCAGCTAGGCCCTCTTCCAAAGGACCTAGCTCTTCTAAAGACATGGACAAGTTACAGGACAGACACAATTTTTTATTTCTGGACTAATGGAGACCAACAAGATGCTCCAAACAATCCTATTAAAAATAGCCTAACGGAAGAATCCCTAGTAAAGTCTAGCAATGAAAATGTTAAAATTCCACTGAGGTTCCCCATAAACCCCTCTCTACTTGAAAAAGTAAATTATAAGGGAAAATGATATTGATACGTTTACATCCATTCCATTCAATTATATAGGAGCCACACAAATATTTTTTCTACCATACTTTCTAAGCTAGTTCAAAACCTATTAAAATATTATTTTCTAATCCTTCTATAAGGTTGCTCTTAAAGTTATCACAGAAAGAGGTGGTGGTCAGTTCAGAGAAAGGGCTATACGTACAGACTGGGCGACGAGATGCTGGAGAGCATCCCCGCAGAGAGGGATCTGGGGGTTGTGGTCGACAGCAAGTTGAATATGAGCCAGCAGGGTGCCCTGGCAGCCAGGAGGGCCAACCGTATCCTGGGGTGCATCAAGCACGCCATTGCTAGTCGGTCGAGGGAAGTGATTGTCCCGCTCTACTCTGCGCTGGTGCGGCCTCACCTCGAGTACTGTGTGCAGTTCTGGGCACCACAGTACAAAAAGGACATTAAACTGTTGGAGAGTGTCCAGAGGAGGGCGACGAAGATGGTGAAGGGCCTAGAGGGGAAGACATATGAGGAGCGGCTGAGGTCACTTGGCCTGTTCAGCGTGGAGAAGAGGAGGCTGAGCGGGGACCTCATCGCAGTCTACAACTTCCTCGCGAGAGGGAGTGGAGAGGCAGGTGACCTATTCTCCGTTATCACCAGTGATAGGACCCGCGGGAACAGTGTTAAGCTGAGGCGGGGGAAGTTTAGGCTGGACATCAGAAAGAAGTTCTTCACCGAAAGGTGGTTGCACACTGGAACAGGCTCCCCAGGGAAGTAGTCACTGCACCAAGCCTGTCAGAGTTCGAGAAGCGTTGTGGCTGTGCACTTAGTCACATGGTCTAAACTTTTGGGCAGACCTGTGCGGTGCCAGGAGTTGGACTTGATGATCCTTATGGGTCCCTTCCAACTCAGGATATTCTATGATTCTATGACTCTATGATTCTAAGGTTTATGCTACTCATTTTGCCATTGAGAAATGTGTGAAAAATATTTGCACACCTGCAAAGGTTCCATTTTTATACACAGAGAACAGCTATTTTTGTTAGGGATGCTGAAATATCCGTCCCAAAGACAGCAGTCATGAAGCTAATTAAGATCCAGGAAAGGCCTAATTGTGCTCCCATTCCAGCCCACGACAAGGCTTGCACTCGTTTAACAACAGCAGAATCTGTCCCAGAATAATTTGCAGCAAATGGAGCGATCGAAAATGGAGGGGTTAACAAGTTTATTTTAGAATTAACTTTTTCCTCAGCGAAGATTAATATGTCAAGCTGCACACTAAGTAGAGGTCAGTGCTAAAAGACCACCACACTAATCACGGGAATGTGTTCGCTCAGACATTGATGTGTTGCAGCAAATGTTTCTGGAGGAAAGCAGAGAGCAGTTTCTCTGCAGCTGCTGGCCTGGCAGCATTGGGTGTCTCCGGAGCTGGGCAGCTGCACGGCCGCACTTCTCCTTCCCCTGCCTCAAAAGCATCCCAGACTTCAGCTGCACTAAAGTCCTGCCACTGTCCCATGAAAGGTCAGCTTCCCGCTCTTGGTTAAGGGACAAACACGCACTGCAGGTGCCTGTGTTCCCAGCAAACAGCTTTGCTCTGGAGCTCAGCCAGGGCCAAAAGCAAGGCTCCCTAAGTTGACACCTATGGATGTTAGTGGTCCCCCTCAAATGCAGAGATTGTAGAGGGGAACGGTGAGGGGTACAGTCCAGAGCATAACTCATAACCAGTTTGCATGCATCTTTAGTTTAAAAAAATAAAATAAAGGTGTGTTTTACAGAGCTCTAGCCCTCAACATTTTATTTATGCAAGAAAAATCATGTAATTTTCCATACCTTTAATACATTTTCTGTACTGTGGTGTGATCATGTTTAAAGACTTCTAATCAGTTCTGCTACTAAAGAGCACATCCTGTGCACAGAAAATGAGGCAGCAGGGCCCAGATGAGGAACACCCTCGAAGTAAGGATGAGGAGGATCCCCTAACCCTGAAGATAGTCAGCTCTGTTGCAAGGCAAAATACCTCTTCTTTTTCTTTGAACAGATGCTGCCATGTCATGGGCCTTACCGGTGCATTTGTAAGGGACACAATATACTTTTGTTATGGGAATTCTTCATGTTTTGTTACTAATACAAGGCAGCAATCCTGAATTGACTGCAGCACACGGGCACATTGCTGCTTCTGCAGGATTTAGCCAGCTGTAGTGTGCCACTGTCAGCAGCTCCCCAGCTAAAGCTGCATGCAGGGGGAAAAGTTGTGATGGGTGATGCTCCTGAGTCAAAAAAGTTTGGAAGACACAGCTTTATTCAAGGCAGAATGAGCCTACTACAGCTCCGATCT
The DNA here is from genome assembly GCF_009769625.2 of Cygnus olor. Classification (NCBI taxonomy): domain Eukaryota; kingdom Metazoa; phylum Chordata; class Aves; order Anseriformes; family Anatidae; genus Cygnus; species Cygnus olor. Next base: position 129,816,936 of record NC_049170.1, read on the forward strand.
CTGCAGCTCAGGGGCCAGAAATTTATTCTGCAGTTTTCTAGAACAGTGGCCAAACCTGAGAATTTGTCATGTTTTACTGTATCTCCTGAACAGCCCCTCAGTCGTATCCTTTCAGCATTTGAAGTTTTCACACAGGGTGAAAAGAAAAGGTGAGGGGAGAAATATTTAAATCAAGTGAAGCAATGAAACTTGAAATATATACAAACCTGCAAATTACCTTCACAGAGGTGTGATATCAGAAATACCTAATGTTTCCCCTGACACTCAAACTGCCTCCTCTAAGATGACTTTGTCCTTGCCAAGTATTTATCACTGCAAAACCTTATAGCACATTTTCACCTTCGTACATATACGCAATTATGCTGATGTGCCTTAAAACTGCAAAGGCGGGGGGGGAAAGAGAGAGAGAGAAATGGTCTTACTATTACACCAATTCATTTCAATCTTAAAAAATGAGCAAGACTACAACTCATCCCTTTATCCCAGGGTAACTTCTTGGTGTTATTTCCATCCCTAGAGAACAAAGCATTCCTAGTCTGTATGCTGTAAAACAGGTGTGTGATAAGGAAAAAAAAAGAGCAGGGCAGGCTGCTGTAGGGAAGTCACTGGAACTGACAACAGCAGCATATGCATTTAAACAGATCTCATTCCTCCACAATTCCCTAGTAGACAGAGCAGAAGTTTGGAGGTTCTTTTGTGGGACCCTTAGTCTCAAATAGATATGCACAGTTTACACAGCTTGCTAAGGCTCGGGGATCCTCCAAAGCTGCAGGTTTCTTCCCACGGCTACAGAAAGGTTTTAATGAAACCTGCTGAAAGACACAGATATGGAGGCTGACAACCACCAAGAGGCAAAAGGATAGAAAGCAGAACATGCACCTGCAAACAAACAGTCACGCCTCCAGAAACATGGGCACACAACACAAGAGCAGCTATATTGATTATCAGATAGCATTTGACACCGTTAACAGATAAGCTCTAAGGCCAAAGTTGTTGGTTATCACGTATGTATCACTACACACTGCTTTAGCTTTAATAGTCACTCTGACAGAGAGAGGGAGCGAGGCAGACAGGCAGGATTTTAGAAGAGGGAGGGAAAGGTTCTCACCTCTAACACAATCGACAACTTTATTCAAATCTTTCTTGACCAAACAAAAACAAACCAAACAACAACAACAACAACAAAACAGAAGACCTAAAAAGACATCTTTCATGGAAAATTACTGAGTCCAAAAATAATATCCTTTTGAATGAGCAGTGGAGGTTACCACAGCATGTACTAAGGGAAATAAGAAAGCAATTAAGATACCTTTGTTAAGGCATTTTTAACCTGTCAGCAATATATGCCTTTTGTTCTTCAGTTTTTTAGGTTAATAAAATCAAGGCCAGTTCCCTTAGAGATTCTGAAGCTATTAGATATCAGTAAAACTTAATGTACCACAGGGATCATGTAAGAAAAAAATGCACTTAATTGAGTGTTCAGACCCAGAGCCACCCATTGTAAGCATATTCTGGCAATTGAGATGTTATTATTGCCAAGGCTCTGCCATATGATGATATAAATGCATCTTTCCTGAATGAGAGCTCTGAATACATGGATGAAAAGATGGCTGTAAAGATGGCTGTGTTCCTTAAAAAATGGAGCTGGAGCTCTTCTTTTGCATTTAGTCATTGCCGTCTATAAGAAGCAGTACTGTAATTAATGAGGTTACATTTCTAACAAATTCCTAAGTAAATCTGGGGAAAAAAGACTTTCTGAAATGAGAGATATTCAGTATTTCCTAGTCTGAATTTGCATTTCTAATAATGTCTCTGTCTAAATGGTAACCTTATTATCAGTCTCTCAGTACTCTGTTCAGTCCTTGTGAAGAAACAAAGACACTCCTTTCCTTCTTACTTCATTTCTCCTCTCTGGATGAATGATGTATGAGCTTTTCCAAATGCTTTCAGCATATGAGGGCTCTATTTAGCTACACACTGGAAGTGTTAGGAGTGAATAAAGACAAAGAAACCCAACCAACAGCACAAACCGTAATTCAGACTGATTACTGATCCAAATTAGACTGGACAAACCAGGAAGGGCAAGGGTTTGATACGGATTCTTTTAATAAGAGTGAATTATCACAAAATCCATATTTATCTGGTGCATCCAGTGCTCCACACTCAGATTCTTGAGTTGCAGCAGAGAGAACAAAACATGATACAAAGCTGAACTCCCCATGTTCAGTTCCACGTTATTGATCTTCACTCAAAAACTTCTAACACTAAGCAGGGGTACATGAACTGGAGGGAACATTTCCCTCGGGGGACACTTGTCCATGGCTCTGGTTCTCACACAGAGGGGTTTATCGAGCATGTACACCTATTCCTTTAGGGACTGAACACGTAGTCTCAAATCTCTTCAGGCTGAAAGTCTCACCTTGCTAGAGCACAGGCTTTGGGATAACTAGCAGGGCCCTGGAAGCCTGCCCCCACAAGCTGAATTTAGACAAGAAAATATTCCCAAGCTTCCCACTACATTTTTTCTTTGGGGGAAAAAAAAGGAAAAAAAAAAAACAACACAACACTTTTTTAGAGCTTAGAGGCATTTTCACAGAAAAGAAAAAGAAAGTTTTTTAGACACCAGAGGTGAAGTGCTTGCTGTAATATTAGTCTTCTTCAAAGTCATGATAATGCTGATAGAAAATGAAGCCATTAAAGAATTAAGGAATAGTAGTAGAATCAGAGTCAACACAGCTTCATGGAAAATAGATCTTGTCACTGAAATCTGATTTTTTAATGTAATTTGCAGTGTTCTTAGAAAAGATAAATCACAGAATAATAATCTTTCTAATTCACATAATCTATAGCATATTGTTTTATAAGGAAATATTACCCTTCACCCCCACACACACACTACTTGAGCATTGATCACAACATCTCCATTAATGCTACACTGTCTGACAACAGTATTTATAAGACCCCAGAGGGTATTTCCATCTTATCCCATGTAGGGGGATTTCCATTTGTACACAGCCCTTTCATCTAAAGTCCTCATCAGCTCTTCCTCATACTGCTCCTTCTGGAAAGGTGTCTGCTTCATCCTGAACACTTTATCATGCCGTTCTGCCTAACTAATAAATTCCCTTATATACCTTGGGGGTATATATACACACACATGCACACACGTGCACACTTACTATAGCCCACCATGTACATTTGATGTTTAAGGGGCTTTTGTTCTCTTGAGCTTCTCACCAAATGGCAAACATTATAACTCCATATTCACTGTTACGCTGGGTCTCCTTCCAAACAGAGAAATACCAGAGACTGGATTTGGGTGTGTGAAAGCTTGTTTTTTTTGACTAATATCCTGTGGAAGCTTGGTGAAATCCTGTCACTGTTGTGTGCCTCAGACTGCACCTGTTAAATGAGGAGGAGAACTTCAGATTCAAAAGGGCATCCTGTATTTTTTGAGGTACAGAAAAGCACACAATAGAAAATAAAGCCTATAAATAAAAGCTATGAGAAAAGGCATATTAGGCTTCAAAATAAGGCATGTCAGAGGGGGTAGGGGTCAGTATTGAAATAAATTTGGCTGTAGGCATTTCAATTTCAAGATAAGATATGTTGAGGTGGTTAAGGGAAACTGATTAGATTAGTCATTTATATTCATTGGTAGAGAACGTTAGCATGAGGAAGAGACATCTAGAAAAGGGGATGCAGTTAGCTCATATGTAAGTATTAATGAAAAAGATGTGTCCATCACTGGCAAGTCAAATTGGAGTCTGTATCAAGCCTCTTCTCTCTGCTCTACCTACCATTTAACAAGAAATCCCACCTCTTTGTCTCCAGCCTGACTCCCACTAGCTATGCATCTTTATTCCCACAGGACAGAAAATATCTTTGGATTTTGGGGAGCTTGCTATAGAAGGGGGGGGGGGGGGGGGGGGGAGGGGGCCGTTTGGAAAAAAAACTTATTTTCTGGCCTGACAAGATTTTTCTAGTTGAGATTAGATGCATTCTAAAATAGAGGTGGACTTCTGTTTTGTGTAAAAGATTTTCTTGATGGTGCCACAAAACTCCCAAATGGCCTGAAGAATCCCTGTTTCAGGACATAACCAGTCATTTAACGTAGGCACTGTATGCATTTTTGTCAGCCATTGCAGAGAGAATCTGCCACGCCAGACATACCAACACCCTATCTCATTTCACACTGGAGCACAGTTGGGAGGAAACGGTAATTTCAAGCCTGGGAACGTTACTGTCCTTGTGCTGGTTGCAAGTAACTAACTGTTCTGCTGCAGTGATAACCCAAGGTTTCTGCTTACGTGTGCTCAGAGGCCAAGCAGCAAGCTGCTGACCCACGTGCTGCTGCCTGTACACGGGTAATCCCCGTCTCAGCCTACAGGCAGCGGCACAAGTGCCTCTGCAGCTGCTCAGCGCCTGGCAGGTCCCAGAGGGTGAAATTAAAGACATTCTTTAAAGTTTCACTTTTTTGTTTTAAGGCAGGACTTAAAGCCCACAGCAGAACATCTGCCATCTGGGCTAGGAGCGAGCTGAAGTCACGCAACCCGACATCGTGAGCTTGGCCTTTCCAATCAGAATGGACTCTGACTCACGTTTCTTCTATGGATCAAGCATGGATAATGAAACATAAAACAAAAGCATGTGTAGACAGTAGCAAAACTGAGAAGTCTTATCATACTGGTGTTGCTGCTGCTTGCTATATTATGTATAGGGAATCACATTAATTCGCAGAAGATCCAAAAAAACTGTTTATGGGAAAGGAAGGCATATATACAGCTTTTCCTCCCTTGGCCAAATGCAAGGAAATGCTTAATTAGCAAAATCTTGCCAGGCCAGAAAAAAAATGGGTTATCCAACTCCCTGTTTCCATGGCCAGCTCCCTAATTCTGTTGTTAACGTGTTATGGTACACTGAAACAGCTTTGCAGTCAGAAGAGGAGCATGACAGAAGAATCCTTCTGTTTTCGAGCAATAATTACCGAAACGTAAAGATCTGCATTATTAAATTTCTACGGAATGAGCCTGTGGGTAATAAAAAAATAAAGGAACTTTAACGGGATCCAGGGATGGCATCCTAAGTTCCCTCTTGTGAGGCAGGCACATTTCTCAATAGTTTTTTCCCCAACTTCCTTCAAATGTGCTTCTTGTCAATCACCGACTAGTACCTGATATCTAGGATTTTTTTAAGCCTAGGACCAAGGTATTTTTTCCACTCTGCTGATGGTCACAAGCAGAACAAGCTAGTGCCATGTGAGATCACTAGAAAAAAAGACAAATAAAAAAATAAAATAAAGAAGTCCTCTCTATTCCTACCTGCATCTGAAGAGCTTGCTGTCTGTCTGTTTTATAACAAAGAGGGATAACTGGTCATAGGTATGTAGTATGCCTGAGGAGTGCCTTCTTTGGGTCAAGTTGTGTGTCAAGCCTTTTTAGACCTGGAAATACAGTTCTGGTTCTTGGACGAACACGTACTTTTCAGGGATAATCTTTGCCTGCTATTGTACTGCCACAATCTTAAAGGAAAAAACTGTTCATAGAATTTCTGAGACAACAATGCTTTTCTAGGTCTTTACTGTACAGAGAGAGAATAAATATTTAAGTGCATGAGACCTCCTAGTTATTAACAAGAAATCCAGCAAGCATTCATTTGGCTGGCCACCTTGACAAGGGTTAATCACACATTTCCATAACCTGCTTACATAGCTCTTCCCTATATACCGTGGACGGCTCTGGAAGGTCAGGCTTACACAATCCTGTGTGCTCAGACTCTAAGGCCCTGCAAAACACACATGACTCACATCTAATTGTTAGCATTTATCATTTTTATATTCTGAGTATACTCAGTAAAATGGGATTTACTCTGTTGATGCGACAGTTGAAATATTTTTTGCTTAGATGTAAGCAAAAGGTTATGATCGCTCAGTTTTCTGATCGGTACAGGCACATTACAGCACTGTGTTTCAAGTATAGAGGTGTTACAAGGGAATAGATAATAGAAATCTTTTGAACAATAACTTTGTATGCATAATATACACAGTACTGTACACACACACACGTGCCCCCTTGAATTCTAATATGAAAATACAGTCACTTCTAACACAGAACTTGCACTAAAAATGAGACGGAAACGCGCTTGTCTAATGATGAGCATCTGAGAGTCACAGGTTAAATTTGCTCACCAGTTTAACACAAAGAGGGAGAAAATAAGTGCAAACTAAAGAGAGTTCCTTGGGCTAATTTTCTAACCATCAGTCAGCTGATTATTTCTACTAAAAGAGAATGAAAAGAAAAGATACAGAGAGTTATTATAATAAATATAAACTAGCTGCAGCTAGTTTATCTAGGAGAAACTATATCAAAATGACTGGGGAAGTAGAAGAAAAAGGATGTGATCTGTCGCATTAATTGCACTATAATTAGTTATATACATCCTGCATCCACTTCTCATAAATGTGTTCCACTTTTTATATAAAAAAAAATGCTCAGCATTAAATGCAGGAGCTGTTGTCCAAACTCATATCCATTATATTCTGAGATGTGTTTCCCATACGTTGCTGGCATCCATTAGCTTTTAGAGACTAATTAGCACAAATTCTAGACCAGTGTGGGCTGGACTGCTTCATTTCTCTTTTTTTTTAAAGATAGAAAAGGAACAGATGTGTGTGTGCGCCTCTACCCTGTCTTCCAAGGGTTGTTTACACAGAGAAGCACTGAATAAGTTTACACTCATTTGAAAGCTGTATGTCAGGTCTCACAGTTGCATCCACATTGCCTTTCAGCCAGAGCTTGAATCTCAGTCCTTCCCACCAGGTGTACACATTTTTTAACTTGCAGTAACAGCTGGACCTGCTCCAAACAGTGCAAGACCTTATGTGCAGAGACTACAGTCTATATAGTGTTTACAGTCAGGATCCAGGCTAACAGGACAGTACAGAGGTAAGCATGCCATGAATACAATCTTTCATTATATGCACATACGTATTAACTAAGCAAACAAACTTATTTACAGACGTTTCATATGAGTATGGAAAGGAGTATTCCTCACCTCCGATTTGTCCTTCACAGCTGACTCCTGCAGTACAGTATATACAGAAAAAGCCTTTGCCATGACATCTGCCTGATCCCTGAATAAACATGGCTGTGAACACATGTGCTATTTCTGCTTCTGTATTTGTATTAGGGCAATGTATTCAACTATGAAAGTCATGTGGCCACTAAAATACAGCCTGCTTTAAGGAAGAAATTTAGTAGGAGGAAGAAAAAGAACAATGTATTTATTGAACACTCAGAATACAGAAATGGTGAGTAGTGTTTTACCAAGAAAAGAATAGAAAATGCTATTGTTGATCTTATGGAGAATGATTTCTCAAACAGAGTATAAAAACCGTAGATCTACAAAGACCAGTGTGGATGCAGCAGTAAAACTGATGTTTAACTATTTCTAACCAAGAAAAGAGTTAAGACAGATTCTTGCACTCACGTGAAGCTCCTACTGATACAAATATGACTTGGAGAAACCTTCTTTTACCCTAGGGACTAAGCAGTCCCTCCATTTGGAAACTGCACAGCCACAATTTTGCTATCTCCTCTTTCTATTGCCCGCTCCGTGCTAATGGACATAAAGTTCCATGGGACCAGATATCCTCCCTTGTACGTAGTTTCATTACAACAAACCCTATGATTCACACTGGACATTAGACTTAATCTTCAGGCACATCATATTTGGTGCTATGCCAAATCAAGCACTTTTATTTTCATTCAAATTTGCAAGTTTCAGAGCTGAGCAGAAATCGCTTTCTACAAGTACCCACTGTTCTGTCCCCAGTGCTATGTTACTTTTGGTCAGAGAGATTATAGTTAGTTTCCTGGTTGGATGAGCATACAGTTAGAAGATAAACACTTACACATTTGAATTGTTATGTGAGAGTACTTGCCAATACAACTGCAAATTCACTTTCTGCAAATACGCAGCCAAACTAGCCCGACTACAAAATACTCATGAAATGGCACATGTATCTGTAAACAAGTGCAATTAAATATACAGGAGAAACCTAATGCAGAATATTAGCAATATCAATTCAGCTCTATTTTTTTCTACAGTAAAAGTTTGTGTGCCTGTGATCTTGCTGTACAAAATTATTAATTCTGTATTAGTGTTAGGTGAAATGAAATAGAATCATCAGCTTCTTTTAAGTGAAAGTGGAAGAGGCAACTGTATTTGATCACTGGAAAAAAACCTCTCAGCCCCAAATTAAAAAGACCAATAGATAAAATTCTGTTTCAGTCTATTAAGTAACTCTCCTTTTTCTTCCTTTTTCCCTCAGATCAGATTTCTCCTTTCCACAACCCAGTAATGGGTTAATTGCATGCAACACACGTTCTTGTAATCAGTGAAGTTTGTTTTCATCTAGGTGCCCTTTTAAGAGAACCTTGCTTGTCTTCTCTGGTGTTACAGCAGTAAGAAATTTAATTAGCAGACAGAAAAGTTGTTACTGAAAGAGTCAAAACCTGAAGCAGATAGTTCCCAAATGTAAGACTTGTAGCAGGCCAACTGCACTAACCGAGCACAGACTCAGGTCCTTTGGGATGACCTATTCCCTCCCGGAGCTTCAGCACAGAGAGTCACCAGCTCTGCTCCTCATTACTATTGTCTCAGTTTACTATCCTAAAGTGAGGGGTAGTGGGAGGATGAGAGAGGTGCTAATCCACAGAGCAAAATACAAAAAGATTTACACCAGAGCTGTGTAAATATGGGTAAAGAAATGAACCCAACGTCTTTTTGAACAAAATCCTCTGTAAGTAATTTGCTTGATAAAACACAGTTCACATTTGGGCGGGGAGCTAAGTTAGCAGACAGAGTGGAAATAGCATGAAACCTCCTTTAAGATGGTTTGCATAATGTCAAATAGGTTAAAGAAACCCTGCTTCCTAAATTAAAACCATATTACACTTAAAGGAAAAATTTACTTTGGACAATGGTAGTGGAAAGAATGACTGAATAATATAACTGTAATTAATTGTTCACACATGAACATTATATAATGTTTGTGATTGCCCAGAGTGTGTAATGTACATAGGGAAGTAATTGATGTGTGCTTTTGTGTTGTCTGGGCTATCGAACAGTGCCAAATGAGGGAGGGAAGGGGAAGCACGTGTTCAGAGTTTATGTATACAGGAAGGCCCATGGCAGCTTTGGAAGGGTCTCCAGGAACATGCATGTCAAGTCATTAATTCTTCAAGAATAACAGCCTGGATCCCCCTTCCAAACCTGTCCCCCAGCAGCTTCTCCTCACCATAGAAATAAATAAATGCATAAATAAATAAATAAATAAACAGAATTCCAGAATATGGTTATCTTCAGGGCACCTTATGCAGAACAAAAGCACCTAACTAAAACCAGGACCTGGACCTTCCTTTGAGGAGAAAGCAAAGATTTCCAAATGCCAGTCTTCCTCCCTTGATCTCATATACTTCTGTTGTTAGTGAAAACTGTAAAACAGTATTTACAAGATTCTGCACAGCATGAGGCTGTTTGTATGCAGCACTGCGAAGGAGCGTGCTTGTTCTCTATACAACAGTGCAACCTAGTGGCTCTCGAGCACTCGTTTGCAAAGCTGTTTGACATCTTTGCAGATATTTTAGTATTTGAAAAACAGTACTTACAACACTATTCCTTTACAAGTCATTCAGTTATCTCGTTAGGGCTGGCGCAAGGGAAAGGTCGTTATTATCACAGAATTTCTAAAAAGCTGGCATAAATCTGAGCTTTGGGAGGGTAAAATGGTCTGCTGGCATTGGGTTGCGCCTTGCAGGCTATTACTCGGGTTGTGTAATTTATGCAACTGGTTTTGATGAAGCTAACGTGATTATTCATGCGTGTAAGGATTTCTCCTTTGCTTAAGGGTTACTGGACCAGTCCTCAAGTCAGGAATTCTTCAGCTAGCTGTCATCAGTACCAAAGTAATGCCACTGACAGGCTTGAAGTCATCTGCATGAGTGGGTATTTATTGCAAACTGGTGTTAAAATCTCCCACGTTACTGGGAGGGTTTCAGGTTCGCAGTATAGGGAATACTGCAAGGACAGCAGTAATGGCAAATATTGCTGTGTGGTAAGCTCCATTAAAAAGAAAATGTTGTCCAAATAAAGGCTTGGTCCAAAGACCATTTAAAAGTCTTTGCAGGGAGGGTGCTTTACATGTTCTGATCTGCCCATTAGAGAAAAGCAGGGGGGAAAAAAAGCCTCATTTAGTGCTGACACAATGTTTTCAACGCAGCCCATTTGTAATAAGATGCTCTTTAGCCAAATCATTTAAGTCATTTGGAAATCATTTAGAATTCTCTTTCAGAGCAATTAGTAAAAAGCTAAAAGCCTCAAATGGTTCTTTGTGGTGGTTTCATAATTATTATTTTAAAACAGAAAATATCACCTTAAAGCAGAAAAAGAAATCCATCCGTTGCAATTGAAAGTATCTGTGCACGTTCTGGAGATCTGAGGGATAGAGAAAAGGTGACCTTTTCCAGATCTATGCATTCCATATAACAATCTTTTCTTGCCTCCCGAAGAACACACTGGGGAGGAAATCATTCACTATTCTTGTTTATATGAGATGTTATAGTAAGAATTAAATGTAATTTAGTGGGACAATAAAATCTTCTCAAGTACTGATATTCGACACAGTATTGTTGTGTTTGGGGTGGATTTGGGGATGATTAAATGAGTAAATCACACAGATCTGAAACATTTTTTTCACCTCCTCAGATGGCATCTTGATCGTGCATGCACTGTGAACACCAAAAGCCTATAGGTCAGACCTGAAATTATAGCTAAAACTCAGCTCCTGAGGTACATGGACTGTTTATATCGATGAAAATTTATGATCTCTATACCCTAAATCCCTGGCCTCTCTTTTACATTGACTTCTTTACTATTTGCTGCTTTATTTTATGGTGATCCCTTGCCCTCTATAAATATATCACGGTTATTTAACCCTAGATCCCAACCATAGTTTTCAGTATTTCAGGAGGGATCTATTTGTTACATAGTCTGCTACTGGGGGGTTCATAATCCTATACATTAGCAGCTATTATTTCACTGAAGTTAAAAATTTTCAACTATTTTCATCTTGTCATTTAACTTGATGCTATTTGGTATTACAGCCAAGAACAGAAAACTGTCTACTGTTTTTCTAAGATTATATTGAGGTAAAAATCTTCTTTAATCTCCTGCAGTGATTGAGTTATTTTCTATTAAATATTTATCCGTGGAAAAAATGAATAAATTTAACTGTAATAAATTACAGTTTGGCAGACTTAATTGCCTATTGTTATTTAAAAAAAAAAAAAAATCAGCCTTATAAAAATCTGACCTAATCCTAGAAACATGCCATGGAGTAATTAAAGTTTTCTGTGGGGTTAGACTGCAATAATTATCTTGTTTTGACTGAGCTTCTTATTATTTTAGCCTGAAAAATAAAACTGAAAAACAGGAAAGGAATATAGATTTGCAAAACCTATTGTCTGATGTTAAAATTGTTAAGAAAATATGAGTCAGTATTATGCAAATTCTGACCTAATCCCAGCAACATATTGGTAGGTAATTGTATTTTTCTTTAAAAGGGGACAGACCCTACAATAATTATGCCTTGTTAGTGTCCACATTGCTATATTTTTGATTTATGTATTTTTGTGGGAGCTGACAGATAAGCAAGAAAAATTGACATATTATAAACTAATAAAAATAAATAATATCTGAATCTGCCTAGCAGCAGTGCACATTGGGAAGCTAAATCAATGCATTAATCACACAAATTTTGAGTAAAGTATAGTTTGTGCTAAATGAAAAAAAAGTGACCTATACAAAACAGAGCTAAATATTAAAATCTTAGCACTGCTTCTCTTTGGATTCACCTTAATTCCTGAGGTCAAACAATGTAAGAATTTGACTGATCCCATTTTTCTGGTTATCCTGCACCATATTGCAGGACAAATTTGTGACCATCTTATCTTTCTAAGGATTCTAATAATGTTCCACCTGTTAGAGCTGCCTTGTTCCCCAAGGAAAGAAAGAATCACTTTGAAAGAAAAATTTGGTTAGCATTTCTCTCTTTCTCCCTTTCTGTTTTAGCACATTTATTTTAGAGTGCTTTTTTACTAAAATGCTCTTGCTTTTGTGTGGAAAAGCATTGCCTATTAAGTGCCAGAATTAAAAAAAATACATGCAATTTTGGTATAGGGTAACTGCTAGTTCTGGGAGTTCTGCTCTAGCGCACTGGTGTTGTGGACAAATTGACAATGTAAATATTACAGAAATGAGCTTAGGGCTGGGTGGGATCTAACAATTGATACTGTCTAGCGCAAATGGCAGAAGACTGATGAACTGTGAGTACCGTACCTGGCTTCACATTTATGCCCATCTAATCTCATTGCATTGACGTGTGTATGGGCTGGCTGGGCCAAATCCAGATGTGGTATAATTAGTGCTGAAGTTAGCAGCATGGGACTGATTTTTTTCCCAGTGACTGTAATTTGAATATAAAGAAAATATCAAACTATCAGGAACAAATGATTTACAGCCTTTTCTCCTGCTGTCTACAAATGCCACTATATGTCATCCTGTTTTGGCATTTCCAGAGTAATCCCTTGCTTTAAGGGCTTTAAAGCAAGGATTGCACAAGCTTGTTGGAAAAAAAAAAAAAAAAAGGTATCAAGGTTTGAAAAACAGCTGAGCTGTAAGACAATCCCCTCTGTAGCACCCAGGTAAAACTGAATTCTTCTCACACTCTCAGGGTACATCTTTGCTCCACCAACAAGTACTAGGAGTGCTCTGCAGCACAGGGTGCCCACCACTGCGATACCTGTAGCACCCTTTGCAGCCAGCTGAGCTAAGCATGAGCTAAGGATGCCACAAATTCCTTTTGGCATGCACTGGCAAAGTTAGGTCTTGATTTGTCATTGAGCTGTAATGTCCTGCATGGTGAGGCTGTGCAGACCCACTCCTTGTGTATTTCTGAGTAGCTGATAGCCTCCAAGAACACCAAACAGTGTCTAATATACGTGGTCATGGTATATACTTGTCTTGACAGCCTCTTGAGGGCTGTGTTCTGCCTAATGTTGCCACACAAATACATATCATTGACTGTGTCATTTCAATAAAAGAACTAAAGGAGATCAAAGAAAAGTAGCACGTGATGGGTTCAAAATGAAGGATAAAAAAGAAATACAAAATATAAAACCAAATACAAGGAAAGTTGGTTTTCACACAAAAGCATTTGCCACCATCCACAAGCCAGCTGTCAGAAGTGAAAGCCATCCAGCTGACCCTGGATAGTGGGAGGAAGCAAAGCTTACTATAAGTTTGTATTAGTTCAAGAGGTGACTGGACAAATTCTTGCAGAAAAAGCTAACACACACTGTTACAAAAAAAGACCGTAAGACTGTGAATGCAAATTTAGGTTATATGAACATATAATCATTTACACTTGGATATTTTTGTACCTTACTGTGTAACTGAATGCACATTTGGCAAAAGCAAATAACCTCTAATAGGTATGGAGTTAGAGGTACAGGAAAGTGCTTCTAATCTGCCTTTCTCTTTGGTATTCCCACTGGCTAATTTAGCCACCCTGCCTCAACAACACAGTAGTAGGTGAGCAAATCCCAGACCTAAATGACAGATGGACCACTTGATGGGTAAGGAATTGGCTGGATGGTCACACTCAAAGAGTTGTGGTCAACGACTCAATGTCCAGGTAGAGATCAGTAATGAGTGGTGTTCCTCAGGGCTCCGTATTGGGACCGGCGATGTTTAACATCTTTGTTGGTAACATGGACAGTGGGATCGAGTATACCCTTGGCAAGTTTGCCAGTGACACCAAGCTGTGTAGTGTGATCGACACATTGGAGGGAAGGGATGTCATCCAGAGGGACCTGGGCAGGCTCGAGAGCTGGGCCTGTGCAAACCTCATGGAGTTCCATAAGGACAAGTGTGAGGTCCTCCATCTGGGCTGGGACAATCCCAAGCACAAATACAGGCTGGGCGGAGAATGAGTTGAGAGCAGCCATGAGAGGAACCTGGGGGTGTTGGTAGATGAGAAGCTCAACATGAGCTGGCAATGTGTGCTTGCAGCCCAGAAAGCCAACCGTATCCTGGGCTGCATCAAAAGCAGAGTGGCCAGCAGGGCAAGGGAGGTGGTTGTCTTCATCTGCTCTGCTCTCATGAGACCCCACCTGGAGGTTGGCCAGAGAAGATGTGGATGCCCCATCCCTGGAAGTGTTCAAGGCCAGTTTGAGCAGCATGATCTAGTGGGAGGTGTCTCTGCTCATAGCAGGGGGGTTGGAATTAGATGAACTTTAAGGTCTCTTCCAATCCAAACCATTCTATAAATATCTAGCTGTCCCACTGACAACACAAAGGAAATACAGGCATGAAGATCAGAATGAAGAACTACATGACTCGGTGCTGTCCCTGAGATCATGGGACAATGATAATTTCCACCATGTTATTAAGTAGACAGCCTGCTTCAGGGCCTTTCATCAGTCACACTGCAATGTAAACCAGGCAGTATTAGGTCATGTAAGACAAGAGCAGTTACTAAAATATCCAGTATAAAAATGTATTTCATCTGGAGTTTTACAAAGAACAGCTAAAATAATATAATCTATCTCATTATCTGTATCTACTTGGTAATGTCATAAAAATATACTGAAAAAGTCAGCTAGTACCTCCATCCAAATCATATAACCTATAACTATAGAATCACAATTATGTGGTGTTTTTCTGTCATTTCAACACATGACAGTACTTCTGCCAAGACCAATTTCTTCCAAGAAAAAGGAGTCAATGGGGTCCACATCACCTAATCATGAGTCTCAGTGGGGAAGCCTGGAAGAGGCACCTACAAGAAACATCAGTCTGGGAGTCAGTTGGCATCCCTGCTGCGTATCTGGGAACATGTGGATCTGGCAGAAATGATGCAGGGAGGCAGAGCAGCCTCTTCAACCAGTTTGGTACCACGGGTAGGGGACCAGCAGAAGCTGTGTTCTCCTGAATGTACATGGGACTTGGAGCACAACACCAGTGGGAGAAGGGAGGAAGAGCAGGAACTGGCAATGGTGGGAGGAAGAAGTCCTAGAAGAAGTCCAGAGGACTCAGTAGCAGTAAGAAGAGGTGATGAGGAAATAAATATCAGCTCACTGTAACAGGTTTAACAGCCAGTTTTACCAAGTTAAATATACCACCTCCCACACAGCCTATATATTAATACGGATTTATACAATAAGCTGTAATATAAAGCTTACAGAATTTTAAGATTAGTAAATCTACAGCAAATACATTATGCAATTAACTATTAACTGGTATGTCTCAACTACCTCTCTGACACAAATACATACAAGGTAGCAGTCCTTCTGCATGGGTGATGGGACTGATATCAGTGTTTAGGTGCACATATGCAGAGGGTAAATGTGTACAGTATGGAAGGACATAAAAAGGTTCAAAACAATCAGACCCACACTTCTGACTCGAGATACCTACAAAATCCATGCTACTTCTCTGAAAGTATACACGTCTCCACCAAGCCATGGACCATTATAAGACAATGCTTCTGGAAAGCAAATGCATAGCACAACTGTTATGATAAATATCTGCATCAACAAATAAGAAAGCAGCATTTTGATACAAGAGTATTCTACATAACCTGAGACAGTTTGGGCATGGAGCTATTTATAGCAAAGCATTGAGTTTAGCTATAACACTAGTTGACTGGTTCTCTGGAACCCTATTCACTATAAGGCAGCATTACAATTAAGGAGTGATGAGTATTTTAGCTGACATAGCATTCCTGATATAGGCACAGTCAATCAAAGGAAAGGCCAAAGCAACAGTCAGATAAAAGACTAATAAAGCTCTGAATGCTAATAAAAGTCCACCAAAATCTTTATTAGGCTGGTGAAAACCTAGCTCAGAACATACAACAACACTTACATAGAGTAACTCCCAAATGTCTCAACACCATTCACAATAGATGTCACACTATGCTGGTAAGGGTCTTGAAAAGACACTAAAAAAAAGCAAGGACCAATCATAATTGCAAATAGACTGGTATTCTGAGTAAGTTTTTTTATTGTAATATTATATGATAGAAGCTGTACCCCTCTGGACTCCCCAGGAACAGTAACTCTTTAGCTGCCATTTCTAACCTGTAGATCTCAAATTAGGTTGAAAGAAATGTCATGTTTTCCATTTTGCAGAAAAGGAAGATGACGCATAGAGGGATATTGTAACACTTCTTTGTAAATTTGTCATAATAACTTAACCCTCAGATCAAGGGAAGATGTTATGTGGGGTAAGCAACTTCATGTACATATACCTTTGCTATGTATTTCTTGATATCCCATGAGTTTAAGCTTCAAAGTCAAATAGTCAGGACATTCTCATGTTGGTAGCTTTGCTTCAGAAAAACAAGTATTCTTGTTAATAATATCTATTTATTTTTTAATATGACATAGTACATTTGATATATTTGCTTATAGTAATAACATGTCCATGTCTCCAAGACATCTTTTGAGTAACTGGCAAACATTAGTGTGTCCTTCCACCACTTAGTTACATAGTTTTAGTAATTATTAAAAGTCTATGAAAGATTATTACTGTTCTGTTATGAGAAGTAAATCCAGTGGAATGAACATTGCCATGATGAATGATATTTACACTCAAGAGAATAGTTGAATGTGAAGAATTGGATGAATGCTGCTGATATCAGAGCTGGATTTTTGCTCAGAGTAAACTTTATGCTTATTTAGTGTTTCACAACAAAGTCATGTGTTAAAGAAAAAAATGTCCCACACCAAAAAATAGGCAGACAAATGCAGGTAAAGTATTTAGCACTAAGAAACTTAAATGAATATATATATATATATTAAAGCTACATTTCTCTTTGAAATAATTACTTTGTGACCTTAAAAATAATTATCCCAAGATACCCCTTATATTTAAGATCCAGATGTCTGTTCATTTATAACTGAAATTGCTGTGTAGTTATATGAGGGTTTCCTCCAAGTCAGTCAACTATATATAACCAACTCAGACACTATTCTTCATCTTCAAAAAAACATCCTTGCTGTAAGAAGTATTCTGTGTTTCAAACATTAAGATATTCCCTTCAAATGTAAGTATTTCTAGGACAGAAACTTGACTCTGGAGCATCTTAACAACCTGGGATGATATCCCCAAAATGACAGTGAATGCTGTGTTTAAGGCTTGGTCCTTAAGTACATTCATTTTGGGGTATGAGATAAGTAAGATTTCAGTCTTTTGCTTAAAATAAAACTTCTAATTACCCCACTGAACATAATGTTGAAACTTTTTGTATAATCGTCAAAGCTGAAACTGCACGTTCACCTCACCAAGAGGAGAGCAAACTTTGCCAACTCCCGGGATCTGGGATAGTCTTGGGAGAAAGGGGATAGAAGGAACAGAGAGAGACTTCCAGCTTATGCTTATGTGCATGCATATACACACTACCTAAAGCTGGGCCGTGACGCAGCAGAGCACCACCTTCCTGCACCAAAAAAGTAAGCGGCAAGATGGTGGCTGGTGTGTAGCCAAATAGTTCAGGAGATCTAATAAAGGACTAGCAGCCATGCTGTTAGATGAAAGTAACTGGGGCTACTGTGCTGTGCACTGTACATATCCTTAATGCATATGTACATAGTGTAATGAGGCATTTATGTATTCTTTGAGCATATACGTCAAATTAGAGCTGGTGAAAGCTTGCCTCCTTTGCAAGAATAATTCATGCCATGAGCTGCTCCTTAAAGTCATCCCTTGTGAGATTTCACCAGATTTTTTTTTTCCTGCCTGATAGTACCACCTCTAGAAATATCATAACAGAATTTTTGCCCTTATACATCACCACTTTCCATGTTGTGCTGCGTTAGCCTTAGCCTTTATGCATAGCCTTAGCTTTATGCAAGAAAGCTGCCCCTGACACGGGCTGCCAATATAAACTCACATTATTTCAGTATCCTGGACTAAAACAGCTACCCTCCCCAAAAAATGGTATTTCTTAGGGTGAGAGAAATACCACAACAGCCCCAGGCCTGAGTGCTTGGTAGTACAAATGTATACTATATACAAATAGTGGGAGCTAATTCTGAGCAGTACGGCCAAAGACCAGCGTATACCATTTGATTTTGAGGCCGGGGATTGCTCTTTGGCCCTATTATATCTGAACAACAGATTCAGTGGCTTTAGACTCCAGGGAGATGGAGCAATGAGAAGGAGCTTACCTGTTCTCAGGCAAATTCTATAGCTTAGGTCTTAACCCTTTGGCTTAATATTCCCATCTGACCATCAGTATTGCACTATCGTCCAAAGAACGGAGACCATATGAGTCACTCTGTTAAGCACTATGAAAACATAAGGAAGACAGCCCTTTCCCAAAGTGTTTGCAATCTAAACACAGACCTCGAAAAGCAAGAGAACAGGAACAGAAAGATGGGCGGACTTGCAGAGTCTACAGAGCAAAGAAGAGTTGTCCTTATTTTCAGTTAATTATATTTTACCAGTTCTGCTTCTCTGTGAGAAAAACAACAATGGCAAACATTATTTGAGGTTGTGGAGCTAACATCCTTGGAAATACTCAGAAGCCATCTGGACATAGTCCCTGGCAACTGGCTCTAGGTGGGGATGAGCAGGGGTTTGGACCAGATGATCTCCAGAGGTTTCTTCCAACCTCAACTATCCTGTGATTTTGTGAACATTAGTAACTCATTTGTACTTGTGTACAGATTTAAACCGGTAAACTTAGGTACAAATCTGCATATCTACTCTCTAAGTTTTATTGCTTGATACATATGTATACATACATACAAATATAGTGTATTTTTAAACATATTTAGTTATTGCGATAAAATAACCTTTAACAATATTCTTAGTGTGCTCTCCCTTCTTAGATTTAATAATAGTGCAAGCAAGGAAAATATCTGACTTTGGAATTATATCAACACAAAGTAGTTACTTTTGGCCTCCATATATGATAGGATCATATAAAACATCTGCAAGTCATTGGCTGGAGCACAGATTAGAAGGAAAAAGGTCTAGGATAGTATGCATATGTACAATTCATTAGGCCTTAACTCCACTTTAAGCAGCATGCATTCCATGTACCTTGGCTTACAGCAAGTTACTATAATGAATAAACAAGGTGAATAGTGTTCAGATTAATACCTGTACGGCTTGCCTCAGTTGGCACCTGCTAAACACTACACATTCTGAAAACATTATTCCAAATGCTTTCAAGAACTTCTGAATAACTTTGTAAGTGCAGGTGTTTTCAAATTATGTATAAATACCTCAGAAGATCAATTAAATTCTCCAGAGACTATATGCAGCTTGTAAGACTTTTGGGGTGATAGGGGTGAGGGGAGTTAATAGCAAGAATCTGGAGATAATCTATTGATTTATGACATAATCAATTAGTGCTTATTTTCCTCAAACAAAGAAACTTTGTTTCTACTTAAAAAAAACAATTGTAAGACTAGCTTAAAATATTTCTTAACACATTAAGATATGAAACAGAGGCAGCTGAGGGGAGATTGCCTTCTATTTTTTTTCTTCCTTTTGATTGTCACTCCTAAAGAAAACCTGAGTCATGAAATAACCCAACACAAATCCTTCCATAGGGAAGAGAAGGTGTGAAGTCTTAAAATAAATAAATAAAGAAAGAAAGAGAGAGAGAAAAAATGAGACATATTTCAGACTCATGCATGAAACCAAACTAAACTGTACAGGCCAATTTCACAGAAAGTGCAGCACGGTTATGAACAACCCCTAGACAGTATAAAATTAATTCTAGATGCTGGAAAAATACATTTAGTCTTCTACCTTTGTCTAGGAAAATAGATTTAAATACAATTGAAATACTTTTTATAGCTAGCTTTATTATGACATACCTACTCACATCATTCCATGAGCAGCCAAATTAAAGTCTGTAGCACAAATAGTGGAATTAGAAGTTTTAAGGTATGGTTATTAGTGTCAAAACAAGATCCATACTATAGAAAGGATAGTAATTAGGAAGCTTCAAACAACTACAAAGCATGAATAAACACTGGGAATATCAGAATGAAAACTTTCCTGTGAGTACTTCCAGTTCAGGCATTCATCTGATAGCTAAGAAACAGCTGTTCCTGTGCCACAACAACCCAGGGAGCAAAGATACACACACACACACACACAAACACACAAAAGTATTTTCAATTTGATCCTAAAAAAAAGTCAATAAAGTTTTGGGTGATCTGTTTTCTTTTATTTACATAATCATTCATAGTTCATTTTGGAAAGTGTGACACAAGGCTGCCTATCTAAAAGCATGCTGTCCTTTCCATAATAACTGTTTTGGGGCAGAGCAAAGGGCGAGGAAAAAGCACAGACTAGATTTTCTCTGCAGAGGGAGAGGAACTTCTGGTGTAAACTTGAGTGGATGGTGGAGTTAAGAAGAATGAGAAGTAAGGAGCCAACTGCTAAACCAAGCTTAGGAGGCTCCACTTCTGGGTGATGAGCAGTGTAGGTGGGAAACAGGTTGTAACAGGAATTTCAGGGAACAGTTTAGCCAAACTGCTGACAGGAGGCAGTGTAATTTTTTCTAAGGTGGCTACTGCTACACATCTAATCTGCCCATGACTAAATATCAAATTGACTTTGCATCCTGTCTAAATATAAGCCTAAATATAATATAATACAGTATACCTTGCATATTTGCTGTGTGGAATAGTCTGAATGGGAAATATTCAAAACCTTGAACATGAAATCTTAATGGACTCCTGGAAGTGCTAATATAATATCAGGAAAAAGAGAGGCCAGAAAATGATCATGTTCCTTTCCAGAGATTATACCTAGCCCCAAGACCTCCAAAGACTCAAACAAACATGCAAAGGTTTTTCTTTCTTATGTTTCACAAACTATTTAAATTGTCTCAGACCCAACATTGTCTATCACTAGTCTGACAACAACTTTGAAGACACCTATCTAAAAAGGACATCTTGCAGCAATTAAATGTAGCAGAGTAGAGAGCTCTGATCTAGACAATAAAAACCCTTTTCAGCACCATGCCAGCTCTCCTAGCTGGGAGCAAGCCTAACTAAGGCAGTACTGAAATGATGTTGGCAGTCAGCAACCTCTCTAAGACTTTTGTCAGCGCTACCAGCATTTGTTCAGTTGAATTGGTGTCATCAATACAGAGTGTAAACAAGACTTAAGATGCAGAGAGATGCAGAGAACATTAATTTCACACTGTAGTGACACTACAAGAGAAAATAAAAATGAAAACAATCTAACAGGAATGGTTTCATCTAATTGGACTGTGCAAAAACAATTACAGAAAAATAATTGCCTGATAGTTTAAAAGGATTGCTAATGGGCAGAGTTAAGGTTATCTGAGTACATTAGCTGTGTCCTTCTGCAGCTTAGATTTCTATTAAGATTTGCCTTGAATCTAAATTTCCAAAATTTATCCCTTCTCTTTTCAGAGGAATTAGAGCATTCCTTCAAAGCATTTCACTTTAGCTTACTGATACATCGTCTCAACTCTGATTCCATTTTGATGTAGATTTAATCTAGGAATATAAACAAGAGATTTTTGTTTTCTATTTATATTTGAAAGATTTATATATGCAGATTCCATTAAAAACACATTCTGTTTTTCACACACATCCTACTGTGGACCAATGGATAAATAAACCTGTGTTTTTACAGTTTAGAAATTCCTTAAGACTGATTTATTTTAACAATCTGAACCTCAAGTCTAGAGCTGGATCTCAAGTACAATCCTGGAAATCTGGAATAACAGTTTATTAAGGTTTCTTACCATAGGTAAGGTCAGATCATGGCACAGATATTCTATTTTAGATTACTCATGTAATTGTACAACCTTCTTTTTATTTTTTTATTTCTTTTTTTTTAAGGAGGAGGTGGAAGGGAAGTTTCACTGCATATTTAACTCTACCTGATTTCATTTCTATCCTTTGCATTACATATCTATTTCTCAGTTTATTCTAGACAACTTCTGTAGAAAGTGCATTAAATAAGAGCATTTGCAATGATAAATTGTAAAAGCATTTTGCAACAATTCACAAATAATAAACTGCATAAAGAGATTTGGAAAAAAAAATACTTTGTTTCTCATAGATAAATGCCCCTCCAAAATTCAGACATTCAGACGTTGTACCTTACAGGACAGGTGATACTAAAAATAATTGTTTCCACTATACAATTTATGATCAGCTAGTTCTATTAGGTTATACCACATGTGGAAAAAACATCAACCTCTGGGAGCATGAGAACAGAAGAGTGGCCTCTTAAAGCAACACACATTTTTACAGATATGATACCAGACATCAGTTTGGACGGTGTTTATGTTTCATCATCTGACTTTTCACAATCATCATCTGACTTTTCACAACAGATCTAAGTGGAGTCATCCAGTAAATTAAAATTATACAATTATCCTTGATCAGATGCATTTTCTCTGCTTTGTGTGACTAGCATCACTTTTCTCAGAATGATGCAGTTTCATAGTTCCAGAACTTTATTTTCTAGACAGGAAAAAAGGATTATTATTCTTTATTCAACTAATAGATTTTAAATTACCCTTTACTTTTTTTTTTCCCCAAACATCTCCAAGAGATGCTACATGACAAGCCATAAAGTAATAGCAATCAATTTAGCAATAAATAAAATAAACTTGGTATTCAATTAACATACACAGTCCCTTAAATGACACAGAAACATAAAAACATCAAATCTGTTTACCTTTTCAAAGGCTAATTTGCTTCCATTTTCATAATTATTTATTTAAAGCTGTAATTTACAACAGAGTTGTACTGATTACTGTATGAAGATATTCAGATTATACATATGCACACATATATACTGAGCTGGCACAGTAGCAAGTATTTATTAACAGTGCATTACTCCAAAAAAAATGTTTGTATTAATTTACATGTGTATCTATACTATGACAGCCTTAGTCACATGGCTGATGATTAATTTTAATGTATACAGCTGGAAAAAAAAAATGTTTTGCATTGAATCTTAAGACCTGGAGCACACCTAAAGGATCTTCTGAAACTGTAGTGTCATTTTGGGACTTTTTTTATTTTACTTATTTAGTAAGGTGTCTGATGTTCAATGGGTGTGCCTTACAGATCTTTAAATAGCAATTTTATCAACATAATAATAGTAATACATTTCTTATCCGTCTAATGAAATTTCATTCCTCTACCGTTTCAGGGGCCAAAAAATGTTCCAAAATGCAGTAGGGTTTATCAGGCAACACAGTTTCTCATGTATCTTGGGGAGCAGTAGGGATGAAACAGGCATTATATACTATGCCCCCAAAGTCAGTGTGTTGGAGAGCGGTGTATCGAGAAAGGAAAAGAAAACTGGAGACATAAGAAGCCTTCCAGAGACCTCCTTCTGTACCATTTCTTTGCCTATCCTTTCAAAGGTAAAGGATCTCAGTTCAAGCATTACTGTTGATTCCAAATACATCACTATATACAAAGAGATGTTGCCAGTCATGCTCTCTCTATTATTAGCTTATTTTAAAGAAGTCACAAGTCCCCAAAGTAGTCTGTGTCCTGGGAATGCTAAGATAGCTACTGTCTTCTGGCACAAGTTTGTACTGAAAAATCACTGGTATTTTCTGCTTTGGCAAAGAATTTGAGGACAGATTGAAGATTTTCTGAAGTCTTACAAGTTTCTCTTTTCAACTTTGTCCTGCACATTGTTAGGACAGGCTACATGTGGACAGGAACTGAGTGTGGGACTTGTTCTGAATGAACATTCTCAAATAGAAACATGGTTCCATTTCTCATTTACAATAAGGCTACCTTTCACCATACTGGTCATGCTATAAATGAAAGTCCTACAGTTTGTAGGACAGTTTCACTGCAGTTTGACTGTGGTCATACATCTCATTATTCACATAGACTAAAAGTAAAGCACTGAGCAAGAAAAGTGTAAATTATTACTTCTGGATTCTAAATATTTATGTAGTAAGAACCACAGAAGTCCTAAAAGTAATTCATTTAGTATTCAAGTTACATGAATTTATGGAGTTCAGTCATCAGAAACAATAGACATTGTTTTATTATCTAATTTTATTATCTAAGTTTTTATTATCTAATTATATGAAGAGAATTATAATAGAAAAGTTAAGATTAGTATGAATGGACAATGACTGAGTATATACAGTTGTGGAAACACCAGGAAGAAAAAAACAGGAGAGGGCCTAAATCATGAGCTTGCATAGATGGCACCCACAGGTCCCATCCTAGCACACACTTAGGCTGAGCTTCACAAGGCGCCCAGGTGGGGACACAAAGAACGAAGTAAACCTTGATGCTCACAGAGGTGGGTCAGGGTGGAGAAAGTTATCATGGTCACTTCCTAAAGGGTTAAAAAGGTTCATCCAAAGCAAGCATATGGTTACCAGTCTAAGAAAAATCCAAGAGTTTTGAAAAGGAGGACTAAAAAAAACGTTTCTCTTGTCTCTCTTCTTCTCCTAGACTGATTACCTGGATACCACCATCTTGCTGTTTTGTGAGCATGTGCGTATGAGACTGTGAGCCAGGATGAGCACAAACATTTTTGTTTCTATTTAATTTTAAAACAAAATCATCTGCTGCTTCTATAGGGCTTCTCATTGAGATTTCCTGCATTGTTACTACAATGTTGCGACATTATTTCCTTTAATTACTTTTCCTTGGTTTAATTGCAGCTTTTATTTCAATCTAACTCCATTAACTTCATTTACAGCACAGCAGATTAGAGCAGAATACATCTTGCTATACAACAAATCACAACTGCTTGATGGATACATATAAAATGATTTAGTATATTTTTCTATTAAGAGGCACTTAAAATATGAATATATCTGGAGATTGCTGTCAATTTTTTTTTCAAAATAAACCTTTTGTTAATCATCCATAATGGAATACATTGCCTTTTATTTTCTCTGATACAAACATCTTTTCTTTGGTGTAGAGATGTGTTTTCTGGTAAGAACAGGAAACCCTATTTTTAACCTCAGCAGAACTACCTGGATGTAAATTAGAGCTTGAATCCATACTGTATATATTTATTTTCAGAATGCAGATAATTTTACTGCAGAAATGTCTGAGTAAGTAAAATAAAAAATGCTATTACTTTCTTTTTTGTTAATGTATTTTGCCAATCAGTATACTTAGAGATTGTACAGTGACAATCTGAAAGGCATGCTCTTCTTTCCCTCAGAGTGTATCTCTGTCAGTAAATGTTCTTAGCCAATGCACGTATTGTTTATTATTCCCATCCTGCAAACGATGTCTGGGAAGATTTTGAGAGATCATAGGAAAACCCTGAGATTTGTCTCACAATCAAAATATTTGCAACCTAGATGCATTTTCATCTAATAAAACTGTTATTCCATACATACCTCTGCAGTCACATAAGGGAAAGAGATTATAAGTTAGACCTTATTTTCTCACTTTCTTGACAGCAGTATTGCCAGCTGTATCATTTCTACCAAATCACCTCTGATGGCTAAGATTCGTCAGTTGTCATATCATATCTATGGAAATATGCAGTTTCAGACAAAAACTCTGCATTTGCTATCTCTTTTTGGATTAAATGTACCAAAATCTGAAGCCACACATATTGTTTTGGCTCTGCTATCATCAGTTTCGTTGATGAGATGTATTTCTTTGGAACAAAAACATTGTTATAGGGTAATCTTAGTTCTCAACTTCTCTTGATATTGTGCTGTAATTCTAAAAATTAGAGGAGATATATGCTGTGAGCAGGACTGCAGCATACAATCTGAAGAAATGCTAAATCTGTAAACTATTCTCTCTTATGTTTGTAAACTGCTCTTCTCCCTCATGCCTGCTTCAGTTGAAACTGAAACAAGTACTTACTTTCAAAGCAAATATACTTTATTATGTACAGCATTTGTTCTTCTAGTAAGACACTCAAATAATGAATAATGCAGTACTGATATCTAACTATTCATTTTTTATATTATTGTGAATAACCTTTGCTGAATATCCAGGTATAGACAGTGCAGACAAATATATAATAAGCCTTATATGTAATGCATAAGAAAGATGGGTCATCCAAGAGACACTAAGATAGCTTTTTTTTTTCCTTTTCTGTGATGAATGGATAAGGTTGAAATACGAGTATTCTGCTCATTTGTTAAGAGAAATATGAAGACTTAACCTGGAATAATGGGTTGCCTTCACAAATTAGAGAATAAAATCTTCCACACAAAGAGATTTACTCTGTGCAAGCAAATAGCAAAACAGAAATTCACTAACACGGTATTAAAACATTAGGAAGTAGTTCTATAAAAAAGCTGTGGACAGTTATCAAAATATATGAAGAGATGTCAGGCAGGATCATTAAACAGTTCATGAGCAATTCACTGGGGAAGAAAACTTCCAGAGATTCTGATTTGTCCCTTTTAATTCACTCCCAAAGTTACTCTCAAACCTTTTGTTCTCAAAGTCATATTTGAAAATCGTGCTGCCCAGCTGAGGGCAGAACACACACTACGTAAATAACACAAAAATAAACCACATCAGCATGTATTAGAGGTTGAGACTGAATTGTTGCACTGAGATATATTGCCTCTGTATATCAATTAAGGCCCTTTTGCAACAAGTACTATATTAAATTATTTCAACCTTTCAACAAATAGCTAAATTGCCTCAGGAATAGCTTGGCTTGATGTTCTTTCTGCACTTACCTTTCTACAGGTAGTCAGAAGATTTTAGGGTCTGAAGCTACTGTTCCTTCCAGCATAGTCCATGAGACAAAATGAAAAGCTGCTCCCTCCTTGTTGCCTCTCTAATCAATGCTTCGGTGACTAGACATTTTTTAATCTGCAACAAGGAAAAGCTAAATTTCTATTCGACTGACACAGAAGTGAAAACAGAGGATTTTTATATTATGAATTGGATTCAATTAACAGTTTAATGAGCTTTTAGAGAGCGGCTAAAGTGGTTGCAAAAAGCCTTCCTCAGTGTCAAACAGAAGATCTGTCTCAAAGATGTGTAAGATTAAAGCTCCGTCCAGAGAAGACAATCATAAAAGCATAAAACTATGTACATTTATACCATTGTAGGTTGGCAAACCCTCCATCTTAACTTTTGTATTTCTCAATGTATAGCTTCTTCTTTTCAAAATCACTCTAACCAGAGCTACCATTTGGGACATCAACATCTAAAACAGTTAATTACAACTAAAACATGCACACTGAACATGCATTACAATGGTCAGCACAGTTCTATCTTACATGGGAAAAATTAAAAGCTGGACTTGTTAGGCCACCAGAATGAGAAGTGAGGGGCAATATGATTTTTGTTTGTGAATATGCAATGACAATAAACATCAAATAAGGGAAATAAATAAATACAAACTGATCAGAAATAAAGTTAGGTTAGAGATGAGGAGTTTTTAAATCACTACAGTAATCAGCCTTCTCATTGGAATAATGGGGGTAAAGGTAAATATTTGTCTTTGAAAATGGCAATTTGTAGTTTCTGCAAGGAATAAAGCCTGTCACAGCAGGTTATGCCACTGAAGAGGTTTTTCTTGATCCTTTGTCCTTCAGTGTGGAATTCACAGAAACCATGCACCAAATACGGCATAGGGAATGCTGAGAGTCTTTAGGAAATGCTGAGGAATAAATGAGTTTATTCCAGGGAGTGCTGAAAGTCAGCCCCCAGGACTAATGGATGAAAGACAGAAATCAGAGTCTTCAGAGTTTTCCTGTGGATTAATTTTAGGTGGGTCCTCATTTGGTTTACTAGCATTTTGGGGCTTTTCTGGATTAATAATGTGCTACATCACTTAAACTTCTGCATACTTTGTATACTGTGACAGGTAACATAACAAAGGCCAACACAGAGGCATTGCAATTCCCAAGATTGTAGCATCTACAGACTTTTGGAATGTAACCACTGATTTTTACAATTTGAGTCCTACCAGTGAACTCTTCTTGTAGGGGATGGCCCTTACAATAAGACAATGTTGTACTTGTTTCAGAGAATGGAAAACTCATGCATACAAGTTTATGTCCATTTACACAAAATCACTCTCCCTGAGAAGGAAAGGGTTTCACTTCTTCCAGCATTTGGAAAAGCTCTTTACTATCTGTTGATTCTTTATTGTATTCCATGCATCATCTGAAGTTATCATTCACCTAATATCTGAATTTATTTTCCCTTTCAGTACCTGTTGCCAGACCAGGGAGTTTACTGTCATCATATTCATTCCCCACAGCAGGGTAGGGCCCAACATGAAAACACCATGAACTTCTGATCCCCGTAGTTTACAGGTCTGATCTAGGGTATAGCTGTTCCACACAATTCCTTTGCTACAAGCAATACTGTTCTTTTCTTGCTAGTGAGGTATATAGGATGGAGAAAGGATGGCTTCTGCTATCATTGTTTCTTAATCCTTATGCTGACCAACATAGTTTGTTTTGCTTTGCTGTCAGAAAACCTGAAACTTGTAAATTTTGCTACAGAAGATAATAATGGGGCAATAGGTTGCTTCAGATGGGTTGGTACAAAAGGAAGAACACCAGCCTTTTGCTTCTTCCTGATTACAAGCAGATTAAAAAGCAGACATTATGAGCAGATCAAGATGTACCAATGTCATAACAATGTGTTCCTTAAAACACCTTTTAAAATATTCTAGATTTCTCTTAATCAACAATTTGAAAAAGAATCTAATGAAGACATTGACTAAAGCAGGATGTTTCTGCAGGTTGGAGCCCTCTAAAATGAGGCACATGTCTTTTTATTTATTTTCAGCTCGATATGAAAGCAGAAAAGATCATTTTGATGGAGAAAGCAAATAGGTTTTGTTCTGATGTTTTCAAAATGAATCATTTAATCTTTGCCTGTTTGAAAGTACTAAAATAAAATGTGTTCTGTTTCTGGCACAAACTGTTCACGCATTTGAGTTCCTAAATACTTGTGGTCCTTCTGAAATTCATTTGATTTAATATTCCTGGAAAAAATCACTTAGCACTAATTTTTACAAGTAACAGATACAGTCAAGAGAAAACTATCCACCAAACACACCATCTTTTCTTACTGCCCCAAAATGTGCTGTAATCTCCTTGAAAACACTTGCTATTCAGATTTATTTGATGAATAGGTCTTGTTCAGGAATTCAATTTGCTAACTTATAACCTTACTCTTGATGGGGACTACGTAATCAAAGTTGCTCATTTTGCAGCCACTACAGCATGAGCTTTTTCACAGCTTGGCTACAGTAGAAAGCTTTTTATAATAAGGATCTGGTAGACAGCAGTGTACCGGATATTAGACTTGTCCCAGAGGGTCCATTCTCCTATAGCTCTGCATGCATAATGGCAGAAGAAGGATATAGCCCCTTGATCTTTAGCACAGAAAAAATAAGAAATCAATTATGTCTGACTTTCTAGCAATGTGCTGCTATTAATTACATTTAATGGTTACAAAACTCACATGTAGGCATCCTTATGAAGAAATAAAGAAGCAAAGGGCCAAGGAGCCAACATGACCAAACAGCTTTTGTATTAATAAGTACGTGTAAAGTTGCCAGAGCTGTCTTGCGTACACAAAAAGTTCAGTTCAACCCCATCCAAAATCTGGAGAAAGCTTCTCTTGTTCTGTCTTTTCTTTTCTTACCAGGCTGTGCACAACTAGAGAGGAATCTTAGAAGAGTCTTGGAAAGTAAATTTGATGAATCTGTTTACCAATTACAGCATATACTTTTTTAAGCACGGAATATTGGTTTAAGCAAGTAAAAGTTTAACACTATTTCATTTCTAGAAATACTGATTTTTTTATTCTACATTTTAGTCTAAATTGATAAGTATTACATTCATTTATTTTCTATGTTCATTCTCAGATATAAAATACAAAAAATAAATATAAACAACACTTTAAAATGGAGCTCATAAAGTGTCTTTTCTTTTTAGCATAAAACATTTATCCATTTGAGCTTCCAAATACCCATGGTTCTCCTGAAAACCATCCATTTTAATATTCATGGAAAAGAATGCATTCCTATGATTGTGTTCAAATTATTTAATCAGTATTTTTAGTGAGTGTAATTCTTAGTCACTATTGTGATGGTTAACAGTATCAGTCAGTAGAACTAGACCAATCATTTTCACGTAATAATTTATTTGCTGAAATATGTGAGTTCATGCACTCAAACACTATCTTTGAAGTAAAGTCAAATATGCTTGAAGGGGGGGAAACTGGAAAGAGCATTAAGTTATTCTCTCATTTTCAAACATTTGAATTTTCAGCACAGATTCATAAGCGGGCATAGACACTATTTTCAACTGGATGAGGAAGAAGACTATCAATGTAACTTTTCGTTTCTCTTGCTTTGGTTACACATCTTTAAAGAAAATGTTCCTTGTTCAGATGAGCACTCTTTACATACAAAAATCCCAGAAATATTTAGGATTGTTCCTTTGGGGGGGGGGGGGGGAAACCATATTAAATGTGGTCAGTACTTCTTCCATTTTTAAAAATATCACTAAGCAAACAGCAACCAGACACAGCAGCCTACTCCATTCTTTGCACACTTAATGCCACTTACTCTTATGATTGAGGTCCTTGTGGACCAAATGGAGACATTGATATAGGAGCTACCTTCTCTTCTTCCAGAACTTCTACTAAATTTCTATTCCCAGCTGTAACTGTGACTGAACTGGTAAAGGACAGCTCTGGTGCAGGCAGTGAGGAGTGCTTAGCAAAGTATAGCAGCTGGGCTAATCTTCTCCCTAAATTTCACTGCTCTTAGAGCTGCTTTAATTACAACAGCCTCAAAACCAAGAGGGAACTCCTGGGTCACTGACGTTAGTCTGACGGTATCACAAGCAACGACCTCATGTAACACCCATCATAAACTGACTGCACTTCAGCTTGCACACACAGTATCACTGGATTACAAAGGGACTTAAAACACAGGTGTCTGTTGAGTCAGGCTTGTATCATACATCTCTGAATAATGTCTAATGGGTTTTGGTAGTTTAGAGGACGGTTTCCTTTTAGCGAACCATTAGTTATGCTGATTCCCAACAAAACATCATATATCAAAGCAGCATATATCAAATAAACAATATATTTCAGAAAGAATTTAAAAGAAGTCCTTCTTATAAAACCAAAGGTAAACAAAGCCATCCCCATTTTCTATGCTTTTTCTCGGGATTTTGGACTATTGGCTCATAAGGAACGTCAGGTCTCTCTCACTGAATCAAACTGGCTTTTCTCTGCCGTGATCAGTGCCTCTCACCTCTTCTTCAGATGCTGTTTGTGAATCAAAAGAGCATGACTTCGAACAGACTGGAATTTGCTAGGAAGTAATTGCAGCTTTTCTCTGCTACTACAGGGCTCTTAGGTTAATGGCATGGTTCATGCATTCCACGTGCATTTAACCTAGACCTTTCCTCATTCAAGCCTTAGGCTACCTCAGAAAGTCCAGTCTAACATTTACAGCTGTAACATTTACAGGCCTGTAAAATTCACTGTTACAACCATACACTGGACACATGCCCAAACTGACACTGGCTTCTGGCTTGGAGAGGTAGATGGAGATATACCTTTGTGTCAGCTTGCATAGTCCACTTTCAGCATGTGTCCTTCACTACTTGGAAACACACTTGGAAAACTACAAATTGGCAAATCCCACCAGGTACCCCTCTTTCTGCATGGACAATTACTTTCATGGGCACAAAGGCAAAGCAAAAGGACTAGACTTTTATCAGAAGCAGAAATACAGAGGGCTTTTAGGGCTTACAGAGGGCACATGTTAGTGCCATCTTAAATCATTATAATAGGCATTTATTTGGCCCACACCTTGAATAAAAAGATGCTTTATCTTTTTTTTTTTTTCTTTCTTTCTTTAATTATTCCAGATGCCCTGTTATGTTCTAGGTTTATGACAATAAAGAGAACAAGGACCCCATTTGGACCTCATCCTACCTCTTCCTGAGTGAGGACAGAACATTAATTTTGCATGTTGGCATTACTCTAGGACTCAGTGCATGAAGATAGTTGGCAGAAAGCTGGTATATAAAAAAATATCTCTCGTTGCTTTCACAATTGTTCAATCTTCACCTTCAGTAATCCTCTTTAAAAGCATTATTGCTTTAAAATCTTCAGGATTTCTGTATCTGCAGGAAAACTGTATCTTTTGATAAACCACAAAAAAATGTCATTAAGGAAATAAGGATAGTGAGAGGCTGGGGTAAATATTTCAGGAAGAAGCAAATTCTGAAATGAGAAAGAGTTGAAGACAGCGGAGCTTGAGGAGCTATTGGGAATGGGAAGGTCTCTGGGTTAAACAACCACTTATATTTACCCCTGAATACATATAACCTATACCAATCCTGAATGATATTATTTATAACTGAGCTCTGATTATACACAGGAAAATGTGGTAAAGTTTTTTTAATTATTTTTAATTTGGACACTCAGTCTGACAATCCCAAGAAACAGCTAAAATTCTCTGCATGTAAATTTCTATCCTTAGCTAAATACCTAGGGATGTTCAGGGAAGAATTAATTGGAAGCAACGAAAAAAAAAAGAAAGAGAAAAAAGAGAAGAGTTTCAGTGCCCCAGTGAATAATTTATAGCTGTTTCCTTTTCAACAAAGGGAATGTTGAATGTTTTTGACAATAGCAGGTACATAATTGTTTTATGCTGGGGGCATTTATTGTAACTCATTCATTATATCATCTTGCTAGTTTTCATGGCATGCATTTATTTGTTCTCTTAGTGGAACAATTTGAATGACAACTAGGAGAAATAGTGGGGGACAGACAGTGAGAAATGATGTGTTAAAAGACTTAAACCAGTTTGATAGACAGCTTGAAGACATCATCAATACCAACAACACCATCAGCACAGAGAGAGTGAAAGGCCTAGATCCAGTGGCTGTCTTAGTCTGAGAAATGTCCTTTTTTTTCAGAACTATCTTTTTTCATTGATTTCAGTTAATTTGGGTCAGAAAGGAGACTATTATACAATAGAAAGATTAAGACTGTGAAAGGGGGAAAAAAAGACAACATATCAAAAAATATGAGAAAATCTTGAGAGAAACTCAAATCAATGAACTTCCTCCAAAGAAATAACTAACCCTAGAAGTTCGACCCAGACAGTGAGACCATATATCAGACACAAGTCTGAGGTTTTTGTGACCTTTGTCATTGGGAAAACATTTTAATTACATTGAGTCATTTCCCCTCTAATTTTTTTTCAAGTTGTAAAAACTGAAAATACTCTGCATTCTTTCCTCCCCGATCTTTCCATCTGAGAAAATGTAATTGTAAGGAATGGCAAAAAGACAATTAATATATATTAAAACATACAAAAGGCTTCTTCTAATGATCAAGTTAAGTCACTAGGTGAAGTTTTAAAGGTATAAACCAGTATCATTTCTGTGACCTTAATGATGCTAACAGGACTTACACTAACTGATCTAGCAAGCTTACTAAAGTCTATTATTATTATTACTACTACTATTACTGTTATATCACTGTAAACTGTAAATCTAGTTTTGCTATCATATATATGAACATAGATATAAATATAAATACATTTATGAATTATCTACTCACTACAGTTAATATTCTTCCCGAGTTGTATTAATTTATAAATGGGTCTCTAAAAACTTGACCATTGCCAAGCAGCATTACTGTTTCCTAATAAAGAAACAAGAACACAGACAACTATTTAGCACAGCAGGCACAGTGCTCTTCTAGCTGTGCTCCAGCAACCATCTTCTCTTGATTCCCCATCCTTCTCCAGTCCTTTTTGTGAAAAGGGATTGTGGTGTCTTATACAGCTTAACTCATTAGTTCTGTAGGACTGTCAAATGATTATATCTGATGTGATATTTTTCCATTTAGTTAACAGCCAGAAGTATTCCCGAATTTGAACATACATCAGGAGACATTCCCACTGTCTTCTACTTCTTTGAATCACGATGCCCCTGTGCTTTGGCCTTTGAGGATTTTGCACTAGATTGCTACAACTTTTGGTTTGATTTCAGCAGTTTTCCATATAATACTTGGTTTTACTTGAATAAATTAAATGGCATAAAACAGAAAAATTGGACATTGAGAAAGATGGATTTGGCATGCAAAAATACAGAAGTGTGTTACATGTGAGTACCCATGACAAAGAAACTCACTCCTAGAGCGATTCCCCCACTTCAAGGACAAAGGACATCTCTAAAATACTATCAAAATCAATGAAGGGTTTTGACCCCATAGAATCCCAAATCAGTAGAGAATTGTTTCTTATGACCATGTATGTGTGACTATATGCATGTACCCTTCTTATATTCTGTCCAAAATATTTCTATGTGTCTTCCCTCCAAAGGAAAAAAAAAAAGGCCCTGGATGCATCCAATGTTATGAATCACAACCATCTCTGTTGTAGTGCAGTGTCGTAAGTTATTGTTCTTGTCCCCGCATATCCTTTCTCCCTCTTCACTGCTGAGCTAATTCTGCCAACAGCATCTACAGTTCATATGGGCCTAATCCAAAATCCACGCAAGTCAAAGTCACACCACTGACTTCAATGGAGTTTGTAAACTTGAGAAAAAAACAGACAGTGACTTTGTTGAGTTAAAGGGCACAATTTGGCTTTTTTGATTCACACAAAACTTTCACTGTAATAAAGGGTGGGCAGGAAAAAGTAATAATAGCTCAAAAAAGGAAAATATTAAAGTTCTCAAAGAAATTAAAGAGGTAAGAAATATTACTGTAGAAGAGCTTAAATCTAGGCATCTCTTATGTCTGAATAATAGAAAGTTTGCACCCTCCCTGAAAGTGTCTGAACCATCAAGACCATACTGTGGCTAGACTGTGACATGCCAGGATGTTAATGAGGGTCAGGCTCTTCCCCTCCTCTGAAATCTGTAGAGTGTGGTGAAGTTGTCACGTATCCTGTGTCAGAATACTAGTTATCCTGTGTCAGAATACTAGTAATGTGAATGAATGGTAAACTTCATCTTGAGAAGCAAGATAGGACTATGCTTAACTGCTTGTTTAGATACATACAGAAGACTAGAATCTTAACAGAAAATCCTAATTCCCTTAAAGTTAATTGGAGTCTTGCCACTGACTTCAGTGTGGCCAGAATTTCATTGACGGGCTTTAATAGGACTGACTATCCAAATAAATAAAGCAAGGGGGATTTGGCTGTCAGTGACCTATGTAAGATCTCACAGTCAGCAATAAAATCCAAAGCGACTAACTCAGAACACTATTCTGAAACCACAAACTTCCTCCCCAAACCCAAAAATACAGGACGTTTTGATAACAGAAGAGCAGTAAGTAGAGGAACAATGAAAGAAATGGAAAGAAACCCTACATATTTAGCCAGTTATTGTCAGAGCTGTAATATCTAGAATTTGGTATCTGTCATCTTTTAACCTCTCTCACATATTACTTTTATTTCATTTAGTTTTCTTGAAGTTTCAATTTTTTTTGGTTCATTTTCTTTTAAGGAAAACAGATGGAGAAGGAAAATAAAGTTTTGAAGTTCAATATAGTTTTAAAATGGCTGTTAACTGTTTAATATCAACAGCAATTTTATCAACTAAAGGCATTTGATGCTTGCTGTTTCAGGTGTTAATTCTTTCTGATGAAACTAAGTTTTATGATTTTACTGATAATTTTTTCTAGTTGAATTCTAGCACAGCTGAGTGTTTGGTCACAGTACCTGAAGGAAAGAAAAATCACCCCACATCTACAACTTTTAGCTCAGGAAGAAATATTTTGGATAATCATGAGTGAAATAGAGGATAACAATGAACATGTTTTTACAAAAAGGGAGTGCTACTAACTTCCTGTAACAAATGTAATATATGCACTACATGTGCGTACATATGCACACATATATGCATGTGAATATATGCATGTAGATCTTCAAAAACAGAATGCACTTTTTGGAGAAGGAAACAAAACACTCTTTTGTTTAAAGACTACATGATTTTCTAACCCTATCGGCTACTGTTACTATACCGAAATTTAGTTAGATGCCTAGTGCTCTTGCTTACGGATCTAATGCAGTATTTTTTGGATTCCTATTCAAACCATCTGTTTTTTTTATTCTAATGTATCATGCCATAATTCCATGTAATTATGGGCACCCAGTCTTCCAAGACAAACAGCTGACACCTGGAGACATGTAAGGAATAACTCATAAGTTAAGGTTAGCTGCCCAACTCTCATTACAGTGACATTTAAAGTATATTCTGTGAAGTTCAAGTTAAACCAAAAACGTTATTCAGTGGTTCTTGGATTCAGAAATAAACATACAATAGGCTAGACAGAGATTGTCAGCCTGTCATTATAATACTGGCTGTTAACAACCACAATTAAGGAAGACTACATATCAATTATTATTTGTCTGGAACATGAACTTCCCTAAGCATGAAAGGAAGTGATGCAGCCTGTATTACTGTCTCCACTCTTCAGCTAATTAGTACTGTTTTTAATGGCTTCATCTGCCCAGGATCAATTGTCTAATGGGGAACAGTTCTCTGTCAGTTAATAAGGTGAGGAACTGTATAATATGATTATGTCTGGCTCCAAAATAGTGCTTCAAACAACACTAAAACAATCATGTGATGGAATAAATAGACTGAAGCAGGACTGCCAGATAATTCTGGAGCAAGCAGAGCGTTCCAGTAAGGGTACAAATATCTGATACAAGAATGTGCAGCACACTGTAAGGAAAGTGTAGGACATTGTCTAGAAATGCTGGAAGTTTAATTAAGAGAAGGACCCAGTGGCAGTATGTGTTTAAACTGGTGTTTAAAGAACATTAGCATAAGGAATGTGAAAGGGAAGGGCTCCATTTCCAAAAATACTTGCTGCAAAAATAAACTGCTTTGTGGTTGTCCTGCTTGGAAGAATGTGCATTTTAAACTTTCCATTCAGAAAATGCCAGCCAGTACTGAAAAGGGTAAAAAGCAGCTTGATGATATATACTCTGTGTGTCTCCAGGCTGCAAAATGCAGTTTATATATACGCACACATACATCATACCTCTGATGCTGCAGGATAATTGGATGTTCTCCTTATGGTCAGCTATAGACAGTTTGGTAGATTATTGCTCATCATGATGGAGGCATTGGACAACTCAGCACTGCTCTGCACAAGGCAAAGCCAGGAGGTACACAAACAGCTGTATGACTTCAGATGACTTCTTTCTACTACAATTGATCACCATTACCCACAGGCTAATTGGCATTGTTCTTGGCATTTACAAAAAAAGATTATGCCAAGCCCCTATAAAAACAAAAAGCAGACTTTGTGGTATAGGAAATAATGAAGCTTTATAATTAAGCAAGCATAGACGTCATTGACTTTCCTGAATTCAGGGTGGAGGGGAGAGCAGTTTGTGAAAGCATTAGTGTAATATCCAAAACATGCTTTTTTTAATTCCAGACCTAATTACCTCATCTGCCTTCTTCAGTAATGTCCAGTTTTTCCTTTGCTGTCCTTTGAATCACTGTTTCCACAAGAGATACAGGCTACACTCCCTGAGAAAGAAAAGAACATAGCCAAGTAACAAAGAGAAAAAAAAGGGGTATATTTAATAGAAGTTCTTTTAACAAAAGAGCTTCTCTCAAACTCTTGAGGTCTGCACCTCTGCACTCAAATCCATTAAAGGAAAATATCTGTAAAGATTTGCCCCTCCTTTCACAGCTGACTTAAACTGTTTGAACATAAATCATACACCTCAACACACAATTGCCTATGCAGTTTTTATGCCCACCATGGTAAGAAATCAGCACTTCAGATCTTTGGATCTCAATAAACCCAGACTTCGCTATGCAAACTGCATTGTAATCCTGTTTGAACCTATTGCCTCTAGAAAGATCATTGATAACAACATTAGGTGTCTAGCCCTTGCCTCTCCTCTGACTGAGCTGGAAGGCCTGTATCTCCCAGAAAACCATTTCAATAATTTGGACAGTAGAAATCCTACCAGTGTTTCAGGGCTCCACAGCTAAAAAGTCTGGTTTCTCACTGCACTGTATTTATACACACAGGGAGATGAAGAGTAGTCCGTCATCACAACATGGAGACCTCTTCTGTTAGACTACTGGGAAAAAAAAAAAAAAGCTTCTTTTTTTCAGAAGTGGTATGTGTATTGTAGTATTGTATACTTGTGCTGGGGAAAAGAAAGGTCACACTGCTTTTCGAAATGCTTAGCTATAATACATTGAAGAGAAATGTTGCTCTTACACAGAGTACTGCAAGGATAGAGCTTAAGCTTTAACCTGTACTGGTCAGAACACATCAAACATAAAAGCATTTCACAAAGACTGTAACAACTCCAAAAAAAAAAAAAAAAAGAGTTGATAATCATTGCTATGGGGCAGCCCTGTGAAGCCCATATTTCTAGAAAGAAGAAGGCATTTGCATTCCTTGAACAGAACAGAATGGAACTGAACAGAACAGAAGAGTCAAAGGTTAAATGTGTGAGAGAAAAAGAACAATTTTTTCTGTCTGAGTTACATCACTCAAGAATGGATATAATTTTCAGCAGATGGACTACCTCATTCTTATTTTTACTTTCTATTTCTGGTTCAACTCACTTCCAACCAGCACTTCAGATTATTGTGGACAAGTGGAATTTGCATCCAAGGAGAGATTTTAGCTGTTGCACATGGGAGTGTCAGTGACCTGCCTACTTCTCTTTTGCTAACTGCCACAGCTTAGAAAAGAGAAAGATCTGGTTGGTACTATCTTAGGTTCCTCTTTAAACTCACTACTGAGGACAATTTTTTGTTTTGTTTTTTTTCCCCCTTAAAATGTGCATTACTGCAAATAGCTACAGCGTGGACAGTCCAGGACTCAGTCAAGGCAGAACTACAGTTACTCAGAGCTCTGTGATGCTATAAAAATATCTCTGATTCTCAGAGATACATTCTGAGATCCATTTCTTACCCATAAATATATGCTTAATCTTCAACAAACAGTGAGGGAGATTTGAAAAAGAGATGTCCTTTTGGAGTGGTAAACAAAGAAGCAGTTTTGAATGGGAAAGAAGGTGGGGAGAAGTGCATTAAGGAGGGGGGAGAAGTTTTAATTGTCTCCATTTTCAAAATGTGCCTTTCCATTGTTGCTGAATATATTTCCTTAAGTAACAGGTAAACTGGGAGGCATCAGCATCAAACATGTTATTTAAAACTGCCTATTGGACAATTTGTTGTTAAAAGAAAATTTATTGTTAAAGTGTGCTTTCTGGGACAAATTAAAGAAGTTTAGTTATCTTGAGGTTCCAGGTACTTTTAAAAGTACATTAATAAATATATGCAGAGGGATTAGGAAACCACCTACTCGTTTTAACAGGATTTATTTTTTCTTATGGAAAGACTTGTTAACCTGATATCTTCTCTCTCATACTCTCTCATATTGCCTTTCAACATTTTAAGAAGTTGGTTAAAAATAAAAAAATAATAATAATAATAATAAAAACAAGAAAGTTAAGATTGACCAGCCATATGACAATATCAGTTAATGATTACATTTTCCTAATGAGATTTATGGATTTAGCTTAGGCAGTTTTCACTTTAAATAGGAAGTGAAAGTATTTTTTATAAGCCCAAAAGATTCATCAACAAAATGTGTGGCAGAAGCACTTGTGCTTTTATTATAGAATAAGGAAGAACATGCTAAATAAATGGATGCACTTTTGTTGAAGGCATTTGAGAGAACATTCCTTCTTCAGAATCAGATTTTGTAATACTGAGCGATTGAACAGAAATTTTGTTTTTCAATACAACAGTGCTTCGCAAATACACAGAGGAAAGGGGTTGTGCTGGGCCAGCAAATGTTAACATGAAAAAATGTACAAGATGTTCTTGCAGAAGAAATTATAAACCATGGACCAGCTTCGAGAAAGGTAAAGCAGCAATCATTTAGGCTAATCTTTTCTGCTGCACTATTGTCCAGGGTATTAAGTGAAACAAGAAGTGTTGTGATTGAAATTCATACAAACTTTTTTTTTTTTCTAAAAGCAAACACAAGAAGAACTTGCTGAAAGTTCATGTCATTTTAATTCAGAGCTATAGCCTCCATTTTGGAGGGGAACCTAAGGATTCTCTCATCTGATGTGGATTCACACTCTTGAGATCTAAACATGACTCCAGCCTATAACCTAATGGTATTTCTGTTGGTATCTTCATGAAAAAAAAAAAAAAAAAAAAGAAAAAAAAAAGGAAAGAGAAAAAAAAGAAAAAAAGAAACATTGCCCTCTGCATAGCTGAGACCAAGAGGAATTCAGCATGTGGCAAAGGCCCCATCTTTAAGAGGAGCAACACAAAACTCAACAGCAACAAAGCAAGGCCCAGGAGCAGGCTCTTCCTCTGGCAGCACAACTGACAGTGACTTAAGCTAGCTCATTAAGAATTTCTTCTTCAAATTATATTATAGGTTAGAAACACATAATGGAAGCTCATGAGGCTTAGTTCCTTCACAGAGCTCCTTCACTGATTGCTGTCAGGAAGGAGTTAACAGGGAAATGAAAGGGCAACACCTATGTTTGAAGGCGGTGCTCGCTTACATATAGAAGACAGCAAATCTTGCTTCTTTTGAGTGCTTTTACTACCCTTAGAGATGAAAAAGACAGTTGGTGTTTACACAGAGTGGAAATCACCAGTATGGAGCAACTATTCTCACATTGACAAGAAGAGAGTTCTGTCTCGGTGGTACCTTCCAGTTGCTGGTATCAACACTTCATAGTGTTCCAGTGACTTACAGATTAATTCTCCGAGGGCGAATCATAAGTTTTTGACAAGTAGTAGGAATGGCTCAGTCCCCCAGAAGAGTGGAAGACAGCATGACTGCCACCCTCCTAACTCTGTATTTGTGATGGGTTCGCCCCAGCTTGCAGACCAATTCCCACCCAGCTGCTTGGTCATTCCTGCCTCCAGCAGAACAGGGAGAGAAAATATGAAGAATGAGAACAAGAAAGCTCATGGGTTGAGATAAAGGCAGAGTGATCACTTACCAATTACTGTCACAGGCAAAAGAGAGTCAACTTGGGGAAAATTAACTCAACTTTTGACATGTAATTTATATACATTTAATTTCTAATTTGGTTATTGAGAAGTAAAAAGACAATGATTAAAACACACAGAAAACGCCTTACCCCCTTCCCAGTCCCAGCTTGACCTTCACTGCCGACTCCTCTCCTGCCCTGCTATCACCGCAGGTTACACCCAGGCCCTTCAGCAAGGTGCCAAGCGGCACATGGGTGGGCGGCGGGGGTAGCTGTCAGTCTGTGGCAGTCTGTCTCTGCTGCTTCTTTCTCCACACACTTTTCCCCTGCTCCAGGGCAGTGCTC
The DNA here is from genome assembly GCF_009769625.2 of Cygnus olor. Taxonomy (NCBI): domain Eukaryota; kingdom Metazoa; phylum Chordata; class Aves; order Anseriformes; family Anatidae; genus Cygnus; species Cygnus olor. Next base: position 129,858,381 of record NC_049170.1, read on the forward strand.
CATGAGCTGCAGTGTGGACATCTGCTCTGCCACAGAGCAGCTCCTCCTCATCCTCCTTGTTCTCTGACCTTGGTGTTCCTTCTGCTTCTTCTCACTCTTTTTGTTCCCTCTTTCTCTCTACATCCTGCGCTTTTTGTGCTTTCTTAAATGTGTTTTCTTACAGGTGCCACTAGCCGCTGTGCCTCAGAAGGGGTGGTTGGCCATGGCTGGAACTGGGTGGAACCAGCTGTGTCTGGCATGGAGAAAGCCGTCCTCACAGGGACCTCTCCTCACAGGGACCACCCTGCAGCTGCCACTGCCAACACTGGGACACCGACACCCAGTACAGTGTCACATATTCTACCTGTAAAAGGGATATTGCAGCCCACCTGTGCTGACATGCATGACAAAATCCTCATGAAACTCCCCAAAAGCATGACTGGGCACTACCTGAGCTCCAAGAAAATCCTGAGAAAGTAAACCCCAAAGTAAGGTTTTACATGGGGAAGAAACTGTCCAAGTGGCAAAATGACTGTGTGCAGTTTGTTGGGATCAACAGTTTCATTAACTTGGAACTCATTGCCTTCACTTTCGCTGTTTCACAAAATAGTAGGCTTGTGTTCCTGTATTGCTGAGTGATGTGTGACCCAGGGGATACTCTGGAAGTTGCTTTGCTTGACATGTCCAGAGTCAATAGCTACTGTAGGACACATCCTTCTCTGCTGTGCGCAAAACAGCTGAGTTACACCTTGGTCTGACATACTATTCTTTTAATTCTCCCAGATTTCTGGGAGGAAATGATTATAATCCTCCGTCTTTAGGCCAACCAGAAAATACTTTGTATGCACAGCTTTTTGTTTAGGGATTTTCAATTAAAAATTAGGGACAAGCTGTGAAACCTCCTGACACTAGGCTGATATGCCTTAGCCTTGTCTCCCTCAAATAGTGAAAACATACTCATGAAAGCGTATTGTGCTTCTTCATGATATTTGGGATTTTCTGTATTGTTTCCCACTCTTCACTCTCCACCTCTAAGGAGGCTTCCCTGTTGTGGGTGCTTTTGGTACCAGAATGGTCATTCTTCATTCCTTTCAGAATTCCTTCCAGGAAAAGAGGGCCTTTATGAACAGCATCAATATTCAGAACTTGACAGAATTAAGCAAAGGCCCCAAAGTTTTGTTTGCATTGATTCACTCCAATGGAAAAAAGTATTTTGGATGGTGTCACTCTGCCACCATTTCTCTTTCAATATCTCAGTGAAAATTCCTAAGGTAGGACAGGTTTCTACATGTATTGTAGACTAGCTACTAGAAACGATTTTAAAATCATGATTAGTGGTAATCAAGTCAGTTTAATAATTATGGTCCAATTCAGGAAGGTATTTAGGAAGTGAATCAGTTGAAGGCAGTGGTGTATAAGTACCTAATTCCTATACAGGTGATTAGATGCCTTTTGCTTTCCTTTGCTCACTTGATATAGTCCCTGGCCAGAGCTCAGGCTTCTGTTGAAGGATGTTTCTATGCTAGGCAGCACTTAAACATAATAAATGACATAAGCAAAAAATAAATAGTAAGATATTAAATATTAAGACAAACTTTCTAGGGACTAGGTAGTGAATGACTGAGCACAAATTACCTGGAGGAGCTGAAGAGACTTCAACATTGGAAAATTTATGAACAGATAGGCATCTCTCAGGACTGGTATTGCTGCTGTTGTCCTGGATACAGAGGACAGACAAAGTAACTTTTGCTCTCATGCCTACCAATATACTCCCCTACCATCCTGTTCCATAAGAACGACCCAGCTGGCAATTTTATGTGGTCAGTGGTTTGCAGGTAACTCACAAAACAGAATTACACAAACCAGGGTGTTAACTGCATCTTGTTTACTTTCTACTAATAGTCTCAAACAGAATTACACAAACCAGGGTGTTAACTGCATCTTGTTTACTTTCTACTAATAGTCTCAGCTTGGTCAATATCTTGATCAGTTAGAAAAAACAAGTTTCTCATGTAAAAGCAAAAGTGCTAAACTGCCTGGGAAGGCAAGATAATCTGGATAATCCTAATTATTTTACTTCTATTAACCCTCTGGATATATACTGCTGTTTGATTTGTGTGACAGGATGGAAAAATCATACTTGTCTAATAAATAATTAAGAATATTAATTATTGTCAGGAAGGAAGGAAGGAAGGAAGGAAGGAAGTCTCTCAGTGTCTCTCAACTGTCACAGTATGATTGTAGGTTAGCAGTACTTGAGCCCTGATCCTTTTAACAACGGTTGGCTGCTCCCCCTTTCTCATCTCAAGTGGGTAAGTTGAAAGCCTGCCTCTCTCCCATCCCTCCCTCCTTTGTGTCTGAATGTGCATGGGAATAAAGCGGAGGTGGGGAAGGCTTTCAGCCGTAGCAGTGTGTGCAGGAGGAATGGAACAGCCTGTTGTCAGCAGGAGGCCACGGTGTCTTCCCTGGTGCCAAACACCTCTGAGAATGCTCCCACGATCCTCCTCACTGCTGTCCCCTCCTGAAATCACACTGTCCTCTCCCTCAGGCCCCTTGCCCCACCGTGAGTCTATTTCCAAATGGGATGAACTGAAAACTTTTTAACTCAGTGACGAGGAGCAAACGAGGTTTAGGTTTGATTTAGGTCCTGTTGTTATAGAACTTTTAGGTGGAACAACCAAACTCAGCAAAGACCAAGCCGTGAGTGATCTACACATAGGAACAGCTTCACAAATCTCTCTATAGGTCACTAGCAGTTTAACAACTGCATGCAATTATTTAGATGTATAGTTTATTCCTGCATAATGTATGCAGATCCATTTTCAGCTATTTTGCCCAAATACAAAATAATAGTTTCATGATTACAGCATCATCAGGGGACATCAAAGCACTCCACCAGTATGATTCACATCCCCATTAACGATAATGCACAAGACAAATGTGATTCTTTATTAGGTTAATTCTATTTTGCCCATTTTGCAGATGAGTAAGTGGGAGCACAGAGAGGTTAAGTGATTTGCCCCAGGTCAGAGTGAAATCTGGAAGTAAAAACAATGTGTGAGTATGGCCTAAAAGCCGTATAGATTACAATTAAATAGTGAGGTATTTAATAGTGAAGAAATTCTAAAAACTAGGGCTTCATACCCCACCTAAGTATGGATTTAACAGGTAATCTCAAATTCCTCATAAATTTTAAACTTCCTGTGATCACTAAATAAATCTGGCGAATGGAAAGAAAAACAAGAAAAAACTTTTCTTTGCCTCTCTAAAAAGCAGGTAAGAGAGGAAAAAGCGCTGCTAAAGTTGCAGCAAAGAGAAATGATCTGTCCTAAAATGACACTGCTTTTTTCACAATGCCCTATCTCAAATGTCCTTAAAAAACAAAAGCGATGCAAAGCAATGCTCTGTGGTCTGTAGGGAAGTAAAAGTAAAGGAAAGATTTGTTCTTTAAATAACAAGGTTTAACTGAGCTCCCTTTATTTGACCCATTAATAAGGTGGATTCAATTAACTCAGTTTTAACTTAAGGGTTAGTAACAAATAAATTGTTAATTGCTGCTTCACCAAATAAGAAAGTTTCTAATAAATGCCTGCATAACTAGAAATATTGCAAGAAGTACTATTTTTCTGGAGTAAGAGTACTTTCAAAGCAAGCCTTAAAACACACTGAAAAAAAATATATAGTAAACTAACACCAATATGCAAAAATCCAGATAGCTCATAGTTTTGAAACAACCAATGTTTTCCATATTTGTATTTGGTTTTCCTTTGAGGATGAAAAGCTAAGCCAAGTTTCTATCTTCAGCCATTTAAATGAGCAGAAAGTTTAAATGAGCCCGCATGCTTCATATAACTGTGAAATAGTTAACTGGTCTCAGTTGTTTAGCTTGAAACTGAATTTTTAAAGTTTCAGTCACAAGAGACTGAGCAGTACAGAAACTTCCACTGCTGAATAAAAGTTAGTATTTATGATGCATTAGAAACTGAAAAAATATAGAAGAAACAGGCACTAACTCCTCCTATGTTTAAACTATCTAAAACGTCCCATTAGATCCATAAGAATTTGTCATTAATTGAAGCAAACCTTTTATCATATGGTAGGAAAAAAGTCCTCTGATCAGAAAAAGTCTCTTCTTTTATCCCGTGTTTTAGTGCTGAGAAATGACATGTCCTTTTGCTGATTATGCAGGTGACAGGAAACATAGCACCATATGAAAAAGGTCAAATATACCCCTTGACTTGGGAGTGAGGGAACCTCATTCCCAGCACGCAACCTTTTTTAACGCCATCTTCACTTCCTTTGTTGCCATTTACAAGGAATCAAATTCTGGAATTTCCTGACAGTGTTTTCACATTATTTCTACGTGCATTTTAGTCGTTATCTGTTCAACTGTATTGAGAACTTCTGGCCCTGTATGGTTGCAAAATTAACCACTCGACACATCATTGATGCATTGCTATGGTCGCTAATGCTAGGCAGTTCAGTGCTGCAGACTGAGGGGGTAGAGAGCAGGATTCCTTGGAGTGACATGTTTAAAAGGCTTTGTCTAAATGATTCTTCCAGAAAGCTCAGTCTTCTGTTTGAATAAACATATTCTTTCCCAGAGGGACTGGGTGTCAGCCAGATCTTATCCACACCATGATCAAAAGTTATTCTCTACTGACAAGCCAAGAATCGTCTAGCCAACATTATATATATATATATATATATATATATTAGAATATGAATTTTCAACAAAAAGTCTCCTTGTCAACAAAGGAAGGGCATTTTGTCATGAACTCCCAGAATAATAGTCTCATTCATCAGGAAGTATTGAACAGTTCAGCAATATACTCAGTACAACCATGTTGTTTTTCTTGTATCTCATTTTCATATCTCAGATGAGCTCAGCTTCCTCTGATTCACAAAGCAGGGAGATCTACAAGGAGGCAATGGCTTTTTATATTCCCTTTCTCCCTTAGCTAATCCACTTATTTCAAGGGGGTGCTTATAAAACTGCTCATACAATCTATCCAATATTTTTGTTAGCTTTAGTTTCGCAGCTGAAACAGTAGAGGCTAATAATGTTTTCTAGGTATTCTTGATGTCCATTCAAGCAATGTATGCAAGACTGTGAACCTTCCCATCCCAACATATGTTTATGAATCTGCTTTAAAATTAGTGATGTTATTAAGTTACCTGGCTCAAATTTAAAAGTAAAGTAAATAATCAAGCTCATTACCTTTGAAACTAATGATAGCCCATTTTACCTCCATTTTCCTTCACTAATAATTTCATTGGAATAAAAGTTAGTTGCTAAGTGTAATGTCAACATCAGTTCTAGAAACATTGCTGTTTGAATTATAAGAGTGTTCTATTAAGTTAAAAGAAGGGAACTGATCAAAACTGAAATATGAAGCAATTAGATTACTTTAACATGATATATCTAATAAAATAATTTTATTTAAAGTTCAAAGATAATTTTTAAAAGCAGAAAGCAATTATTCATTACACACTGAAAGATAAAGGCTTACAGACTAATGTGTATTCCTAGCTTTTGCAAGATATATTCTCACTTCTTGCTACTTGATGAATGGGAAAAGGTAATGTATCAGTTATTTGCATTGTTGGAACTATTGAACTATGTTTTCTGATTGAAATTTTTTTACAAGAAGTATACAATTTCTAGAGGAATACCGATTGAAAGGCCCAAATTTTTTGCACGGTATTTAGCTGTAAGCAATAATGCATATTAATTTCTATAATAAGTCAATTGTTGCTTTATGCATTTCAGTACAGAGCTGCAGCTGAGAAAAACTATTGAGTCCACTGTGCAAAGATCCAAATAGATACAATCAGTAACTAAAACAAAATGATGCATGCTGGGGTCAATGCAATCTCATAGTTTGCAGTTAATAAGTTCACTCATTTCATGCTATAACTGAAAGAGAACAGAATACGGCAGCTGATATACCTCACTTGCATTAATGTGCTTGTTGTTTTTTCAACTTAACATTCCAAATATCTGGAGCTACTTCTCTTTGCAGAAAGAACTGTAGAATTTTTAATAATTATTAATTATAAATTATGGTGGTTTATGTTCTTTTTAAAAAATGAAATCAGAAATGTTATTTTTCTAAAAACAGTAACATTAGCTTTTGCAAAATATTATTCACTCCATTTTGGATTTTCAGTAGTATATGACAACTCAAGACACTTCACATCAGACTTTCAGATGAGAATACATATCTATAAATGACATGAGAGTTGTTCAAAATTGTCCCTCCTACTGCAAATAGGATTTGCAAATACTGCAAACAAATTTCCAGACATTTCTCTCAATCTATGCTGGGTTTATACTAATATTATGAACCCTAAGGATTTTGCCATTTAAATGACTATATATACTTATATATGTATAAATATAAATTAGACATTTCACAAACATATCGCAAAATTTCTATTCCCCACTGAAAGCCATGCAAGAACTTGTTACTGTCACAGATGGAACCTGGAAATACCCTGTTGTCTTCTCTTTTGTCTTCTCTTTTCTTTATTGATTGATTGGACAAGGAATTTGGACAGGTTCTTACACTCTTTTCATAATCAGTTCTTTTTTACTTTAATGCACATAATGCTATTATTATTAGCTATTATTAGCTTTAATGCTAATGCTATATGCTATTATTAGTTTTAATGCTAATACACAACCAGAAGAACCAAATATTCACTTTCATTAAGCCTTTTAGGTCAGATTTTATGGCAAATGCAAAACAGCTTTCTGAAGTTGTTTTTGTCTACACCAACTGAGAATTTGGTCTGAAATGTTTAGTGAAAGCACTATTTACAACTTGGTTCAGAATCTTACGCACTCTTGGCAGCTCTCCATTTGAAAAAAAAAAAAAAAAAACAACAACAACAAAAAAACACCACCTTTTGCTAGTGGATTTACTGAGATGTAGAAAACCTGAACGTAAGGTAAATGGGGAAAATGGGTTATGAATACAAACAAGAAGAGCCAAGCCATTCTCATTTTTCTCCAACAGCATAAACCAGTTAACAGTTGTTGTTAACAAATAATAGGCACTTGGTTGGTCTTTGCAAGATCTCTAAACCTGGGATTACATATGAATTCATAAGAAAACAAGATGCAGAGTATGATATTCAGGGTCAAACAGTTGTGTTTACTTTCTCTGTTATACCTAAGTTGGAAACATTATCATATTTGGGCTTATTAAAAAATGTTTAGAAGCCTCCTGTCTTCAAACAAAAGTGCACAGATATTCAACTCAGTTATATAGGTATCATTGAATCTGAATTTGTTATACTAATGTCAACATATATTTCATAAAAATCACTTTGAATTAATATTTAAATGCTTATGTACCCCCATTACACTGAAAAAAAATATATTAAAACATTATTCTACTTTATATGACAGCACTATATATAACAATAATACAACTAACATGCAAGTATCAAAGAACCTTTTTGTAAGGTTTTCCTCACCACAGTTATTTATGCTTGCAACAAGTTATGAGACCACATTGTTAAAAGTATCATATGGTCCCTGTTTAATTCCTAGAGAAACCTGTCAGAGGTAAAAGATGTGCTACAAAAGGGATAAAAAATAAAGAACATGTCTATTATCAATTTAATGATAGGACAGACGTTCTCTTCAAAGTTTTTCCTGTTACGAAGCCTCACCAGTGAATAAAAGTATCTAATGTATTATTCAGATAAAGGCCTCTGAACCTTAGACAGAAGGAAATCCATACTGCCTTACATTGCTTTATTAAGTCTATATTAAGGGCTCCATTACTTTAAAGATACTGTTTAAGTAACATTAAGGCTATGACCCAAACTGACAAAAGTAAGGAAATACAGATAACTGAATTTCCATCTTTAAAATATGCTGCTGTGGGGAAGAAAAAGGAACAATGGAGTATGAGACTTAGCTTCTCATCTTGGGCTGAGAGAAATATTTGGGAAAAGAAAAAAAAAAAAAAAAGAAGAAGAAGAAGAAGAAAACCTGCCTGACTCTTTGCTTGGCACTCAACTGAATACAAATAAAAATTGCTTAAAATCTGGCTATCTTCCTGTCACCTCACACCATGGGTCACTTGTAGATCTAGGAGCAAGTTTTCAAGTTGTTATAGGAATGCCAGACAATTCTTTACTGCTCTGCAACAGCAACAGTTAGAATAAAGGACCCAATTACTGCTTTCAGGGCCATATGTAAAAGAGTGCTCAAGGGTTTTCACATGTTCCCTGCCCATGTATGTACTGTGAAATCTCCAGAGAGTAAAAGATCTCTCTCTATCTTCTTTTTCCTTTTACACTGGGGGAATGTGAGAAGGAGGATATAAAGGGAGAATCAGATCACTGACAACAAGAGCAATAGTTTGCAAAGTGGCCATCACTATACAGGAATAGAGAACACTATCAGCCAGCTATTTCTCACCTGTAGCTCTTAGCCCAGAGTTAAAATTAATTCGTCTTTTTACCAGGTCACTATTATATTGTATGAATTCAACTGAAATTCCGCAAGTAATAAGTAAACTAGAAATATCTGCCTAAATCTTGCTTTTCAAGGGTGGTATTAAATTTAACTGAAATTGTATAACCCAATTGTACAATTATACAATTGTATAACTTGTATATATTGTGTAATTGTCTCATCTCACTTGAATGCCTGAAACTCTCACTTGAATGCCTGAAATCTCTGTCCCTGCCCGTGATGGGGAGTGGTGGAATTAGTTGATCTTTAAGGTCCCTTCCAACCCAAACCATTCTATGATTCTGTGATTCTCTCTCGGCTGTTGAAGACACTGATATAGACCTAAATCAGTATTTTAGCATGTATTTAAAAACTTTGATAACAGACAGAGTATTTAAATGCTTGTGGCTAGGAATGTCTTTAAATCTGTCAGTAGTCAAACATGGTTTAGCCATGAACTTCAGCTTTATTCTTGTGGTCTCATTTTTGCATTGGCATAGCATTCTGCCTTCAATTTGTTTAGCTCTCATATCAAGATTCCCCATCATGTGGACAAGAAAAACAGAAAAGCTAAATAGTATTACCATAGCAAATAAATCTGCTTCAGACTATAGGGTCATACACACAAAGTTGCTGCCCTTTCTACAACCAAAGTACTTGTGTTGCAACATTTTGTGTTTCCAAATTTACAAAACACATTCTTTTATTTTCTTGTTTTATGTTCTGTAACCTCAGCATACAAATGGCACAACATTATTGATAACAAATCTGGGGAACAATGTCACAAACTCCAAACAGAGAAGTTCTTGTTCAAATTCCTAGCCCTGCTAGTGGGTCTCAGCAAAGCTGAATCAAAAAACAAGTATCGTTATGCACCACTGTTTAGCACTGGGAGTTATTAATAGATGAACCAAATCTGGAAATACACTGATAACTTCTCCATCTCCTCAGATCAAGACAGAATGACTTTCTGAAAACAGTTTGGCCATCTAAGTTTAAACTGCAGACAGGGCCAAATGGGTGAAAGTGAGAAAAGTGCAGTATTTACATATGATCAGATTCAGTTATCTACATTTTTTTGGCTTTACAGACAATGTAATTATGATAAAACTGTATGATCTTCAAACTAGAGGAGCATGGATTTGTGTAATTCCCCCCCAAAAAAAAAACAAAAAAAAAAAAACATGAAAATAGAATACTTTTTTTGACAAGACATTCATTTAAAAGGACAAATGGCTAAGTGGATAATAGGTTATATTTAAAAGGTTGAAAATGAGCAAACAAGCTCAAACAAATTAAAAATTAACTTCCTACAATGAGGCATGCATCTATCTTTCAGTTCTCATCATTTCCATTCTGATGGAGATAACACACAGGACACTGTGTGTCCAGACTGTAGTGTTTGTGTAGTTCATATATACAACCCAAGCCTTACACCAGGAAAAAAAATCCCAGAGAGTTTTCGTGTACAGACTGTCTCCATAGATCCATTACAATGAGTGGAAATAGTCTTTCTTACCTCACCCTTGGCCAATATCCTTTGAGTCCCACATCTAAAAATCCTTTGGCAGCAAGATTCTGTTGGGTTTCCTGCATGCTTCATCACTCACCAGCATTGTGGCTACTGGTCCTGTCCCTTTCTGGGCTCAAAGATACAGTTTTCTGAGGAGTATCTGCATTCATTACTGTCTTTCACAAAGACTATGCTCCTAACAAGCTAGCAAAACACATTCTGCATCATGGTACGCACCTCTTAACCACCCAAGGAAGTACAATTCTGAAAACAGAACACTGCAATATTTCACCAGTCTTTATCATTGCCACTGTAGTTTAACCTTTCAAAGTGGGTAGAAATCACCTAGAAGGTAATAAGTTTATAGCTCTTTGTTTGATACGTCGTGTTGTGTACCCTGTCACAATAATTTCTTTTGTAAAATGGAAATAATAGCTCTCTACATATCTAAGTGTTTTGTTAGTAAATGAGTGATTAGTAAATGATTTTTTTCTGAAATTATGTAGAACTACAGCAATTCTAAGTATTCTTCTCCCTATTCATTGCTTGCACCTGAAAATATAGGGATGGATCTACTCTTCCTTCTTTTTGAAGGAATCTTGCCCCTTTATTGTATCAATGAATTTTTAAAGGAAAATGTTCTTCCTTATTCTATCTGCATAGCACATTTTATACAACAGAAGAAAAAACGTAATCTTAATGCCGAGACTTCTGTGCAAAACATGGGCTGCTTGCTTGACCTGGCAACAGAACTGCTGGTCCTAGGCCTGTTGATTGAACACCTGTAAAGACTTTATCCTTCAAGGTGCTGATAACCTGAGGCAAAATCAGGCCTATGTTAACATTTAAGCATAAGGGCAGTCCTCATGTAGGTTGTACAACAATATATGCTCACATATATACATACAAACATACTCTCATAGATCTCTACATATGAATACACACACAAATAAATGGCTGACAGCTGGATACAAATGCAAAAATATGTCTCAGGCTGGGACACTTTGAATTATTTCTATTATGAACAATGCAAACCATCTGTTTGAAATGTCACAAAGAGAATTTTCTCACCAGATGAATTACTGTATGCTAAAAATCAACTAACACTGGTCTTCTTTTTGGAAAAATAAATGTTAAAAAGACCGGGTTTCAAATGGAAGTGCTGACAGTCCTTTAACTATCGCAGCTTGAATAGTATCACCACTGTATATTAACAACTGTAGTCATAAGATCTCAACATTTTTCCCCTCCCTGTCTTTCCCCGGAGCTGCTCAAAAAGCTAAGCCCCTTTTCACATTCTTAATGACCAAAAGTTTAAAAAAAAAAAAAGGGAAAAAAAAAGAAAAAAAAAAGAAAAAAAAGACTTAAAAGTTCAGCTGGATTTTCTTCTGCTTTCCTAATGAGCTTAACATCTCATAAGACGCCTTTGGTAAAGGACAAAATCTTTTCAAAAAGATCCATTTTCCTGCTGACAGTACAATCTTTCTGAAGTAACATCAGAAGACCATAAGGGTGACATCCAAGACACCTGAGCTGGTGATACAAGATCTGTAACCAATAGATTTCTATCCTCTCTTTACTCCACATTTTCTTGCAACATAGTTCTTTAGAATAGGGTCAAAAGAAAAATTTCTGTTTAGTTGTTTAATAGAAATAAATAACTTTTTCATCAGATCTCTGCTAGAGTTTGCCCAAAGTCAAAGTAGGCAGTAATTTAATTTGTCATAAAAGATATGAAGTAGCTAGCTCTTAATAAAACAGGAGATCACAAAGTTATGTAGTTTCATGTCACCTTGAGTATTCATGAACAATGGTACCTGACCTATTTAATGATTTTTTGTGCTGTTGGATAACAGAGAATAGTCTCACAATAAACCTGAATCCGCACTGCTGCAGAAAGTAAGAAGCAGCAACTGCTATAACATCAGTGAAAAGAAATGCTGTCTTCAATGTGATGACTGCCTATTACAAATGTGCATAGGCTTTTATTATGCAAAACAGTTACTTACATAACTGTCATTGCTCATGTCAGGTGTCTGATGGAAAACAGCAAGGCTATGTCTGTGTTTGGATTATTTATATGTCAGAGAAGTCACAAAGCTGGGCCTTACTATGTACTATGTATATGTATATGGAAAAATATATGGAAACAAAAAAGCCACTTGTGTTATGATTTGGTGGCACTACAATACAGGAAGAAGTGGCATCCTCTGGTGACATAAGTGTAACACAATGCTGTTACAGGAAGATGTTGAGTTATTGGATCAGAATCATCAAATTCTGCAATTTATTTTTGTGACAGAAATCTGTAATAAGTGTGTAGACTTTAAGCAAGTTAATCATAGGTTACAACAGAACAAATAAGACAAGAAACTCAGAGATGCTCAGTTTTGAATGTTGGTGAAAGAACACATCTCATTTTCTATCTTTTTAAAACTTCTACCATTTTTGCAATGGTTGGTGTAATTCTGTAAATTCTGTAGCCATGGAGCATCTATAGTGAAATAAGCCACTAACAATCATTTCAGTGTACCTGAGGGCCTATTTAAGACCAATGCTTTTTCAGAAACAGAGCAGAGAACCAGACCAAGCTGCATGAAAAAGGCAGTTTTCCTAACACTCACATTACCCACATGTACAGGTCTTCCTTCTTGGCACAATCCAACACGTAGCGAAGTTGGGATACCACTTCACTAGAATAGGGGCGAGTCCGCCAGGTTGATGTTCCAGAATAAGGACTTTCCAAAGGCCTTAAACTTGATCTGGCAGCTTATTGTCTCCAGAGGTGTGAATTAAATCTTCCCCCAGGTCAGTTTAATCCCTTGTGAAAAGAAACCTTCAATTATGATAAACTCTGCTAAATTATTTATGGTATCTCTTTGATATAATGAAGCTTTATTCAGCAGCAATACCTTTGTCTCAGGCTCACCCATGGAAGGGAATGGGGCAGCTGATCATGAAACTACAGTAAGCGTAGGCTTCTGGAGCAGAAACATTAAACAGGCTGGTTCCATTTTTCTCTTAGAGAAAAGAGAATCCTCTGTTGATTTCAGAGGAGTTAACATGAGAAAGAATCTAGCTCATAAAACTTAATTCTGCCCTGTTTTACACTGAGTATGGTGGTGTCAGAGAGGCAACCACGTTTATGTATGTATGAGTATGCCAGGGCAGCATTTCAGTTCCTGAGGTAGATTGCAGAGAGTCCTATAGTTCTGTTATTCTCACGTCACCTTTTACTGTCTTGTTTTCAACTGGTTCCTGAAAGCTGTAGAAATGAATTTGTCAAAAAGAAAAAAAAAATTAAAAACAAAATAGCGCAAGACTGGTGCTTTGGGATATCCAGTCTTAGAACCTGACCCAATAAAAAATATATATGTACATTCAACTTCCACACCATTAAAGCCAGACATTTTCTTTATAACAAAAGTTGGCCCTCAGTTGTAGTCAATACCGTAGAGGCACTTAGAGGGTAACAAAATCTCACAGGAAATTCTTTATATAAAGAGATTCAGAAATGAAAATACCATGCAGGTCACAGTCATTGGCACATAATGGTACAGTTAAGCCATTCATTTCTAATTAGGCCTGTGATCAGAAAATAGGCAATTTTGCTTTCTGCTTCTTGGTGTGTCCAACAATTTTGTCAGCCAAAAACTGTTAGCTGCTGAATTTTTAATGATCCTTTATTGGATAATAAGGTTTTGTTTTCATTTCTCTCAAACTTCTGGAGCCTCCGTTAGCAATTATATTAGGGAAAAGGTTTCCACAGTAGGTGGGCCCCACAGTCTGTCTAAACCATGGATTAACATTATGGAAAAAAATAAAAACCAGAGGGAAAAAAACAAAGAACACTTAAGAAAGGCAAGTTTGGGGTTTGGGTGTGTACAGAATTAAGTTACTTCATTACATAAATTAAGCAAACCAAATGAATACATTCAGTATGGTGAAACTTATATGAATCTGCTACTCTTTCGGTCGGCAAGACCCAGCCACCTAGTTGAAGTGGTCTTTAATTAATGGTAATATAAAACCATGCTTATTACTTCAGGAATAATATGAGGTTTTGACAGTAGAGCTGGTCAAATCCCTGGCAGGTGCATGCCTGGCTTAAAAGCTCCCTCTGTCCTACAGTGATGTTTTACTGACCTGTTCCAAGAACGCAGTCCTTTTGGTTTACAGCAGGAATTTACATGTCCACATTTAATTCAAGTCTGCTTCTCTCATCACCTCAGGAGTATTTTCTCTTCGAATCAAACCATTCTTTTCCTGTTCCTTTTCATTTCTGAGGCAAAGAGTTTCTTATCTGCTCAACAAGCTACATTTCTTCATTTCTTACATTCTTTGTTTTACGGGACAGCTTTGGGGCTTGTGGATAACCACTGCTTTGCTTTCTGGTGTCACATACCAGCCAGCATCTCTGGGATCTTTGAGACGGCAGATCAAGAAAGAGTGTCTGTTTTGGGCATCTGCCTGAGTGCTGAAAGTTGAATATAAATGAGTGCCTGAATGGTTCTCAGGTTGGAGAGACAAAATGAGTTACTGCAGAAGGAAAGAGGACAAAAAGAAGAGAATGCGAAGGAAAAAAAAATAGTTTGAATGCACTGAAAATAGGGAGATAGTGCAAGCCATAGAATAAAGGAGATTTTAAAAAGCAAAAAGAGCAGGGTTTGAATCGGAATTGTATTGCCAAGCTTCCAAATCTGTGCACATGTAGGAATGCAGACATAATATATGTGGGGTTCATAGAACCACCTATTTCCTGAGAAGCTCCCTGGCACTTTCTATTAAACACTCAGCCTCATATTGCTTTTAACTTTGTCAAACTTTAATGATTTCCTATATGGGTATGAAAAGGAATGATATATTGAAAAAAATCCAGCCACACCAGACCAGCTATTTGCATACATAAGGTAAAAGAACAATTTGTTTCACCACCATAAAAAATAATTTGGTAACCTTTCCTTTCTTGCAAAGACTCTGAAGCGGAGACTTAAAGGTCAGCATTATTGTTGACCATTTTGACAAGGATATGATTGCTGTTGCAACACCTGGACAAACATAGCCATGTCTCTGAAAAGTCTTTTTTTTTTTTTTAACCTACATTAATTCCTCCATTTCATCAGCCAAAATGTCTATAGATTTCAATCCCACAAAGCATCCTCGGACAGTGATACTTCCTAGAGATAAACTGTCTGCATATCCAGTAACCCCACAGAGCTCTTCTCCGACTTGATACTGGACTGCACTTTGCAAAGATAAATTAATTTTATGCGTCTTGCTAGTACTATCACAGTCACAACAATATGAAAAAAAAGAAAAAAAGCATATGAGGAAAACTGCCAATGGGGTGAGGTGTGAATAAAGTACATTGAGTAAGGTATTGGATCACTGTCTGAATAAGCAGAAGGAAAACCAACATTAAAAATCGCAAGAAAGAAGAATGGAATTATAGGCAGTTTTAAATCATCATTTCGTAAGTTAGTTTTGTTTTGTTTTGTTTTGTTTTCTTTGTCCTTACTAATCAGCTGTAAAATATTACTTAGTACATCTAATACGTTTATACAAGAAAGTAAATGCAAATGTATATACAGAGTCAATGCATATACAGGAGTACATGAGGGCACACACAGACATACCAGTTAAAAGAATGATTGAGGGTGATGCAATATAAGGATGCAGGATAAATTGTGCCTTCCTCATTTGTAATTGTGGTTCATCCTAACCATATGTTAAAGAACTACATAAGCCATTCAATTCAGTATATGCTGAATAGGTCACATTCAGTTTGCAACATACTCTGTGTTTGTGTTAACTTCACAGTCTGTCCAAAAGCATTTCCTTGGTTAGTGGAGCCCACCAAACTGACTCCAACATGATGGATGAAAAGAAGTTGTCCTGTCACGACACGGCCAATACAGCATATTCACTCAGCTGCAGGATACGTTCAGAGGAACGCTCAAAAGCTTTAAGCTACAAGAAGTGATGATAAGTGTCCGTGGCTTGCTACAAAATACACGTGTTGTGGGTTTTGGTACTCATATTTGAATAATCTATTCGATAGTACAGCCTACAGAAAGTCTTCCTAAAGAATCAAGTAACATAAGGCTTGGCTGCTGAAGAGCTGTATTTAACCTTCTGTGCAATCAGGAAATTTGAGATTGCCCTGGATCTCCTGCCCAGTGGCCTAAGGTTTTTTCACTTTTTGATTGTACTGGTCCACATTCTTTCAAGGCTCAGGCTTCTTCAGTTTCTGCTTCACCTGCTTTACCAGGGTAAACTTTTCTATCTGTGCTTTGCACTCCACATGCGACTTTAATAGGCTGCTAAGCTTGAAGCTCCAGATGGAAAGAGCTCAGTGAAATCAATGGGAAATATCTGTGTGCACCAAAGGCCAGATTTTGATCCATTGTGTTCGAGCAGAATGATCCTCATTAACCTAACAGATAAAGGCAGCAATGAGCGGCGCTTCTGTAATATCCATGAAATCACTATTTCATGATACCAGTGAAAGCCCAGGGAGGAGGTTTCTTGGTTGCAATAATTAATAATTTACAAAAAGCTTTAACTAAGCAAGACATTGCCCACCTGGAAATAGGAATGAAAGGATATTAATGAAGCTGCAATGCAGATGGTCATGTTGAAGGTGATGAAGAATTTATTAGGGAGACAGCCATCAGAGGCTGTGTAGTATATGAAGCATAAAACTGCTATAACTAATGACAGCAAGTAGTTTAGGCAAGTAATGGACAGCACAGCTACAAAAGGGAACATGGAGATACATTATTTAGTAATAAAGTTCTCATAAAAATGTGAAATATGAAGTAGAAAGATTAATATGATTGCACAAGCCATCTTAAATATCCATATCCAACTTCTCCCTTTTAAAAGAAGTAGAGTGAATTTATGCCCACACAGCAACACGTAAGTCATAGCACTTATTTACATAGTTTATGCAAACTACTACAGATCTATGGGCTTAATTTATTGAAATAATGTTTGAAAGTGGTTTAATTTATTGCATTAACAATAGAGCAGATGCTATATTTCTACCTGCCAAGTGATCCAAGAAGTGTAGGTCAGGTTATCAATCATCATATCATACTCCAGAAGATCCAGGGACCTGCAGGTTAGCGGCTGCTCTGCTTTAATAATTTCAGTCTTCCCTGAGATTGAGTAATAATCTTTTCTTTACTTCTCCACTGTCGGAATTAATCTTTGAACAAAACCTCGGTGAAAGAGCTGGCTGCAGAAGACAACACAAATAATAAACATTGCTTGAGATGCTGTGTCTCTAGCATTTTGTATGCAACTGGAGCCAGAAAATATTTTTATTAAACCATCTCTTATATGGCTTTCTTTTAGTAGAACCGAAGAAGTATTTTAGATTTTGCTAACATTGGCATGCGGAGGAGGTGAGTAGGGGGAAATTGCTGAGGATTCTGGGCTATTTTTAAAAGCTGTTTAAGCCTGATTTTCTCTCACCCATCTGAATTCATAATACATTAGGAAATGTGTCTTTAATGCATACATTGATCAAGCCACATAATTAGAGGAAGCCATTCTTTTTTTTTTCCAGTTCTTTTTAAAATGTATGAATGCTTATCCCAGACTAAAACCACTATACTTGAATGTGATTTTTTGGTCCAAAATAAAGTAGTGTTCTAGTGCAGATACTCTGTAATATAAGAAGGATTCCAAATTGCTGCACTTCAGTCCAAGGTATGAGTTTATCCTTCTCCCTGGATTAAAAGGAATAAATGATTCCAAAATATTCTTCACATTATCAAAAGGAGGGATTTTTGTGCATTTGCCCAAATTTATGCATAATACTTGTCTTAAGTGAAATTACACTAATGTGAGATTGGTACTGAATAAAACTCGAAAGTATTTTCTTAAGAACTTTGACCTGATCATTCATGTAGAAGGCCAGTTATTTTCTCAGCCACTCCTTTACTTGGTAAGGTTTTAATTATGTTATTTTCATGTCATAGAATTTTCTTATAAAGGGCTACTTTTGGAAATGGCATCAAGCACTGTGAAACACTGTTTGCATCTCTGGTTTCCTGAGACCCTTTTGGGAAGAAGCAGATACTGAATTGACATATTTTTGCTAGAGAATGGTAAAAATATGGGATGTGATAAGATGCTCTGTCAGAGTTTTCTCAGTCCTCCATTTCAATATGGAGAGTTAAAAATGGAGCTGTCTGCCAAGATTGAGGGTAAACCTTCTCTTCAGAGCACTCAATCACTGATACTAAACCAGCAATTAAGCAGTGAATACAGTATCTATATATGTATATAGATATCTAGATAAATAAATTTAGCTTCTCTGAGAATGTTGTTTTCCTGAAGGGTAAAGGTAGGAAGCTAATAATTGTAGCTTGCATTCAGAATCTTAAGCTTTGCCTAAAAATACAGATGATAGACTTTTGTAATGGTGGTTACAGAATGTATATATCTTAGTCTAAAGACTACCCCATGTGTGTTTGTTTTACAAAGAAAGGGAAAAACTACATTGAAAGTCATTTGCATAACTCAGAGACATACTGAATGAAATGTAAAGGGCTATTTTGAAATGTCAGCAGTAGTATTACACCCACCAGTTCTGGGTCACTTACTATTGAGAGACTTATAAAATCTTCCAATGGCTATTAGTATGAACAAATCTATAGCTTTTGTTGCTTTGGGGCACTTGTTTACAAGTCATAAAGCCTGCTATGAGGAATATTCCATTTTCTTTTTAAACTATTTATTTTCTTTCCTTCTTCCTCACTCTCTCACTCTCTTTCCTTCTTTTGGAGGGGTAAAAAGCTTAAAAAAATTAACCAACAGGGTGGATAATTTTCTTTTTCCATAGCACACTGAATTATTCTGCTACCTGGACGTAGTTTGTCATATTTAATGAAGGGGTTTTTTCAATCATAAATGAATAAAATTGTTCATTTAACTGTTACTGGAATTTTGCTCTTTCCCCTTGTGAGTGGTTTTGCTGGCCTTGTAATACTGTTTTGGCCAGTTGAAATCTCATGAGTTATGAGTGTTATTTCCTTACAATTGCACATATTTTCCATATTTCACACAAACCAATTATTTATCACACACATATACATGTGTTTCAAATTATTTTTAAATTAGTTCCTTCCTATTTTATACAGTTTTTAAATTACTCTCAATGTTTTGAATCTTAAAATAAATGATCTATTCAGCACTTATTAATGTTTTTCAAGATTTCATGGAATAGCTGCTGGTTTGTTTACAAAGAACACACTTTCTCACCCGTGCATCTTATCTTCATGTACCAAGGGATACTTGGGACTGCCTTCTCCCTTTCTCTCCTATGAATCATGCAAAGCCTGACCAGTATGGTAGAAATTGGGAATGCTTGAGGTTCAAGATATTCCTATCTTCATCATCCATTTCTGTTCTGCCAGATGGCAAAGGCTGAGCAGTTCCAAATGCCAGTACTGCAAACAGCGGGCATAAAAGAAAAATAATATATGGGTGACACCCTAAAGGGACATTTGTATATATAATATTTTACCTATTTAATATATTTTATAGGTGATGTTTTAAACTATATTAATATCATATATATATAAATGTTATATATTATTTCAATATATATTTATAACTATCCATCTAGCATTTGCTGAACTCTATATACACCCACAACTTTGCTGCTTTTTTCTAAACTCCCTCTAATTGGTCACCAATAATAATTTGTCCTCAGTATCCCAGAGGAGGGTGTATCAGGGCTGTAAACAGTAGGTTTATTACCTTTTTTGTTTTGTGATGTGCCACTTCCACGGATTCTGACTAGTATTGCATTGAACCTTAGTGCTGTCACTCTGCATTGCAAATTTGTGCCTATTTTTCTTTCCACAATCATTCACGAGCCCTTCTGCAGTGTTATTTCTTTCCAGGTTTCACTGTCTATGTGAATATTTGACTTTTGAATTATATTTCCCCTAGACAGATAAATGTTTTTTTTTTCCACATTGAATTTCATTTACTTGTTGTCTGTCCATATTTTAACCCTTCTAGCTCCATTTACAATTTCTTTTTTTTTTTCTCAGTTGTGACTGCAACACTTTCCAGTTTAGTACCATTGATGAATTGCATGAACAGACCTATTAGCCCACTTCAAAATCAATATGAAGGATGTTAAATGAAGTAGAACTTAAAACTAATTCCTGTCTTCCTTCACTAAGCTCCTCCCTTTTCAGTCTACAGCAATCTATGTTTTTCCTTGCTTTATGGTTCTGCAGTCACATTTCAAGCTGTGAATTAATTTGGAGAATAACATTTCATGAGACATTATGCCAAAGGTTTAACTAGAATTCAAGCTCCCACTGATTTTCTTTCAGCTATTATTTTGCACGTGCTCACAGCAAAATATTATCATCTTTCTCTCTCAAGGTGTCATCTTCAAACCTCAGTGCTGCTCTAGATCTTCAGGTTCTTGAAGATCAGGTTACACCTTTACGCTCTTGTTTCCCATAAGGAAAGTACTGCTTCAGTTGCAGACCACTTTCCTAGCGAGTGAAGGCAGTTACTCTGTCCTTCTCCATGAGGCAGCTTTTCTAAGTGGCAGATAATGCGAAGATGTGGAAAATTATTTCTCCTTTTTTCAGTTTATCTGTCTGCCACTCTCTCCTCTGCCTGCTCATATAACTTGAATGAAGTTGGCTTGAGGATTAAGAAGGGACCTGCTCTCTGGGATGGCTGAGTAACCAAACTCCCAGTGAGGTTTTTTTCTCTCAACATTTTTCCACTACATTTCTGCAATACAGAGAAAATCTTCAGAAAATAATTGCCAAAATCACTGTTCTTTTTCCCTTTTGAACTCTGCTTTCTTTACAGTGTTTTGGTAGTTACCCAGATTTCCATGCCACATCATTGATAATTGCCTGTGGCAGAGTAAATGAATCTCCTAATTGCCTTACTACCTGTTGGCTTGAACAATTTGTAAGTGTTCCACACTTTCAAGTACTCTTTTGTCTGTTCTTTATCAATTTATGTTTGAAAACGCCATCGTTTGCTTGCTATATGAGCTTTAGTTTGTATGCTTCTTGCTTAACAAAGATCTTTCAAAGGACAACTAAATTTCAATAATTTTTAACCATTACTAATGTCATCTTCTCTCCCTTTTTCTGAATGATATATTTTCTTTCAAGGATTTTTTCTTTCTCAGAATAATTTTAAAACCTTTTTCATTTCCTTAACTACTTTGGCATACAAGAAATGACACAGCTTAATTTTTATTGCCCAAATTTTCCTTCTACAAACTCTATTTTATGATGTAATCTTCATAAATTTGGGTTTATTCATCTTTTTCCATTTTTGCATTCTGAAGAAAAAAAAAATGTTTCAGAACATTTGACAAATCTTTTGAAAAAAAAAAACACCAGTATGTCTATTTCTTCTTCTTCGCAATCATCTTTCATAAATACAAATTATGTTGGTCCTTAATTAAAGTATGCTTAAAATAGGCTGCTCTTAAGGATGGCATGGTATCCTAATGGACATCATATCTCAGCCTATAGTGCTGCAGGTTGTGGTTGAACAACTCTTCCTTTTGACTTCATTAAGTGGAAAACCACCACAGACAGGCCTGTTTATGTTTTAGTCATAAAAAAATTCTTACTGAGAAAGAGAGAATTAGAAGGATGTAAAATGTAGATTAAAGAATACGCAATTGTAATTCACTAATATTGCATCTATGCTGACTTTACATTTTTGCTGTCCTTCTTGAATTTGGTTACAAATTTAAAGGTATGTTATAATATTCCCTTTAAAAGAACCACTCTTCTAGATACCACTTAGTCCTATTAGTACTATAGATATATTCCATCACTTTTGTATTTCTTTGTGTCCTTTTGATATTTTCTGTATCCTCAGTGATATTTAAATATAATAATTCTCCTCTTAGTCAGTGTTTTCTGTTTCCTAAATACTTCATCCTCTGTTTTATGCCAGTTACATGCTAGGCCATACTGAGGTTGTAGGGTTGAAAGCAGTGGATGAATTATAGAAACTTAAGAATAGAGCAATTTCATGAAGAAGATTCATCTCAGAATGGCTGGAGATAAGAAACAAGATAAAGGCAGTCTATGCTGCTTGTTATGTCTGTAAGGGACCTAAGACCAAGAAGGTGAATCGCATGTTAACAATAGGGAACTTACTTAGTCCTGCCCTTAAGGTGGCAAACCACCTTAGCACTTAAGAGAAGGAAACAATCTTTAAAAAAAAAAAAAAAAAAAAGGAAAGAAAGAAGAGGAAGAAGGATAAAATATGAGTAGAATAGTGAAGGTGTAATCTTGCTTTGCTTTTGGTATCAGATGTGGAATCTATGTGAGTTTCTAAGATGCTGAATTCTCTTTAATTATCACTGAAAGGTAGGCTAACATTGAGAAGGTGGTGAAGGTTATCAGAGAGATACTGACAGTGCTTGGAGCAAAGGATCTCAAAAAACTCCAAAGTTACCATGAAATTCTAAGAGCATTTTAGCTAAAATATCATCTAACAGGGAAACAAATAAACATACAAACAACAACAACAAAAAAATCTGACCTCTCTGGAAATACTCAGCACATAATTACAGCCATAATTACTGCCTAAACTGCGTAAGTGAGAGATAAGGCAAATGTTTAACATAAAGCCAACTTAAGAGTTGGAGCTGGTTTTAGAAACTGTATTATCAAAAGGTCAGAAGATTTTAAGGAAAAAAAAAAAGAAAACAGGAAGTTACATATCAGCCTTGAAAAAATAAAGCTCAAGGTAAATGGCATAAGCCTTTTCTTTGAATAGACAGTAGAGGTATTCACAGAATTGGTTCTTGTAAGGTCAATCAATATTGAAATATTGCACTTTCAGAAAATATGGGCAATCAATGTAAGGACACATGGAATTTTCTTTTAAAACATGAGATATATATAGTTGAAAAATCTAAATATTAAAAAATCCAGACATAATTTAAATAATTAAAAAGCAGTCTATCATAAGACATGCCATATTGGAAGGAAGGTGGCTGTCCATCAGAAGTGTATATAGACATAAAATATTTCAGAATGCATGCCGTATATATGACTGTGATGTGTCCATCATAGTGCTCGCATGTTCTTAGCCAGCTTTACAAGGGATTTTAAAATGAGAAAGGATCATCAGTCATCTATTCTGATTTCCTGCATGACAAAGGAGTAGCATTTTCAAAGTGCATACATAATTTAGAAACATATAGACTGTGGGGTTCTCGTTAGATCCCCGACTCCTACTGATTCCACATTTGATAAATGACATTGAGTATCTTAAATCTCTAAGGTCCAGATCCTCAAAGGCACTTTGGAAGCTAATTCCCCCTACAATCAAAGAAAATCAAACGCCTAAATGTCTTTGAGGACCTGGGCCTAACCCATTTTTGAAAAATTTGCCCTTTATGTCTCTCTTGATAAAGATAGGTGCTGTTAGATGAGGGGCCATTTTCATTTTCCTTCATAAGGAGGTGATAATGCAGGCACTTGTCTTTAAGCATTCATCCAGGAAGTGGATGACTTGGAATCAGCCCTCTCCTCTGTCTGAGGATATTCTAATTACATCTTCTGCCTCCCAAGAGGATGCCCTATGCAGTACTCTCTGCTAAGCCGTATTCTACACTATTCAAGAGCGGGTGCATTATCCACTGTCTTTCGCACAGCTAGCATGCAAAAAGCAAATTCAAGATTCAGTGGGTCAGAGAGAGAAGACAAACAGAAATATGACACACATTTGGAGGACCCTGGTCCCTGCCTGAGTTAATTCCTCGTCTATATTATTGATATATTATGGAAAATATAGCTCTGGATGTGGGAACAAGAGTTCTACCTGCTCCCACCTTCCAGGGAAGTGCCTTAGCCACTGGGCTGCTCTATGAAAGAGAACTAGTGCCAACACTAGCACCAGCACAGTCACAAGGACCTTCTCCTCTCCCTTTTTCACCTGTGCAAATCCTATTCCTTTTCTGAAAGAGAGTTTGAACACACCTTCAGGAGAGGATGTCCATGAATTTCCAGTAGGAGACCTGAGCAAGGCTCCTAAACCTTGAGGACAACTAAAATGTACTCTTTCTTAGAGCATTCCTCACTGTCTGCTGTCAGCTGTTGCTAACTTCAGGTGT
The DNA here is from genome assembly GCF_009769625.2 of Cygnus olor. Lineage (NCBI taxonomy): Eukaryota > Metazoa > Chordata > Aves > Anseriformes > Anatidae > Cygnus > Cygnus olor. Next base: position 129,882,504 of record NC_049170.1, read on the forward strand.
GTCTTTGCTAAATGAGTTGATTTTTTGATTCCCATTCTCAGGAACATTACCAACAGCCTCCACAGGGTGCCTAAGGACCAGGCTCCATTGTACAAGGAGGTATGTGGGCATTGCTGGCATTGCATCTAGCTTTTAAGATACCAAAATCCATTGTCAGATCCAGTTGTAAGGCACTAAATAACAGCTGCCCTTTCCAAAAGTGACCAGAAATGTGGGGTTAAGAATTATCAGAAGAATCCTGAAATGAAGTTAAGCTAAATGACTGTCATTGTTGGAGTGCAGGCAACAACTTTTCAAAGGTACAAGAGCATTGACACAGTTTAAAAATCTCTTCCTACAACTGTCCCAAAAGCTAAATACACCTTGTTTAGCAGGCAATGCATTCCTCTCTGTGATCAAGAGAAATGAGAAAAAAAACGAACAAGCTGCAAAATGTTCTGATTATTAAAACCCTAGATGGGAAGCTCCTTTGCCATTTTCCTTCTGCCAGAAGAGCACTAACATAGTCTGTTTAGAAAGATCAACAGTAGGCTTTAGGCAAGACATGTAAGGGGGCCACAGTAGGCCTGACCCTACAGTTATCCTATGATTTATAGTCTTCTTACAGCAATGTACTGTATTTGACACTGGCTAAGGGGTTAATCAGTTCTGAGCACTGGCTTGGTAATAGGGTCCTGCCCTCAGGGTCTATTCAATCAATCAGAGTTGTCCAATGCTGTAATGCCTCAGTTCTGTGTGTAGGCAGATGAGTGTGTTGTCTTTCAGCATCCTGGAGGTATACAGGCTTTGAGAATCTTAGTCGAAATTCCACCTAGATCAGGGCTGTCAAGATCATTCCACGGAGAGCACTGAGAATAAGAAGTGAGGTGACCATGTTGAAACAGGGGTCACCATCTTCTCTGAGGGCAGCCTGAAGCCTTGGACCTGCTGAGAATAGGAAGCTACAGCCATTTTGAAGGAGGAAAATGCTTGGCTACATCCTCTCTGGAAGGAGTTATTCTTCAGGCCTTGTTGGATAAGAAGTTTCCCATTTTGAAGAATACAAAAGGAAAATTACTATTAAGTAGAATACATTTCTTCTCAAAAACAGTCAAAAATCCAGAAGGCATAAGCTCAGGAGGAACACAAATCTGGGTTATTTTGGTAGAGAGTAGGGGGACTTGAGATGATATTCATATGCATAAAGGGAGATTAGGTCAGAAGCTGGAAGAAACTAGCTTGGGTGTTTCTGTTGTTCTGTTGTACGATATGGCAACCAGCTTAAAAAAAAAAAAATCATTCGCAATATATTGGTATAGTGCTTCTGTACAACTTTAACAGTTTCTAAAACAGATAAATTTCATTTAAAATAGGTGGAATTATCCCAGAAATGTGGGTTAAGATACATTCCAGAGATGTAAACTGCCTCTTTACCCACAAAAATTAGAAACCTAGAAAATCTAGGTTTATCCTCAAGAAAACTTTCACTTACCTTCCAATGATAGAAAAAAGGAACTCAAGCAATTGAACTAATGAAGCCTGGTTTCCCCCCAGTAGTGTGGTTTCTTTCTTAACCTCTTCCTCCTTTACATGCTGATAATCATGCCTGCCTCCCTCTGACATATCCATTGGACAAGACAGCAATGCATCTTCATCTGCAGACTCACCCATCTGCTTGTATGTCAAGCAGAACATGTAAGACCTCAGTTCTGTCTGCCTTACCTCTCTAAGGAGTCATGGATTTTCACAGAACTTGTGGGGAATCTTGAATATAAGGGGAATTTCCAGCAATATCGGGTACTTGCAGTGCTAGAGGTCCTTCCATCAACTACCTCCTCCAGATGACCTCCCAGAATAGCTGGTACTCATAAACCGAGTACCCCCAAAACGCACACATGCTTATAAAACTGACTATATACAAAATGCAATGCATTCCAACAGTGCATATGCTTTGTCCAAAACAGCCTGGCTACTGTGGAGAAGCAAGATGTTTCAGATGCAGTGGTGAAGGTAAGAGCTGCTATAAAGCATGGAGGGAAGGCACTTTACTAAAACCTTTTGTTAATAATCATTCCCAAAAATATCTGAAGAAAAATAATAGCTCTCTAAAGACAGCATTCTTTATTTACCCTAATTATAGTTCCGTATGAGATTACCCAGAAGCAGGTATCAGAGGAAAACTAAAGGACCTTTCTGTGGTAACGGTACATATGTGTGAGGTCAAGAGTTTTTCAAAAAGCTTCTGAAATACTCTCTGAGCAGGGGAGGAGTGGAAATGTGATCCTTCTCTCTGGGTGGTAAATAGGAGGTGTAGGAATTGTGTGTGTGGCATATGGGGGAAGGGGAGGAGGGATAAATGTTTCTGTTTAGACCTCAGCACAGCTTTCAGCAGCCAGTATTTCAAAACATAAATGGGAACACATTTGACACAACTGAATTGCTCTTTTTTTTTTTTTCTTCAATGACAAAAGATCACATCATTTATTTTGGCCAAAATAGTACTGATGATAGAAAGCTAGCATCTTCAGATTGAGTGTGGTATTTACCATTGGTTTCAATGGAGCCAGGTTAGAAAACCCATTCTTACTAAAATTTTAAGTTAACAAAATACACGTGAGAATCATGTATGTTTCAGAGATGGATCAAGTCACTTTAAAAATTTAGACTTACACAAGTGCATTTGCTTTTTTTCCTGAATAACTCAAACACAATGCAATATTATCTAGAAAGCCTCTGCATACGAATGACTGGACTGGATGCACTACTGATCTCTCGTGTGTTTTTTTTTTTTTGTTTTATTTATATGGGTATAACTCTTTCTTGGTGTTTTTTTGTTTGTTTGTTTGTTGTTTTGTTTTGTCCTACTCAAGTTGCTCTTTCTACAGCAAGTTGCTTGCGTTTAATAACATTCATTGACACTCAAAGACACTTAGAGTTGTGGGTGTCCATGGATGGAGAAGTGATTGTTTTGCATGTGTTGCCTTGCAACTTGCTTTACTTACAAATAAGAAAAATAACTTGCATGTGAAGGGGTAAAAAAATACCTACTTTTTGTCCACTATTGGTCATTTCTGGTGAAAATGCCAAACAAAATTTTAAATAGTATTAGATATGTCGGTAGGACTGTCATTTTTTTGTTTGTTTGTTGTTTTTGTTTGGGGAGGACAGAGGGAGAAGGGAATTTCTTCCTATACATATATATATTATTTTCTGTGAATGTTTAACAATTTAATGATTTTCTTCAGTTGCTGTTCACACTATTCACCACTGGAGGACAGGGGGAGCTTAGCTAAATTTCCATAACGAGCACAGAATTACTGGACACAACAGAGTCACATTAGATAATTAAGCAATATTTTGCAACTTTTCTATTGTTAATATCTTTAGGTGGATAATGTGTTAAATGCACTATGGACCCTTGAAATTCTGAGGTCACTTCAATAGTTGGTTTCTATGAAGAGAGGTAAGAGAATAATAGCAATATACCAATGTAGTTGCTTCCGGTTAAGCTCAAGATAACTCACTCACTGCTGAGAGACTGCAATTGCTTTTTGTGAATAAAATGGTCAAGGCATTATTAGCATCAAAATATTTCGGTCATCCTGTATGAGAAGAAATGACTGGGGGGGGTGGGGGAGGGACACTAAATGAAAAAAAACATGATTTCTGGACAATGCCATGCAGTTTTATTAATGCTCAGAAAAAAAAATTTGCAATATACATGACCAAATAGATATGTAATGGAGGTAGCATTTTTAACTTAGGATGCAGCATCTCGTTGACATCTCTTTCTTTGACATTGGCATTGTAATCAGCCACCAATGCTGCCATTTCAGCAGACAGTACAAAATTACCAGTCAAGAGAGAACAAAAGGAGGCAGTTGATCTTTTTATAAATGCTTTTAAATAATGTTACAATTCACAAAATGAATGCTCATGTGGTGCATCATGTAGTACAGCTCAGTACTGTGAAGCTTCCTTAACAAATAAAATATTTTTAAGCTAACTGCTCTTGTTAGTGGGTGATGGATAACTGGCCATGGTACTGACTGCAATGACAGTCCTGGAGAAAAACAAGCTTTCTCTTTATGTAGATCAGTTTGTGTTTGTTTTGGTTTCATACCTATCTTTTCTGTGTAAATACTTGAAATCTAAAGCTGCAATGACCCTTTGTGCATTTTGTTTGTCTGTCACAAAACCTCCGTTAAAAAAAAAAACATTTTAACAGCTTCTTCTTCAGCACACATCTGGGTATGAGAATATTGTGCATATGAATCTATGGTTTAATGAAAAACATTTATTACCAAAGAAACATGATTCTGTAATGAAAAAGTATTCCAGTACTTAAAAATTTTGTATCCAAAGATAAAATTTCCATGATTTTTTTTTTTTTTGGGGGGGGGGGAGTTTTAAAAATAGAAACTAATAATGACCTAAGATCTTCAAAAGCAACCAATAATTTGGAACACTTGATATTTTGTTGATTAAAATTACAATAATAAAGAGGGAACTGAATTTAGAAAGTACCGAGAGCTCTCCCTGCTGTACACGGTGTTTTTAATTGCAGCATGATAAGGTAACAGACACTATGATCCATGCAGAAAGCCATTCCAATAGTTAAGACAATGTAAATACGCTGCTGTTTTAGCTTTATGGTTAGTCATCAAGATGTCCTGAGTCATTGCAATAGTAGAAAATCTGTTAAGTGGAACTGGCCAAGAAATTCTCTCAAGTGCACTCTGGCCCACAGTTAAAGTGAGAAGCAAAATTCAATAGGTCTGTGTGAGCTTGACCTTGCAAACGCTCTTAAATCACAAATCGAGAGATCAGTTAACCCCTAAATGACACATATCAGTCAGACCTCTAGCGCTTCTCAAATACCTATAAGAACTTAAGCACTTCTTGCCCACATTGCAACACTTTGTTCTCCAGAAAAGGGCAGAAAACATAAAACCTACGCACCATTCTGAACATCAAAAGGAGGGGAAAAGCCTTCCTGGCCACTGCTAGTAGCCCTGAAACATATGTTACAAAAACTGTATGAAATCCTCCTTCCATTCCTCTTGAAATAAAAAACTAATTTAACACCCAAAGATTCTGTAAGAGAAGGTGATGGTAGAGCAGTGGTTTGGGAGCAAGCCAGACTGCTCAATCCTTGCAGGCTGGAGTCCAGATCCCCAAGCTGAGAGCATGCTGGGTCTCTCCTATGAGGCTGAGGGCTGCTCAATCAAGCTCCTCGCCAATGAAGTGTACAGCACCATTCACCTAACAGGACGCTAATATCTGAATTAATGGCAGCTGAAAGATCCTTCAGGCTCTGCTGGGGATGTTTAGCCAATCACCACTGATTACGATAGCAGCTTGGACACCCAGTGCACAGACACTTATATGAAGATACTTAAATGTAAGGGTTAATTTTGAGATCTGCTTCCATCTCTAAATGGAAAGGTAGAAAGTCGTGTTTGTTTGTTTTTTTCAAGAAAATACACTGCTGACCCTAGACGTATACTTTTAGAAATGCAAACAGAACTTGAAGTCACTGAGCTTGCAGTGTGTCCATTAAGATACTACAAATAATGAAGGACCAAGTGAAGATGCACGTTGCATAAGTGGCACCCACACGGACAACTACTCCCAAAAGCACAGCACAGAAACTCCTCTCTTTACTTACCAAAAAATTATGCCAGTCTCTAGCTACGATGCAGATAAACCCAATCTTTTGTACCTCTTGTATCATTTGGTAGACTTGGCAGTGCTAAGGTAATGGTTGGACTTGATGATCTTAGAGTTTTTTCCAATCTAAATGATTCTACGATTTGTCTCTCAGATATGCCATACATTAAACTCAAATGTTGTATAAATCCCTATGTTCCAAATTAGGCCTTTTAATATCTTTCCCACAGGCTGGGAAACGGTGACTACGTTATAGTCTGATAAGGAGCATAAGCCAGTGGTTGTAAAAGGCTTGCACAATCCTGCATCCTGATATAGATACATAGTATGTCTCTGTGTCTAGATTTTGCCAGCCATACTTAAGAACACCCTAAGTATTTGTCTTTTTTCTTGAATATACATTTCTCACAGGCTGGGACCCACCAATGAAGCTGAGGAACAAAGCATCCAACTAGGACACAGGCTATCAGCCAAAAAAAGGGCAAAGCATATGTATAAATTCAAGTAAATGTTTCACTGGATCTTTTTACTGCTTTAAGTTTTACTTAAGAGTTTGTTGGACTGAGTCCTCACTAAACTTACAATATCAAGTAGAAAAACAAAGCTACTCACAGCTACTCGAGAAGCTGAACAACCACAAGTGGGAAAGGCCAAAACCTAAGCATCAGCAGTTAGGAAGCTATTATTACCTTTAACACTGCTGGAAAAATTCATTCCAGACTGGTATTGGATTCTTACTCACACAAGAATAATGATTACATTAAGTTTCTTAATATTGTAGTCTTTGCATAAATGAAATGTAATGTTAAAATGTCACCTATCTGGAAAAAAAAAAATGACTTAGTGTATGTTAGAAAAGCATATTGACAGAATGATATTTCCTGCCTGAAATCAAAAAGAGATCTATGTTCCCATGGGAATTTTTAATATAACCGTAAGAAATAAATAGGCAATTGTAAGTTGGGGTGTGTGCAGGGGGGAACTTTTCAATAACGTTGTTGTTATTTTATTATTTTAGGTGAACTATTTTCAATGATAAAATCTTATTAAAAGAGGTGATTGGCAAGCAAAAGTGAGTCATTAGTTTGATAAGGTAATTTCTAGTTTTTCGATTTTTTTTTCTTTTTTCACTTTCCAGAATTTCCAACACAATTGCATTTTTATTTGTTTAAGAGCTGGAATAGCTTTAAGAAGGCTAAAAATTGGGGCTGCTTACCATGAAGCAATCCCTGTTTTCCTGTAGGGATTGGATGGTTTCCTCTGAAGTCCAGAGAAAATTTCCTAACATGCTACTACCTAGCTAGTTGTTTCAATTCTGAAGGTAATTAATTTTCTACTAAATGTTCATATAAAATATGTCATGTCCACAGAGCCAGAGCCTCTAGTGCCTGTAATTGCTTCCTGTGTATCTCCTCAGAGAAAATTCCATCAATTTTAGTGGCGTGAATCACCAGAGATTAATTCAGCTTGCTAGTGCAAACTCTTCATGCTGCTGCCTTCATAGAGTTGGTACTACGGTAAGAAAAATCCATGTGAATCTGACAGGGAGGTGGTTAAGGCTGGAACTGCTGGAGCTTTAGGGAGCTGTGTTGTCCTTCATTAGTTCTCTTCTGGGTATAAGCTGTGCTAGTGCCTTCTGCAGCTACACTGTCTGAGGAAGCAGCTTCTGTACAACAAATTCTATGTAGAGATCATTACAGAAGGCTTTCAAGACTGCACTGGAGGAGCAAACAATCGTCCTGGTCAAAAGTCCTCTGGGGCCCACAGCCCATGCTTATGGAAACAAGATGGAAAGAGTCTTCATGGGAAGTATCGATCTTGCACTATTCAGAGACGCCTTCTCAAGTATTCAAACACATACCACATCCTCCAACACAATTTCAATAAGCAGGTTAAACAAGAGCATGGCATTAGCTTGGCAATAGAAAAACACAAATCTTGGATGCATATTTATAGCATTCACATCCTTAACAGAAAAATAATGTTAGGTTTTAAGTGGTTTTGGAGGAATTCACTTATAAGGAAGGACCAGAAAACAAAATTGTAGTTAGCATCTATGCACTACTAAAGCTACCTTCTTGGTGTAAATCTCTGTACTCAGACATTTATAACTTGGAGAAGTTCCAGTCATTTGGACTTAATTTCACAGCTCAGATTCAAGCTAGCATTTCTTAGAGAAGTAGGAACAAAAGATATCAACCATTTCTGATCACAAGGTGAGGGGAATTATACTATTTTATCAGCTATGCCAAGCCTTTTGGAATTGGGGCTAAGCACACAGACTCTTATGGGGACTCTCAAGATGCTTCATATGCCACATCCCTTCTCTCCCACGTATATACTCAAACAAAATTAAAGCTGTTGTTGTTGTTGTTGTTGTTTTAATTTATTTATTGTTGTTGTGTGACCACAGCACATTTTGTAGCATCAGAGAGACAGAAGAGAGGAGGGTCACACTTCAGATCTTCTGACCAGATGTTGTTCGTGTATTTCACACGATATAGCTAGTCTGAAGACATAAGAGGGAATACTTGCATTTTGGTTATGTGTAAATATACATCAGGAAGAGTGGAAGAGTTTTGGAATGCTTGAATAAAAGGAGATGGATTGTTCTCATGAATTATAGTTAACCACCAGAAAGCAGGGCATTCTTGGGATAGGACATTCATAATTTAACTATTGCAAAAGCTGGAAGAAGAGTAAACTAAGAAGAAACAAAGGGGGGTCATTGAATGGTGTTTTGGAGACTTGATTTCTAACTTTGAAATCCACTGAAAAATTACTGTTCACATCAGGCTTTGCCACATTCTTGGCAAAAAGAGAAAGAAGCCTTGTGCTCCCAATGTAAAGGAGTCAATCCAAACACACAGGAAAGAGAGAAGGAGAAGAAGTGGCTAGGATAAATTAGAACAGATTCTGGAGGATGAAGGACAGACTGATGTTTGAGGACAGTCAGCCATGGGAGTCAGAAAACAGGAGTAATATTGGGTCTGGTTTCAAAAGATAGACCTGGGAAAGGATTCTGGGACTGTCTGAGCTGGTTTACAGGCTTATAATGGAAATGGAAAAATAAAAGCAAGTAAGAATCAGGGCAAAGGAGAACAGAGAACTGGATATTGGAATGAACTAGAATTGATTTATCATGGAGACTGGGAAAAAATGGACAAGGAGACAGAGATGGATATGAAAACCTGGGTAGTAGAGACTACAACCTAAGAAACTGCTATCTCTGCCTGTACCAGAGTCCCTACACGTACAAGGTACAAATAATGAGCAGAAAATTAGAGACTTTGAACCATACATGAAGCCAAATGATGAAATATTTTTCCATTATTCTAGAAGCATGATTTAGAGTGTTGTTCACCACAATAGTCAAAAAACTACAAAAGTCTTTTGACATCATAATGCTCGGTGCTACAATACTTAAAAGTTATATACTTGGTATATTCAAACAAGGAATTCACAAAGCTGAGTCAAACATCCAACTGTGTCTTACATTGTCTAGAAGAAAAATTGCATCTCTGGACTGGGATTCAAAGCAAGCAATATGTGGAACATGAAGACGCATGATCGCTCTCTGTCAGACAGCTTCAGTGTGCCTAAAGTGTCTTGCTTGGATTTAAACACCTGTTTCATGGCCACAGCTCCGTGTTCCAGGTGCAAGTGCCTGAAATCACTTCCTGCACTTAGATACCGGTTTGCTCCCAGGATAGTTTAAGTATTTGGCCTTAGGAAAACATGAGAAATAAAAGAAACTGCAGGACTAGAACCCATATGACACTTGCTGGCCAAATGCCCGAACAACTATTTACAGGGCCAGGCTCCTTACTATCTGGTCTGATGAGATTTCTCTTTCTGGCTCTAATACATCTCAGTGTTAATAGAAGGAGAAGCTCAGTCTTGGTCAGATCACTCCAGGGAGTGTTGGTACAGATGCCCTCCTATAATACAAAAGCTGGAAGTAAAAATCTTCTTACAGTGAGGAGCTAGATCAAAGAGGTCCTTTGGCAAACAACTGAATTACTAGGCCATCAGGCAAATGTGGTCGGCAGCATCTACTTCCCCCTGCACCCATGCAGTCAGAAGATACGACCTCAGTGAGTCTAACTAGCTGCTCATCTCCAGGGTCTGACATATGTTTCTGCCTCAGAATCCATATATTTAAGTATCTCATACACCCCAGAATACTGAATAAAGTTTTCCTGAACTTAAACTATCAATTTCAGCTGCAAAGTTACCTGTTTAAATTGATCCTGTTGATCTGACTCAACCTCTGGAAAAAAAAATATATATGACCGCATCATTAAGTGCATTGTCCTACCTACATTTTGTATGACAAAAAGTTGCATATGCAGCCTTAACTGCATTTTTGACTTTTGAATACTTGTGTCTTCTATTGCAAAAGAGAAATATGATGTAATGCAGTAGGTTAGATAGCTGAAAACGTAGCAGCAGTCTATTTAAATGACATTAATATCAAAGACATATAGGAATAACTTTATACAGTACCTGTGCAATGAGGACTAATAGAATGAAATAAAGAAAAGAGAAAATTTGGAGAAAAAGCACCCTGAGCATTAAAACTATTAGATTGCTGAATAATTTACCAATTTCCCATAGGTGTTTCATTGCATTTTTATAAAAATTCCAGTCAAATGCAAATGATCTAGAATCACAGAATATCCCGAGTTGGAAGGGATCCATAAGGATCACTGAGTCCAACTCCTGGACTCAATCTGTACCAAATGTTCCTGAATTAAAGAGAAAAGAATACTATTTCTTTTCCACTTAGGCATCTACTTTCTGTTCTGGTGGTTTAAATAATAATGAGGGGTAATTTCTTAATTTATTTACAGTGACACAAATCTGCAGGACTTTAGAAGCAGAATCCAATTTTGCAAGGTGCTGAGATCCTTCTCTCCAGCTCTACGTATGTACACATAGATTAAAAAAGATTTTTTTTTTCTTTTTTTGTTCTTCACCATATTTATGATTACAGTTCAAAGTCAGTCCAGTGCACAACTGTGTAATAGTAATACTAATTTCTTGGCTTAGTAATAGCAAAAATCACATGGAAATGTAACATGAAGATCAAACCAAGACTCTCTCTCTGCTGGAGATACTATTTAACTAGAAGATACCGTGATTCATACAGTTTTCTACAAATAAGAAAGAAGTTGCTAAGTAAATAAATGCAAAAATAGAATCAGTGACATTCAGGGCTATACATAGTTTCAGAAAGTTCAGCTGGATCTAGATAACTGCTGAAAATTGTGGTGAACAAGTCTCCACTAAAGACCAGCTTCATTCAGATCATTTTTTCCAATAAAAATATTAATCAACAACCACTCCCATTGTGGCTAAATATTTGTCAAAATTTGGGGGGTTGTTGACTGCATATCCCATCAGATTCAGATCTCAGCTGAAAAGCATATTTCCTGTGCATCCAGGTATTATTTGAGATAAAGCATTTTTACATTAAAGGATATTTAATTTTTTTAGGAAAGCAAAGGAATTATTGATTCTTCTCCATAATTACTTTATTTTAAAAAGGCATGGCATGTGGTAGCCAAAATCTTGGTGTAGAACCAAGGTATACTGCAACAGTATACCTTTGAAATCCTTATTTGTATATGTCGTCCCAATAAATATTAATTGAGCACACTGGTAAGTATATGGTCCATTTTGGTATTTACCTAGATCTACTGTTTGTGTAGGTAGGCAAAATCAACTTGAAGACCTAATTTTGTTTAAGTCCGAAGGTTCCATAGTTGCCTTAAATATGGCAATATCTTAGGACTCAGTTTGGAATTCAATGGTTTCAAATCTGAGTTCATTTGCTCCCATGTCAGTGGGTGTAGTCAAATACAGACCTAAGACTGTATGCAGCTAAGCTGGAAGATCTGTGGGAGCTTGCAGCCACTTAGTTAAATTGGATATTACATATTCAAGGCATTTTTAGTTAAAACAAGTATTTGTAGGAAAGAATAGGTTAAATTCTTGTCCTGCACATGCAGCCAGAACAAAGGGAGTTATGTTGATATAAATCTGACTCAAAACATTAAAAATACTGAGCTTTTAAGCACAGTAGCTCTGCTATAAACTTAACATTTTGCAATAAGATTACTGAAGATACAAGAAATAAAACCCATCTTTCCAGTCAGTTGCTGCATTTGGGATTTTAAACAGGCTCTTGACAGTCAGATTACTGGTATAATAGGTAGCCTTCCTGCATGCTGTATTGCACCGGATGTGTAAATTTTCTGTCATTTCATTCCCATGAATGAAGTTGCATGCAACAGTGTTGCATACATATATTTGACGAGAGAAGTTGGGTCATAGGGATAATCAACCAGACACGTAGATCATTTGAAAGGTCCTTAACTTTTCTTATTTTTCCCTCTATTTCATAGTGAAAACCAGTGAGGGACTAGCTGGCACCACCTCAGAGTACATTGTGGTTTGTTTCCTCATTATGGAAATTTGTGGTTAACTTTGCATTTTGTTTTTTTTTTCAACATTGTCTCATTGTTCTCTCTCCTTATGCTTAGAAGTATCTTGTTCAAAAAGAAAAGATACTATTTCCCTGTAGAAATAAACCCTGGCCCACTCATGAAGAGAACTATTCATAATATAGGGTTAGAATTAATCTGAAAAATGCCCATCTGTGTTACAGAAAAGACCTCTGATTCATGAAACTATACTGAATGCCAGTTAAGCCTTCTGAAAGAGCCAATGTTTTACTGTTACAAAGTTTAGACAAACATTTGCTCCCCCCTAAGCATTAGTCTGGACATTTAGAGGGGTACTCATATTATGGCAGCTAATTTAGACACTTACAACTATTCTATTTATCAGTTTCCAAAGGTTTCAATCTAGTCAATAGGGAGAAATAGAGTCCTACAAGGGCTAAAACCAACTACAGGGCTATGTATCTCTCTTCTCCCTGTTTGGAAAGTAGTTAACAGCACTGCTAGGGATGCTTGGAAACTAGAGAGAAGAATCACACTGTTTTACTACAATAATATTATTCATTCAAGCTTCTCTGCCTCTTGTCCAAATAAGTGTTTCTTTCATTCCTCTTTTGCCATCATATCAGAAGGAAACTCAGAAAGATTCATGGAGGGCAAGTGCTGTGTCATGAAGTGAAAGGAAACAGATGGTCACCCATGACCTGAACAGTAACACTGCAAATAAGCAGTCAGGGCTGAACATCTGCACTCTGGTTTCTATAAGCAATGGAAGAGACAGGGTTCTTTGCTCAGCTTCATCTCAAAGTTTTTCATAGGTTTTACTTTATATTTTATTTATTTGTAGATTAACATATTTATTTGCAGACTAAACTTTGGCTTCCATTTTACAAATATGTAAGCCTACAGAAATTTGAATGGAGTTTCATCCATATGAATAAAAGGCCGAATTTGGGCCCTGAGATGAACTCTGTTTATGCATGTGTCTGTGTGTTTGTTTCTGTGTCTGTGTATAAACACACATGAAAATCCTGGCCTAAATCATGAACTGAAACAGAATGTCAAGCATTAAAAACAGAAGCTCACATGGCAAGCCAAAGAGGATCATAATCACCATGGCTTATACATGGACGATGGTGTATCCCAAAGATACTTTCATTATCACTGTGCTTCCTCGAAGATAACAGGTCTATCAATCTCAGAATCTTCATTATACCATTCCATTATTAATTTAGAATTGCTTTGAGTCCTTTGCTTTATATCTCTTGCAAGAAATATGCCTTTGCTCAAAGTGGTAAGTTCTTCTGATCAATATATAAATTAGCTTACTTGGAGTTGGCAATTTGCCTTATACAAACAGTAGAAATATCACGTATCATAACAGTGATTCCTCTTAACAGTACCTCTTTTCACAGAGCAAGCAGTTTGGTTCTTTTGTTTGGTCTTTTATTTAAATAGAACAAACAAAACAAAACAAAAAGTGACACTAAGAAGATAAGAAACTAGCTACAATAGAATCTGCCAAAATATTAATCAGTAATTGCTTCTGCTTCATTGGTCTCATTTTCAATGACTCAATTTTCTGTTCAGTACTGTAGTTGCACTCGAAGCAATTATAGTTCATCATCAGACACATCATCTACCTGGACTTCTGCAAAGTATTTGACACTGTCCCACATGATATCCTCATCTCTAAATTGGAAAGACTTGGATTTCACAGATGGACCACTTGATGGGTAAGGAATTGGCTGGATGGTCGCACTCAAAGAGTTGTGGTCAATGGTTCAATGTCCAGGTGGAGATCAGTAACAAGTGGTCTTCCTCAGGGCTCAGTTTGTGGACCGGCGCTGTTTAACAGAACTGTAACATAAAATCATAGAATCATAGAACAGCTTGGGTTGGAAGGGACCTTAAAGATCATCTAGTTCCAATCCCCCTACCATGGGCAGGGAGGCCACCTACTAGATGGGGGTGGCCTAACAAAGGTTAAAAAGGTTAGGAACCTGCCTAACAAAGGTTAACATCTTTGTCAGTGACAAGGACAATGGGATTGAGTGCACCCTCAGCAAGTTTTCCAGTGACACCAAGCTGTGTGGTGCAGCTGACACACTGGAGGGAAGGGATGCCATCCAAAGGGACCTGGGCAGGCTTGAGAGCTGGGCCTGTGCAAACCTCATGGAGTTCAGTAAGGCCAAGTGCAAGGTCCTGCATCTGGGCTGGGACCATCCCAAGCACAAATACAGGCTGGGTGGAGAATGGATTGAGAGCAGCCCTGAGGAGAAGGACCTGGGGGTGCTGGTTGATGAGAAGCTCAGCATGAGTCGGCAATGTGCGCTTGCAGCCCAGAAAGCCAACCGTATCCTGGGCTGCATCAAAGGCAGCGTGGTCAGCAGGGTGAAGGAGGTGATTCTCCCCCTCTGCTCTGCTCTCATGACAACCCACCCAGAGTGCTGTGCTTAGTTCTGGGGCCCCCAAGACAGAAAGCACATGGACCTATTAGAGCAAGTCCAGAGGAGGGCCACGAGGATGATCAGAGGGCTGGAGCTCCTCTCCTATGAACACAGGCTGAGGGAGTTGGGGTTGTGCAGCCTGGAGAAGAGAAGGCTCTGGGGAGACCTTACAGCGGCCTTCCAGTGCCTAAATGGGGCCTACAGGAAACCAGGGAGGGACTCCTTGTCAAGGGGTGTAGTAATCGGATAAGGGGGAATGGCTTTAAAAGAAAAGATGGTAAATTTAGACTAGATATAAGGAAGAAATTCTATACCATGAGGGTGGGGAGGCACTGGAATAGGTTGCCCAGAGAAGTTGTGGATGCCCCATCCCTGGAAGTGTTCAAGGCCAGGTTGGATGGGGCTTTGGGCAACCTGGTCTGGTGGGAGGTGTCCCTGCCCTTGGCAGGGGGGTGGAACTAGATGGGCTTTAAGGTCCCCTCCAGCCCAAAAAAAAAAAGCACTGCTGGTTTTACAGTGGGTAACATTCAGCATGTGTTAACAATGTCAACCTATTGCAAAAAGGGAAGCACCATACTAGGATCTATAAATAGAATCGCAACCCGCAAAAACTCAAAAATTAGTCCTTTAACTCCACTCAGAACTGGTAAGTCTGAGTTGGTGTCCAGTCATGGGCTCTGTGCCTCAAAAAATTGCAGACTAAGTGGAAACTGGAAGAGAATGAGAAGAATCAGATGTCTAGAAAACAATACCTATGAGGAAAGATTGAAGACATTTAGTTGCTTACACTGAAGAAAAGATCAAAGTAAAAGTATGATGACATATGAGACATTAGGTAAACAGGAGAATAGTCACATACATCTTCCATTTCCACCACCATGCAGTGATATTTTCAAAAATCTAAATGAACCAGGTAAACTCTCATTTTTAGCCATAATTCAGATACTGTGGTCAGTGAACACCCCTAGTGATTGAAGTACTGCTTGTCTAGTTATGTATTTGAAGCCTAAATCATTAAAATTAAACTTTTTAAACTGTATTTGGTTGTGTCAGAGCTCCAGACAAACTCATTTCCCAAACCTGTCTGCACTTACTAGTACAATCACAGGAGAATGGCAATTAATGAGTAAAACCCTCTCTTAAAATACAAGGATTT
Source organism: Cygnus olor (assembly GCF_009769625.2). Taxonomy (NCBI): domain Eukaryota; kingdom Metazoa; phylum Chordata; class Aves; order Anseriformes; family Anatidae; genus Cygnus; species Cygnus olor. The sequence goes on from NC_049170.1 coordinate 129,898,232, forward strand.
GATAGAAGGATTAGGTATGAAAACAGTATAAGCAGAAAGGTACCACAGCAACAAAAGATCATGGAGAATTAAGCTGAAAGGATAATATCAGCTGCAGTGTGATTTCATTCTGATTTGCTGTCAGAAAGTATGGCTCTATGCCTGAACTACATACTAATGCTGAACAGCAACTTCAGTAACCTTATGGGGAAATCTGGAAACTTCTGCAGGATTTAACAAATCCCAGGTAATAGCACTTCTGAAGGAATTGTTCAGGGAGATCTCAGGGATTTGATGTGAACCACCAGTCTCCAGTCACTTGGAACCAGTACTCATAACCATGACAGATGCTACAAGTTCCTGAACCATAATCCTTCCACTTAGCTCTCTATATTCTTGATAGGAATGAAAATGTATTTTGGTTTGACCTAGATAATTCTATATTACATCTGAACAATGCTACTACACTTGAATAAAGAGCAGTGATTTTTAATGAAGTATATAAATGAATAGGGATGGCTAAAGTGCTCATATATTATTGTGACAGAGGCCAATATAATACGTTAGACAGACAAATGTATCAAATTTTACATCATCAGATCCATCATATTCATGAATTTGGAATTTGTCTTTTTTAATGCACAAACATCAAAAAGAGTGGAACATATGAAGGTTCACAAACACAATTTATAATACAAACTGTAATCACACCAGATTGGACAAGGTTAGCCTTGGAAGGAAGAAGAAATGTATGACAGCAGGGAGGATTCATCTGATCAAATGTAGCCTCCTACAGTGTAAATCTGATCTAAGCTGGATTACCCTTCTTGCAAGTAGAGAAAAACAAGTACACATAGGGTGTTATTCCTCACATCTTATTTAGTATAGGTCAGATTAATTATGTCATGCAGTGCCTTTGTCTTCCTTTAGACTATAAATGGAGCCTAGGAAAAGTAGTTCAAATGTAGACAGCCAGACTGCAGCCTTCTAAGGTGATGTGAGATGAATTCCACTCTTATCAACCAACTAGAGTCACGCAGAAAAAGGGAACCAAAAGAAAAAAAGTTAAGCAAGAAGCTAATATTTTTCTTGTAAAGTTTTCAGATGAAACATTTGACAAAAACATACACCTGCAAATAGCAAAATATGATTAGATTTATTCTTTAACGAGCTTTCTAAAAATATTTTAATTTCTTTTTCATCCCACTTTAGTTTAACCATTTATTGTGGTTTTTTTTTCCTCTTTTGCCAAGTGGATCCAATGGAGATAGAAAACAAAGATTTGGTACTAATGAGAGGCTAAAAATACAGCTATGGACTCAACTCCATCTTGGTGTGTCTTTGTTGACTTCAGTAGAATTCCGCAAAATGAATTTGACCTTGGATGTTTTCAATCAGTGTGTTCCAAATGAGAAAAAATTGTTGTTAGTAAAGACCAAAGAGGGAAATAAATCAAAGACACAAAGGGCAGTCAGTCGTCCAATTCTCTCTGATTCTCAGTGGGAATTGGGTGCTTAACAGCCCTTAGTATCCTTGAAAATCTCCTCTTGGGATTTGAAAATGAAAAGAAATGGGTGACCTCTTTTACCTTCCAAAAATTGCTCAGTGAGAAGTTAGGCCTTTCTGTTGTTTTCTGGGAAAAGTGAGCGAGGGGGTTAGGCTGAATAATTGTTGATAAATAAAATTTTCCTGTAGTCGATTAATCTAGCAAGTAATGAGAGTGTGTGTGTGTGTGTGTTGGGGGTGGGGGGAAAGTGTTTGCTTGTTTCAGTTTTCAAAATGTGATTTTGAGACAGTTTGCTTTCCTTTGAGCAGATAAAATTTTAAATAAATAAATAAATAACTATGCCTAGACCAAAATAGTTCAGGTACTGAAAGGAGTATGTAAAGTATGTAAGTATATAAGCCTATACTTTTGCTGGATTATATATGTATTAACTGAAAAGAGCATCAGCCCAGAGGACTATGTCTCTCCCTTCTCATTCACACATTAGATCCTCTGCTTATTTTAATCAACCAAATTGAAATTAAGACAACAAATGTACGTAATTTTCCTTCGCATGTGGTGTGGGAGATAGGAGAGAAAAAACACTGATATATATGGACAAAAGTTTAAGATTAAAACATGAATCTCTTTCCAGTTGTGATGATGAGCTGGGGGTTGCAATGAATTCAAGTCTCTGGACCCTTTGCCTTAACCCAATCATCCATATAGCAAATTACCTGGAATTATTAGATTGCAGAATTGTACCCATCGGCCCCTTACCCATTGAGCAGGAGGTGCTAGAAATTCTGCCGCTGCTTCAGTAGGAAAGAAAAGAGTAGCTAACATTATACAGGATGTTTCTGTTCTGCAGCAAGTGCCAGGAAGGCTGCAGCGTCTAATCCCTGCGAGGGAGTTCCCCTGTCCTTCCTCTTCTTTAAATGCATTTGATTGAAAGCTTTTTACTCATTCCTTGCACAAAAAGGAAGGTAAACACAGCTGTAGGATTTTAATGGCCTGAAGATAAGTGCACATATTTTTGTTGTTTTGGTATTGCAGACTGTTGACTGAATTTCAAAGAAAGCAGTAACAACAGAACAGTGAGGAATTGTACTGACTCAGGAGAGACATTAATATTCAGACCATTCTACCAAATATGCTTGGGAATATTTTCAAGTATAATAAATTCACCACAAACTCCTGAATTACTATACATTGTATGCTACCATAGGCAGCTGGTGAAATCTAAGGTAACTGACCAAAAGCACAGATACATACTTTATAAATGATTCAGGCCTCAAGATCCCTTTGACTAAGTGAGAAGATGCAGCCAGGTATAAAATGAATAGAGGGGCAATGGCCTTTGTTAAAACAATATAAATGAACACAATCATGACATGGTTATGGCATGTGACTATAGTCAGAGCATGCTGTACATATCTGAAGTCATTATGTGCATTGAGTGCATTGTGTGAATGCTGACAATGAAGAAAAGAAATTATTTAAGGTCTGTGAGCCTATTCTGTTTTAAAGACCATTTAGCTCCTCACAGTCAGACTACAGCTTGTAGCTAGCATTTGTAATTCTGGGTGACAGAAAACTAAGCCTGCCACCATACAGACACTTGGAGATGCTGTAGAAGTGCACCTACCCCACAACAAAGAGACGAAAAATAGACAGGCTGCTGAAACAGACTGGATAGAAGGTTGCAGAGGAACTAAGCCATAATTCACCATGTATATGTGCAGGTAGCTGTAGTGCTTGATTTATCTCTCAGTGCAAGGTTTTTCTATACTCCTCTACCCTTCTCCTAAGGCTGTGAAACAAAGGATCTTCCCCACAGCCACTACCCAGACACTTTCACAGTATCAAAGGAATCACTTGCTGAAATTTTCTTCTGAAAGATGAGCAAAATCTTTTTTGCATTGACTTCTCCTTTTTCTATTGGAACTCCAGTTCTGAAGAGCTACTTGACTCCCAAAGATAATGGATCTCTAAACATGCAGGAAAACAATTCTACTCTTTTTTCCTGGAAAGCATCCAGGCCTATTAGAGAAGTACTCCAGCTGCAGCAAAATCAGGTGCAAGCGTAGTACAGGTTGTTTACTGCTTAGATCTGATTATGCCATTAATCTTCTTGTTCAATCCACCTCATCAGAATATGCAAAAACTATTTTACAAAAAGAATAAACAATAGGTGACAAATTGCAGGAGAACAAGTAATTATAAACCTGACAGCTGACTCCTTCTGGATGCTACCTCACGGTTCCGCAGTGAATGATCAAGTAGAAAACATTTACACTTCCTAACATGAAGGAGGATGTCCTGTCTGACCGATACAGCACCCTATTTTGCAATGTAAAGGGTCACCTATCCTGAAAAAACTGAGCTTATGATGGTTGTTCATTCTGGGACTGCCTGCAGTTTCAGTGACAATATTACTCACCCACACACAGCTACTTCCATATCTCGGTCTCATAAAATAATATACATAGCAAGCAGAGCATGGACCAAAGCAATGAATAGCTGAGTAAACCTCCATTCAGTTGCAACCCATCTACGTTATTCATTGTCTGTTATTCAAAGTATACGTTTAATCTGCACGTAGAATTACTGCCAATTGTAAATAAATGGAGTAACCATTCATACAAATGACTGATCAGACATATTTATGCATATGCTTAAATTAAGTGCCTGCATCTCTGTCTGTATGAATCAGATGCCACTGTATTCAAGAATTTTGCACATACAATTGCACAACTAAAAAGTGTGGAGAAAAGGAAGGTTTAAAATGCAATAAGAGAGAAAGAAAAACTGCTTTAAACATAAAAACAGCATTTCAGGAGTGCATCATTCTAGTGTATTTAATTACAGGCAATACTGGAAGCAGTATCTGATTAGCTGGGTACTTGGGGCCTCAAATTTCTCATGATGTTTTCAGCAAAGGGATTCACAAATATCTATCATAGCTTGCCTGGACTATAAACAGAAGGAAAAAAAAAAAAAAAAAAAGCAAGCACAGAAATTTGAGCACTTTCAAAATAATAATCCTTGTATACAGGGCTTCAACATTCTTGAACAATTTGGAACATAAAAAAATCCTTACTCTGTGAAACTGAAAATCTTCATGAAAACCTTAACTGCAGTCTTACGACTGCTTCACCACAGTGGAGTCAGTACCCAGAAAAAAAACAGATGATTCTCGGATGGCTTTTGCAGCCCTGACTTGGTTCTCCAGAATGAGACAGCTGCATTTACAAGGAACCCTCCCTTTGTCTGGCACGCTGTCTTTCCTTCCAAATCCTGAACGCAATGGCATTGAAACACAAAATCCGTGATCAGATTAATTGCACAAAATCATCCGAGTGCACTGGTTTTCCAGGGGCATCGTGGTGACAGGGTAGCTGGAATTCCCAAATTCCACAGGTAGGAATACTCCAGCAGCTGAAATTCCTAGTGCTGTGTCTGACATGGATTTCACCAGCAGACTCAGACAAGTGGCTCTAACATAAAGAGGAAAGCCTGACTGAAAACACATCGGGCCTTTGGAGAAAATTTGGATTTTGACCCAAGTTTTGTGTCTGGTCCCAGTCTATACTGGGGAGAATCAAATCATGACCCGACTTTTGGGCAAATCCCCAGCTGGCTTTTCCAGTGACAGTTCTGGCTCAGCCCTAATCCATTTTCTAGCTTTGGAGCTATAGCAATGCTCTCTATTTCAGGCCCAGCCAAACAAGACTAAATTTAGTCAGAAATATGCAGAAAAGTCTTCCTCTTCCAAGCACATTTTAACATAAAGAAACATTAGATAATATCGTAACAAATTGGATATTATTTAACTCAAATCCCTTACAGTACACTTTCAAGACATAGCTAGCAGCATTATCTCTTCTAATGAAATGGTTTTCTGAGAGTTCGATATACAAAGAATTAGAAACACCAACTGCATTGACATCAGTGCGTGAATGACAAGTAATGACAGTTAAAGAGTCTCTCTCACAATAATCATGCTAACTTCCTTTGGAGAGCATTCCTTTAACTTTAATTGAGATGTAGTAGTTAGTTAAAAGAGATGTAAGTTCTTAGGAACAATGCGAATATGTCCTATTATTCTGAGTTATAAACTATCTACAGTTTGTTCTGAAGAGATCTTATGACTATGAAGAGTTCATAAGCAGAATTTTTATTACAGTTTATATATTTTCAAAGATTAAGGTGTACAGTAACTACTTTATTTACCAAGTCTTCTAGTAGAGGGGCAAACGTAATAATAGCAATTAAAATGGAAAACAGCAGGAACACTGAGCACAGCAGTCTGGTTACAATGGAATTCCTGCTGGTAGAACAACAGGAACACATCAAACAAGAAGCAGCACTGAAGAGAAAAGAAGCCAGCAAAAATAATGCTTTTAAATTATAAACAGAAATGGACAACCTTCTCTTTAAACAATGTAAAAAGGGTGAATATAAAATTCAGTTACATGAAATAGGCAGAAAGCAACTATGAATAGAAACCCTTAGACAAGTTATTATAGAATGAGGGCTGTTTGCTGCATGGTTGTCAGTGAAAATGTATTGCTCTTATATTCCTTTCAAAATTAAAATGCTGCATCTGGGGACAGCTGTTGACTGATAAGGAAGGACTGCCTGGATTTCAGTGACATTTCTCTGCAACAGCATGTGGAAATTAATTTAGTTAAAGGGAAGACATGAAAATAAAACTGAAATAGAATGGATTTAAAGATGCTTTTTTTCCAAAACTTGGAGTTTATTGTTATTGTTGTTGCTGTTATTATTATTATTACTATTATTATTATTATTTAGCTTTTATTTCCCTTCAGTTTCTGGTGCTGAAATGTGTTTCTTTCAGATGATTCCCTCCTGTTTGCAAATGTGAATAACTGAAATGTAATGACAGTTGTGAGCATTAGGAAAAGTATTCTATACATATTTTGATTGAACATTTTACATTCCGTATCCTATTTTTAAAGGCTTTATATAAGTTGAGTGAATATCAGCCAATACAAGATTTGTCTGGAAATGGACCAATAGCCAAACCTTTGCTGTCATTTGTGCACAATGCCTTGGGATTTAATGGAATAGAATACCTGCTGTATATAAAAATTCTCAATTTACAACAAAATGAGATCAGGCTTTTTTTTTTTTTTTTCCTTTTTTTTTTTTCCCTGCCCAGAATCAGAAAGAAAACCATAAACAAACCAATTCCCTATATGCTATATTGGATGATGGTTCTCATGCATCCATATTTGGGGGTATTTTCCTGGAAAAAAAAAAAACGCTTCTCTGTTTGTTTTATCTCACTGAAATTCAGTATCTCTTGCTTGGGAATAATCTCATTAAATATTGCCTAACATTCTGTGGGAATAAGGGTTTATTCCCATCATTCCCAGAGGAAATCTTAATTATAGGTTGCCATGAGAAGCTGAATTATTAAGACAGTCATCACTTTACAGTTCTGCAACTTTCCAATTTTAGTTATACCACAAAAGGTGGTTCATCTAGATGCAGCAAATGCCTGAAAAAGTATCCACAGATCAACAATCTATTATTTAACAGAGAAGGCAGTACACTTTTTTCCCACTCAGGAGCAGAGCTCAAAAATACAGCTACTGGGATCTCTAGATGCTCTGCTTCTGATGAAGTTTTATTGCTACGACAGTGCCCTACTCAAACACCAGCGTCTAGACTCATATGACACAACATTAATAATTTACTCTTTTATTTTAAAGCTTGTCCCCTTTTACGAGTCAAGATGCTCTAAGCTAACTACCCAAGACACTCAATCTGTTTTAGATGAGGTCACACTAACTTTTGACAAAGAAGGGCTTTACAGAACTTTCATACAGCAAAGAAATTAAAAAAAAAATTAAGTTTGCAAAAGGGGGCACTCACAATAAATGTATCACACAACCTTAACTCTGCCCTTTCTGCATGTGAGTATATTCTTTCTCAGCACGACTACTGTTCTTAACTAAAACAAAAGCCTCTTGTTTTCTCACTCGGTGCCCAGGATGCGTCGTGCTCAGGGAACACAAGCTGTGTGATACTCCATTTGACCCGTACAGTTTATTTACTGCACGCTGCCAAAGCCCCTCTCCAAGCACTTCAGCACAATTCAATGTACTAAGCCTTCTTCATTGTCTAGCAGGTACACGGAGCAGCTGATCATGAGCCCACTGAAGTCAATGAGGATTTTTCTACAAATTTCAGTGCACTCTGATGTGACCTGAAGGAGGCAGAGGTCCCATGGAAGAACAGAGTAAGATCCTTTAAGCAGGGGTGGTAGCATGACACGCAGCAATGGGGCACAGTTTGAACATGGAGTGACTCCTTAGCCAGGTTCATTGTTCTTTTGTTTACTCGTCATCTTATTTGAAAAGTAAAATGTTCTTCTCTGAGCAATCTTTGAGAAATAGCTGCAAGTCTATATGCATTGCCATGAGTAGCATGCAAAGAAAAGGATTTTCTCAAAACTTGATCTTTTTGTGTATCCACCTTCATACACACATACAGAATCAAAGTAGAGAATCTGGTTCAGCAAAAAACATTGTATGTGTGTATTATGACGCAGAGAAATAAAAGCCGAGTTTCACGAAACAGCTGAAAACAAATCCCTGATGTAGCCTCAATCCAAACCTCAGCTTCCCCATCTACCACAAAAACACTAGATTGCTTCCTGCTTTTAAAATTAAGGTCTTTTCAAAAAAATGTCTTTCATCTCTCCTCTTCTCCCCCTTTCTCTTCTTGGGGACAGAAGCATACCAGCTTTTCTTGTTAAAGTTTCCAGAGTAAAAATGTCTCTCTGGCAGCAGCCAGCAAAAATCTTTTAAGTGAGTCCCCAAAAACGAAAATGAAGAGTCCGTGAAACTCCATGAGATTGATTTAGTCTGTTTAAGACAATGCATCTGTACAAGATCATAAGAAAATTGATTCAGATGAAAAATTAAAAAAAAAAAAACTATAGAAAACTATTCTTTTCTTAGTTGAGGGCTGAGTATAACATAGCATTACTGATTTATTTTTTTTAAATTCTAAAGTCCTAATCATACAGAAGAATCTTTATGAAAGGATAGTTGCTCCTCACAATGTTAATAAGAAGTAGCTGGCTTGCTTTCTTAAGATCAGGACCCTATCTATCCTGGAAAACTTCCATCAATATAGCCAGGAGTTATACGAGCCAGGAACGAGGAAAACTTGAATAACTGTGTCAGCATTTATCTGCCCAAACAGTGAAATTCAAAGTTTAACAAAGCAAGGGAAATCTTTTAAAATTCCACATTAACTGTAGTACATTGGAAAACATTTTCAAGCGAGTAGTTTAGAAGTCAGTTAGTAATTTGAGATAAACAACCCAAAGAATTAAGTTTTGTAACTTAAAGAATTTAAGTTAAAGTGTTAGACACATAAAATCATTGAAGATTTTGGCTTGGCTTTGACTGTAACAAAACAAGTCTCTGACCTCTGTTTTTCCAGGGCAGACTGAAAGTCAAGCTTTTGCCAAGTCAAACTGTTACAAAACATCAGGCAGCTAACAGAGCAGCTTAGATATTTATTCTGTATCCTGCATACCTATTATTTCAGAAATCCTACAAACAGCAATTGATCAAAACACGGGTCCATGAACCAGTCTAATACTAGCTGGTGCTAACTAATATATTCACTGAGCTATCTTCAAACAGCGTCTGTAAAGGCAGACCAGATGGGCTTGCTGTTGCTTTTTTAGGCTGGCATTGCACTTCTTTTATCAAAGCTGGTGTTTCACTTATAAACAAAAACTGTTTGAGTCAGAAAATTTTCTTTTCTTTGTAGAGGACGAAGCAGGAAATACCGCTTTCCAGCATAATATGTATGTGCCACTCCTGAGAACTCGGTGGAAGACACACGACTGCAGGAACAGGGGTGATTTCTTAACCGACTATGCCACCATGAGGCCAAGTACACAAATACACTAAAAATACATAACTATCTTTGATATCGAATGTTTTTAAAATAAAGAGCCTTCATAAGCACATATCTAACATTCTTGTTTGTTTTAGAAATTTCTAAAAACTATGTATACATAAAGCCAACAGCAGAGAAGCACTATTTTAATTCCAAAGTCATTACAAATACTTCAAAAAAAGAATAATAATATATACCAACTTTGCATTTACCACAGTATATATGAGTTTTAAGAAATTACAAAGTAAGGGTTGAGAATAAAGACATAAGGATTATATGAATTAAGGAGGGCTGCATTAATGTGAATTTATTGCAAATTAAACTAGTAGCTTCTTCACCTATTACATTTATCAGTGCTGTTTGTAACCCAGAAACTAGATGTCACTATATGAGAATCCCAAAGAATCCGAACAAAAAGTTCACAGATCACATTTATTTTATACTGATAGCATTAAGATGAGCACCAAGCATAGCTGCACCCATGGCTCCTTGGCACAGGGAACAGGAATGAATTCAGAGCTCTCAACTTTCATAACATAACCTCACAGTTAATGAATTCTCATGCAAATAAGAAGGGTCCCCAGCCCTTTTCAGCCATGAAGAGATCCAGACCCACTGTCCAGGAGCACACATGTCCCACCATGTACAGGCACATCCCAGTGAGGTTGGGATATGGACTTGCAGAAAGGAATGAAAGGGAAATGGCAGAGAACAAAGAAGGAAAATGTCTATTCAAACAAATAAATAGCAAGTGGAGAGCAGAGAGCAGAACTAGGGTCTTCCCCCTCCAGTTGGCTGCTCTCATCACCATGATATAGAGCCATACCCTCCACATTCAACAGGGGAAGAGTGGCTCTTTCGCCACCAGCTAAAAGGATTCCCTGGTGTGCAGGGCAATCTCTTGGAGAACATCAATTTGAGCCCTTTCAACTCAAAAAAAAAAAAAAAAAAAAAAGACATAAAACTTGACAGTGAAGGCTGCCTCCCTGGGATGAAGCTAAAGACAGTACACAGACTCAGGGACTTGCAGCGTGGCTTGTAGGGTTATCACCCCACCGCAGCCCTAGCTGTGCTGACCTGCCATCCTTAGAGACAGCCCAGGCACTGTGGCTGCTGTCAGCCCCATCTCCTAAGCCTCTAAAGAGGCCACAAGGACTAAGGTGAGAAAATACATAGCAAGATTTACTGCACTCCTACTTCAAATCCCATACTCATTTTTGTTATCTTGGGGGGTGTATATATATGTATATATATAAGGAATATGTTTCAGACACCTCACAAGAAAAGACATAGACACTTAATTTTAGGTAACTCAACATCATTGTCCATAAGCTAAGTATCTACTCTGAGGACAGTCACTTTGCAGGTTCCATCAATGACACAGACAAAAAAGCTCAATTCAGAGGCCTGAACACAGCTTGCAGTTACTTTTGAGACATCACAAGGTTTCTGAAACACCTCCATGATTCTGACAAATGTAACACAAATCCACAGGGAACCTTCTGTAGAAAGAGAAAGTCTGTGTGGGATTTCTGGTAACGTCTACATTTGAGTAACAGAAGTTTGCCCTAAATCTTAACTAGCTATATTGAGAATTTAGATACTAAGGACTCATACAGACAAATAACTTCATACAATTATATTTCAGTCTCTTAGTCCAAAACTAAATCCCATATTTTAGTTTTGAGCTGAAATATGAGAAGACCTTACAACCTGGAAGATCATTTAGACAGCCATCCAGAGGCATTTAGTGCCTTTTGAGGTGCCCTCAGATACCTCACCTGGATCTTAGATACCTCTCCAGAAGAGCTGGAGCTTCCTCGAAATCCTGTGTCATCCTTGCCTGTCCATGCAGATATCTTGAATAAAGTACACTGCCTCACATGTCAGCAAATACCTTTGTATAGGCAATACACAAAGCCTCCAATAAACTTAATTCCTCCCAGCTGAGATGAATGCCTGCTCATTGAAGCAGCAGCAGTAAACTTGCCAGACCAAACACTAGAATCAAATGCAGTCTTCATGTAAGATGTAGACATAGATTAAACATCCCCATTTTTAAGCAAGGGCTTTAATTCTTATCAGTGGTTTTCAACCTGAAATGCCCGAAGCTTCTTAAAGAGTCCAAAAAGATGGCTAGGAATATAAGCTCATATATAGAAACAGCATAGAACTCTGTTTACAAGAGATTTATCTTAAGATGTAGGTCTCAAACCTCTAATGAAAATTATTTAGGTGTCCACAAACCAGGAGAAAGTGAACTCAATTTTGATGTCATAAAGAAAGTGAGAGCTGCAGCTGATATTCCCTCCTGAATAAGAAAGCTGGAGCAGAGTGTAAAGCAAATGGTTTTTCAACCAACCTGGCTGATACCTGCAGGTATCAGCTTCTCTGCAAAATGCCTGCTGACCGGATTAGCTGACCGTTTGCTCAGGGCACTGGTAGGTATGAACCCAACCACTGGTGTCTAATGCTTCCTATGCATTGTACGGGTAGCTGGGATCTACGATGAAGCGGCAAAAAGTTTGAGTGATGATTCTTAGTAGAAGCTTATTATTGTCTGTTTACATTTCCCAAACTGCCACAAGACTGGCGCATGAGAAAGCTTCAAAACTAAATAATTAACTTTAAGTTTTCTAAATTTTAATATTCTCTGAACATAAAGAAACAAAGAGGAGAATCTTTAATTTAACAGGGCTATAACGTACTCACTAACTGTAATAAGTTAAAGTACACATTAATTTGAGGATTTATTTTGAGAAACCTGAAAGTTTTTATTATGGCGAAGGGTAGTATTTTAAGAGGTGTTCAAATTTTCTTTTGTTTTTTTTTATAACTAACACTCAGCATACTCACACACGTGCACACACACACAAAGCCTCAGTTTAAAAGCTCTGCTTTGAACAGAGTCACTGTCTTCCAAGTGCTCATCTCCTGCTGACAAGGACCACTAAGATGAGTTCCTCGCTTGCCATCCTCTTCTGCCTCATATTTGTGCAGCCCATCTCAGCCCATCTTCCTCTGCAAGACTTTTACACAGAAACTCCAAAGATCAAACCCAAGTGCTGAAAAGGCATAAGAAGCCAGAAGAGTGGCATGGCACAATGCACCATCCTGGCAACAACTGTGCAGTAGCTGTGGCACAGGAACATGTTCACTGGTGTTGCACGCCATTGATGTAGGGAGGATTGAGGAGGTTGCATGTTGCTGCCGGAGAAGGAATAAAAACTAAAGCAGCCCCAAGGTTTTTCTTTCCTGCAAAGATCCTTAAGCAAAGATCTTCTTTATTCTTGTTATTATGTATAACTAAAGACAGTAGTCAAAACTAGGGTTTTTTTGTTTGTTTAGGTGAAAAAAAAAAAGCTAAAAAAAGTCTAAATCTGATCCATTTAACTTTTAATTCTGAACCCTGTGGTTAACAGCAATAGTAAACCTCACAACACTATGAGAAGCAATAGCTAGGTATTGTAACAGAAGGAAAGTAAAGGTAAATCTTGTCCTTAGGACTACAGATAATATCAAAATGATGTTTTAGAAAAAAAAAAAAAAAAAGTTATAGGGAATTCAGGTGTATTCTTCCACTTCTGTGGAAGTCTATTGGAGCTCTTGCTATGTTTTTTTTTTTTTCATCTTTACTTGAATATTCATTCAGTTCTTCAGACTATTTCAGAAAAGTACCATTATTTGAGATTACTGCATCATTTTAACATACATTATTTGCATTACTGAATAATGCACAGAACTATGTGTAGCTGTAGTTTACTTTGTAGTAAGATACTTTTTGTAATATATTAATCTTGCCAGCTTTTCTGAGTTTAAGAAAGTGAGTTTGTCCGAATATGGTCATCAAGACTCAGTAAAGGGTTCTCTTTTTTTCATGCAGCAGACAGAAATGGGTGCAGCAGACTGATGCTAGCATTGTGGTGTATATAGAGGTCCTTTCCCACTTGGGTACATTAGAAGCTTATTAACATGTTATAGTCTTTCTTTCCAAGGATATATCATAAAATAGGCGGTAATTAATTCAGCATGAACATTCAGAAATGAAGTTGAAAGTCCAAAGTCAGGAAATGCAGGTAAAAAAAAAGAAAGGCTAAAAGCTTTTTTGTTTTCATTTTGATGCCAGTAGGAACATATATTAGGCTACAGATTGTTCAGTTTATTTTTGCACTTAGTTTCATTGAATGTAATTGAAATTCTCCTGAGAGAAAGGCAAATGGATTTGGCCCAGTGTGTTTCTGAACAGGCTTTTGTAAGAAAATGATACAGACGCTTAAATGCATCTCCAACTTCTTTATAAAGATATCATTTTCCATATATATCAAATTTCACGCATACTGATTGTCTCTAGACAATTTAGAGAAAGCCGTTTAGATTTAGTACACTTTATTTTGACTTTCTGTTCCTTTTTAAGATTTGACTTAATACAAGAGAGGCTCTTTGGTAATTGTTACTTCTATGTCTGGATCATCCTAACTTTTACAGCCTGTGTGGTCAAGTCAAACCACAGCCTACGCTTTACCATTACAACATCATATTTTATATAATGATACACAGACAAATGTACAAGCACTTAAAAAAAATGAAGCAATAATTATCATTATGAAAAATTGCTTGCATCATTGGTACTGAATTGCTCCAGTACAAGCATGCAAACCAGTCAATTTCTGCCAAGGCTACTTCAATTATTCTAAGATTCTGAAGACTCCCCAAATAATTTTTTATTTTTTTTCCCTTCAACTCAAATTGGAGGAAAAAATGTTTGTTCTGCCTCATTCCCACACATGGAATTTCTGTCCCAAAACTATGCTCATCATCATCTGGAATGGAGAGCAATTATCTCTGACTTTACAAGAAGTCATAAATCAGGCAATTTAGGCCTTGCTAGAGATAGAAATGAGGATTACAGGATTTTTATTATTTTATTTTTTGGTTTCCAGGCAGAAAACAAAGGTTTACAGTCCAAATCAACACATAGCTATTAATTATTAATGTTACTAATATTAATATTACTCATTATGAAGGGCTGCTTGACTGATTTTTAGATGTCTCCAAAAATAATTAATTTCACTTTTTGTCCTTCATGCCTCTTTATAACTAGCCCTGTAGCATCTTAGTAGAGTTATCTAGGAAGCAGAAGATAATATCTTCAAAAGTTAAAACTAACTGTAGATCAGTTTGCCTGTACACAGTGGTGTAAAGTATCTTAAATCAATTTTCTATCCGTTTACACTTCACATTTTCCAGCTCCTATCTAATTTTATGTGAACCTGGCATCATCTTTCAGGGACTGAAATTCCAAGTATTGCCTTTGATTCACTAACTTGGAAGATACTGGAGGCAACTTGCCTTATATCAGCTACTATTTGTTTTCTGACTTTGTGTAGTCTCTTCCCTTTATCAGTTTAATTTTCTAGGCTGCTAATCAGTTTTAAAAGCTCAGACTGCCTGTAGATATAAAATATGCAGATGCATATCCGCATATTTTATATCTGACATGGGTCAAGATATTACAGGCAAACAGGGCCACCCTTCACTTCCCCATGGGGTGTCCCCTTCTGTCACCTCAAGTGAAACAACTTCAGGTAGTTTAGGCCTCTAGGTAGGGTGAAGTGCTCTACACTTCAGAAGAAGTGGCTGTAGCTCTGGTGGAGAAAGTAAGACAGTCAAAGTAATTTCAGCAGCTGAACAGTATTTGCGTGCTTGGGTTATAGAGTTATAAATGAAAACTCTAGTTTAGAAAATATTTGCACTTCTAGCTTGACATTTGAATAGAAGGAAGAGCAAAATGTAAGTCATGTACCATATATCTAGTCAAAATATTGCTGAGATGTTCTCATTAGAAGAAGTTCTCTAACAGTACGGTTAAAGCAGATCTCACTTCACCTATATGCTCCTCATATTACCTCAGTTCCAGAATTTCTTTAAATGAGGAATATTCAGTCCTCAGCCTAAGCAAGAAGTGATGATAGAAATCTTGCTGCTTTACCTCCCAGCATCACTCCCCACCCCACACAGACAACACATTTGATTCCTAATGACAAAAAGAAAGGCAATTAAAAGTTAAGTTCCCCAACAGTATGAATTATTTATATCTCCACTCACAAGGATGCACTGCATCATTACCACAATTACCATACTCCACAGACCAATCATCACCAGTCTAAACTCCAGACTTCCAATATTTTTTGCCTTAATTTTCTATTCTCTTTGCTATTAACTCTGGATCATAGTTTAACTGCAGATCACAGAAGCTCCAACATGAGAGGATGGTAAAACTGCAGAGGGATATGTTTAATAAGTTTCTCAGAGGCTTTTTGTTTGCATGCTTTTCAGTGGTTTGAATACACCTGAATGAAGTCTCTGGTTCTGAAAACAGGGCCTAAAGTGTAGCTACAGTGAGAAAATTATTTTTTCTTCCACAGCACAAAGCCTTTTCTATTGTAGGAGATCTGACAGAAATAAGAAAAAGATTTTAACTGTTGGCTACCTGCTCTGAATTTCCAGTGATACCAAACAGTACATAGAATCCAAAGCCACAAACATACATTTTAAAGACCCATTTCTTAATCAGTCGTAGATGAATTTTACAGTTCTTAATCTTTTAATTAATCATAAATTTTAAAATGCCTTGATAAACTCTATAAAAGGAAACAAAATAGCACAGAAAAACTATAACAAGAAAATTAACACTGCCTAATGAGAAATATCAACTTTTACAGGGAACCCACCCATTCAAAAATACATGCCTAGCCACTTATTTTCAAAAGGGATGCTTAGCTATCAGTCCCTGAGTAATATTGCAATTTAAATCCTTGAATCTTTTCTACTAACAATAATTTATTTTAAAACAGATACAGGCATTTAGATGCATAGAAATATCAGAAGTGGTATTACTCTCATTTTGCCACTTGAGGGCAGTCATTTAGTGTCCTCTACTAAAACGTTGCTCTTCAGGAGCAATTTCTCACGTTTGCAGTTAAGCTGTTCCGAGATGTGTCGTTAATACACACACACACACACACAATTAATCAATCAATCAAACAAACAAGCAAAAAAAGTTCTTTTCTGAACAGCCAATCTGATCTAAAATTCATTTCAGTCAACCTTTGGGAGAAAAAGCTAACAATCAATGTTGCCTATAAGAATAAAAATCAGTGATAAAAGTATAAGTTCTCAATCAAGAATTCAAAAAGAACAGTTAAAAGAACACTAAAAATAATAATAATAATAGATGGTTCCAGTCAGGCAGGCCTGGCGGATTTGCCCTGACATATGTAAGGTACTTATAAATAGAAAATGGGTGATGTTCCTTAAAAAAAAAAAAAAAAAAAAAAAAAGTGAAGGAGACAACTGAAAAATGCGGGAGCTCTTGAAAGCAGGGCAGAGTCCATAGGAGAAGCCAAAACATTATGGATTAACCAGCTCACTGCAGAACTGTAAAATATTGAAATAATAAAGCAATTTGTAGACTCTTGAAAGGCACAGAGCAAATGAGCAAGTGCCAAGCTGGGCTGCCAAGATAAAAACGTTGTCACACCAACTTAATTTTCATCTGTGATAGAACATGTGGCCTTGTGCATGGTCTTGGAGGAGCAGTGAATGTCATATATCTTGTCTTCTGTTGCAGCTTGGCAGTATCTCCGATGGCTTTACTAAAAGCAAGTTATGAAATCATGGTTTAGCTAAAAGCATAGTTTAGACAAAACATGTTTGAAAACGTGTACATAAATAATACTTATCATAGAACTTACAATTTGAACACTAGAACTGAGGGAGCCCTTATGAAATCTGCAGATGGTAGGAGGCTTAGGGTGAGGTGAAGGGTTTGTGTATCAGTCAGAAGTTCATTCAAAACACATTATAGATCTTTTCCTCTTTAATTAACTTATGTGGAATTTCCCATTGATTCTGCCACTCCATTCAACCAACACTCCTGCTCTGCTCTCATTTGAAAGTCCCCTCCAGCCACTGCCTCACAGAGTTAATTCAATCACACGGTCTCCTGGAATTGCTTTGCAAGGCCCACACTCCACTTCTAACTTCTTTTTCAAAACCCATTTCTGCTGTGCTGTGTTTTTCAATAGGGATAGTTAGCCTAGCCATAGTTTAGTCTATACCCTTTAGATTCTGTGGGTTTCATCCACAGTAATGTTGCAGCTAACTACTATTGCAAGAAAATTGTTTTTGAAGGTGATTATATAGTACTGAGAATAACACAGTCTATATTGCATTATAAATAAGCACTCACTAACAGATTCTTTAAGACTGTTACTCTTTTCAAAAGTTACAAAAACATATCATCCCAAAATACATTTCTCCTGCACTATAACTTACAAATCTGATTCTCCAGTACTTGCTCAAATAAAAATAGTAGTGAAATCTTTTCTGAGCAGAACTATGGTCTACTGTAACAGGCTGAAACATTCTTTCAAGATTTATTTCCTCTATTGAGTGACTAAACTTAATTCTACTTAGCTTGTGAAATATGAAATTAGAAACTTCCCAAAGCATTATATCTCTTTATTGTTATACTCGAAAAAAAATCAAAGGAAGAGTTGGAAAAGGTGTTCAAAATTTGGGAGCTAATGAGGTTTTCACAACACTAATAACAAGTTATTTTGTCACCTGCAAAATTTTTTAGTTGAGATTTAATTTTTAGATACTTTTGATACAAAGTATGATGTCTTTTGACTTTTTAAAGTAATGTCATCAAATACTTAATCACAAGTTATTTCTGTATTCTGGGTTATTGATAGCATGTAAATTTTTGTTTACCTGTTCAGGAGAAATAGAGTAACTATGCCATGTGATAGAAATAGATCACTGTTTTTAGCAAAACTGATACATTAGCATTCATAGTTTTAAAGCATTCTTCCCTCTCCAGGATATTTCAAGAAATATTGTGTGAATGTTTTAGATTGTTAGCTAATGTAAGCCTACACTATCTTAAGATGGAATTCAATAATTCTGAATTGGAGGCATGCATTGTCTAACATTAAGCAAACCTGGGCAAAGTATGCACTGCTTAAAGAGAAGTAGTTTACACTATCTAAAGAAGACCACATGCTTCTTTTGGAAAGTCAACGAAAACAGAAATTTCAGAAAGAAAAATAATATTTGCATTACTAGTAAGTCTAATAATTCAATAATTAAGAATTTCATACAAAATATGAACAAAAGAAGAAATAAATGATTGCATTCATTATGCTGAAGTGGGAGGAAAATTATAGGCCATTATATACTGCAAGAGACATCAATTCTTAGAATTAAAATGCACTTCAGTTAAGAGCTCATGTTTTTTGGATAAAAGCAGAACTCTGAACAAATGCAAAAACCATTAGTCTCAAAGTTAAAAAAACATTCTCTTTTACTTTTGAATATACCAATACTCATTATATTTAAAAGCTGTTTGCCCTGCACAGTGGAATTTACACTATTCAGAACACATAGCCTTGCTGTGATATGTCATCCATTTATTTAATCCAGATTAAGGGAAGCGGTGACAGAGGTGGTCGGGGGGAACCGCTGTACTGTGGCAAGTGTAATCAGCAGTGACAGAAAACAGAGTTTGAAAGAGTGATCAAGATCTGGATTTTCTATACATAAAAGTTAAACTTGCAAGTCTACCAGTACCTCAGGCTTCATATTACTTATTTTTATTTTACCTTAACTAACAGAAAACTTTGAACAAAATCCATATAAATTACTTTGGCCCTTGTGAACAATGAGGCTGGATATAGCCAGATGTTATAGCCTTCAATTTTGCCTCCAAAGAAAGACACCTCTTGTGAACTCGCCCCAACTCTAAATACAAAAGGATGGTCTTAGTTATGAAAACTACCTTGTTCTCTCTATATCCCCAAGACCTTCACTGGTGCTAAATAACAATCACCAGATACTGCTATACAATGACCACTGCAACATCTTTGAGCTCTGAGTCCTGCTGCCGACTGCTCACAAGATGAGCTCTGAGCAGGAACATTTCTTTGATACTTCAGATGCACAGTGGTACAATGAGTTCCACAGCACTTTCTTCGGTCAGTCTTTGCCTGCCGTGATGATTCAGACTGGTAAAGTCTCTGGGCAAGAAAGTAGCTCATTCAATAGCGAGTTGGCTATTGAACACTCATCATGACCAAGGCATAGCTTTGGTGCTGTTCTGCAACTGCATACAATGCCTGGCAGCTAGCAGGCATGCTGGCATGAATTTGGCTGGAAAAAAAAAGCTAGTCTTTTCCCAGACAGTGCCCATGCTTAGTTCAGGGACAGTACAAGTTCAACTGGCAGAGTGGCTGGCACTACCCTGCTTGAGCAAGAAGTGGAGGAAGAATTCAGCCATACAGAGCAGTGTGCGGTGAACAAGCCCCAACTCGATTCTGTTTCTACTGCAGGTGTAACCAACCAGATTATTTCAGTGTTGCTGTATTTCTTTCTCTTACTTTTTCCAACTCGTTAGGAAAGAAAAATGATGAAAATTATAAACCAACCTGCAGCTGGTACATAACAGCTTTTATGTGTCTCAGTACAAAAGACTGTGATTGAAAATCTTATCATCTTAATTTTATTTATTCCACAAACATATATACAGTGCTGTTCACATGCTAATGATATTTGCCTTATTTCAGTGTTATATTACTACAGAATAGATTTAGTGCAATTTTGACTTAGCCATATCTTACTTACTAATTGATGCTTGTGCAAGGTGTTCTGTTGGTATGAGAAAAATACAAATGAACCGAATTCCAAAGCTTTATTTCTTGTTGATAAAAGTGAGAAGTCCATGAAGACTAATATTTGCCTAACATATTTCTGTGCTGTTCACCCATCAGCAAACAAGAAAAACCCACAAAACAGTTTATGCCAATTTCAAATACAAGTATATTTAATGATGAATAATGATGATTGACTGATAAGAAGAATATGAAGCAAAAATAAATATAAAAAAATAGTTTATTAAATGGATTGCACTCTGTTGAAGCATTACTTTCTGATTCTATTCAGATGCTCTTATTTTGCTAAATCCTGCAACATCATTATTTATTCCCATGTTTCTACCTAATTTGTGCTGCTCAGCAGTCATTACAAGCCAGAGCCTGAGAGCTGTTTCACTTATCCACATCCTAAATGATGAGCTTTACTTAACATAAGCTTTAGCAAAACATAACACCTACTTTTAATTGGCTTATGACACAGATACTTAAATTATGGTTCCACCCTGTTTTCCTTCCCTGCTTATTTAAATTCATGTAACTAATAAAAACAAATAATAAATGTTTACATATTTATTACTAGTTGAACTAAAGTGCTCTGTACTACAACATGGCCTAGAAAGTGCCACAACCTGTTGTTCATTACTTGAAATACTCATCTGTATTTCAAGAGATCACCCATATCTCCTTTGTCGGTAGCATGAGGAGAAGACTGAAACAATTACAGTTTTTTAGGGTAGCAGATGCTGTATAGATAGTATATAGCATGTGTATCTATATATACACACATATACACATATATATGCATACATAAATTTTATATACATATATATATATATAGTGTATAGATACTATAATAGAGTAAATCAGCCTAAGGGAACCTAGTCCCTTAATAAAAATCAACCACACAGCTTTAAAAATGTCCTCTTTTTTGCTGTCTTAAATCTGTACCTAAAAAAAAAATCCTTGATGTGGCTTCCTGTTTTGAGACTGCATGTTAGAACTTGATTTTGCTCTAAGGATCTGTTTTTATGTTGTAACTGTGGTAAGGAAACTGTCATATAAAAAGAAAATCTGGAAAGATTAATTAATCATTGTATAGACAGACAATACAAGCAATCGTACATTTTACTACAAATGTTTAGTGAATATCACATAGAGGTTAAAGCTTTAAAAAGCCTGTAGGCTTAAAAGATGATGAGAGCCTCCTGGAACAACCTCCACTGTCTTGTACTAAACTACTGAAAAATCAAAGGACTTCAAACCAGGCACTGGAACTACATAAGAGATGGTCTCGCTTTGGGCTCACAACAAAGAGTAGGTGTGTGCGCCGAGAGATTTTCTGAAGACAGTCTGAGGGGCAAGACTACTTCCCTCCCACTCTCCACTGTCACAACTGGGCAAGACCTGGAAAATCCAGTTAGTGAAGCAAGGAACTGGGGATGAATGATGCTGAGGCAGAGGTTTCTCTGAGATACTCCATCTAGGCTACCTTAGCCAGTGACTACTTCATTATCCAGACAAATATGTTGCTTAATATCAAGTGCAATCTGCTTGATATTGAATAATATTGCATGTGCATACACCTCTAAAAGACAGGGAACCTTACATTTCTTTAGGGACTTTCTACCAAAATAATTAAAACAATCATTGGAAAAGGTTATTTTGCAAATATGTTTCCAGAATTGCTACACGGCTGTAGCTGGGATAGCCCAATACATTCAGCCAGTTTGTGAGTAAATATCTCATTTTTTATGTTTACTGTAGGCTAAATACAATCTATTATAGACTATAGTGCCTTGGGACTTACACATAATATCCATCAACTATAGAAACTAGCATGGACATAATAATTTAAGGTAGAGCCAGATATTACTTATTTTAATCTAGTTAAACTACATCCTCCCATGGATCATGAGTATGATATTGTTAAAATGTAATTTAGTCATGTACTAAATAGAAGCTATACCTTCAAAACAATGTTTTCCTCTTTTGTTAATGACAGACATTTTGTGTGGTACATACAGTAGACTTTTTACAAAAATTATGTAGCAGTTTCTCTATTGCTCACAGGGAACTGTTTGACGTATGCAGGCAATGCAAATCCTTCAAATAGTTCTAGAATAGCATCTAGGAACAAAGCTGTTGGTTTTCTGTTTTGTTGGTAATTGCAAACAAATGTGAAAATGCAAAAGCTCACAGGGTAGCTGCTGCAAAAGCAACTAAGTATACCATCATATCATTTAGAGTTATTCATATGAATCATTTGATTGTGATTTCTAAGAGCACTGATGTCTAAAATGTTACCTCTTAGTAAAATAGGGCTTTGCTTATTGCCAGTTTTTTTTTTTCTTTTTTTTTACTAAGTAAATCATTAAAACAGTTAGGAAAAAATATTTTCCTCCATGGCTATTGATATAATTTCTGACAGTTCTGCTTTAGTAAAGCTTGAAGAAAACACAAAAATCCACTGTCAGATGGATTACTTTCTAAAAAAAAAAAAAAAAACACCACACCTGCGGCTGGAATTTTGGAAAAATAAAAAGCACACTACATTCAGCTGGTCTGCACTTTGACAGAGAATTATCATCTCTGGCTTACAGTGTTAATGTGAATTCTTTGAGATATCATTCTGTCTGCAAATTAATGGATAATGAAAAAGAATATTCGCTTCCATCTAATTATTAAAATGATTAGAATTAGAATTATTAGAATAGTTCAGTTGGAAGAGACCTACAAAGATTATTGAGTCCAATTACCCAACCACTTCAGGGCTAACTGAAAGGCAAAGCATATTAATGAGGGCATTACCAAAATGCTTCTTGAACACGGAGACAAATGGGGCATCAACCACTTCTCTAGGAAGCCTGTTCTGGTGTTTGTTCGCCCTCACAGTGAAGAATTTTTTCCTAATGTCCAGTCTGAACCTCTCTGGCACAGCTTTGTGCCATTTCTGCACATCCTGTCCTGTTACCAGAGGACAGAGGCCGGCACCTCTCTCTGCTTCTCCTCCTCAGGAAGCTACAGAGCGCAGTTGCAGAGGTCGCCTCTCGGCCTCTTTTCCTCCAGACCAGACAACCCAAGTGTCCTCAGCCTCCCCTCACGGGACATGCCTTCCAGACCTTTTGCCAGCTTTGCTGTCCTCCCTTGGACACCTTCAAGGACCTTAACATCCTTTTTATACTGTGGAGCCCAGAACTGCATGTGATGTTCAAGGTGACGCCACACCAATGCTAAATATATCAGGAGAATCACCTCTTGTGACCTTTGGCAGACCATGCTGTGCTTAATACACCCCAAAATGCCATTTGCCCTCTTGGCTGCCAGGGCACACTGCTGGCTCAACGTTGAGCCTGCTGCAAACCAGCACCCCCAAGCCCCTTTCTGCTGAGCTGCTCTCCAGCCACCCATCTCCCAGTGCGTACCTGTGTCCAGCACTGCTCCATCCCAGGTGCAGAACCCGGCATTTTCCTTTGCTGAACTTCTTGCCATTGATGATTGCCCAGTGCTCCAATCTACCTACATCCCTCTGCAAGGCCTCTTGTCCCTCAAGAGAGTCCACTTCCTGCAAAGTAAGATAGACTCTGACTTATAAATTCATCCTGTCAAAGATGTAAAAATACATTTCAAAATTTCAAGATAATGGGAGCTGCATCATTTTGTTACTCTTGGATACCTAGAAATGTTGTGCAGGCCTCTTTATCTCTATAGCTGAAAGGAACTTTAAATGCTTTGATTTTATTTAAGTATTTAAATGTATTAAAACTGAGAACAATTTTAAATAGCAATTTGTATATATAGGACTTTTATATATAGGAAGGAGAAAAAAAATAGATGATGGTTTTCCCATAATGACCTTTTAAATAAAATCTGTTCTTCGGTTTTTCTTATAGCTCCTTGTTTTTTTCCATCTGCCTGGAAGACTCTGAGACCTCTGCAAGATCCTCGTGGCTCAGACAGCAATTTCTAACCATGCAGAAATTGATTTTCAGTGTTCTGTGAATTAATTAAGTATCAGTCGATGCCACTTTATTACTGCTGTATTGTAACTTTGCAAAGTTAATTATAGATCAGGAATCTGATTTTAAAATGCCTTTTTTTTTTCCTTGTTAATACCAGTGTCCACTAGCTCAATAGATCATAGAGATAGAAATGAGGAAAAAATATTTTACCATCAAGGACAAGTTCATTGCTGCTTTTGGCCCATATAAACCAAACAATGAGTCCACTTTTTCCTAAGCTGCCATCAGTATCATCTCTTGACTTTGCCACAGATTTTGGCATGTGCATAGGCCTTTAAGAGCTGCTTCAGTACCACTTTTCATTTGATATCACAACAAAAAGACTGCATGTTGTACTTCAATCTTCAAGAAAATTACACAAATATAATATCATTTATATTTGATATATATATCATTTATATATATATAATATCATACAAATGCCTCTATGAATCATTTAAGAATAAATCAGTATTTTAAGGGCTTAGTCAGACAAGAAGGTGCTTGTAAACGAGGCACTTCAGGATATGCCTAACTCACCACAGAGACATCTTATGATAGAAAAACTGCTAAAGCTTTTACTTGTAAGAAAGTTTAATTTAGTACAATAACAAAGTAGGCAGTATTTTAATTTTTTTTTAATTGTGCTAGCATTTACTACTTTCTATAATAACTCAGTAAATTTTCTAAGGTGGTAATTGTTATTAAGCAGCAGCTATCCTGTCCCTATGCTATCTTTATTTAGCCTTCTAAAGAGTGTCTTTTTAATGAGACCAGAATTCTAAAAGTTGAGATTCTCTACTTCTCCCCCACCACAAATCTTTTCATCACAATTTTTCCTTCCATTTTGGATATTACATTTATCTACATATTTCATTTATATATTCCAATAATTGCTGTAACTTCATCACATTAAGCTAAAATGGTGTCTGCTTTTATCATCTTTTACTACACACTTTCTGAGGTAAATGGGCTTTTCCTAGCAACATGGACCCATTAATTAATCATTATTTATTTTTAAGTTAGTTTTCTAAATTTCTTTTGCTGCACTGGTGCTATTCCTCCCAAGATCTCTTCTGAGCTGGAAGATGCTTTTTTGTCTATGGTATATACATTCTGCTGACTCTTGCAGAGTCTCTGACTTTTTAGTTATGCTGTCAATTGACAGACATAAACATTTTCTGATTTTATGCTAATTGGTGTGGTTTGGACAACGTGACTTTTGTAGGTTCCAGATTTGATCCTTGTTACCCCTTTTGTTTTGAATTATCTTTTCTATTTTTTTTTATATTCTCTCATGTTCGTGCTAGCCAAGAACTTAACTTTCCTCAGTAAGTTTTCACGTGGGTTGACAAATTTTCTTTGCTTGGCAAATTTTAATTACTTCAACAGAAGCCATTTCTTTGTATTTGGAATCTGGGACAAGTCACAATATTTTATAAATCTCATATTTTATAAATCCCCCAGCATTCTTGCATCATTAGGTCAGTTCTACCCTCTTTTTCTATCTTGCTTTTTTACAGACTTAAAAAAGCTTCACTTTTATGTATAGTGTTCTAGTTTTTCAATTTACTTTAAAAAAAATAAAAATAAATAAGGTTCATACAAACTCTTTTGCCATATTCATATATGGCATTCTTACAGGAGTCAACAACTCAAAGTAGAGCACCTTCAAGGTGGAAAAATGTCCCAAATATGACTACTATACCTCCTAAATTTTCTGTTACTCTCTTTTATACTGTATGCTAGACATAATGTTAGTGCAAACTGCTAATTTAGCTTTTCTTACTCTACTAGATCTCCCAAGGAAAAAAAAAAATCTTTAGCCAAAATACGGATTGATAGCGTGTTGCTACCAGACAACAGGATGTGTTTTTCATTACTATTTTGCCCCTTTTCATTCAATTTATATATAAAGGCTAGCAATGAAACAGAGATTCTGATATAAGTAAAACCTTCAGAATGGTAAAGCACTGGACCTACAGCATTCAAGACAAAGACAATGCATGCACTGTAAAAATATTCATGCAAAGTGCTCAGACAATACATATATTGTAAATCAAACAAGGGAGGAAAGAAATAGAGCTGCCCAGTCCATTTTAAGAGGAAAAAAACACGCTATTGTTTTTCCATGGCATTGTTAGAGACAAAGAATGCTGAATAAGTGATAAACTTAGCTTTTGTGTGATTAAGTGCACCAGCTGTATTTCCAAATTTTAACAGTCAGCTGGATGATTTTCAGCAGCCTTTCTGATTAAAAGTCTGCTTTAATTCTTCCGTGATGGTCTTTCACATAATGTAGATTTGAATAGCCACATACAGCAGCTACCTACCCTAGAACAAGTGAGAGGTTTTTAATATCTTGCTGCTTCAAATCAACATCATTTGAGATACTAGGAGTCATTGAAGTCACTTATGTGACATGGCACACCATAAATTAATGCAAAACAGACTAAAATACCAGTGTTCTGAGTCTCTTTGTTATTCGCTACATGTATCATTAAAATAGGCTAGGACTTTCCTATGAAGTCGGGTGGAACAGCCCTTCCCAAAGGGTTATTTCTCTGAATGGTAAATAAAGAGAGAAATGGAAGAAGACAGACCTGGATATACATGATAAATAGCAGAGTCAGGGAGTGATCCCTCCACAATGTAGATTACAATTTATTCACAAAACCAGGTACACAAATTTTGCATAATACAAATTCTATCAGGACTTTTTTTTTTTTACTTCCTCAGTTTTAGTTTTCTAAGTTGAAGGTATTCTCTGTCAGAGGAGAGAGCTTGCAGGTTTGCCTTTTGGATAAATATGTCTTCTTCGAGGGGAAGAATGTTCATATTTAATTACTTTAAGGCATTTTGGTTCCAAGGCCCTTTTTTCATACACAGGATCAATAGAGAAATTCTTCCACCATAACCCTCTTATATAAATGTTTCCTTTCCCAAGGCTGTATTGAATTTAGAACTGGAATAGTGAAGAGTCAATAAAGACTTGACAGAGACAAGCAGACATGGATAAACTTTTGGCCTAATGTTATTTTTGGTGGACCTTTGAGGAAACTTCAGCAAAGCTTTAAATTCACACCTAATCATCATATCTTCATATCTACCTAGGTCGGCAGGCTGAAGAAAACTGGAGAAAAAATTAAAAAAGAAAAACAAAAAACAACAACAAACAACAACAACAAAAAAAACAAACAAGAAACAGAAACAATGTGAATGCCAATTACCTTTTACAAAAATCAGGACTGATTCTGGCTTGACTCCACTTCCTGTGACTGCCTAAATATCTATGCTAATGTTGAAGTGGTGCATTTGTTGGTGAAAAATCTTTGAATTATGGAAGAAGCTTCATGAGGAAAAACAACCATATGGAGGGGCAAAGTGAAGACCTTCCTTCTGATTTGCTGTGCCTTGAAACAACACAATCATACCATGTTTTATTACAAGTTCATTACACTGAATAAAATCAAACAGTTATATAGTTCTTGCTATTTGCTAACTAAAATTAAAACTCTTCATACATAATGGGATAACATAAGTAAAATGAAAGAACATATTATATAGTCAGGTTTGGTTGCATTTTCCTTAAAATGGAGTTGAAATAAATCTATACTGCTACTTAGTCATATACTACTTAATCATATACTACAACTTGTTCAAAGCAAGAGTCTCACCAATTGAGATACATGATGCGTGTTGAAAGAAGTGATTATAGGAGCCAGAAATTTAGGTTTTCAGTAGAAGATAATACTGTTTATAATTCTACCTTCTTTTTGTAAATTCTGTTAGAAATTTCAGATGAGTGGTGCAATACATTATAAACTTACTCTATAAAAACCACCTCCCAAAGCTATCACCTCTCTCTCAGAATGCTGTTTGAACAGCTTTACATGTCATAAGGAACAAGCATTCAATAATATTTTTTTTAATAAATGCTCTCCATCTGGAAATTAAGACCAGCTCCACAATATTGACTTTCATTGCTGCAAAAACAACAGCTGTTAAAAAAATCAAATTTAAACAGTAATGCAAATAAAATTTAGGGTGAAAGAAAAAAAAAAGTAATCTTCTGATAAGAATTTGAGTGTTAAAAAAAAAAAAACACTTCATGGAAAATAGAATGGTTAAGGCACTCAAGATTGTCAGTTCAATTTCCAGCTTTGTCACAGATTTCTTGTTTGAGCTTGCTTATTTGCTTTCAGTGTGCTCCCAGTCTCCATTTGTAATGCAGAAATGAACGATTTCTTCTTCCTTTCTTCTGTCCTTCTTTGCACTGAAGATTCAGACTATAAGATATTAGATAGATAAACACCTATATATACAGAAGATATACACTCATCACTTTGTATAGCTGCATGAGGTGACTATCATGACATGTTTGTTAACTACACCAGTGCTGTCAGCATCAGTTAGCTGTTCTCCAAGCTGTAGGACAGAGTTACTCAAGAACTTCAGCAACCAGAAAAACTCCAGACTGAATAGGGCTCAGGCAAAAGCCAAGCATCTCTGTTCCCAGTGATCACTGTTTCTGAGTATTCCCAGAGCCTAATTTTAAGCGTACAAGGAATTCTTAGGACAGTCAAGGAGGATAAATTGGCTCTGGAATTTTATCCGTGTCAGACTTGAGGAAAATTTTAGAGACTGACGGTCATAGTAAGGCAAAATCTAGGTGACTCAGATCTTGGCTTTAATGCCACAAGTATGTATATCGCCAGGGGAGGTTTAGGTTGGATATTAGGAAGAACTTCTTTACTGAAAGGGTTGATAGGCATTCGAATGGGCTGCCCAGGGAAGTGGTTGAGTCAACATCCCTGGAGGTCTTTTAAAGACATTTAGATTTAGAGCTTAGTGATATGGTTTCGTGGAGGACTTGTTAGTGTTAGGTCAGAGGGTGGGCTAGGTGATCTTGGAGGTCTCTTCCAACCTAGATGATTCTGTAATTCTGTGATATCAAGGACATTGTGGGGTCCAGACTGCTTTTGAGAACTCCTCAATCCACAAGAAATTAATCACTGTCACGATCAAAGATTACCAGTATGGTACATATTTTACCTTACATCGTATGTGTGTTTTGTATTGCACACCAGTACATGAATATATAGTTTTGATTCTATAGATTCATTAAATACATTGTTTATTCCAAGTTTTTAGATAATATCTAAAAGTCATCCCAACAGAGTTTTCTCTCAACAAAAACTGCAACAATAATCACAACTCACAACTCTCTCTCTTGGTGTATCAGATTTCATTTTATTTTTTAAGAATTAAAAGCAGAACTAACCAGCTACGATAATAGAGATTGTTGCAGCTGCAAAATTAGTGAAAGGACATGATTTATAAAAAAACATTTACAGGTAACCAGCACTCAACACTTAAGAAGGTATAGAAATATTGCTGTTGCTGTTTGTAAAGGATTGTCTTTAATCTCTCTTTTTTTTTTGATAATTTCATTATTTGATCTCAAAATATTGTAAAAAGCCCGTATTGCAAAGATATATTCCATTTTGGGTGTACTTTCAATTCAGAAAATGTTTTATACAACAATTAAATCGTGGTTTGTAACCTAAAGTCTCTTAGAGACATTTGAAGTAAGTGTAAAAATTGAGAGTCTGTTCCCCCAAAAGGACAACTTTCAGCTGAAAAGCCATGCTATATGGCTATATGGCTATATATATATATATATAGGTGATACTGGTGGTTGGAGGATGGTTGGACCATATGGTCTTGGAGATCTTTTCCAACCTTAATGATACTTTGATTCTATAATATCTGCTAAGCCCTCAAATCTCAGAATCTAGGGCAAGCTAAAAATTGGAAGATAATATCGCTGTTCATAGTAACTGCTTTAAGAAGCCACAGGAAGAACATTCTTAGGAGAAAAAAAAATGGAAAGACTAAGTTTCTGTTCTGTCCTCCCACTATTCTACCAAAATCTCAGAACCAGTACTTCCTACTCCTCACTGACTTTTAACCTGCTGGCTGTGCAATCTTGTCCTTTCTTCATTTTTTGAAGCAGTGTTCTTGGTCTCATTCCACTTCCTTTATCATGACCTATAAAGTATCTTTCCTAACTGCTGTCTTCAGGTTCCCAGAGTCCTGTCCTTACTCTCCTTCTGTTGTCCTTCTGTATCTTATTTCAAGTGGGGCTCCATGTTCTCTCTTCACTACACTTCAAAAATGTTTGTTGTTTGTTTGTTTGTTTCTATTTAGCCATGCAATTGAAAATTTCATTTAAATTCTTATGGATTACTATGGATTACTACAATGTCCTTATTGGTTTTGCCCTGCTTGTACAAAGTCTGAGCACTGTTACTATAATGAACTTTCTATCTTGTCACTCTGAATGCAGAATTAATTTCTGTGCACTCTTAGAACTCTTTCTTTCTTTACATCAAGCTGCTTTACCCACTTCTAGAATGATCTTCATCAAATACTGTTTCTTAGTCAACATGATGAGATCCACTCTCACTCCTGCTTGGTCCGTTTTGCAAGCCAGTTTTTACAGTTTCATTGCAAACATATTTGTGTTTTCACATGCAAAGCTTCTAGGCCTGGGATCTGAGATGAGGCATACCATGTCCCACAGGGATATCTCATAACCAACTCCTATTCCCTTTATGTGTTTTTTAGTTTGTTTGTTTGTTTTGTTTTTAACCGAGTGTTCAGGCTGCTCCTATTTTATGATTCCTGTCTGTTGAAGAAGATCAGGAATGATTTATCCAGCTGTATTCTGCTATCCAGCATCTTGATCATTTGAACATAAACTACACTTGGAAATGTCCCGTTTTGTGCCTGTTTTTGTATTGTGCCTAGTCTAATCAGATCTTGATCTAGGATCAAAGCTTTCTTATGCTATGGTAATTCAAATGACACTAGTCATTCCAGTCTCAAAAAAGAGGTAGTTTAGATTAATTTTGGATTATATTCTGTTCAGACTGGTGAAAAGTATAGCTGCTTACGAGGCTGAAATGAATGAAACTGTAGTGCTTGGAATCAGCTGCAGAGGTCTGAGTTATAAAAGTAGAGGTCAGACACATTTGGCCTACAAATTGCAAGTTACAAGTCTGTGCTACACAGCTACTTATCCACTTAAGTAATCTTTTATTGCCTTGAGATAGTTAGCATACACTGTCCAAAGGCTCTTTGGAAATGGTGCATGCTCTGCTGCTCCAGCGTCATGTAATTTAATACTACTCTGGAAGACACTGCCTGTGTGGATATTCAGGACTCATTTTATACAATTTTATTTGTCTAAGTGTTCCTATCTATACAAGTACAGTGAAACTCCATACATTATAAAATGTTAGTGTACAACCTATTCTACAGTTTTATTCCCCCATTTGTAACATCTGAGCTCATTCAAGCAGCAACTAAATGCCTTACAAATTCTTCTCTGTTAATCCTCCTTTTTTTGACTGCAAAAAGTGTTTGCAGGAGGCTTTTGTGAAATTGTACCTTCCACTTAGCTCTTGCTGGAATTTGAACTGTTTTCCAGTCTCCTCTTTCTTCCCATCCTACACAACAAATGGCCTTTTACCCTATTGTTGAGAGAGTTATCTGAAAAGGTTATTGTTTCTTCTGTTTCAAGACTGACACAGTTTGCTCTAGGATCATAAATAGACTCAAAGAAATCCTCAACCACAACAGAAGATCGACTTGAAAATGGAATTACTATAGATGCCTTGAGTTTCTGAATGGATAGACACAAGGAACAGCTGCATTTTTTTCCAATATACACTCAGAAATGAAAGAGTAAAATTAAAACAAAACAATTACAAGCTAATTACTTTTTATAAAATTAAGTGTTTTGGAGGAAAAGATTCACTGCTATTGATACAGAATCACTGAGGTACCTTATTTGAGAAGCAACTATTTTTAAGCAGAAAGCCCCAACATCACCAACATCATTAAACAAAACCACTGACCAGCTTTGGGCACAACACTTACCGGTAACGAAATTGCATCTTTTTTCTATTGAAAAAAACATATCATGAAATATACACACCTGTACAAAATTAAAAGGTCCCTCAGGAAACAGGCAAATGTCTTAAACAATGAAAAAAAAAAGTCCTAAGGATGACCACCAACCAACCCAAATGTAGGGACCAAGAATAAGAAACGAAGAATTGCAATTGCCTTGAAAATCAGAACTGTGTATGTTTAACTGCCACCTACTCACCAACAATTAAAAAATGACAATAAACCCACAGGCTTCTGTTATTTAGAAAATTAAGATTAGACACTATCCAAAACAGAATAGAATGCTGAACTGAAAAGAATACCGACATGAAGGAATACAGAAAGGGAAACAGAAAGCAAAACTAACAGAGAATGCAAATGGGCCTTCTTCAGTTTTAGAAATAGCTTTAGACAAAGTTTTAGAAGTGCAGGCATGCTGTTGAGAAGTCTGTCTAATACCTTGGCCATGGGATGTGCTGGATTTGGAGTTAGGAAAAGTTATATTTTCTTTGGTCAGGCTGATAGGGTTTTCTTGTTTCTTGGCTGTCTTCAACTATTTTGGAAGTGAATAACCTAAAATACATAGGATGACTCTGGCACATTTCTGCTGACAAATTCTCTGTGTCTGCAAAGGCATCAGGTTTTGGCCACTCTAATGGTTTTTGTTTCTCTCCTCCTTGTTATGCACTGCAGATGTAGTAATTTATTTATTTATTTATTTAATTTGAATTGATTATATACATTGCAGGATGATCTCTGCTGCATTGCAAACTGAAAAGCTGAGATGACAATCTTTTGGATAAATCTCTTTTTAAAGGACTGTACAGTGATAAACTTCTGGACTCACTGACTCCAGTCTTAATAGGGTTCCTCAGATCACTAAACAGGTATAAAAGAAAGAATCTGGAAGAAAATCAAGATTAAGATTTTACATAATTTTAACTCTGTACCAGTCAATGAAATACAGGCTGTATATTACAAGCTAAATATCACTGCAGGCTGAACTCCAGGGAGTATTAGTAAGACAGAAAGACATCAAACTAAAAATGAAATAGTGGCCACTGCACACAGGTATATACAGAGAAGAGCCTGCCTGTTACAAGAGTTACTCATTGCTTTGGACTAGACTCTTTTTGCTGTAAATTTACTGATTTTAATCATTTGACCTACAAATTTCAGTATTGTGCCAGCTTCAAAATGTACTTTAATGTCAGTAAGAAAAATAGTTTTATCCAAAAATTGTAAGGGTAAATCCAACTTGGGTAACAAGAAATTTGAGGAGTGCTCATTTGTCCATGTGCTTTGGATGAGGAACTTAACCACCAAAACTCAAACATATTCAAATCCTTAAAAGTCTGAAAACTACACATGCTCTGAGAGAACTGGGGAGTTTAGCAAAAAACACTCCTAAGATGCTTTTCTCACAAAGCACACCACACAGCAGAGTCAGTAGGGCTTTTCATTAACTACTTACCTGGATACCACTTCTGGAAATTCAAAGCTTTCACTTCTTGTGTTCTCTGTTTGTTACTCCATCTGGCTTCAGATGCATGGAAAAGGAAGTTGCGGAGTTCAAAATACAGAGGGAACATGAGCTAGGAGAGGGTTCACCTGGTAAGAAGAGGCATATACTGGCTCAGGCTTTTCAGAAAGGGATGGAGGGGTATGGTGATGAGCCAAAATGACACTTGGCAGTTGGGAAGAGATGAAGTGAGACTTAACTACAGAGCCTCTAATATATTTGCTCCACTATGAATTCTTAGGAAGTGGAAAATCCCACAGTCTGGAGAGGAGCTCTGTTGAATACCAGCAGAAGGAATGAAGAACAAGTTACGTTATGAAAGAGACAAAGGGAAAGGAAAGCAAAATGGCATTCAAGAAAAAAAAATAGAAGCAGCAGGATGTAGAAGAGAAAGAGAAACCTGAACAAAGAGTAAAATGGGACATAATATAACAGAGGGTCTGGCAATGGGTGGAAAAATCTGAGAGAAGACAATGAATACTAGGTTAGCAGATTAAGATGAAGATTCTTAGTGACTAACATCTCTGGGGACTGGTATAAAAACCTGAAGGTGGGACTTAGTTTGAATGTTGAGGAGGATGCAAAGATGGCGTTAGAAGAGGGCATGAACAATGTATTTCAAGATCCTCCAATTTTTGCTCTTCCACTGTTGACAAAGAGTTGTGGAATCCAGAGACAAAGCACTACATCTCACTTTAATATCCATTCACGTAAGTAAGCATACCAAAAACCCATGTTGGTATCCAAGTTGTCACTGACAGGCTTTTTTTTTTCCTTAAAATAATAGTTTCCACGTACTATATCTGAAAATGTGAAAAAGCTACAGTTGACAAGTCAAGCGCTGAGAAAAAATTATGGCTAACGCCAGAATTGAGAATGACAGTACAATCTTAATTTCTCCTTTTTATAGTGTATACACTGTAACAGCATTATATTATTATGAGCTGTTCTTCCCATTTGGAAGGATGCTTTATATTACAATGTTAGTAATGCATTTTTAAGCACAGAAAATGCTACAATGAGACTATTAGTCCTATAAAGTTTAGAAAATGTATAATCAAGCAATGAAGTTGATGGTGGAGAATGAGAAAAAACAAGCATCATTGCTATTAAAGCGTTAAGAAAATCAGACTCCTTTCTACTAAGACAATGCTTGAAGCCCCAAGGGGAAAAAAAGGAGAACACATCTGTTCCCACTGACGTCAGGAGGCTAAGGGCCAGGCTCTACCCCTGTACATGCACAACTTCCATTACCTTCAGCTGAAACAACTTGTAACTTAGGGCAGAACTGGCCTTATGCATAAAAGTCAAACCATCATATTAAAGAGACAAGTGACATAAATTACTGTAAGTGCATTCTGGAAGAGACTAACATTGTACAAACTGAAACACTGACATTGCTGCCTTGAAAATCTGACTATCCTAGTCTAAGAAAATATGCAGCCAGCATTAAAAGAAGGATACTTAGAGACACTGGCACAGGCTGTCTGCAACCAGAGTTTGGTTGTTCTAATCTGTTCAGAGGTAGATCATTTTACTTTAAAATTCCTCTTGCTGAAGATTAGAAACTAATGCACTGGCTCCAGCATGACTTGTTTTCATTTTAATTCATATGATTTTGATAGAGTTATCAAGCAACCAGGCAGAATTTACTTAACCCCCCCCCCCGTCATTCCCCCCCCAAATGGTTTGGAAATGATTGCAGATATCCATCACTATTTTAAATATATTTTATTGATGATGATTTTATTTATAAGAAAGTCTATTTGGGTATTGCTGACACTGCAGTTTGTCTTGCAATGTTCTTTTTCATTGCCACGTTACTTCTGTGTCCCTTTTTAAAATTTCTGCAATACACATCACATCCCATAAACACAAACAATTGTACAAAATATGTTCTTTTACCTAAAGGCATAACTATACATAATAAGCAATAATGGTAATGAAAGAATAAAGAAAAGAGTGAACGAAAGAATGAAAAAAAATTGAAATTGTGAACTTGGAGAGAGAGCTTAGTCCATTTGCTTTTAAAAAATATCTGCTGAAACAGAATAAAATAATCATAGAACCATAGAATCATTAAGGTTGGAAAAGACCTTCGAGATCATCGGGTCCAACCATCACACTACTACCAATGTCACCCACTAAACCATGTCCCTAAGTACCTCGTCCAACATTTCCTTAAGCACCCCCAGGGATGGTGACTCCACCACCTCCCTGGGCAACCCGTTCCAACGCCTGACTGCTCTTTCTGAGAAGAAATGTCTCCTCATTTCCAACCTGAACCTCCCCTGGCACAACTTGAGGCCATTCCCTCTAGTCCTGTCACTAGTTATCTGGAAGAAGAGGCCGACCCCCAGCTCCCCACACCTTCCTTTCAGGTAGCTGTAGAGAGCAGTAAGGTCCCCCCTGAGCCTCCTCTTCTCCAGACTAAACAACCCCAGCGCCCTCAGCCGCTCCTCACAGGACTTGTGCTCCAGGCCCTTCACCAGCTTCGTAGCTCTTCTCTGGACACATTACAGAGCCTCGATGTCCTTCTTGTAAGCACAAAAGAAAAACTGCATTTTCTTAGCACTAAGGTTACAGCAATTTTTCTTTTGTGCATAATTTTATTTCAGGGACCTGAAATCATTTCATCTAGTAGGTGCCAGGGCGGTCAGAAGGACAGTAACTTACTGGGAACAGTTAAAGAGTTCATACAATGCATTTTTACATCATTCTTCAACAACATCAGTAAGACTGGTTTGCTACACAATATGGACTGCACTTAAAATGTTCTCCAGAGGAATTGTAAAAATTTGTTCAATATCTTATATTACATTGCTGGTGACAATTGGCAATTGTTTTTTCTGGCATTTTCTGAAAGTTACATAACATTTTTGCCCAGAGCTGTTATAAAAACTGGTGAAATTTCCTAAAAACTGTTTATTCATTGTCTTGCCATCTTTTAAACATAGTCTGAAGAAATCCAGGAAAAAAAAAAAAAAAGTAACTGTTATTAAAGTCTACAATATTTAGTTTAATATGAAATATAGTTTAGTTTAATAAATATAGTACAAGTTTAATAATAATATTAACAACAAAGCTTATGGCAAAGTATGATAAACTGGTTATAACAGAATTATGTATTTTCCTGAGAAAAATAGTGTACTGGCTTGCACTGCAGAGACTCCAAAATCTTTAGAGTTTTGGCCCACGCAAACCAAACCTACCCTGGGTAACTGCCACATAAGCAGGCTGGTAGGAGGTAGGCTATTTAGATCGAAAAAGTAGACGGGGGATCAAGACAGGTGATTGGAGTTCTTGTTTATACTCAGTAAAACCAGTTTTCCTAATCTGAGGAATATAAGCTTTGAAGACGCTTATGTGCAGTAGTACTTGTATCTTCATATGTTCTCCATATAATATAAACCTTCATTAGCAAGATACCTTGTAAAGCAGATTAACTTTTACCAACCCTTGTGGTCTGAACTACTTTTACCACCGGTATCAAGCAAAAGCTAAGTCCAGGAGACTTCATTAATAACTTCCTGAACATCCTAGTGCTTGTGAAAAGTCTTACATGCATAGGTGGGCATACACTTACATACAAAGTATATGTGAGCAAAAGCATGATGAAGTATTTCCTTACAGAGGAGCTTAAATAGCTCTCATAAACTATTAAATACTGCTATACAATCTAGTGCATAGATTTTTGATGCATTACATGCCTAGGTAACACTGAAATGAAAGGTCTGTGGGAGCTAATCTACTCTGAAGATGGACCAAGAGCTCAAGAAACACAACCCAGTCGGCAAACTTCCTTATCTATACTAGCCTCAGTTGGTATCTGCTAAAAATACATGTTGCTTTCTCAAATCTTACAACACCACTAGCTCAGAGTCATCCAGCGAACATCTAGTACTTCTGATTTTTTCTTTCTTTTCCTTTGTAATTTTCAGACAATGATTCTCTAGTGCATAGTTAAAATGTTTTGTGTTTTTGCTATTAAAACTTCATCACAGTTCTGTGATTTCACTACTCATACAATTAGTAGGTTATTCCAATCCCACTCTGTACTGATAAGGCTTCTTTTAATTCATTTGTACTTACTTGTCAAGACCACTACTGAAAATACTAAATAAAAATCAAGATCACTCTTTTTGAAATGCTACCACTAGCTTTTCTCCAGAATGTCATCTTGTCCTAACAAGACAACTTTTTGCCAGTCTTCACATTCCTGGTCTATTACACATATATTTTACCTACCTTTAACCACTCCTTATTTTCTGCAGTTTATCAAAATGGCTTCCACAGTCAAAGCATCCCCAGATTTCAGTGTTGCATGCTGCCAACAACTAGCTAAGGTAACTAAAGTTCCCTAGGTCTTTTTTCTTCTCATATCTTAAGTACTGGTACTGTCTGACAGTCTCCAAGGAGTAGGGGAGCACCCTGACTTATATACATTTTTTGTGATTTTGTACCCTAGTTTTTCATTACATTT
This sequence comes from Cygnus olor, assembly GCF_009769625.2. Lineage (NCBI taxonomy): Eukaryota > Metazoa > Chordata > Aves > Anseriformes > Anatidae > Cygnus > Cygnus olor. The sequence continues at coordinate 129,936,336 of NC_049170.1, forward strand.
AGACAGAGATTTACTCCTCTGATTTGAAGACACTCTTTTGATTTTAATTTCACCGTGAAAACAGTAACGTTAATTTCTAAACATCCATTCCATTTGCTCCACCCTTTGTTCCAGCCAGCAATTACCAGGAAAGCAAACTACTCAGTTGAGGGACAAAGCGTAGATTTTTCACCCCATCCTCACTGAAAGAGAGCTCAACTTCTTCATTTCAGGTTTTCTTTATATTTTTACACAATACACATTTTACTATTTATTTCAGTATTTATTTTAACAATCTAATTCGAGCGTTGGCAAACCTCACATCATCCTGGTTATTTCTAACCTTAAAGCCACAAATACCTTTTCACTTGTGAGTTGACAGCTTAATTCTAATACCTTGTTTGAAGTCACTCTCTTTTCAGTTGTCTGGAGTTATTCCTTACACATTGTTCTTTTCACATCTAAGAAAATTCCCAAGGTTTCCCCACACTGAGTTTTTCAACTGATTTCACTAACTAGTTTCTTCCTTTATTTCCCTGCAGACTACCCTTTTAAAGCTAAAATGCTTAGTTTTCGATCATTTGTATTTATATTTCCATTTATTTGAAACTAAGTCCATGATTAGTAAATCCAATATTATATTCCCTTAGTATGGGATCTCTGAATGTTGCTAGATGATGCACACCTCTATGTTTTTCTACTAAAATCAAATTCTGTAGGTGTTTGCCCTGTGCCCTTCCTCTTTTCTTGTAATGATGTGGAACAGTAGTAATTAATATTCTTGGGCCAGGAGCATTTACTTCTCTTGACTCTGCAATTTAGTGCTACTAGAGAAATAGTACTAATTCTTACTTTTGCACAGATCAAATATTTTATAGGGCACTAATCATTTAGTGAATTAGTTGCTGAACCAGATAGCAAGCAATGCTGCCATGGCTCCATGCTCCAAGGTCCAACCTCTCCTCCAGCAAGTCTGAGCATGCATTCCTGATAGGCAAAAACACACTATATATGTATACAGTAAAGATATGAATATGCACTTGGCCAGTCACACAGTTCAACACAGACACAAACACTCATGCAAACAGAGATGGTGTGAGAAGTGTAACGCTGTCCTCTCTGGCATGGGTCCCTGTGACCTGAGGTCTGACTCCCATTGCTGGCACTTACACATCATACACACACACAGACCAGGAAGCCCTCTCAGTTAGCAAAATACAGTTTAATGAACAGACAAGAAGACTGCAGTGATCAGGTGCAGGCCACAGGCAGACAAGCATACCAACCAGCCTGCTGTTTACACAGGACTAACCCTGTTGATCCCCTCATCCCACCATTTTCCAACACTTGCTCATCCCCAAATCACCTTGGTATCTATCTCCCTTTCCCCTGGCCTTTCACTCTTCTCCTAAACACCCCATAATAATCCTTTGTACACTCCCCAAACGCTCTACCTACTATGCACCCCATAACCTGTCCCGCCCCAGCAGTCAGTGGGGTGAGCCGGAGATCCTTTCAGTTGCCTGCTGGTGCTGGGTCCCTATAGCCCCATGGGGCTGAGGCTGCCTGGGCCAGCCCCACCTGCCTCTGCGCTCCTCTGTGTGTGCGGAGATGAGCCCTTAATCACATAACAAACTGTAAACAGAGATTAAGCATCAGTGTTGAAATGCTGCCAGTTCTGCACATTCAGATCCGCAATGCCAATCAATATAATAGTCTCAAGGCAGGGAGTAAACAGGAGCTGCCCCAAATTAGTGCAACTGTGGAACTGCGCAGGCACTGGAAATCAAATCAAAGATCCCAGCGCAGTTAAAAGCCTTTTCATAACCACTAGAAAAATAAATACAAGGAATTTCCAAACAGGAACAGGGGCTCTTAGTTTTTCCATTTCATCTGAGAGACCGAGATTAAGATCCTTACCTTAATGAGACTCTTCTCCCCTTATCTGCTTTCCTTAGCCACTACCGACAACCTTCCTAGCTATTCCTGGGGCTGTTGAGGCAACTCCTCTTGAGAGCTTTGCTCCTGTCTCAGGCTTTACCACCATGGCTAACGGCAGTGTTTCCAACTTGTGCCTCCTCCAGAACTTCACTGGGACACTGGCTACCCGGTCAATAGGACCAAGCGCCTTGGGAACACCTGCGCTCAGAGCATCTGTGTTTCCCTAAGAGCTCTTCCATCAGGATTTCTCCTGGTTTGCTTGGCTTGGGCAATGCCAAGAGCTCTCGGGCCAAGTGGCTTGGCCACACGCCTATCTGTCTATCTGCACCGGACCGCCTGGTGCTGTTTGTACGGCGACACGGCCATGCTGGTCCTGCACGCAGGGCTGGTTCGTGGGGTTGTAAACTGTAAACTGTGGCTGCAATCCAGCCTTCTTTCTGTACGAGCCTGCCAGCTCCCCAGCGCACGCACGGCGCTCTATAAATAACAAAAATAGATGTGCTGCCTACTGGTGGATCTTAAAAATATCAGGACACCCTCGTAAAAGGGAGAAGCGTGTCCTGGTGACCTTGAACCAGGACGGTGGAAGGCTAGGCCCTTCCTCTGCCCTCCACCCCCCGGCACGGATCAGGACCCCCCGGGCCAAGCAGCTCCCCTCGTCCCCCCAGGGAAAGGTGTTTTTGGGGGGCAAGGCGTTTTTTTGGGGGCGCGGGCTGCGAAGCGCTTGCGCGCCCTGAGGCCGGCGGGAGGAGGAGGAGGGGGGAGCCGGGCGCCCACACGAGGGATTACAGCGGATTTTCCTTGAAAAACAAGACACACGCACACCCCGGGGGGACGGCTTCCCCCGCGGCTCCGGCCTCGCAGCGCCGCGGGACCCTGCCCTGCCCTGGTACGGTGCCGCGGGGCCGGGCGCTGAGGGAGAAGGAGCGGGAACTGCGGGGGGGGGGGGCGGCGGGGCGGCCTCAACCCCCCCCCGTCCTCGGCGGGAGCGGAGTGCGGCGGCCCGGGGAGGGGGCGGAGAGGATGACTTCATGCCGCCGGAGCGCCGTGAATTTAGGAGCAGCTGCCGCCGGCACCGCCGGCACCGGGATGTGGGGGTGAAGAGGCAGCGGGAGCTGAGGGAGGGGCAGCGCGGGGCGCCCCGATCCGCCGCCGCCGCCACCACATCCAGCAGCGGGAGGCGGGGAGGGGGGAAGATGCGCTGAGCCGGTCGCTGCAAAGGTGAGCGGGGGGCTGCGGGGGGCTGAGGGCCGCGGCCGCCTCCTCCGTCTCCCTCGTGCTGCGTTTTCTGCCCCGCTCCCTGCTCGGCGGCGGGGATCGGTGTGTGGGGGTCGGCAGGGCTGCGGCAGGTGCGGGGCCGAGCTCCGGGCCGCCTCCTGCTGCTGCTGCTGCTCCCGCCGGCGGCAGGGAGACATCTTAGGGCCGGGGGGCTGAGGGGAGCGGAGCCGCCCCGTACACCGCCCCCGGCCGGAGCTCGCTGCGCAGGGAACTAAAGGGAGAGTGGAAGAAGTTGGAGAACCGGCCCTCGTACCGAAATGGGTGCTGCGGGTTCCTCACGGGCTTCTGCCCGTGGTCCTTTCGTTTTTCCATTGGTACCGGCCGGAGGGAGGTTTGGGATGAAAAATGCCGGCGAAATCCCAGTGCCCTCGTTGGCTAAATGGAAGAATTAATGAGTTGTGTCGCCATCGTATCAACATCTAAGTGGGAAAACAGGAGTACACGCAGCAGTGTAGCTTGGCCATTTGACATTGCGCCTTCCTTGTGGTATGTACGCAGGTCCTGGTGGTACACGAGTTGTTGCTTGGAGTTGAGTGGAAAGGGGAAAAATCTGCCTGGCCTGTGCCCCTTTCTGGTATGTTTGGTGGGTTTTGGTTTTGTTTTTCCTTTGTTCTGCTCTCAGGAAGGATGCTGAAGAGATGGCATGTCAGTACAGGAGGCCAGGGTTGGCATGCATAGGCAGATCATTAGCATGAGCTCTGTTTGCATGTGGTAATGGTTAATGGCTTTATTTGGTTTGGTTGGGAAGCAAAAAGAATGATTGTGCCTCCGGTGAGAGGAAGGATAAGGTATTAATGAGAAAAGGAAGTGGGATACTGGAACCTGAAAGTTATTTAGTTCAATGTCTATTCACTTACGTGTTCATCGTAAAGGATCCTGTTATGCTGTGTGCTCATTGAGCAGCTTACGTAGTTGTGGGTTCCTCAGTTGTGGCCAAAGCCCCAGGCCATGGTGCTAGAATGATAAAAGTAATACCTATGGAGGTAACAGGCAGATAGATGCTTGGTCTCTTGTCATTATTTCTGGGAAGATGTTTAAATACATGTATTTGCCTCAGTATTGTTGCTGGGTAAGCAGAAGGCGGATGATGACTACGGAGGCAGGAAATGCATATAAAAGACAATTGAGGCTTCACAAGGCTGAAACAAAGAGTGACTGGTGAATTGCACTGTCAGAAATCAGTTCAACAGACAGATCTTTACTGTGAAGAACAGTCATTAAGTATGACCCCGTATAAGCTATTATAGTCATTAACTATGGCCCCATATAAACCCCGTTAAGCACTCCATGGCACATCCATTGTATGCATTTCAAGCCACAGAAAGTAATAACCCATTGCATCAAATCTGTAGTTTTCATCTACCAAACATATACCTTGTTCCTGTAAAACACATGGGAGCCTGAATTATGATATCTCTACTTTTTTGTGTTTTTTTTTTTTTTTTTTGGTCAGAAAAGAACATGGTTGTTTGTCTCAGCAGTTGCAATGTTGCAGTCATCTGTTGATTTCTGCTGTGATGGCTTCTGGCTGGAAAAAGAAACCATGCAGCTGAGTTCACATACTTTTCAGATTAGTCCACCCATTCTATATTGAGTCCATTGCTTTGCCGAAGAGAGCATCAAGTGAGGGTTTCACATTCTGTTGTTGTAAATGTGGGGTAGTATGAGTACTTGCTAATGTTGACAAAACATTACCACAGTAAATATAGCTGTTTATGCTTCCTGGCAAATGTAAAGAGAGTTTCAAAAGGATGTCAGTAATTTTTAAAACAATGTGGTGCCAGGGAAGAAGGACTAGTTGGCCAAGAGTCGTTATTATAGATGTGAATGTACATCTGGTTGGTTTGACACAGAAAACTTGCTGTTGTTTTTATTTTATGTGTACTCCAAAGACAGACGGTGAAAAAGTGTATATGTAACTACCAGTGTGGATTTAGTTAAATGGTGTAACCGATGTAAATCAACTTGTTTCTTAACTCCTCTTCCTCCTTTTGTTACAGTACCTACCAGGCAAAGAAAAGGATCTTTGCTGTGGTTGATCTGGGGCAAGAGCCCCGCTGCCTGGAAGAACGGCACAGTTGCCCAGCTGGTTGATGCCAGACAGACTGGGTGGCAGCTGAGACAGCTGAGAGGGTCTGCTATTTTGGATTTCTTCATCTGGGTTAGTTCTGCAAATTTGTAAGACCTTAATTATCTCTGAGATTTCTAGGCCACAGCCAGCCTTTGAACCAGCAGGTTCATTTAACCAAATTTATGAGCAGGGGCCAGATGGATATGTTTGCATAAAGCTTGTTTCTTTAGGAGAACAAACTGGAATACCCAGTAACCTTGAATGCTCTTGAAGCTACAGAGGCTTGATTTACTTGTGCTCCTTTCCAAGGCTGAAATGAAACAGTTCAGTTAATGCATTTTTCTTACTATGAGAATGTTCAAAGATGATATTTCTAAGTGCTGTTTGAACCAACCGAAGTAAGCACCTTCCAGATCAAGCAGGTAACAGTCCAGTTATGTTGTTACTAGACTTTGAGTCGGATTATTTTCTCCATCTACAAATTCCTTAGAGTCCAAGAAATAAAGGAAGACGAGCGCAGTGTGAGCGAGCAGACATTAAATTGTATATAATACACGTAAGTGCACGCTCTAAATGAGCAAAAGAGTATTTTAACAGTAGTGGTACTATCTTTTCTTCATAAGAACAAATGTATTAATGCTTGAAATGCATGCCCTGTATGTGCAGTAACTAGCATTTCTAGATGAGAAAAAACTTCCGTCAGAATTAAATGCCAGGTATTGACTTAAATTTCATCTGTTTTATCTAAATTTCATCCAAACCCACTTGCATAGTAAAATCTTCTACTGGAATCTTTAATTATTGTCAGTAGAAAATTGGCATGTGATTGGTCAGTCAAATACAAAGGTAACAATTGTTAAGGAGAACTAAGAGTTTTATTCATTGATATCAAGCAGTGGGAACAAGACAGGCATTAAGTACCTTTGTACAGAGACCTAATTGAATACATCAGAACTTCACAACCCAGGTACTGAGGCCTTGAATTTAGTATCTGAAGTGTAGAAGAACATTGTTCATATATGCTTCTTGCAGGAGCAATCAGATTTGCAGTCCTCTTTAAGAGAGAGGTTTATGTGAACGCAACACAAGCGTGAATCCATTTATTTGCATTAATTTCATGATGCATTGATAGACTAGTTTCTTGAAAGTCTTCGGGTTTATACTCTTAAAAAGTGACTCTAAAATAATAAAATAAATGATCTTATAGTATAATAGCTGTATGATTCCAGTATGTATCCATGTCTTTAAACATAAACTTATCAGGAGAAAGTAACATAAAATGGAATCTCTTATAGGAGTGTTGGTGCAAATGTCCTAGCCAAATGCCAGATTAAGCAATCTCATTTTTCATCCCTTAAAGCTTGCAGTAGAACCAATGAGTTACGCTGGTGTTCTTTGTGCTCCCTAGCGTACTGCCAATATACTGCATTTCTGAGCTGCCTGACTTTCTGTGGCAGTAAAATGATTCCAGGGTACCTCTGTCTTTCTACCCTGGGTGAACCAAGTATAAAGTTGTTGGGTTTTTTTCCCCAAACCTTTTGGAGAACTTCAGCAGACAAATTCTGATGTCATCCCTGGTGTAGTTGTCTCCAATAGAATGTATTTTGTTTTCTAACCATTATTAAAATTGGTTTTAAAATAGGCTATATTGCTGTTCTTTGGCTTTATGGGATTCATGGGCAGTTTAACCTGTCCCATTTCAGAAGTACTTCCAAGCAATGGGCTGGTCTCTGCACAGTTATGCATCCCTTTCTGCACTAATGTCCCAGTGATTCATCAGAAGTGATAGGCAAATAGGTCTAACTCCAACATACGGTCTTTGTTTCTCTGACTGCTTTTTTGTCACATCTTTGTTCTAGAAACTATTCCGAAAGACTCAAAGATACATCGAAGTTATCCTGGCAGCTGTTAGCTAGCCTGTAAAATGTGCTGCAGCTTTAATGAGATCATATATATCTTAATATATCTATATAATTATATATATTATATAATATATAATATATGTATTTGCTAACTATTCACTCATTTGCCTTCTACCTCCTACAGAATTTCCATTTACACATATGGTGAGCACATAACTCTGGTGAAACGATCTCACCACCTGTTGTTTTAAAATAGCACAGATGCTTATTAATGGTCCTTCCATGATACTGTTTATAGTACATGTTAAACCTCCCTTAAAATACTGTGGATCATATTGGTAAAGGATATTATTACTTCAGTAGCAGCCTTAAATTGGCTCCTGTTCAGCATCTCTACTTAACCTGTTGATTGCTCACAGGTAGGACAGAGGCAAACTTCGTGGGAGAGTCAAAGCTGTGATCTCCAGTGAGAAACATGTCAGTGAGTCCCATACAAGGTGTTATGTGAAAATGACTGCTGCTATTTGGATTCCAGAGTAACACAAAGAACTGCAAAAAGTATGAGTACACCACTCTTCAGGCCAAAGCTCAAGTACAGAGTCTTCATACTTCAAAGCAAGGGAAAGTGAATAAACTGAAATGTTGACACTTGATCAAGAGCATCTCCTGATTGTATTTTATATATATCTTTTTCCTTTCATGGAAAAGTAATTTCTAAACTGACTAGACTAAATTATGTATCTAAATGTTCCATCAATTCTGTGTTTTCTTACAAGTGACTTGGAATCTGGAAACTCTTTGGAAGCAAAGTTTGGAGTTCTGCCTAATTCTTCTGCTCTGTAACAGTCCAGAGTTGTAGCTGAATGCTGCTGCTCGCTGCTTTTTTTTTTTTTTTTTTGTCCAACCTGATCAAAGTAGAAATTAAAAATGCATTAGATGCATTTCTACTTCAAAATCAATCATCTATCCACAAGGGGGCCAAGAAAAACTATTGATGTTAAGTGGTATTTTATTATCATTCTCACTTCACTGAGATGTAAATTTAAAAGGGTGATTGGAATAAGCAGACTGTGCTGCTTTCAAACTTCCTGAAGTGCTTGCTTAAGGTGCAGTAAGTTCTTCATGTTTGTACGTTGTTTATGAATTCCAAGAAAACACTGTTACATACTGCAAAAAAATACATAGCAAGAAACAGAATGAAGGATGCATCTTATTTAATTTGAGCAAAACCTCTTACTATTAGTGAGTGTCTTTTTTATTTTATGAATATTTTAAATGAAATATGCGTGGAGACTTTTTTCCCATGGTGCTTGACAGATGGCACTGACTGTTTGGGTTTAGAATGGCTAGTAAATAAACAAAAATAGTTGTTCACACCAGAATATTGACTATCAGATGTCTGCTCAAACTGTCTAGGATGGACATAAACCCCTTCTCATTCAGAAAAGTTGTGCATCATATCAGTGTAGGCTTAACCTGTAATAATAGAAACGTGCTATTGGAATAAAACTGCTGGCAAACTCTCAGTAAAGGACGCTTGGAGAAGTAATACATAATGGAGAAATAATACATAAATTCAGTAACGATCTTCTGATGGAGTCTTCCAGCACTTGGTGCTCAGCATTGATTAAGAGGTTTGTGAGCTTAAAGTAATACTTGCACTACTGTATTTAATTGCAGGAGATATAGTGCCCTCACTGAATGAGTTCAGTTGCTCTGATTTATGTTCTCAGCCTCCATAGCGTGGCAGGCATATGATGCAGTGCTTGTGTAAGTCTCCATTTTGCCTTAAATTTGTTGCCTAATAGTTTAATTGGTGCCCTTTAAATTGTCATGCTGTGAGAAATGTTAAGCGATCATTTCCTTTTCAGTTTCTCACCTGTCATGATTTCATTTTATCTATCACATTGTCTTTTTCCTCAAAAACAGTCTTCTTGGTTTATTTACTCTTCCTGCATCTGTAGACTCTGTTTCATATCTGATTCTTCATCACTTTATTTATATGCTTCCTACAACTTTATTTCTGTTAGGCACCGATAACAACGTAGGAACTCTACTTAGCAGTGTGGTGACTTCTATTTCTGTTCTATTCCTTTTTTCTTTTCTTTTCTTTTCTTTTTTTTTTTCCCCACAGTTATTAATTCTGCATTTCATTTGAACTGATCTCTGGCATCCTCATGAAGTTCACTGTAGGATCACTGCAATGATATGTCTGCAATGAGTCCGGAAGAATTAATTGGGTGCCATTAGCAGGAGGCATGGATGTTGGTAGCTGGATCTCAAAATGTGCCTCTTACAAGTGCATAAAAATATCTAGAAAGTGTCTTAAAAATATAAGAAAGAAAAAATGTAGTGTGTAGCCTTAAAGAGCAAGAGAAATTCAGCCCTTTCTTTGTTTCATATTTCTTATGTTTCAAAATAGCGGCAGGTTGAGGAGTTGGGCTGATGTTTGTGAATTTAGACATGGCGAGCTGGAAATGAGTGAATAGGATCCATTAATGCATCTGAGAATTGGAGCATGTGGAAAAAAAACGTACTCTGAAAGGCAGGCATAACGTGAAACACTTTATTAATGAAAAATAAATAAATAAAGCCTAAGAATAGACTGCTGCATTTTAAGTAACTGTTATTTGTAAGGTCTCAGGGAGTCAAAGCGTGATAAGAAATGTGAATGGAGTACGCATGAATATAGAAGCTGCGTGACTTGAGAAAGACATGGCTTATCAATTTTGATTACAGCATGCATTAAAAGCCTAAGGATACCAGAGCTTTTTGTCAGTGAGGTAAAAGTATTTTATCATATATTTGCTTCTATACAAGCTACTAATGTTTACATTTATTTCTTAGGCAAACACCAGAACGTTTTCTAAGCAGAATATTGTGAATATGAAGTGCCCTGAGTTATCTGAATAGCTAGAGGACTTCTTGAATGTTTCTTTGGTGTGTAAATTTGCCTGTGAGGAGTACAGGTGTTGATCTGTTGAACGGCAGCTGCAATATTATAAGGCAGAAAATAGAATTCTATAATGCCAGTGTCATTCACTCTGAGTGACAACATACAAAAAGAGCATTGCCAACCCTGCATGTCCTTTTTAGAGTGTAATTGTTGTAGCTATACTGTGTGTGGAACTACAAGGGCCTGTCTGGGGCGATGGCAATGTTCTACTGAATTTTTACAGAGGCAGAAACACTGATAAATGGTGAATGAGGTGCACAGCCTCCAGAGAAAGTATCATACCCACCCACATGACACACACAGCACGAGGGTATTTATAGAAGACACACATGATAGCCATGCATCCAGAGGAACACAGACAGTGTGTAAAAAAAAAAAATAATAAAAAATTATAAGCATGTGACATCACTTCCTCACTAATACTTTCACATTCGTTGCATGTGGATATAGCAATAAGCTTTTAATATATCAAAAACTGATAATGCTGATTAGTGCGTAAAGATATTTTGCATGATACGATACACAAGCTAATTGTCACTCCAGAAATGGATACTTCTCAATTTTACATTCTTTGCATGTTTAAACAATTACCGTACAAACCAAAGAGCAAGAAGAAGAATTCGTGTTATTTTCCTTTTCTTGGATATTGGGGAAATGTATTATATACTTTTAATCATGGAAGACCTCAAAACACTTCACAGTACTTCCATTTTCTTTGACAAGCAGGGGATGAAAGGTGTAGTTTAAACATTGTTTTCCCCCAGTCGTAAAGCCGATAGAACTGCAGGGAGTTATTTATGCTAATCTCCAGAAAAAGGTACTGATTTCTGATGACTGCTGCAGCACACTGAACCATACTATTTCCTCCCAAGCAGAAAATTCTTTGCTGTCACTTTTATGCCTCATATAAGCAATTTTGAAGGCTGTTCATCCGTTACTGACTGCAGCTCTGCTTCTTAAGCAGTGTTTCCAGTGGGACAACACACTATGCAAATGTATTTTGTGTGGGTTTATTTGATTCTCCAAGTCCACCCTTCATTATAATTTCTGTTCTTCCTCCTCATCTCCTCTTCTTGGTCTGGGTAAGCCAGGCACTGGTACTCATTTTCCAAGTCTATTCTTTACTGAGTTTGTCAATAAGACTTTAGAGTTTATAGTTGGGGCTGTCTTGGCAGCACACTATTTTATAAATATTTGTTTTTAACTACTATCTCATAAATTTTTTGGAGACTAGCAGGTGGCATACGTCAAACATCTGATTGCTTAAGCAAACTGCAAGGCACAATATTAAGAGGAAGAACTTTTTTGAAGCACTGCTCTGGGATCAGCACCCAAATGACCACACATCTTCCTGTGGTGGTATGTTGCGTTCATTTCCCACTGGAGTGAGAGGAAAAAGAGAAGGTGCCACGAATCTGAACAGTTTGTCCCCGCTTACCGGGCTTGTGTGATCTGAGGTGATCACTGAATGCTGTGCTTTCTTTGAGCATTAGGCACTGAGCAAATTTAAAGAGAACTTATGCTTTAGCACCTTGATTTCATCAGTTCCCGCTATGTGTTAGTAATTTACAAAAGTTACTGCCATTTCTGGTAACAGTGGCCAAAATACTAGGCTTTCATGTTCACCAAGGGTTGTTTCTCTTAAGAGATTCTAATATGAGTCAGGGTATGCATGTGGACAGGTTGGAAAAGACAAAATAAATAGAGGAGTTAACTGTCACCAGAAGAATGCAAGAGTGGATCTACTCAGAGTCTTTCTGGATAAGTCAAGCATTGGACTAAAAAAGTATAAAGGTTAGTGTTTATGTTGATTATTGTCCAATGGGTGAGGTTTCTTCCTCCTACCCCTCCATAGGCAGTGCCTTCTCTGTGGAACTGATGAGTGTGAGACTGTGAGGAGAGAGGTGTTGTTGGGTCACTCTTATTAAATTTTGAGTAAACCGAAGTAAACATGGCTGTGATCTCTGCTCTATACCTGTCCTTCCCTTTTTCATTTCTGCTTTTGTATGTATTTGGGTCAGGTATGTAAGTCAGGTGCTTCTGTCTTAGAGTTTTGGCTTAAAGCTTTCTTATAGACTTTTTTCTTTTAGGTTCCTACTGCTTTCTACAACTAGCCAGCTCATTTAAAGTTTAAATTTTACACTTGGTGGGGAGGCTGTTTATAGTCAACCCACCTGATGTATCACTAAATGAAAAAGTATTCAAGGAAGCTTGGAAAGATGAAGTGGGATTAAATAGCAAAGTATAAAGGTTTATTCCATGCAGGAGAAGCATCTGAAAGCTAGAAGCAAGCAAAAGAAAGAAGCGTTAATTGAGGGAAGTTAAAATATAAAACAGAAATCGTAAGAGAAGGTTCTTCAAATTCTTCCATCTATTAAAAACATTAAATTGGAGGTCTTTAGTTTACAAGTTTACATGTGATCAGATATAAAGAGAAATAGTGAAGAAGCCTATTAAAGATAGGAAAAAGGAAAAATGTTGAATGAAGCAACTGTTATGCATCTCCCCGGGGTCAGCTGTCTATGAAAAGGGTATCTTCCCTCCTACCCTGTGTGTGGTTTTAGACATTTGATCAGAATTGTTGGTTATTTAAGGTGGCATGGATGACATCTGATTGCGAGACATAGATGAAGTCAGTTATCTGTATGCTTCTATAAATAAAATTGCATGTAAGGCCTTGCTGACTGCTAGCTTGTCCATTAACTGAAAGGACTAACTATCCACAAGTTTTATCCAGGTCTTCTTCCTTCATGCATTGCTTATTGTTCAAAACCTAACCAAAGCTGAACACAGGCTGTTTTCTTTGTCTCTCCTTCCCTATTTACTGAGTGTCTCAAGATCCCCACATAGAACTTGATGAAAACACCCCGGCTTTTGTAGTCACTTGTTTGGTTTCACCTAGGAAAGGTGAACACAGCAATATTGCAGACAGCAATGCAGTAACGAGTTGCTCGTAAAGGATCCTTTGTTACCCTCTGAAAATCCTTGGATCTCTGAAAACAAGAGGAATATGAGACTGAAAAAAGGTCTAAAATGCCCATCTCAGTGCCTCACTGTCTGCACTTGGATCATCCACAACACACCTACTTCAAGTGGATGTCTGTTTTTCCATGGAAACTGGGATGGTGATGGAGAGAATGGGAGTGTCTCGGTTTCATCCTGACATTTAATTATGACAAATCTGCGAAGTAGTTGTGGAGCGTGCAACTGTAACATAACTGAGATCTCTTTTTTTTTTTTAAGTCTCACTGACCGGCATGTTTTCCTACTTTCTCTGCAGGCAAGCTTTTTTTTATTTTTGTCTTTTATGCATTTCTTCTCATCTCAAAATGACAGAAGTCACTCTACTACTTCACTGAGCAATACTCTAGCCCCTTTGTTTGCTGGATCAGCTGCAGCAGGACCTTTCAGACGGTGTGGCTTACTCCTAACCTTCTGATGGAAAATACCCGATTTGGCAAGTAATTCTTATTTCTGCAATTGTTTGGAGGAGGATATGCTTTCTCATCTACTCTGAGCCAAAGGAAAAGTGCACACTTACACATGTGAGGCTTATCTCAACATCCAAACATTCTGCCAGGTGCTGTGAGGGAGCTAAAATGGCTTTGCCAAGTTGTCATTTATAGTCTTGACTATTTGAAGTGCCTTTATGACAAGATACTTCATATCATCCACTGAAATAATTCTGATTCCTTTCCAAAATTTCTGGGCAGAAAAATCAGGCAAGAAAGAAATTTTTATCTCCAAGGGCGTATTTCTTACAAGCTTTTGAAGTCCATTCATTTCTGTGGAATTCCTACCGCATCCTTCTCATCTTCTAATGGAAGGGCCATCTGTGACCCATTAGCTAGTCTGTTTCTGTAGCTATGTTTATACAAGCTACCAAAAAGAGTGGAATTTGTTTGTCACACATTGTTGGGTACAACTTGCTCAAAAAAAATCAGTGTCACCCAAATTTAAATGGAACTGCCCACCATTCCTTCCTTCATGCTCTTCTACTCTTCCCTCAAATATTTTGGAACAGTAGAAATAACAGTTACAAAGAAAAAGAAAGCTAATGTTACATCTTTATTCAAAATGGATAAATATAATGACTTACAATTGCCAACGTCTATCAGTCTGATATTACTACCAGGCAAAATAGTAGGAACAGTAAGATTCCTTTTACTTAAATCTTTGAAGGATAGTACTATAGGTAATGCCAATCACTGATGGTTAATGGAAAAAAATAAATAACCTTGTTAAAGAGTGGTGTCCCTCAGGGGATCTGTCCTGGGACCGGTACTATTTAATATCTTTATCAATGACATGGACAGTGGGATCGAGTGCACCCTCAGCAAGTTTGCAGATGACACTAAGCTGAGTGATGCAGTTGATACAACAGAAGGAAGGGATGGCATCCAAAGGGACCTAGACAAGCTGGAGAAGTGGGCCCATGTGAATCTAATGAGGTTCAACAAGTCCACATGCAAGGTGCTGCGCCTGGGTCATGCCCAGGCGTGAGTACAGACTGGGTGAAGAACTCACTGAGAGCAGCCCTGCAGAGAAGGACTTAGAGGTTCTGGTGGATGAAAAGCTCAACATGAGCCAGCAGCTCGCGCTTGCAGCCCAGAAGGCCAACTGCATCCTGGGCTGCATTAACAGAGGTGTGACCAGCAGGTGGAGGGAGGGGATTGTCCCTGTCTGCTCTGCCTTTGTGACGCCCCACTTGGAATGCTGCACCCAGGTCTGGGGCACCCAGCACAAGAAGGATGTGGATCAGTTGGAGTGGGTCCAGAGGAGAGCTGTGAAGTTGGTCAGAGGGCTAAAGCACCTCTCCTATGAAGAAAGGGTGAGAGAGCTGGGGATGTTCAGCCTACAGAAGAGAAGGCTCCGGGGTGACCTCATTGCAGCTTTTCAATACTTAAAGGGGACTTGTGAAAAAGATGGAGAGAAACTTTTTGCTCGGGCAGTCTATGACAGGAACTGGGGAATGGCTTAAACTAAAAGAGGGGAGATTTAGATGAGATGTTAAGAGGAAATTCTTCACTCAGAGGGTGGTGAGGCACTGGCACAGGTTGCCCAGAGAAGCTGTGGATGCCCCATACCTGGAGGTGTTCATGGCCAGATTGAACAAGGCCCTGGGCAACCTGATCTAGTGGGAGGTGTCCCTGCCCATGGCAGGGGGTTGGAACTAGAGGATGTTTAAGGACCCTTCCAACCCAATCCGTTCTAGGATTGAAAGAGATTGTGACATGCTGGCTTTATGTGTTTTTGGAGGTTGCAAGTTTGGCTAAAGGAAATAGACTTAGTGTATTTCATTCAGTGAAATCTGCAGTTAATACCACTTTGTGTCTGCCAACTCAAACACCTCTAGTATGTTATCTGCCAGGTTTGCTAGTTTGCTCCAGATGCCAGGCAGATAGTTAGAGCAAAACATATGATATGTTACATTCACACCTATGTCTTACCCACTGTAACTTCTTTGTGCCTGTCTTAGAGGTGTGATGAATGTCTTCCCAGCAAGTCCGTGGCTGCATTAAATCAGCACTAACCCAGATGAAGCAGCTGTTTCTAGGTTCATTGTAAAAAGATTTCTAAAAAATGGTGTAGTTACAAGACTCTTAACCTGCGTAGAAAATACCAAAGCATACCTACCTGATGAATATCTACTGAGTAATAAATGGTATTCCCTTTCTTGCTCAGTCTCTGCGATGGTCTGCAGTATTGTTGGGTGTTTCCTTACTTACCTTTCTTCTCCCTGACTTCCCCCTTCATCCTGAGAAAGAAAAGCAGAGGGAGGTTTTTCCTGCAGTAGAAAGTAGAAATAGAATTCAGTTGTACTCTGAGAGAGTTGAGCTCTGAATATTTGGAGAGCTGCATGATTTTGTACAGCTTCTGTATTTATTTCACAATGGAAAAATTGTTTTCTTATTGATAATTTACCTTGGCACACAGACATTCCATTTTTCTCTTAAAATAAAACTTTGAAGCCAAAGAAGTGTGAATTAGTTGTTCAAAAGCTTTGATATTCAGGATGTTGTTTAAATATAGCAAATATATCAACAGTATCCTAACAGATGTCTTTATAGGGCTCACTAAGTATGTTTAATTGTTAGATGAATTCAAGGACAGCACAAACAGAATTAAGCGTTCTCCAAGGCCATCTTAATGGCTTCTATGACAATGCTTTTTTTTTTTTTTCTGTCTTTTTACGTTTAATGTAGACCAAGAAAAGACCACTTTTTCCAAGTGTGTTTGATGGCTACATTGCAAAGCTGGTAAAAGATCTGTACCTCCTCCTACCAGTAATTTTACAGGAGCCTTAGTTCAATAAAAAGCTAGGAAGGAGGACTGTGCTTTAGTGGCCTGAAAGCTTCTGAAAAATCCATTTTAAGCCTTTTTTTTTTTTCCATAATGTTCAAGACTGATTTTTTTTAGCTGTTGTTGTTCTAACCAACAGAATAAGCAGAATTCTAAGGTTGCTTGTAAAAATGTTGAAATTTGGCCTTTATGAATCTGTTTACAACCATCTGGCTTCATGTTCATCATAAATTCATGTAATAAATCCACCAAAATGATCCTCTCTTGCTAGAAACCTTTGAAACTGTGGAAGCACTGAAACCGGGTACTTCTATTTCTTTCCATATGAGACATTACTTTGCTTGCCTCATTTAAATGTTTTATACCTAATTAATCCCTTGTAATTACGTTGCGTGTCTTGGTTCTTTCTACTCTGTATTGGAAAATAGGAACTTTGTTTCTATTATCTTTTTGCATTTTGAACTTTCGTACAGACTGTTCTCCATTGCAGCTACTTGTTCCATCTACAACAGAGTGAGATTCTTCATCATCAGCATGTTGCCTGAAGATGAAGAAGGGAGTTTAATGTCGCATTATCTTCCCTACTTCTCTTGAAGTAGATGAAATGAAAACCTGACTGCTGTGAAAACAGAAGACTGCCAGCTGTGCCATATGCATGCTATCTAGTAGCATGAAGAGAACCTCTTGTATAAGTTGCAGTTAGAGGATTCTGGCTGGGTCTTTCAAATTAATTATTGAAAATGGCATGAGAAACACAAGATGAAGAAATGAGGAAAAAACATCAATTAAAATGAGTAGGATCTTTCAAAGAGTGTCTGGGAGGCAGCTTTTAAAAACATAAAACAACAACAAACAAATTTATAAACTATTTGTTTTTTACTGCTGTGGCCAGAGCTCTGTATGAGAGGTATGCTTTTGTGGAATCCTTTGTCTTCAGCCTCTAGCTGTCCCTTCCCCTTTCTTTTTGTTTTCTCACAAAGGACAGAGATGAAGGTCAGCTCTGTGCTCTGGACCATATGTCTGAGTGATTGCTTCATACTATATGTCTTCTGGTTTGTCTGTTTGTTTTTAAAAAAAACAAAACTCAAAGGTTTAAAAGTTCATAATTGCAGTATACTAATGAGAGAACCCCACTGCAAAGAAGCATTTTGTATGTACCTTCTTCCAGATGCTAACAGATGGATTTTCTTATTGCTTTTCTATTTTACTACTTCAAGAATTGATTTTAAAACAGAATCTTATTTCAATGCCTGCTTGCTCTGTGTATTCCTAAAACCGTTTCTCATGTTCCAGTTCATAATGGAGATCATCATTCTTCCTCCTGTAGTATGTTACCCAGTTTGTAGATAAGATGCATATGTAAGACTTTATTCTGTAGACTATGTGTATGTGTTAGTAGTAAAATACATAGCAGTATGTCTCTTCCAGTTATCACCAAGCTCAAGGCCAAAGTTTGTGTGTTCTTGCAAATTTAGGAGTTAAATATGCAAATCTTCATCTTCTCTTGAGAAATTAAATATTTTTGACTGCATGGGTAGAATCTGATGAGAATTCAACCAGCAAAACTTCTCCAGTAAAGTTAATTAAAGCTGGTATCCTGAGAACACTTTGCATTAATTTTGTATCAGATTATACTTTTACTTTCTGCAGCCTTAATTAATCAAAACGTAATGGTTACTCAATCTGTAGCAATGTTTTGGGCTTAAAAATATCAAGGGGCATGTTCCTAATTGAATATTGGTATCTGGGGAGGGGAGCAGTAGACACTGGTCCCGTTTTCCAAAAGAGAAATAGACTTTGAGGTATGAGCAGGGGGAAAAGAAAGAGGTAAATGTCAGCTTGTCCTTGAGGACAAGAAACAGCAGCGGAATGAAGACAGCAAAGTAATTAACAGGTCTTTCTACAAGAGAGAAGGTGGCCTCTACTATGCCTGATTACACATACTGTAATTTAAAACAAGCTATCTTGATCTCACAGCTGGATCTTCCAGTGACTGGTTCCTGCAGGCAGTCTGAATATGTAAGATGTAGGCCCGTGAGCAGAGACTGAGGTAGTCATTGCCTGAGAGCACAAGCTGAGAGGACAGATTGCTTTGTGATGAGCTAGAACTCTCATCCGTGGTGGCTTGGGGCTGTAGATTAATCCTTTGTAGATTAATGATTTTGGCCCATAATGTTAACATTTTGAATTGTACCAGGATGCAAAGGAGACTCAACTGCAGTCTGAACTTGAGCTGTTACCCTCCAGCAACAGAGCTAAAAGCTGGTTTTGTAAACCTCTGCAGAGGTGATTAAAAAGTAAATACCTGGTTACTTGAAGTATGCATCAGGATCAAGCAACTCTAGAGCAGGCCAAACTAATGCCAGGGAATCATCGTGCCAAGACTCAGATCCGTGTGTAAGTAGAGGGCTATATTCATGTATGTCATCATGCTGACGATAGTGACAACTTTTTAAATGTAATAAGCGTGGATTAAATAATGTTTCTGTCAACTAATATCCTTTGCTTTTCTGCATTGCTTTTAATGAAACTGGGCTCTTAAACCAGGAAAAAAGCTGGACTTCATCAGTAAAAAGAGTGAAGCTAGCAGATCAAGAGAAGTGACACTGTATGTATGTATAGATTTTTTTATTTTAAACACATGGATACAGATGCCACCCTTTTGAGGTGGCATCTAAAGTAATGTCACCCGATTTGGACCCCTGAGGATTGAAACAGGACGTTGACATGCCAAGTCAGGTGTACTGGAGGCTACCAAGACCAATTAGAAGTGTGGAGCACATGATGTACAAGAAGGGGCTGAGGGTGCTGGTTTTCTATGGTCTGGGGAAGACGGTACAAGGAGAGGAAATTGTCATATGTAAGGAGCAGTTATGGAGAAGACTTAGGCTTTTCTTGGAGGTGCTCAACAAAAGAGTAAGTGGCAATAGTCACAAGTTTCAATGAGAGAAATTCTAACTGCATGAAATGGAGCTGGGGCTTGTTGGACTAGATGACCACCAGATGTCACTTCCAGTCAAAATTTTGCTATGATTCAAAGAGATTTTGTTGATCTGCTATGTGTGCCTGTAGAGGCCTAGCAGTCCTAACTCAAGGTCGAGACTTAAGTTTAAGGTAATACCTTCTCCATGGGGAAAGGGAATAAGAGAATGGCATTGCTTGTCTTTAGTACAATGGCCCCATGTAAAGGAAGCAGGAGACCTGTACTCCAGCCTGTCCTCAAGCTCAAGGGACCTGAACCTCTGTCCCAGCAGAGGGCAAAACCATCAGCATGCTGGTTCTTCTTCAGCAGTTGAAAGTGGTTTACTGTGTACAGGCACAATTGTTTTCCTGCTGGTTCTGTGCCTTTTTGCAGATTAGAGGATGCCTGACTGTCATATGATTGCTGCAAAATAGGAAGCCTCCACTTTAGGATCTTGCTCCCCAGATTATTTTTGTTGTTTTTAATTGCCTCTAGAGTAAAATAGATGAACAGCTCTGGAAGTCCTGCTAGCTTTAGGTGCCATGTGCAAAACAAGCTGATCTGTCACTCAGTGCTTATTTTACAGGAATATCTTGATCATGCAAGATACAGAGGTTCAGTTAGACCCGCCCCACAGAAAGCCTCTAATCCAGCATAACGATATGCAAGTACCAAGGCAATGTGGTTCGCATGCTTCTACAGCAAGCTGGTGTTCTGGACCTGTAAAACATTGTTGTGAAGAGATTGCTTTTGCTTTACTTAGGCTGCCATGTCAAGTGAAATTGATACTAAGACAATGGGAAGCAAACCAAGTAAGCAATTTGAAATCTGTATTAATGAGCTTGTCATTGTTTAATGTACTTCACGCTGGTGCAGAAAAATACAGATAATGTGACAACAGGCATTGCAAACTAAACTTACTCTTCTATCAAGTCCACCCACGCAGATATTCAAGAAAAGCTCCATCACATGCTGAAATCTGAAAATCTAAAGCAATCTTCAGAAGTAAATTAAATTAATTAGAGTACGCTTAATACCTGTGTATCATTCAGCTTTCAAACAATACTGGTGTAGGACAAGAAACAACAAAAATCAAGGAGAGTAGAAGTTCATGGCTTTTTTTTTTTTTTTTTTGTGTGTGTGAATGTTGCCAGCACTGTTCTAGAAGACCTTCTGGCTTCCTCTCCTGAAGGGTATTCACCTTCAACAAATACTGAAGGTGAACAGCTTTCTACACAGGCTTGTTAAGGAAAGCTACTGAAAAATACTTGTTCTGGATAAAGAACCAGAAAAGAAGGTATATTTGCTGGTATGGTCCATAGTGTCATAACATGAAATAATTGCTTTATATAGAGCACTGATTTTTAGTCTAGTCGTAAGGAACTCTTTAGTTTATACACTGTCTTTGTTTATAATTCTTGATTCCTTGGAAGAAAATTAGTACAGGATTATAACTACTAGATTTTATGCTGATCTAATTGATTTTAGCTGTAATCAAGACAGTATTTTTGAGGATTTGTCACAGCAAATAGAAATACCCTTGCATGTTTTTTGTGTGTGTGTGTGTGTGTGTGTCTTGAGGAAAAAGATATTCACCCTTATATTAGTATAAGGAGAGTAGTTTTCTTAATGAAAGACATCAGCTGACTAAAAGCTACTTACTCTTATAGATCTATCTTGTCAGCCCCTAGTTTCTAAGAACCTTCTCAATCTAGCATCAGGTGTGTTTCTGTCTACAGAGATCCTGTCCTATTATTGCTGTTTCAGAGTACCCAGGATTAACAGGAAGAAATGCATAAGAAATAAACAAATCTAAAGCTGAGCAGAGCAAAAAATTGTCTCGAAGTGGTAAGGTTTAGTTCTGCAATACTTGATTACTTCTGTAGTTACATCTAAAAGGTATAATGCTGTGCAGCTTCACAGAAAGTTTATGCAGTAATAGAGATCACTGGAGTATTTGGTTACATGCTTAATAATCAGGCTAAAACAGTTTGTCTTTGTTAGCAACCTGATCACCATCTGTATTTCATCAAATCAGAGGTGGAGGGTTGTTTGGTTTCGTTTATATAGTTTATATGCTTTTTGTATGGTATTTTTTCATTGTTTGTTGTTTTTATTCAAGTTATCAGTTAACTGGAAAGTCAACTGAAGATGTCTCAAATAGGCTTCATGGGGTAAGAAGTATTTGTGTTTGGGGTTATGCGCCTGATAAGCAGGAGCATTGTGGCTTGGTTGTAGCTTTTTTTTTTTTTTTCCCCTACATGTTTGTTTTCCTTGGGAGTGTGGTGTAGGGTTTTTTTGGTGGTGGTGGATTTTTTTGGTTGTTGTTTGGGTTTGGGGTTTATTTTGTTTGTTTTTTGTTTTTAACATAAACCTCCATCTTTCTGCTTATATTCCTAAAGTGTGTAAGGATGGCTATCTTTGTCTATGCTATTCAGGAATGGCATAGCTCTTTACTTTAATTTTTTTGTCTTCTAGTAATGTCTTCGATTGTCAGACTCAGACTCCGAGCATTTTTACGCTTACTGTCTGCAAACTATTTGTATACTTTTAAAGAAAGAATTCTTCTGTATTTACTATTTGGTGGGGAAGATAAAGTTTGCTTTCACTTTCAGTTGAACCCATTGGCTTTTGGTATACTGAGGTATACCAAGCAGGAGGTGAATAATAATTCACCTAGTAGTAGCTTTAACATGCCTAAGAAATCATCATATCACATAACGTGAAGTTTCAAGTAAACAGCCAGATTCCCTTTGACTTTACAGCTAAGTTTGCTTCATTTGGTATGTGTCTCAAATGACTAAACGATTTGTTGTGATTCCCAAAAAATTTCTTGGCACATGTAGATCATGGCTGTCTAGATACAAGATCATTATTCCAGTAATGACATGTTAAATAGCTCTGTGGAAAGGAGACACATGTTGAAGCATGGATTCAGCAGTGTTTCACATAAAAGCGAACTGTTCAGTGTATGTGTCTCCATCCAAAGGTCAGTTAAGGGGAAAGAGAGGTTTCTGTTTCACTTAGCCTATGGATTCTTCAATATTTTTTTGCTTTCTGTGTTTCAGGTGTTTGGACTTTTTTAAAAATATAATGGTAATTATAACTGAGTAGAATTAAAAGGTTTTAAATTTTCATTGTTTTTAATATTTTAGTAGTATTTCAATAATCCCTGTAGGATACTGAGCAAGAAGGGAGGCAAAATATAAAAGGGGGAAAATATTGCCTGATTCTGAAAGTCAAACTTAAAGATATTCCTGACAAAGCATGAATGAACAAATTGCTTAGGGGGAAGAGGAGCATTTTGGAAAGAAAGATTTAAAGCAGAAAGACACTGAGGCTGAGCAGTCTATATCCAAGAATTGTCATCTGAAGGTTATTTCAATAACACTGTACTGAAAACATTTCTAAAATGAAGATACTCCATGTTTTTTCCATATTTAGTTCAGCTCCGATTTCATTGCAGTCTATGATGAAAGCATAAATATGGATTATTTGTTACACAAACATCAGAATTATTTATTTGAAAATCCTGGTGCTGTTTCTCTTGGATCATGAGAAGGCCATAGGTAGCAGGGCTGAGCTATGAGGCAATGGAAAGATTTGTTCAAGATACGGGCAGAAAAGATAATTTTTGGTGTTAGTTTAGGATGGCAAATTTCAAAGACATTGAGCTAAAAGTTTAAAATCTACTTACCTAAAGGTTGCTGATGAAGCATATATTCACCAAAGTTTTTAATCCAATATAGTCATGTTACAAAAAGTAGGCATTAAATGCCTGCTAGTAGTAGAGAGAAAAATGTCTTTGTCTCCCCTCCGTCCTTGTTCCCTTAATGTTTTTTACAGTATGGGTAATTCTAACTCAACTGAAATTGTACTGTGTTTTCATCAGTGTGAACAGGTCTTGGAGTTAGCACTGTATCTTCAAATTTAATGGGTGATGTCCTACACACTGTTCATTCACCTGAACTTGTGAATGATTAGAGTTAACCTACAAGCAAGCATGTCACCTCATGTAACATGCTTGAATCCTTGGTACTTCATGCTCTTCTGACAGGCATTAATTCAACTGAATAAGGTGCTGTGATGTAAAAAAATATTAATTTTGTTACTATAGTGAATGCTTTCTTGGAAGCAACATATAGGTTTGAAAAGCTAGTATATACTTCTCTTCCACCTTTTTTCTTCTGGTACAGAAACCTAAAAATGTCAAGGCTAATTTCATGTTTAAGTTATTTTAAATAACAGAGAAAAGATTCCTCATCCTCTCCCATGTAAAACAACAGCTTCAGTCTTGGGAAAAACAAGTTGCTTTTGTTGTTTATAGAAATCATGGCTATAAGATAAGCATCATGGTGATTGAGAATTCCTTGGTATATGGTGATAAAGTCTGGTGTGTAGATAATTCCTTAGTTGTTGCTCATGGCTTTAACATACCTAATGCACAGCCTTCGCTTGGAATGAGATTGTCGCACATCAGCTGTGTGGTGTTAGGGATGTGTAACAAATGAGTTTACCATGTGCCTGTGATTTCCCAGTCTGAAGAGGAAAGAAAGTGACTGAAGAGCAGTCTCAGCAAGTTAAGGAAGTTTAAGGAAGACACAGGAAAGCCTACTAAGTGCTTGTCATGGCCATTTATATCTGCATAGAGTCTTGTGATAAATACAAATTCTGTCTGTGGGTATGCTGGTTGTAGGTGTCAGGGTATTGGCAATGGGGTGGCTGCATGGGTGACCTCTGTGATGAAGAGGCTGGGGCCTGCCCTGTGCTGGACGTAGATGGTTACAGCCAGCTCCACAACAGCCCCGCTGCTGGGTAAAGATGGGCCCATCCACCGAGCTGATGCTGCCAACAGGAAAACTGGGCATCTCTGGTGCCTGGAGCACTTCCTCCTCTTCCTTCTTCTCTGACCTTAGGGTTCCTTCTGCTGTTTCTCACTCTTCTTATTCCTTCCTCCTCTGCCTTCTTTTTTAAGAAGGGACAAAAAATGTCACACAGGCAATTATTGCCAATTAATAACAGACTAGAGCAGTGAGAACTAAAAGTAGACTAAAAGCAGCTTCTCCCCATCCACTCTCTTCCACCTGCACCCTGGCACAGGGGAATGGGGAATGAGGGCTGCGGTCAGTCCCTGACGCTTCGTCTCCACCGCTCCTTCACGGTCCCTCTCTGCCCCTGCTCCACGTGGGGTCCCTCCCACGGGATGCCGTCCTTCCCGAACTGAGAGCCTGCGGGGGCTGCCCACAGGCAGCAGCTCTTCAAGAACTGCTCCCATATGGCTCCGTACCATGGGTACCTTCTGTCAGGAGCAAACTGCTCCAGCACGGGTCCCCCACGGGCAGCAGTTCCCCCCAGGCCCCCTGCTCCTGCGTGGGCTCCCCTCCACGGGCTGCAGCTCTGGCCCGGGCCCTGCTCCTGCGGGGGCTCTCCATGGGCCGCAGCCTCCTCCAGGCCACATTCACCTGCTCCACCGGGGGCTCCTCCATGCGCTGCAGCTTGGAGATCTGCTCCATGTGCGACCCATGGGCTGCAGGGGGACAGCCTGCTCCAGCAGGGGCCTTTCCGCAGGCTGCAGGGGAACTTCAGCTCCAGTGCCTGGAGCACCTCCTGCCCTCCTTCTGCACTGACCTTGGGGGCTGCAAGGCTGGTTCTCTCACATTTTCTCACTCCTCTCTCCCAGCTGCTGTTGCCCAGCAGGTTTTTCCCCCCTTTCTTAAATCTGCTCTCTCAGAGTTCCAACCAGCATTGCTCATGGCTCAACCCTGCCCAGCAGTGGGTTCCTTTTGGAGCCGGCTGGAGCTGGCTCTGATCTGACATGGGGCAGCTGCTGGGCTCTGCCAGGCAGAAAGCTGAATGCAGACTGTTAACATACGGATCAAGGAGAATAGACCAGTATGTGACAAAATAGAGTTCTTTGTCTCTTAACAGAAGGTGAAAGGCTCCCTGTAATCACAATTCCCTTCAGTTTTCATTCTTTTGCTGTAGTGCTGCATGGTAGTAGGGAGAGCTAGGTGGAGTTAAGGCGACTTTCTCTGTTCCACTTATATGAGTGGAAACATTCACTTGGGGTTGGCAGCATTACAGTTCCTACAGTTTGCCTGCAGTCCAGTCAACTCTTTTGAAGGGCTGTCATGACTCTTGGCTGTGTTACCAGCAAAAAGGGAAACATACCTGATGTGAAATAAAGTTTTAATAGTTAAAGTACAAGACACAGTTAAGTTACAAAACTATTAATACTTGTCTGTATTGATAGAGAAAAGCCTTGATAGTACAGTTCAAATTTTTGTCTACGAATATTTACTGGTATATACTGCTTTCCTCTGGTGATATGATCCTTCCCGTGTTCATCTAGCTCTAAAGATGGACAGTTTTAGTTAGGATGAGGGAGGGGCTTACAGCTGGCTGTCAGCATCCCAAGGTCTTTGCAAGGAGGAACAATAGTTATAAACGGTGGTTCTTTCTCTTTGCCAGGAGGCACTTGATGTTGATTGTTTCTTCCTGCTCAGCCTTAAAGTCCACCTAGGTTTATTTTTATACACTTGCCACAGTCTGCTTGTTTGTCCTTTTTCTTCACTGGTTATCAGTTACTCCTTTTTATGTTGTTGTTGTTGTTTTGTTTTTGTTTTTTTTTTTGTTCTCTTTATTCCTAAAGCTTACTTTTTACTTAACAATGCGAGGCTGTGCTTCTGTAGTGACTTTAACAACTGTGTATTTTCCTATTGCTTTAGGTTTGGAGTAACATAAACCCATTTATACAGTTACCCTCCATCTCTGAGGTTATACAGACAACTGGACTTCTATGGAAAAAAAATGGTATCCAAGAACTCACCTCTGTGGGTGATTCTTATTCTTGAGAGGTTTTCTTCCCTTTGCCAAGATTTCAGAATTGGAAGTCTTAGGAAATATTCTGCCCACGTATATATTGTTATTGTAAGCAGACAGCTGGTACTTCTTTCAATATTCACAGTACACGAACAGGTAGATGAAAGGAAGGAGGGCTTCTGTGTTTGCATGGTCTCAGGTCAAGTATGAATGTATTCATGTGCTCTGACAACATGAATTCCTTCCTTGGGAACTTAGTGCAGCAGTAAGTTCTTCAGTCTCTGCTCATACCTATTTATTTATGCCCTGGCTCATATCCAGAAAACATGCCTCACACTCCATTATATTTATTGGTTTTATGCACATGGGTAAGAATTGCATGTTCAGATTCTTCTTCGGCTTTTTTAGCATTTCTAAGTACTAAGCAACTGCTGTGAAATTGTTGTGAGCTAGAATTAGGAGCTTGGGCTGCAGAAAATTTATTAGTTTAGTTGGATAACTTTTATTGGCATGAGTATAAAACATCTACTGTGTGACACTGCTTTTTTAATAGCACATCTATTAAGGTGCTTGAGCACTTTGTTATGGTTGACTGAAATCACTGAGCTCTGCAAGAGTAGAGGAAGTTCTACTTTGTTTATATGCTTCCACTATCCCCTCTTGTAAGCCCCTCTTCGTCCATTTGGGCCTTTCGTCTCTTAGATGAAGAACTGGGTCACCAGAGGCACAAGACTTAAGTATTTGAGCTTTAGTTTGACTTGAAACTGGGGACAAAAGCAATATTGGCCACTCATACTCAAAGCTGTAACTAACACAGTTTTTACGTAGCTGTGGTTTGCGGGGCCTCTGTTTTCTCCAGTTGCTGTGGGGTATCGTATTAGTCTGGGTACCTGGGTTGGCATCTACAAATGCATCTTAAATCTGAGTGCCATGGACAGATTCTGTAATGCAGCACATTTGCTAATGAAATATTAGTATATGCAAGCTTTTTTTTTTTAGTTTCCATCTGGTACCAGTACACAGAAACTTGTCATCATTGTTAAGAGGATCTTGCTCTATAAAATGCAGATTTTTTTCAGTCGCAACTGTTCAAAATGTTCCTGGATCTGAAGGGTTCTTCAGGAAGAGGGGATGTTGTTTGTTTTGCTTTTTCTCTGTCTTTGCTTAATTAGATTCTTCTTTTTTGCACTGGGACTTGTAAAAGTTATCTTTAAGGTTCCTGTCCTCAAACTTACCATGGCAAACATGAGGACTTTCCATTGTCTTATGTTAGAAATTCTTTATAACCTGTCTTGTAACAGAAATGCCTATAAATACTACAAAATATAAAATGCAAATTGAATATGCTAAAGGACTTCCCTGCTAATGCCTTTCTTTCCTCCAGCTGCTCATGCATCATTTTCAGGTTTCAGACTGCTTATGATAAAGGACATCCTTCTAAATGTTGTTCTTCAGGTCTCAACATCTTGGCTTTCAAAATAGTATTGATCCTGATTTGAGTCTCAGATGTGCTTTTCAATATCAGGTGTTTTAAAGAATAAACACTTGAAATACATCACTCAGGGGTAGTCACGCTTGCTAAATCTTGCACAATCGTGTTCTTGAATAGCTTGGCTTCGCTGCGTGTCTGTGGCTACGCATACGCATATGGAAAATTACTGCTGTATACCACTTCATGTGTTTGTTGTTGAGAAGTCCATTCCTGTGCCTACCATGGAACTTTTGCAGGCAGGCTTGCTTCTGTAGGCACCTTAATTCATACCTTGCATCAGTTTTCTCTGGGGCTGGGAAACATCTTTCCTCTTTCTACCTCAGTGCTGGGCTGACATGTAGCTCTCTATAGACATAACTGCTGCTGAGCATGCTAAAATGGACAAGGGGGAAAAACGAGTATGACGTAAGATATTTCCTTTCATTAAAATCGCTTTTGTACTTTTAGACCTTCATTTGTCTGCTTAGTCTGGTGCACAATAAGACATTTGGCCCTCTTGGGTTGACTGACTGATGCTTTAACAAGAGCCCTGTGTTTATATTGCTCTACATATTGTTACAGAAATAAATTAACTTAAGCTTCCCAAATGAGCCAGCAATGAGAAAACAAAACACGTTGGTTTACCCTTGCAGCAGCAACATAATGAGAAAAATGCCGTCCGAGGCTGGAAAAACTGAGTGTTTCACAGGACAGTTTCTCAAGGGCAGCACAACGTTACCTCAAACAGCAAATGCAGCCCCACTGCATGGCATCCATCACGTGATATTAAAAACGTGGAGTCTTGCCCTAGGGATTTCTGAAATCAGCTTATGTTGTAATGAATGACAACTTGGAGTATTCACATACAGGTTTTTCCTCTTGATCTGATTAAATTTATAATGGACTTCATATACAAGTACTGTGGGTTTTTTTTTTTGTGTGTGTGTGTGTGTTTTTCCTGTCTGGTGACTTATTCTACAGTAGGTAGAGATTATTATTTTTTTTCCTTTGAATGAAATAGAGTAGGAAAAAGAAAGCAATTAAGATTTTCTCCCCAGTGAAGAAATATATGGCTCTCATACACCTGGAGAACATCTGGCAAGAATATAGCAATACTTGAGATTTACACCTTCGTGTGCCAATGCAGGAGGTACGTCATCAATTTTGTAAGCAATATCGTTCTTTCTGTCCTCTAAGGTAGCTAGCAAAACTTTCCAGGTGACCGTTGTCTAATCTTATGGCAATAGTATCAGTGGTCCATTATAATGAAAGAGTAAAGTATTCCTGTTGGAAACAAGTCTAAAAAAAGCGCATGTGAGACGATTATTTCAGGAAGCCTTAAGTAGGCTATGCTGTTGCATAGCAACAGAAGCAGGCAGTCCTTAGACTCCAAAGCAGTCAGAGGACACATGGGAGCAGAATGCAGAAATGATGGAAACCTTGAAAAATGTAAGGCTGAGACTAAGGGAAACTGAAGTGAAGTGATATGCAATATAGAATGCGAATGTATCGTGGGAGAAATAATAAATTGAACTGCTTTTAAGCCAAACTGAAATGCTGTCAGCTAAACTGGGCTTTTTTTCTTTTTTTTTTTTTTTGTAGCTTCTAGATAGTCATTAAAAAAACGGCAGAATGTCTGCTGGCTGGGAAAGCTAATTCAAATGTAAAGTAGATGTTAAATGCCTACCACAAGAAAAAAAAATGCATGGAGATGTTGGATTTTTTTATTGACGAGCCAAAAGTTGATGAAATACGCTTTGAATGAAATATTGATTAAGGTATTGTGGCACGAATTGGTTATTATTAAAAAGCTATTTGTCTCACGTTCACAGGTCTCCAAGTTGGCCTATGGTATTTATCTAAGCAGATACTGAGAAGTACGGTGTCATTGGGTGTATTCTTGGCAAACTCCAAGCCTGCATGTGAAATGTGAGATCTCAGCAGAAGCACATTGTAGTTTAGCAACTTTGCAAGAGGTAATCTGTTTTTTATTAAAAGCAAATAAAGGAGCCAGTATTTAATATTTGGTAGCACACAGTTGTGGATGATCGTGCCGACAAAAAGACAAATTTTCTTCCTTCCAGTGCTGTTTTTATCACTGCCCTAGAAGATACAGTAATAAGCTGAAGCTCTTCTGTTCTGGATGCTGCAACACATACTTTGATGGTGAGTCATGACTGCATGATTTTAAAAGGTAGTCACATGCAGTTGAGCTGTTGCACCAGAACCTGCTGAAAAGATTAGTGATATAACAAATCTCTCCAGTAGATTAATGTATTAAAGATTTGAGGAAGGTGTCTTGGAAGGGGACTATTTTTTAAAATGCTAAGAAGGAGTTTAAGGATTTATGAACTGGAGCATTTATGTATCTTGAATACTGTTAGCTAGACTATACATTGCACTGAAACATTAAAGAATCAGAGTAAATAGGTCTGGAAGAAACCTCTTAAAAGTGTCGATGCATCCTCCATTCCACACAGGATCAATGTATAACCCGTTTTAGATGTTGTCATGATACTGGTATTTAGACACTTTCTTTTTGTTGTTCTAACTGAATGCTTTCTTCTTCTTCTTATGTTATCTACAAGCTGATACTGTAAGATGCTGTAAACATATCAATCAAATTGTCAGAATGCAGAACATCACAAAATGCAAACTTTGATTCACTTGGGAATGGGAGCAATGTAACAAGAAGGATGACTATTAAGTGAAATCTCTTGCAGTGAGCTTAAAAGGCAGAAGGCTTTCTAAAATTATATTGAATGAGATTGTCTTAGAGGAAAACGGCATTGGAATGATAGAGTATTGCCTGGAAATACAGTATATGCTGTAAGTATGTTAGATTGTTGTCCAGTGCTGAGAAGTGGAATTAGTCTATTCCAGGGAAGGATAATAAAAATATTTTTAAGACAGAGTCATACAGGAGCAGGAAAGCAGTATCTGTTTTCATAACAAAGAGGCTTCATGATATTAAAAACAGTCTTTTTCTTGAGTAGCAATAGAAGGATGCCATAAAAAGAATTATTTTTAAATATTGTAGGCACTGGACCACATTATCCTCTTATTGTAAGATGTCTGAAGTCTCTTCCCCTGCTTCCCTTCTCCTAAAATACATACAGTCTCCTCATTCAACTCAGTGGCCCTGTGTGAAGTCCTTGACTCAGATTAGCCCAAGGTTCCTCTTGGTAGGGTAGCTGGAGGGATCTACCACGGTGGAAGCTATCTTCCTGATTGTTCAGGTTTGACTAGTTTCTTTAACCAAACTCACAGTTCTCAAAGGCAATTGCTGCTTCCCCTCACCTGCTTTTTGTTTTCCTGGTATTGTCCCCCAGACAGAGTACCCTTTTGGATGATACCTCCCCACCTGAAGTCTGATTCTTCACACCCATATCGTGGGTTTTGTAATTCCACTGTATTCCTCCAACCCAGAAGATACATAGATAACTGTTGGCAGTGCTGGCTAATATCTTTTTGCTAATCATTACCTTTACTGACATTTTAAAATAATGAAGAGCAAGGTTCATGTTAGTTCTTACCCTTGCATAGCAAAGCTAGGTATTTGGTCAGTTTGAGTATATGTTAGTATGGCAGAGGCAGTCTGTTATTTGGCTTGTAGCTAGCTAAAGGTCATAAATCTTTGTGCTAGTTTCATTGTTCACTTTTAGGATTTGCAGAAACTATAGTGGATGGGTATTATTTTGGAATCTTCAGCCATTCAGATCTATAATTCAGCTGCATGTTTCAGCCATCAGAAGTGAATTGAAGTTTTCTTGCGCCATGGAACTATTTCTTAAAAAACACAGCCAGGTTCCATTTAACTGGAAAAGTACACAACCGTGTGCTGCATGTTGTCTGTGTGCCATTTCTTGTTTGATTTTATATTTTACCATGAGAATCAAGTAGTCTTTTTTTTTTTTTTAAATCTCTCTCACTCGAACCTCGAAAGTATGCTAATAAAGTAATAACTAGCAAGGTGTATATCTGCAGAGGAAAATCATATCAAGGGGGATAGGTCATTTGTGGATAAGCATTTAAATGTGCAGAATTTAAAAACTCAATAGACCAGAAAAATTCTTTTAGATCATCTAGAGTAGGTTGAATGTAATTTAACCTGCATATATAGTAAAGATCTCTGCTTACCTGTTGGACTTTTTTTCTACTCAGTAGGAAGAGATAAGCACATTGAAGATGCTAAGTTGCATTCATTCTAAAACAAATGCTTAGTATGGATTGAATGAATCACCTCATATAAGTACCTACCTACATATGTATGCACAGGCATTTAAAATTAGTCAGTAAATCTCATTTTGTCCCTTCCAAAGTACTACGCTTCTGTCAAAAACTGGAAGTTTAACTTTGATAGCAAATCATTTATCTGAGTGGCTTCCACATTATCACCAGTAAACTGGTCGTTTAAAAAGTTCATAACAGTCTGCAGGTAATTCACAGTGCTATTTTGCTATTACACTTTCAGTTAAAAATTGGCTAAATCTTAAAAAAAAAAAAAAAAAAGTTGAAAGTTGCCTATAAGGATTACAGTGGTTCACAGCAGTCTAGTCCAAAAAATTTGCAGACTACCGATCAAGACAGTTCAGGTTTTTTGTTGTTTTTTTCCCCCGTAAAGCCATGTAGATACTGTTGTATGTAGCAGTGAATAGAGAAGATGTGGCTGTTTCAGAAACGCTCATTACAGTGCTTATAACAAGTTCTTGAAAAGAATAGGTATCAGAGACAGCTACGTTTTCTAATGAGAATTGTGTTGGTCAATACCTTTAATGTACTGTCTGTGCAGGTTTGCACTTGTGTGTTCAAGAGAAAGAACTTGCTTTAAAGGCAAGCTTACTTAAACTTAGCATTAAAGGCAAGGTTAGGAAGATACAGAGATGCTTCATGAGCAAAGCCCACGTGACTTTCTTCCCTTCAGTAAAAGTCCTGCTGCATCTACTCTTGTTTCTGCAGAAAGGAAGATCGAACTGAAATTAAGTGGTAGATGAGAGCAAATCCTTATGGTCATGGGAATCATGGATTTTGCTCAAGCGTAGACAGAGTATTGAAATATCTGGCCTATAGTTCTGTAGATCTCTTTAGGCAGGCTATACTAAAACATCACTTTCCCAGAAGGGAAACATTGATTGTCTTTTTGAATGATCTCTTCACGTTTGTTGTGGGCTTAAGGGTATCCAACTTCATAATGCTTTTTTAATGCAGATTTAAAGCAGCTTCTGAATTTGTTCTGGTTGAAAAAGTCTAGGATAGTAATCTTTGTTCTGTTTTCATTGTCTTACCAGTTGAGTTTCCTTGTAATTTCCATTAAGGTATTTCCAGGACTAGGAGTACTATATATACTGTGTTCTCAGTAAAAATATGTAACTGTCAAAAAGGTAAGTGACCTATTGTACATTTCTCTTATAGAGGCAGTCACTTCAGAAGCATCAGACAAAATACATAGTCGGTTTTCAAGCTGAAGATTAAAATGCTGTGCATCTCATAAGGTGGCATGGAAATTCATATTTTCTTTAAGTGATAGCCCTCTCACTAAAAGCTTGTTTGGCTTTCAGGAGTTAACACTGATTGCTCAACTGTGTGTCTGTGCAAAAACAGTGCTCTTCTGTAGCAAGATAAATCATCTCTTGTGGAAAAAGTGTACTTCTATTTAATTGTTGCTCTGTTTCATTTGTTTTCAACATAGCAGACCATGAATTAGATCGAAATCTTAAAAGTGTGCAGGGTGCTGTGGAATAGAGCTATCTCCTCACTGGAAAGAGCCCTGTCTCTAAGCTAAGGCTAGATTTGGAACCAAAATTTATTTTAAAAGCATAATTATACACCTTCTCTAAAACAGACATGCTATTAAATGACAAGTTCTCTTGGCTTTTTTTGTTCTCTTATGAAAGCTGAATATAGATAATTATATTTAAATAATGTGCTGATCGTGATACAACATTTAGCAGCCAAAGCCTGAGAGAGTTTTATTTGAAAATCCCTTATTCAACCCCATCATTAAGCATGTATGGAGAAAGAGGAGGAGTAAACGTTGAAGGATTGTATCTCCTAGTCTTACACTGCAGCTTCACCAAGAAAATGGCAGCTCCCCGGTGCTAGTGGGCAACATATGACAAATCCTCTAGACAAGCCACATGTCAGGTGCTCATTCTTACTGTCATCTTTTTTAAAATAAAACATCCTTGCTAATTGATATATTTTTTTAATTAAATGCTTTTGTAGTTCTTCTAGGTAGATAGTCCCTTAAAAATATTAAATTCAGCAACTCTAGGTACTTATAGCCCACAAACTACAGAGGCTCAATTTACGTTGGTATCTCACATAATTTCTGTTCTTTCACTTCCAAACTCTTGATAACAATGTCACCGTGTAAAACCTTGTTTCACTGAGTTACTATGGGATCTAGTCAAACTGGGATTTCATTTGTGAAAGCTATCACTAAATTTTAGATTTTTTTAACTGTTCTTTCAACAGAGCTGAAGTACATAGAAGAAGGAAAACAGCTGCAGAAATTTGACAGTTACCTTAAGAAACTTGGTGGATGTGTTACATATAGCACGGAAATGGAAAACTTAACAGAGGAGTTGGATTGTGGAGTGTTCAGGGAGCCTTCTGAAAACACAAATACCGATTCGTTCTGTGTGTATTAAATTACACTGTTCTTGTCATCCTTCTTTACTCCTCCTGAGTTCTCCGGTTACTAATTCTACTCTTCATGATGCTTACCAGTAAAAACTATACATTCATAGGATATAGAAGTAGGTCCTTTGCAGGTTTACTTGTTATTTTTAAAAATAACAAAGATGTGTTATTACACGGGCTAAAATCCAAGACAGCAAGTCTCCTGTGATCATGCTATGCCTGTTTATTTTCTTCCTCTTCCTCATCCTCTATAATTGTTTAAGAGCCTACAAGAAATTTTCAGCACAACTTCCTTTGGGAGTAAGGAGTTGGGAGGTGAAAGAGACAGAAGTCAAGATACCCATATTTCTAAAGTTTTATGAAACTAGGAAGCTGAGGAAAAGAAGGATGCTATATGAAAATCTCCAGTGCTGCGGTTCAAATTCTAAAGTTTTGTCATGCAGAATGCTGTGGGAAAGGGAAAGCGCAGCTGTGGCAGACTTCAGATGGTATCTTACCACTCACCACGTTTTCCAGCCCTGTGGCAGCAGGTTTCATTACGTTCTTATGCTCACACAACTGCTTTCTTGTTCCTGTTTCTGCTTTCTTTAGTTTGCTGGTTCAGTTGGCAGAAGCGGTAAGGTTTGCAGCCTTCTTGTTTCAGTTCAATACCATGCAAGAAAATACTGTTTTTACAACTTTAAATAAATAAACACTAGAAATAACGGGACCGGGACCACAATCTTTTATGCAGGAGTATCTGTCAATGCAATTAGGAAATTCAAATTACATTTCACAGAATTATTAGCAAACTCTATTCCTTCCACAGAGAATAAACAAAAAAGGTTTTTTGGAGTGAAGGGTAATTCCTTAATGACTGGTTCAGTGAATGTATTAGAGACTGCTGGGCATTGTGCCATTCACTGGAAGGGGAGCTCTCGGCTGATGTCAGTGGAGTTCCATATTTATGCAGTAATGTCTCAAGATAATGCCAATACACAACAGAATGGTGTTTGACATTTAAGAGAAGATGCAGACAGGAAAACTTGGAAGTGTTAATAAATGTATGTTTGGTAACATTATTTTTTTGATCTGAATGTTGTTAGTAATGCCATATTGAGCCTATAGAAAACAAGCCTTTAAAGGTTCTTCGCAAGCAGATTTTTCTATGGCTTTATAGCTTGTTTCATAGCTAAAATTAAATTAGCAAGCCTGAGAATTCCCCAGGTGCTCACCTTGTTTTATGGAGTGTTTCATGAAGAATATAATCTCTCCAAAGAGTATTCTGTGCAGTGCAAACTTTGTACAGTCTGGGGAATTGCTCACGGAGTACAGCATTCCTCGTCTTGCTGCCCTTACAGCTGTATAGCCTGTTTCATCTCAGCCATAGACTTCTCTGCTCATTCTGTTCCTGATGGACTGATACGCAGCTGCCAAAGTTATGAAAGAATATTCTTCTGTGGTGTTTTTTTTGGTTAGTTTGGTTTGGTTTTTGTTTTATTTCTTTCTTTCTATTTTTTTGTTTGTTTTTCACCCTCACTAAATGAAATCAGTAACTTGGCAGGAGTGGTAGCAGTGATGACTTTGGACACATGCTATACTACTGACAAAATCCAAGCTGCACACTGCTGACTTACAGGTCTTGTACCTCCTTTTCTACAGGCCCACTGCAATAACAGGAATGAACAAACATAACTGCAGTAAGTTTCACTTCAGACCTTTTGCATTCTGATCTAGCTGGATGATATTTTTCAGGGAACAGGTCCTCACTGTTTCTCTTCACTTTTGGATGTTACGTGCTTCATTACCCCATCGTTGATATATTTGGTGCCTGCTGTGCCTCGGGGGAAGAACAAATGGTAGATGTCTCATTTCCTTCAGTATTCTTGCAGTGTTTCAAAAAGGGAGCACAGGAAGAAATGTGCATACTCTCATGCTCATGAAGGCATTTGTTAATTGAGAGGCGCCACACCATTTTATGTTTGTCAGGCAGGCTTTCAGTCAGTGCTGACCTCTTTCACTTCCCTGGATGCTTGTTGTTAGGTTTTAGCTTTTTATTTTTTTTTTAAGTAGTTTCCTGTTTCATAGTGATTGTTCATAGGAGAAAAATTATCCCGTCGGCCATCCAGTGTTTGACATGGGACACCAAAGCTTGATAGCCCTGAACTTCTTTTTAAATACGTCACTCTTGCAATGATACTTGATATAGTTATATTTAGTCTAAATAAAATACGGTTTAGAACCCTTTTTTGACTTCTCAGACAACTCCTATGTACACCCTCAGACAGCTGACTGAAGTTTGGGAGGTAAGGAATAGTATGAGGATGAAGAATGGTCAGAATTTGTGAAGATTGTTCAGAACTAAGTGTGGGAATGAGTTGGCTGTTGTTGTGTATCTATTTAAACGAGAGTTTATATAAAAAAAAATGTTTTCTTTTTATTTAAAGAGAGAAAGTCAAATCTTTTGCTGCTGCTAGTGTTCGATGACTTTAGGGGCTTCTTCAGTGTCCAGTGGGTGCATATAGTAGGATCTGGATAAAAACATTTGTACACTCTGCAAATGTGAATATTAAGCTTCTCTGGAAATAACAGCTAAGCCTTCTCAGTGCATGCAGTTGAGTGCAGTGTTTCCCTTATGGCCATTTTCTCTCTCTGCAGTATACAAAACCAGAGAAGTACTGCTTAGAAATGAAGGCTGTGGGGGTGCTGCTTCTGTTCCATGGTTCCCTAGTGCTGCTTTTCTTCAGAGTGCTGCTCTACCAGAAAGCTTCCCTGATCTCCCTCCTACATCCAAACATAAAATGTGAGGGATGTTGCATTTGAAGCATGGTAATCTAGTTTTTTGCAGAAAGCCTTAGACGAATGCAAATGGAACTACAGTAAAAGTGGGATCAGCAAAAGAACGTGTTCTCCCTGCAAGGTTTATAGTTACATTTCTATAATTTGGGGAAAATAAAAATAAAAATAAATCCAGTAGGTTAGAGCTATAGCAGATATTCCAGCAGGGATGCATATCTTACTGAGTGTGAAATACAAGCTTCCTTGTATCTTTGGCAGATCTCACATCAAGGTGTATCATCACATTATTCCATAATGACATGAGAAATATTTATTTTCCAATGGAAAAACAGTTCTGAGCTATATCTAGGTTACAGAGCCTAGCTTTTTAATCCTGCATTAGTTTAGCTCTTCTTGTACTTGGTTAGCTTGTCTGCACTCATCTCAGTGACGTTATGGTAACACGTTGACCTTGGTGCAGCTACCACACAAAAATAAATTCATTGAGTCTGAAGAGGTGTATATACAATGCTGAAATTAACTGTACTACAGGAAAGGAAAATGCAGTAAACATCTCTGTGCCTGTGCACAAGCATGCAGGTCTGCATGCAAAGTGATTTGTACTTTCTTAATCCTTATGCTCTGCTTTTGTGCAGAGGAGAACTTTGTTCCACCCCCTACCTACCTCCTAGTTCCTAGCTAATATCAAAAACAGAGACAGCTCTATAGAGAAATTATGTTGCTGAGGTCATTGCTTTTATAAAGTACTCACTAGCGTTTTATGAAGTATATGATAAATGAAGTTGTTTAAAGTACTGCTGAATACAGATTGCATAAAATCCACACACGTTTTTTTCTTTCCACTCTGTTTCTGCTCTAGTTTCTCCAAATGTTTAGATTGAGGCATCTCCTTTTGTTGATTGCTGCATATACCCAGTCTACTCCACAATGAGAGCCCTCTAGTTCTTCTATTCTTCTTTCATAACATCATCTGTTTTTCTGGTGTTCTGAGTGTTGGTATTTTCTTTTCTTTCCTCCAGGTACTGCTATGTGGATATTTGTTAGCAATGACTGATGTGGAATCTACATATGCAGACTTTATTGCTTCAGGAAGAACAGGTAGAAGAAATGCACTACATGACATACTTGTGTCCTCTCCAGGTGGGAACTCTAGTGAACTAGCCTTAAAGTTATCAGAGCTTGATATAAACAAAGCAGGTGAGTACATTTTGGTCTTCTAGTATATTTATTTAAGACTTAAGATGAAAAAAGTAGTACACAAAAAATGGCTTATGTGCATACGTTATTCC
The DNA here is from genome assembly GCF_009769625.2 of Cygnus olor. Classification (NCBI taxonomy): domain Eukaryota; kingdom Metazoa; phylum Chordata; class Aves; order Anseriformes; family Anatidae; genus Cygnus; species Cygnus olor. Next base: position 129,974,693 of record NC_049170.1, read on the forward strand.
CTTGTCCCTCAACAACAATATTTTTTTCTGAAACTAATATGAGCAGGGGTTGCCTGCAATAAGAAGCCCAGTTTTCATAAAAGAGAAGGGTACTTATTTGCAAACACAACATATTACTAAAACAAGAAAACGCTTTCTGCAGTGAGTGGCTGGCGCATGTCCATGTTAGGATAAATTTTATAAAAAATTAAGTATAACAAAGAAAATAAGGAAGTCTTAATTAATACCCAACTTTTCATAGTATCCTTTAAAGGAAGCTCCTTGGTTTGAAGCCTGTAGGAGAGGCCATGTGTCTGCTTAAATGTTTGCAGAGGTTAGTTTTGTTTTCATCTGCCAGAGGGACAGATCAATAGCAATCCATTGATGTTTCTTTCATTTGTATCTTTGTTTCCAGATTATGTTGATGCTTTGTCCTTCTTTTAAGGCAATTAGCTCTTATGCAATCTTATATCTTACTCCACCTCTAATGTTAACAAAATTTTAATGCTGGTCATGCACCTTCAGCTGAGAGAAAGGAGGGACAGTGTATGGTGAAAGGCTTTAGATTAAATAAAAACAGTAATATGGCTGTGTATTTATTTTAATGTTATTTGGGCAGACGTTAATGAATGGAGCTCTCAAATACTTGAAAGGCCTTTTCAGATTTTGGGAAAGGAGTCTTAAGCTTATTTTAATAACAGTAGAAGAATAGACACAGCAAAAAAACAAACTGTTGATAAGCAGACGTCCTCTTTTGTGCACATATTTTTCTGAGAGAAAAAGGCAAGAGTTCTGAGAGGCAATCTCATCACTGGACAATCAGATGTGGCAGTAAGATGTTCAGATGGTTGTGGTGCTGTTTGGAGGTGGTGTGGTGCTTTTTTGGCTTTACCAGACTAACATATATCCTAGGTCATTCCTTCTGCTGTTGCCCTTGGGCCTATAGCTTCTAGATGCGTGTGCTTCTAGTTCTGCAGGGCATTTATTTTTCCTTCTGTTTAAAACAAAAAGTGTTATTAATACATGAGCATGCATGTAGGTGTGACTATTTGTTCTAATGTGTGGATATGTCTCAAATGTTGGACAAATACACAAAGTAGGTGGTATTTGACTTGCATAGTGCCAACCTTCCTCCCTGCTTTATTTCTTCAGTCTCAAATTTACACTTACCAAAATTATTTTCTAAATGGACAAGATCAAACATACACACAATTCCTACTTTTCAGTTAGCTGTTAGGATTGATTATTAGCCAGAACTGTGTTCTTTTGTGAGCTATAAAAAGAATGTGAGTTTGTACTTGTAATATATGTCAGTATGCATTTTGCACATGCAGTTAGCTCTGTAGCATTGAGAATGGTTTAAATAACTGTTATCCTAAACGTTAATACATAATTCAGGAGTCTTTTTTTTTTTCTTGCAGACCTTTTTTGCAGCTTGGGTAACTGTTAATCATTGCAGAAAAGTATACAGGGTTGCTCATAAAATTACATTAGGTGGTAGATACACAAAAATGCCAGCATACTTCTTTGGGAGTGCGGTTTTAGTTAGACATAATGAAAATATACTTAACGTTTGTATTGTTAGTACACCTTGGTGCCAGACAAAAGCCTCCAAACCACAAATATTGGAAAATGCATTGCATTATCATTCCTATGAGTATTACTGTACTATCCTGTCATGTCCTTCCAAACTGAAGAGAGGATGAAAAATATTTTGCATCCCCAATTCCAGTTCAGATTACGTTAGGGCTTGGGGGATGTAGATTTGCATCACACCTGATGGGGTTAAGAGAAAAACAAATGCTTATTTCTTTCAAGGTATATGTCAATGAAACACCTTATGCTAAGTGGTACCTAATTATACAAATACATACACCAAGTTTTGATTCTTTTTTTCTTTTTATCTTATTTTTATTACAGCTATATACATCTTCTTGCAAAAATGCAAGCACAATTGCACAATTTTCAACTGCACAGACTAATGACAGAGTAGGATAATGCAGATAAAAGAAGAAAAACAAAGGTATTATAAAATATATGTAAATTAAGCTACCCAAGCATATTTAGTATATCCACTTTGAAAAGCATGCAGATACATTTCCTGTTAAGACCAGAAACAGCTTTGAACAACAATAGGCAGTGAGGCCTTGTTCTAAGGCAATCAATTTTCTGTCGTGCACTATTTGATACCTGAAGTGAGTGGTGGTTGTCCCCTCAGTGACAAGCCAACTACAGCTAAACAAAAGTTGGCTGCATATAATGGCTGTATAATATTCTCTTTTCAGAACAATTACAGTATTCTTTGTCCATAATAAGTTAACAACCTTCTAATATCCATATTCATGGAGTAAACATATCTACCAAAGAGTGTACTTCAAAATACAGGTTTCAGATTCTCTTTGGCAATGCATTTTATCTGAACTTAGTAGAAGCCCAGTGTACATCTGATGAGTAGAAAAGTGCAATAAAAATCATGGGACATCTTTATCCTTAGTCTTGACTGAAGGGAAGAGAAAGATTTTGGTAGGGAAGTCATCAGATACTCCAGATACCTGCTTAACTTTCTCTCTGAGTATACACTGCAACTCCAAGAAACTTTATGTTCAGACTATCTTAGAGGTGATCATAGCTAAATAATGTAGTAAGGTGAAAATATAATGAAGAATGAAGACCAATCTCTGCAAGTTTAATCTCTAAAACAAGCTGCTAGTTTTCCAGGGGTCTGCAGATATGCCAGAGAATTCAGTGCAGAACTGGGAAGGAGGCTTCCTTGTAAGAGCTGTGGTGGTCCAGCCATCTACAAAAAATGGGGATAGTGGAGGTGTTACAATACCGCACTGGAATGAAGGACTGATTGTAGAAGTTTGTCATTAAAAGTGATTTAAGATCATAGTAGAAATGTTTAAGGTGTAACCTGGAGAGAAAAAAAAAAAAAAGCTGGACATTAACAGAACTAATAACTGTTGCTAGCTAACCAGCTCTCACAACTGTACTATGACTTAAAGTATTTTATTATTTGGCAAGGTTTTGTTTTGTTTTAATACTATCTGTTGGAATCAAAATGCTGCATAAAAATCACAGTTCTTTCTTCTAAGAGATTATAGCAATCATGTTTCGAAGGAAGAATAGTTCCAGAATGTGTTTAGCGAATTTTTGGATTCTCCAAGCCTCTTTTAAGTTTTTTAGTAAGGGAACTGTGTCAGCAGAAGACAACTTTGTAGTACCAAGAAAGTGTATTGTAGATTAAATAGATGTAGACTTGTGAGTTTTTCAATGAGTTTATGAGAGCTTACTTGTGAGGGGTGACTTTGAAGAACTGGCAGATTAAAATTCTAGTGCTCTTTCTTTAAATTTTTGTGCACTACATGTAATGTTTAGGTAGTGAAATGTCTAGACTTTGTGTCGAGGATGATTCTTCTTTTAAACACAAATACATGCAAGTATGTTTCTCTTTAGTTGTTGTTGTTGTTGTTCGTATTTTTGTTTTGCTTTTAAATAAAAATCCTTTCAGGAAAGCTTGAGTTGCTTGAATAGTATGAGGGGTATTAAAAACTCCTTAGTTGTCAGTATCAATAGAGGATGGAGCAGGTAAAAAGGAATCAAAAATGAAATTCCACTCATCTGTTCTTTTATAGTATCAGAACAAATGTAGGAGGCTTTGTAGAAAGTGCTTGGACAACTTGGGCAAAAGGGATTTCTATCCAATAGGAAATCATAGTGTGTAGATCAATCACTGGAAACCTTTGAGATGTGGGAGACAAGAAGGAGAAATAAGGAGAGTTTTCTTAGAAAGTGGATTGCAAAGCAAATTGTTATTTATAACTTAACCCTCAGCAAACAGAACAAACATCACTGTTTTAGTGGGTTAATCAACCTTCCATACAACTTCTCATCAGACTGAATTTGGTAATTACCAATAACTTCAGAGGCAGTTTGCAGCATAAGTATTTAGTCCATTCACAAAACAGAGTTATCAAGTCCGAGTGTTTTGCAATGTTCTTTTTTCCATTACCAATATGCTATTTCTTCTGTGTAGAAAAGAGAAGGTATTTACAGGGTTTGTTTCTATACGCAGAAATAAGGCTGTAGAGGCACAGTTTAATTTAAAATGAGGAAATGATAAATATCTGTGCTGAGAATCCTGCCCTTATTCTAAAGACCTGGGTTCAAATAGTACAGTAACCTATGAAAAAAGGTATAGACTTAAAAATTAAGAGGAACTACTGCCTCTTCTTTGACCTCTTGCAACTTTGTCCATGGAATTGTCTTCTCTTAACTTTGGTGTTAAGCCAGATCAATGCAAATGATTCAGAATTCCTCCAAGATACAGGGTACATCTAAATCTTTAAATTATTTCTTTCCTGTTACGTACCGATACCTAATTATTGTAGCATTCAGAGATCTGTGGCATATTAGCACATAGCTTTCAGTCATCTGGACCTGCTAGGTCTTTAATCATTAGGCAGAAGATAGGGTACAATACAGTGCTTTGCATATAGGTACTTACAGACCATTGTCAAGGCACCGATTAGCTTTCTGTAGACAGGCTTTGAGTTGTCTGCTCACTATGTCATTGTGAGATGTTTTCTATTTCTCAGATCGTTCTGTGGTTTGCAGTGAGACAGCTGGGCTGAAAGCCTTGGGGCATGGCACTGAAAATGAAGGCAAAGGATGAACAGAGCTTTAACAAACTACTGCGCATATTGAAGCTCCACCTCTTTTTAGTAAATTCTGTTCAAACTTGGTGTGATGAGGCTTTTCTCTTCTATTGTCATAGTACTACAGTAAATAAATTGTCAAAAATATACAGATATTTTAACTTCTTTCATTTAGAACCACTTCAGGTGTGTTCTTGAAATGACAGTGGCTGATGGAGCTAGGGATTTGTTTTTGAAGTCATAGTATGAGTATTGTAGCAGTAAAAGGTTTTATATTCAATGCAAGATTTTTGTTTTGTTTCAGTTGATTTACTTTGTTTTGAGACTGGTGGAAGAACAGTTGGGGTTCTGGAAGCAAGATTTCTCTGTTCTAGGGTGGATCACTCATCCTTTTGTTGTATCTTATAGAAGGAGAAGGAGATGCACAACGAAATCCAAGTGAGCAAACGGGGGAGGCCCAAGGGGAGGCAGCAAAGCAAGAAAGCTGACATCCGACTTTGACCGACTGGAGCAACTGCTGGATGTTTTCAGGCTACAAGAGCATGCTGGAACAAATTTGTTTCCATGAGCAAGCTGGTGGAAAAGCAAGTGCATGTGTCTTCACTGCTGGAACCCAGTCAACACAATGCTAAAAATGGGGGTACAAGCTGTGGCAGAAGACAGAATTTTCTCTACCTCTGTCATTAGCAATGGTTGAACATGTATTGATTTTTGGGGTAGTGTCATCAGATGGATCCCTTCATAATGACTACTTGATGGGAACACTTTTAGAAAGTAGAACAAACAGGTAAATCTTGTAGCAAATGGCCTTTGAAACATCAGAGGATCTAATAGTGTATCTTAAGCAAAGGCTTGTGTGATCCTCAGAGTTTAAAATTCTCTGGCCAAAGTGTTCACCCATTAAAAGAACTGTAAAGAAAGCACTGTTTTTAGAACTTTGCGTCTGTTTTACAGCTCTGTTATTTACAATGGTTTTTGTATTGTATGACTTAGATGCTCCACACTGCCCCTTCTCAACTGCTTATGAAGAATATTTCTGTTACTGTGAATTTTTCTACCACGCGTTTTGAAAGGGCTGGTTTTTTTGCATAATGTGGTGATGTGCACATGATAGATTTAAAACGTCAACCGCTAAATTGATTATGCCTAAACCTAAATGACTCAGCAACACTCTAATTTGTTACTAGATAAGCCTTCAAAACGATTCATTAATGTGAATACTTCGGTGTGTTTTGTGTCCTTGGTACATTTTTGCCACTTGCCTGTAGTTAGTTGCATATCAGAGACTCAAATCGAATCTTTGATGTTATTCTTCCCCATTTTCTAATTTTACTCCCAATTTCTTAATCTTTCTCCAAGCTATTTTTTTAAAATGTTAGTCCTAGTATTTTATTGTAATGGTAGTTTTAAGAATACATTTATAACCTTATATGGGTTAAAATTCAAACAAATTCCATGGTGCTAGAGATTTTTCTGGTTCACATTGTTAAAGATGGTCCTTGTATACACATGGGAAAATAAGTGGCATAGGTTATGGCCAATTATCTATTCTGGAATGAGTTTTAGATTGCAGGATAGTCCAAGTAGTGGATCATCAACCAGGTCCAGCCAGGGGAACTAACTTTTTCTACTCCTTGGCTTTGCGTCAGTTGAGCAGGCTGTTGAGTTTGCACATCCAGTAGCCTGTTTACTGATGTACCAGACACAGCCAAGTGCTAGAAGCTGCCCCAGCAGCCTTTTGGTCAGGTTGTGGAAAAGGATGTTGAAAGAGTTAGAAGCTAGCACCCAAAATACTAGATTTTTCCTATTTCAGCAATTCCAAAATGGCAGTCTGAACTGGACATTTACTGAAATACCAGGTTAGCTTGTCCATCCAGGGGACTACTTAAAATACCTATAAATTAATAACCTATTCTGCCATAGCTATGCTGATTGATTTCCTTCCCACCCCTGCCCCAGCAGACAAGGCCATACATGAGGCTGAACTCTGCAAAATGGGGCAGTTATACTTGCGTGTGACTGAGGTGAGAAAAGAGAGTGACTGACTAGTAAACCATGGCAATCACATAAGTACCAATCGCAAAGTCAGAAGATTTTTTTTCTTTTTATTAACGGGAGGTGATGTCACTTTCTTTATATATAATTATATATATATTATATATATTTTTGTGTTGTTGTTGGTTTCAAATGTTATGCACTTTTTAATGTTTGTAAACTTTTACTAATGAATAGTGTGATTGCTTCCTGAATATATTAATCATCAGTTAACAAAACATATTTGTGGCCACAGTTATTTGTTTCTACCATATGTATCATAGTATTTGTCACATGAAATTCTTTTGTGAGATGTGTGGAGAAAAAAAAAACACTTCTGATCAGTATTATGAGCTCATTTATTAATGTTAATAAAAAAACAAGCCAGCAGTATGCCTGTGGTTCATTAGTGTAATATTAATTTTCACCTCTTATTGTTTGGAAGCTGAATGCCTCGCTGTCTTATTAGCTGTCAATTGCCCTATATTCTTGGTAACAGAAGTTGTCCCTTTGCTTTGAAAATATTGTTACCCTTGAACTATTTATTCATTTGTTTCTCCTGGTGTTCCTTTCAAAGTTAACACATTATTATTGATTCCCCCCACCTCTACCTTGATCTTGTATCAGGTCTTCAATAAAGAAAACGACTGGTTGTCCTTTTGTCCTGGATGACTAGTTAGCATCAATCTAACAGTAACATAAGAAGGAAATAAGATTATGGGGCTTTATATACATGAAACACCATCAATAAATTTTCATGGAAAAAGTTAATGGAATAAGTAATACAGTACATTAAAGTGTTGCTTTTTTCCTTATTTTCCTTACATGCTTTTCTTTCAGTACATTTTTTCTTCTTCCTAAGTCTTTACTGTTGTGAAATAAAATACATTTCAGGTTTTCCTCTCTGCTTTCTACCTGTTTATTCCTTCTGTTTCTCTTCTTGTTTTCCTTTGTGTTTAAAGCAAATATGGAGGCCTTCACTATTTCTTGATGTATCTCTTTATGATGGAAAATAGCATTGTTAATTTTAGTAGAGTAAAAGGCTGCTTATGTTCCTCATTCCCTGAGAAGTATATGAGTGCTTCCTTTATCAGTTGAATTCTGTTCATTCTCTTTGTTTTTCTGCAGCATCTAAAAGTAGGCTAACTTCATGTGAACCAGTTCAAATGTAGAGCTCTATAAAGGTTTTAAGGAATGTTCTTAGCCACTGGAATTTGATTGTTTATGCCCCTAGAGTGCTCTCTAGCATGCATTTGACCCATGCCAGCTAAAATTTAAGGGCTTGCAACCGTTCATAGACTGTAGAAGATTCTCAATTTGCAGTTAGCATGCGACCGTTCTGCTTTGGAGGTCCCCTTTGTTAATGTAGGTAAAGATCATTCTTTGGTGTCTATTCTCAGTGCTGGAAAACAAATCCTAGGAAAGTTTATTTTACCAGTACAGTAATATCCATCAGAGCCCCCTGAATGTTTATATATGGGGTTTGTCCATTCTAAATCGTGCTACTGGATCTTGAGTACTGTTACTACTCAAGCAATTACAAAAGCACTGGTTCAAGTATAGTCACACCTCTGTTGCAGTGTAATTGCACCACATAACAGGAATGTTGATGGTAGAATCACACTTTGATTGTGTTATTTTCCCTTTGTTAGTTATTTTTTCAGTAAACCTTCCAATCTGACTTCTGTTTTTGTGTCTTCTGCATATTTTCCTGCTCTCATGATAGGTAAAATGTTCAAATGCTTGTTTAATCCAGAATTATGTTAGAAAAATCTCTCCAAAAGCTAAATAAACTCAGCAAAGTTAGGTCTGGACTATCAGCTTAATAGAATACACCTTACAGGTTTTTTGTTGTTAGTTTGGCTTGGTTTTTGTTTGCTTGTTTGTTTTATTTATTTTATTTTATTTTATTTTATTTTATTTTATTTTATTTTATTTTATTTTATTTTATTTTATTTTATTTTATTTTATTTTTTATTTCTTTCACTGTCTCTGTAGGTGTATATTTCCCCCTGTAGGTTTGTTTCCTTCCCCCTGACAGAATCATTGCCCCCCAAAATTGTCCTCATGTTTCTGTTGCTCGTGGTAAAGTTTATGACTATGCTTGCCACCATACTTGGAGGTTTTACCTTCTCCATCTACTTTAAATACAGTGAACGTAAAACTAGAATTGAGCAAAGATACTGTCCTTTTTTTTCCTATTTTCCTATTTACTGCCTTTATGCTGTTCATGTGCTTTAAACTTTTATTAAAAGATACCAATATTACATCAAACTCATTTTAAGCCAAAAGTTCATCATAATCTTCTATACAACAATTATTAAATAAGTATCAGACAGTATATCTGCTACTTGTCCCTGGTATTTCCCTTGTCACTTTTTTTTTTTTTTCATAGTTTTAAAGTTTCAAGTGAAAAAAATGTGCCCTGGTATGAGTGGCAGTTTCTGAGGCGTTAGATTTCATGCAAATGGGTGATGAAATTATCTGGTGTCCAGAAGGAGGGAATGAATACCAAAGTGGTATTGGGACTCTATGCCATGTATATCTTCCTCCTAAACACAGTGAAGAATTCCAAGTGTGCTTAATGTTTATAGCTAATGTTTCAGAAACATCAATGATTTTTTTTTTTCTCAGAAGAAAGACTGAGAATTGCTGTTGAATCTAAGCACAGGAATGTAAGCTGAATTTTGACAGTTTGCTTTTACCTCAGCAGTAGTCTCCTGTTAAACTGCTGTATTTTTGCCCTGACTTGTTTCTTTGTTTTGCTCTGCTTCTCATTGTGCCCTGTTTATTTTCTGTTCTTTGCTTCCCTTAAGTAAAATAATACCTGAGAAATAGATGGATATGGAGTACTGTGTTGGATTTTCTTTATATTTAACTGACTAAAGTCTTGTAGTGGAAAGGGTGTTCCTCTTAATTCTTTTGATCAATGCACAAAGTTCTTAACACAAGAGAAGCAAAACAGCCAGGAAGGAAGCATGAAGTCAGGAAGACAGGCCAGCAATATTAGGAGGATATCTTCTCATCATAGTAAGGCAGGTGGAGACCAATGCAGAAAAGAGGTTCCTTTATCACATGGTTGGAAAGTTGCGATGTGCTGGTCTCTAGCTCAAACAGGGAAAGTGCTCAACTTAAGGTGGTATTTTGACATCAGAACCAACTCCAGATTTTCAGCCACACACTAGAACAGAAGCTGACATAATTCTGTGGCTCTTAACATTGAGACAGATGAGTACCATCAGGTTCTAATGAAAGAGATTGAGAGATCTCTGGATAATTTAGAATGCAGGGTAGTCTGAAAAGGCAGAAACTTTTAACAACTAGGAAGATGATAGAAATTAAGATAGTAGTGGGAACCTTCTCACTGTTCTCTGCAGGCTTACAGGCTGACTTTCCTTCTTTTCTGCCTTTTTTTATCATGATAAAGGATACTATGCTGAATGCGAAGGACAGAGATGGCCAATATGGATGTTTAGTACCTATCATTATGTTATGTACTGCTAACATCTTGATGAGAGTAAATAATGGTCAAACACAATGGTCTGGTCAAAGAGGATAGCAGGGTACTGAATCAATTCCTTCCTAAGTATGTGACTAAGTCTAATTCTGAGTTAACAAAATGTGAACGAATCTTAAAAGCAGAGAGTAAAGCTTCATGACTGCACAGGTCAAGAAGCATCCCGGTCTTCTGAAAGTAGCAGAACTTCATGCTCTGCCCTGTTACATCGATGTTTGCATTATGGATTGGAGTTGCTGAGTTTTTAGGATGGAAGCAGGAAAGACTTGTCGACTCATTATGTGTGCATGTACAAATGATCTCTTGGTATTTTCAGGCATTATGCTTCAGTGTCATATAAAAGGACCAATGCTGGTGATGTCTAGTTTACAGGTTCTTAAGTAAGTTTTTTTTTTTGCAAATTAGCATCAGTGTATGTATTAAATCCTATTTGCCATTAAGAAATTCTCTAGTATTAGTCCATGAGCATAGTGTAACAGCTGTAACAGCTGATATCCCAATACAGATGTGACCAAGGCAGATCATCTTGAGTGCTTCCAGAATGTCTGAGACAAAAATGTTTGCAAAAATCCTTCTCTCACTAGCAGGCAGATACTAAGTGTTTTGTATCTGTTAAATAATAAGCCTATTGTATAGGTCGTTAACCAGTTGATACTTAAATCTCCTTTCATTTATATATATATATATATATATATATATATATATATCCTGACAAATCAATCACTATTTTTAAGAAAAAAAAAAAAAAAGGATGAGAGGGGAAATAAAAGTCAACTAATTTATAGTATATAGTGATATTATCATCTGAGATAGAAGTGAGATATTTGTAGGGACATCTGATTTTTAGCAGCTCTGCAAACCAGTATCAGGGGAGTAAAGCTAGGTGTCAGTCAGTCAGTACTAGTGTGGCCTGAATATTGTGTGTTTGCACGTGAGTTGATCTATTCTACATCTGTGGTGCAGTAGAATGTAAATTAACTCTCACTGTGTTTGTTAAACATGGATGTTGCAAACATATACAGAACTAATTTTTAAGTATGAACAGATAGTGGCTTCCAAGGCAGCAACGGAGAAAACAATCATCATGTAGCATGCTGACAGGTCTGTTTCATTACTAGTATGCTACCATTAGTGTCACTTTTTTTTTAAAGAGAACACAAATAATTGGGCAAAGAAATTCAGTATCACACTGTGTGCATCAGCAGAACCATACATTTGTCATAACAGTGTTCTGCTATCACTTGGGACCACAAATGGTAAGTATCTCACCAATGTATTGACCATATCCTGTGTTGGGAGGTCTGCTTTATCATTCATTTACATTAGTTTCACCACATTTTCTACTAGTTCAGTCAACTCATTTGCCTGTAAAATGATTTCTGCTGTCTGCATTCTTCTCAGTTCAGCTATTTAGCTGGCTATTGATGTAGGAACACACATTGTGAAAGCTAACAACTCATACAGTAATGATATCTATCTGCTGCTTTAATATTTCTCTTTATCGAACAGGGCATCTATGACTCGTTGGGGTCAGGACCTACTCAGAAACTTTCTGGGTCTGCCTTTTCTGGTGGGCATCCAATAACCACTTCTGAATGAGCCATGGAAGGTTTTTGGTGGAAGGGTGTTAGAGTTACAGACAAATAGAAAGGACCAAGAATACAGATAAATTCAGGAAGGGAGGGTTTTATGGGGTGGAGGAGTTGCAGGTTTATTCAGGTACCCTGAAAGCCATATCTTCAGTGAAATGTTAACTTTTTCACTAAATTAAATTTGACAAATAATTTGATAAATCAAGATGTTTGGCCACCACCTGTACAACAAATTATTGTACTTGGAAACCGTTCTTAGACTAGTGATTTCTCCTCAGCAAAGATGGCATGCACTTTATCAAAACAAGCTGATTGCAAGATGCATTAGAAAGCAGAAATAGTCAATCTGACTCCATTAAAAAAGTGTCAGTCCTGCATGCCCCCATCACGCACAACATCTGCAGGTAGTGCTTGCAACTGTAGTATCACACTGAAAGTTAACTTCTGGCTCGAACAGGGACACTATCAACTAGATCTGAACCTATGGCAACATTATATGCAGGGCTGATCATATTTTATCAACTAATTATTCTTTCCTATCTGATGTTCAAATGAAATCAGATTTATTCCAAGGTATGCTTGTAAATGTTCATGTGGTAATAAATATTGGCACTATTTTAGGTAGGTGTAATTATTATTGTCCTATACGTTACTCTACATCTCTCTACATATTTTATGTCCATTTTTACACCAAAAATACATTAGATATTTTCCAGTTAAATATCACCGAACAAATGGGGATCTGCAACATAACAATGCTGTGATATTTAGCTTTATATTGTACACATTCATCTCTTTTTACTAACGTTGGAAGTTACACACAAATGCAGATATGACACAAGTTACGTTTCCTTGAGAGATCTTCATTTCCACAGCATCATCTTTGATCCTGCAATGCAGTCAAAATGTAGACTGTGTAACATCTCATTATAGTCATCATTTCCCTAGCAACAGAATGATATCCTCAATACATTATACAGTATATTTCAGAGAACAGTGCATGCTGTAAGGAAGAAAAAGAAAAAAAAAAAAAAAAAAAGGATGACTTAATAGGTATTTTTCATCTATAATTTTTCTCTGCCAGGGAAAGAACTAAGCACTCTCTCCAAACACAAACATGATGTCCTTATTTGTTTGAAAGTACAAACACCAATGCTATATAATAATAAAGATTCTACAGAAGCTCCCACCACTGTGGTGTTGTTATGGAGCCCCCTTCAACAAAGAAACTTAAAAAATGCAAGCACCCTGGAAAGTAACCGATAAATAGCACACGGACACCTCCTGGTGGCACTGCATAGTATTTTAAATAGAAGGATTAGAAATTAAACCGACCTATAGAATCAGAGATCTGAACAGCCATGGTGGAGCTGGGAAGACGAAGGCACTGAGGGGAGAGGAAAAAAAAAAAAAAAAGGAAATGGGGGCTTGACTTTTGTCCTTAGCCTCTTAAAACACATATTATTCTTCAGAGCTTTCCCAGGAAACCATCCATACCCCTCAAAACTAATCTCCATAACTGCTGGAAATAAACCTCAGATTGTAAAGCAGGCCTTGCAGCGGATTCCAGCTGATGATGAACGGAAATCAGAAGTGCAGTATCCTCTTGTCTTCATGCAGCCTCTAATTGCTAGAAGGACAGCCCACAGAACCCCAGCCTGGGCTCACCAATCTGACAGCACAGTCAAAATTGACGTTCCTGGTGACCTGTACTATCAAAAAACTATGAATCTGAGTATATCAAATAGGTTTTAAATTAAGTGAAGTCATTACAGCAGAGAATGCTCTTCTGACATTTGTGGGAAGTTTGTGCTTACTGGAATTCCTGAAAAACAAATTAATAATAATAATATAGAAACATCATCAAGGCAAATTCAGAACAAGAAGGGAGATTCTAAAGCACGACAGGGTACTTCTGATAGACCTTTCTTTCCTGCTACTAATCCCATGAGCAGGGCCAGGCAACTAGATGTTAAAGAGGCCAATAATGAAGGGATTTGGTAGCTATTACCGTAAGTAGCCCAGGATGCTTCAAGGAGAAAAGGAACACAAGAGCTTTTTATTGGACAAAAATAGAAAAAAATCATATGCAAAGATGGATAAGAAGTCACTTCATTTTAGTAATCTTTAAACAAGCCTCCCATTTCCTCACAAAGAGGCTTAGTGTTGGAAGATAGGAAAGGACACAATGTGCTAGTAAATTATATCACTAATTCCAGGCATGACACCAGAAAAGACTGCTAATACACACTTGCTTGTTACTCTGATACACATGTCCAGAAGTCTCAGAAAGCCTGAAAACTTATTTTCTCCAGATTAACAATATAATGCAGCAATTAAGAGTCCTACCACCTTTTCTACCTCACCTGCCAAATTGTGTCCTGCTGTTGACACAGTCTCACATCTGAATTTTATTTTTCTCTTTCTTCAAAGGGGGAAATAGAACTTTTCAAAATGCTTTTACAAAGGACTTGAACTGGCCCGAGGTGGCCTGTCAAACTCAAATGCCTAAAATGAAGCAAACAGTTAAAAAATTTCAGAGAAGCTTCTTCACCCCACCAACACTGCTGCACATTTATACATATACAGCTAAGAAGAAGAAAGTTTCCTACTGCCTCCAGTCCAAAGTAACTCTCTAGCAGATCACCCTTAGACCATGGTATTCTCTTAACTGCTTCTAGCATCATTTCAGAGTTAATGCTACCACGTTTCAAGAAGGTTTGTCAGGTGTTAGAAGCTCTGGAGAAGCCTAAAATCTAAAATACTTTCTAAAGGCAATACTTGCCAAACTAAAAATTGTCAGTGACAGGATTGTCCGTTCATCTCAACCACAAAACATTTGCTTATGATAACATGCCATCAGTATTGCCACAACTCTGGTGAGTAAACCTAGTTGCTACCTGTTCTCCTGATGTCTGAAAAATGACCTGGTGCTACAGCAGACCCCATGTTAGGCAACATTTTAATTGGAAATTCCATTTCGTATTAACAAATTTCTCATTACCCTGATTATAACGTTCCCTCTTCAAAATCAAGTTTTTAGGCCAATAATTTTTAGGATTATGAAACAGTTCTGAATGAGACAAAAGCACACAGAAAAATTACATTCTCTTCAAAATAGCCTATGTATTCTTTCACTAATTCAGGATGCCCAGAACATCATGATATTATGATTTATGCCAGTACTTGTATTTTCTTATACAATAGTACTCACAAACATAGCAAAATGTTATATTTCTATCACTTGAAGAATAGAAATTGCTGTTTAACTGTTCCAAACACAGTTCTGCCACATGCACAGCCTTCTACAATGGAGTTACTGGCATACCTAAACGTATGTAACCACCTGCTACCTTATCAATTGTGGATCCTGATTCTTTGGTTTGGGAGCACATGCTTCCCTAAAACTTTTTATTTTATTTTTTTTTTAAGTTGAAAATCATGAATCTCCCAGCTGAAAGCTATGTACAATCCTGATGTATATATAAAAATATCAAGGACTGGAAAAAATAGACACATATACCTTTTTTCAATGTGCTTTGTACTGGTTACTGGCCTATAAAGGTCAAAGCAAAGCAAGTTCCCATTTGTAATAGTACAGCAGAATCCACACCCTTTACTAAACAGTATTCTTTTACCAAATTTTGGGTATAAAATATCTGATGTAATTGCCAGTTGCTTTTATTACCTGTAAATGTATTTCTCTGAAGACCTTGTCATTGCTGAATTTATTCTTTAATAGTGGTCTAAGTATCATTTATGTTGATGCAAAGCTTGGACACAGATGCAACCCAACATAATATTTCTCTAAGTGTTTGACTGGCAGACCTGCTTTCATGTCAGCTACCCACGAGGCCAGTTAATAACTTCCCAAGAGCTCACAGGCTCTTGTTTGTCCTTCCCTGCTGTCTTCCATGAAATATTCAGGCTCTGTTCTCTGAAGCATTATTCTGTTTCTTTGAAATACTTCAGTGATTTGTACTCATGTGTTGTGAAGACATTTAAAACATGACTTCTATGTCCCATATTAAAACTGGATGTTGTTTTTTCTCCATTTCTTTTATTTCTTTAGGGCAACTGAGACTATCCAGTAGATATTCCAGTTTACTAAACATTTTCACAGGAATGCTGAATGTGAGTGAATGAGAAGAACTGAGCAGCTAAATTCAAGCTAGAAAAGAAGCAAATAACTACTTTGAGATTTACACCACACCACAAATACAAAAATAATAGGTAGATTGTGCTCAGTACATTCTGCAAAAATAACACCTTTTTTTAAAAAGGGGGATCTGGTTTGTACAGATTATAAAGCAATCTTAAAAAAAAAAAAAAAAAAAACTCCTTTCACCAAAGCCAATAGACTTACACTAGTATAAAGCTCATGTGGAGGAATTCTGACTACCAGCAGCAAATTCAGCCGGTCCATCTTTGTGAGGGTTTCAATCACAAGGAAAATTAATGAAGTATATTTTGACCTGAGCTTTCACTAAATAAACTGCCCCAATTTAAAACCAATTAATACCTACCTCCCATATAACCAGCATGGGTGCATAGTCAACAGAGAAACAGAGGTTTCTCCAGGGCATAATTAAAAAACAAAATCTAGATTAGTTTCTCTGAATTGTCTTCTGCAAAAAGACTCTGGGTAGACTACCTGGCTTAGTTACCCAACCAGTTACCTTCAGTTTCTGGCATGAATATCTCCTTACACTTACATGGTGGAGAATCAGAACTCACAAACTTGTCTTTTCATCTTAATTTTTTATTCATTTTATCCTTTTGCATGAAGCAAGATAGCAAGGCCTCATACCAAAAGTGGATCACCTACTTCAAAAATACACACCAGTTTCACTATAGCCACATGGTGAATATAGCACTTGAACTTGCAAAATATTTAAAGGGGAGCTACTGCATTTTCTCCCTGGGTGAATGAGGCTTTGCAGAGATAGAAAGAAGATGATTTACAATGCAGTTGCAGTTGATAAGCACACAGAAACTACTACTCAACACATAGGAATCTACTGAGCTGAAAAAAAATAAAAAACCTTGGAAGATGTAATCAGAGCAGTACCCCAAAAAGACGCTCATTTGAGCAGGCATGCAAGGTGTCAAAAAAAGCATATTAATATCTCTGGTAAGAGGCATCTGGAGTCTGCTCACTTTAGCATCCATATTGCACATAAAAGTATACAACTGAGCTGCCAGTTAAGTGCTTTCAGTGGCAGCAGACAAGTCGCTACTTTTAAACCTTCAATGATATTGGACATGAACTTGAAAATTGTTCTTATATGAAAACTGGAAAATCATTTTAATGTATGATAAAACTGTTGACTGGGTTGTGCCACTTATTTGATTTATATTTGATATATAATATATATCAAATATATAATATTTGGTTTATATTTGATTATTGAATATAAATATTCAATATTTATATCGAACATGATGAGAATATTGTATTTCATATTACATTTCTCTGCACTTCCATGGTAAAAGGAGGAGGGAGATGTATGTCATACTGAAACATATTTCCTTTCCATTTACCATCATGTTCCTTACTATTTTAAGACCTGGATAGTGCTGCAAAGTGAATATAACATAACAACTATCATAACTAAATAGATCACTGGCAATGTCTGGAATTGAATATGGTAATTAGCATGGGGGTTCAATATAATTGCATATAATCTATTACTTTTTTACCAATCCATTTTTTTATAGATGAGTAAAGTGATCTTTTTCTCTGGCTATTTACCAGATATGGACATTTCTCTCTGCTGTTTCCAAGACCTTCATATAGACGCTTTCCTCTCTTCTTGGTATGGTCTACAGAACCCTGTAACAACACCAGACATCAGAATGGTTTGTTGTGCTGTAAATTGACTGTATTGTCAATAACTTCTTTTGTCATTGCTTCTATTTTTGTCATTGTGCCACCTATATATCTGTCCCTGATATGATCCCCACAAAAATGACTAAATATTTTTTTGCTCAATAGCATTGATTTTCTGTGCTTTGTTCTGCTCTTCTTTTCTCTACCAAATCATGCATTAGTGAGTTGAACACCAACAGCCCCACTGCAGACAGCAATTGCTTTATTTTTAACATATTATGTTTAATACTCACCATGTGAGTTTGCAGTTGTTATGGTGGATAATTTGGCCGCAACCATTTCTATGGGCAGAGAAAACTGAAAGAGGACTTCTAACAAGAATGATTTTACCACTAGCTAGGATTCAGTCTTTAGTTTGTTCTACTCTGCATTCTCAGTTTCAAGACTCCTTGAAATTTCTGCTTATATGGTATACTTTGTCTGGTAGATTGTGATGTTCCTGTTGATATTCCCAGAGCAATCTGGCACGTTGTGATAAAGTATTTTGCCTTTTTTTTTAAAAAAAAAAAAAAACAGTGCACCTGTCTTTGGACATTTCATATATGAACACACTTTACCGGAAAACTGCAGATCTTTTGCCAACATCTTCTTTGATGAAGTATTACAAAAGAAACTCTGATTTCTTTATAAATCCATTAATTTTTCCTTAAATCCTAGAAGTTGATGAACTATTGAAAGACTTCTATTTTCTATTCTCCCATCTTTTATTACAATTGATATTGCATTGGAATATATATTCATCCATATGTTTCATTTTAACATATACTGAAAAATACAAAAATATATATTTCATTTAAAAGATTTCTGCTAGTCTCAAAGATCTACTGTACTGCTCACTTGAGACTCTAAATGAGAGGAGCACAATCTGTAGTTTCCTTTCTTGAATACATTGTAGGGAAATTTCAGCCTTTTTACTTTGTTTTCCACTTTCTGAAGATTTGAATACATTGACTTTGAATCTGAGACATCTACTTTTAATACTTTAAAGATTAACCCATTAGGGCATCTTTTAGCTTAAAAAAAAAAAGGCTTTTTTGAACTTTATCTTCACACAAGGAACACACTCTTTCAGAGAAGTGTCTGCACCGTATCTAACAGCTTCGAGGTGAAAATTCAGATTTTGTTATTCTTCTGTTTTGTCTACAAGCACAGAGAACACATAGGAAGGGTTTCAGAAAGATCTCAGTGAGTTTTTTTATGTTATATGGAGGCTTTCCAATGAGAACATCAATCTATTCTACTACTCAGCCCGGAGTAATAGGTTTTGCCAACTTAAGTGCTGAATGAGTTCAGAAGAGTGAAAGGCTCCCTCTATTACTTGTTTCTTGAACCTTGTGGTCCATCAATAAAACATCTGTAGCTATCTATATCTATATCTATATCTATCTATCTCTATATCTATATCTAATCTATTATTGATATGATTAGATATAGATATTAGATGCAAGAAAGATTATTAGATATAGCTAGAGATATACTAACTACATTTGTATACATCTTTGTCATATATATATAACCGTATATAGAGAGAGATTGTGGATATACATTACGTATTGCATATCTCTATCATCTTTAATGAGTAGAACAGCACAACTTCTCCAACTGGAAAAATCACTTGACTCATCAGCTAAAACCACATGGCAATTCAGTCATTATTTTTTCAATTTCAGCAAAAGGAAAAGCAGAACACATTTTTTCATGAGCATTACAATACTTAACTAGTCCAGGCAGGCTGAGATTTCTTTTGTCTTTGTTTAAAAAGATAAATTATTTAATTCAAAGATGTATGTTTTATCACATGTGTACTATGGAGATGTAATGTCATGTTAGCATGTATATTGCAGTAAAGATAGTACACCTTTTTCAGATACATCACAGGAAAGTAAGCAATTTTGTCTTAAAAGCTTTCATGCTGTAGTTTGACAGCTTAGCTTTGAAATCTGTGATTTCTATGAACTAGTCTGTCAGGCTGTACCATTAGGAAGTACAAATGTGCTATACATGAACTGAAGGTGTAGTATATACCCTTGAAGCTTCACACATTTAAAAAAAAATAAAAAATAAAAAGTTAACTCTTTCCTTCAGTTGTTATCTTTTAGCCATAAGCTGACATAATCACTTTTCCTTACCAGAAAGCTGAAATAGATGTTGGGGGGTGGGAAGGGAGGGAAGAGTTCTCCCCAGAGATTGCTTTTGACTAAGCTCTAAATGCGGGTTCTGAGTATGAGCCTACTGAGATAAGAACTGCCTCTTAAAATCTTCGTTCTTCCAGAAAGTTGGCTTCTTCTCTTTTAGACAACTATTCATAATAAAATCATTTTTTCCCAGCTGACCTTTTAAGGCCAAAACTCAAAACCTTAAATAAGGCATCTGAATAAAGCTGCAGGTCTGGATACTGTGTTTCTTTGTGGTTGAAGGTGAGATCCCTTCCCCTTTCCTGCTGAAAGCCACAGAAGCCTTGCAGCATTTTACTTTTTGAAGAAAGTATGTCAAGCATACTTGAAACAAAATAAGGACCAGATGATCATGACAGTACACCATGTGTTACTCTAACATTCAGTAATACTGGTCTTCCTAGGAAACCATTTTATCAAAGGTTGTAACAATAATGCCTCCTTCCCCAGTCCTTTTTCCCAACAGTTTGAAGATTAAAGTTTTGACCCCCGTGACATCAAAGTTTCAGAATAAATCCTATCTTTTGCCTGAGGCTTTGAATCTCCACCATCTACCTTCTAGGCAAGAGACTAATCTAGTGCAGAGACTTCCGAGCCCTCATTTTAAAGGTTTCCCCATTACATAAAAAGAAATGAAAGGCTTCACCTTCTCCCAGGTGAGTACCCTAATCACTAGACTACCTGACAATTGCTCCAAAACTACACCGGTTGTTTTCTTAAAGGAAAAAAGAGTAAAAAGAGCAGGATCGATAAGCTGATCTTCAAAGGAAAGTACTGAAAGAGATTTACATGCTTAATATGAGCAGTCAAGACAAAGAAGAGAAAGGCACCCCCAAGCCCAGAGGGAGAGATTTACATCCCTGACAAGCAGTTCTGAAGCACCCCCTGTGTATTTTCTTCACAAGCTCATGTAGCTCAGTTGTCAGCACATGACTTCTGTAGACCCCACTGTAATGGGTTCATGTGGCAAGGTTTTGGTAGTGGGGGGGCCACAGGGGTGGCTTCTGCGAGAAGAATCTAGAAGCTGCCCAATGTTAGGGAAGGGGCCCACTGCTGGCCAGACCCAAGCCAATAAGCGATGTTATTTGCACCTCCGTGAGAGCAGATTTAGGAAAAGGAAAAAAAAAAAAAAAAAAAAAACTGCTGGGGAACAGTTGTTGAACTGCTGGGAGAGTGAGGAGTGAGAACGAGCCCTGCAGACCCCAAGGTCAGTGCAGAAGGAGGGTAGGAGGTGCTCCGGGCACGCAGCAGCAGTTCCCCTGCGGCCTGTGGAAAGGCCCCTGCTGGAGCAGGCTGTCCCCCTGCAGCCCATGGGTCCCACACGGAGCAGATCTCCACGCTGCAGCCCGTGGAGGAGCCCCCGGTGGAGCAGGTGGATGTGGCCTGGAGGAGGCTGCGGCCCATGGAGAGCCCCCGCAGGAGCAGGCCCCGGACCGGAGCTGCAGCCCATGGAGAGGAGCCCACGCAGGAGCAGGGGGCCTGGGGGGAGCTGCTGCCCATGGGGGACCCGTGTTGGAGCAGTTTGCTCCAACAATGGATGGACCCCATTGTATGGACCCATGTGGGAGCAGTTCTGGAAGAGCTGCTGTCTGTGGGCAGCCCCCACAGGATCAGTTCGGGAAGGACGGCATCCCGTGGGAGGCACCCCACATGGAGCAGGGGCAGAGAGTGACCGTGAAGAATCACAGAATCACAGAATCATCTAGGTTGGGAGAGACCTCCAAGATCACCAAGTCCATCCTCTGACCTAGTCAGGGACTGACCGCAGCCCCCATTCCCCGTTCCCCTCTGCCACTCAGGGGGAGGAGGCAAAAGAGAGTGGATGAGGGGAAAGGAAAGTGTTCTTAATCTGATTTTAGTTTCTCACTGCTCTAGTCTGCTAGTGATACGCAATAAATGACATTAATCTCCCTACGCTGAGACTGTTTTGCCTGTGACGGTAGGTGGTTAGTGATTTCCCTGCCTTTATCTCAAACCTTGAGCCCTTTCCATTTTATTTTTTCTCCCTCTTCCTTTTTAGGAGAGGGAATGAGAGAGTGGCTATAGTGGAGTTTAGCTGCCCGGCAGGGTAAAACCACCATATATGCAAAATGTCTTTACCCTAAAAAATTATCCTCAGTGGAACCCTACAAAGATATTTCAGAGCTCAGTTCTTTCCTTGAGCATAGGAATACAGTATCATTATTGCTTACAGTGTCACAGACAGATAGCAGCATCTGAGAATAGCATATTGTTCTTAGAGTTCAGAAGACCAAGCAATAAATTGGAAACAAAAACAAGCTGACAAAAAATCTCCAGACAAAACTTTGATTATTTTATTCCCTTCATATTTATTTGCCATTAATCTTTGAGACGCTATTTGAGGAGTCACGAGGAGGGATTATAATTATTATTATGGCATTGTTATACCTCAGTGTATTAGATGATAATTATTAATGATTGTTAATGCTAACAATAATTAACATTTAATATACTGAGGTAATACAGTATAATAATGAGGTATAATAATACAATACTGAGTTCCTTTTTTCATCATATCTTGAGTCTGCTAGACTTCCTCACAAAATATTTACCTAAATAGAAACATTGTGTCATCTCCATAAGAGAAAAAATAAAATCACTGTATGAATGTGTTTATTACATAGCATGTAATTAGTTTTATATAATGGTATTTATCAGTAACAGACATCTTCTACATGCCTCCAAGTTTTACCCTTAGGGCATATTCACGTGGTGACTGACAAACCCATGAA
The DNA here is from genome assembly GCF_009769625.2 of Cygnus olor. NCBI lineage: Eukaryota > Metazoa > Chordata > Aves > Anseriformes > Anatidae > Cygnus > Cygnus olor. Next base: position 129,997,293 of record NC_049170.1, read on the forward strand.
ACTGGGTAATGCTACCTCTCTCCTTCACCCTCATCTTTTCTTTACTGCGGAACACCTGACATTCTTATCACCCAGAACAGAGGCTTTTTAGGCCAGAAGATGCAGTTTTCTTCTAATGGAAGACATCTGCAAAGTGCAGCAAGGTGAGAGGGAACACTGAGCTGGTAAACACAAAATTTTTGCCTCTATGTGGGGCTGAGGGGCACAAGGACATAAGTCTGGGTCCTCCAACTTAGACATTCAGTGCTGTATTCTAGGTGAGTTCATCGCATGCTTGCTAGACCCTTAAAGATCAGATCCTTTCTTAGATATAATATCTGGTACACTGTGGGACATTTTCTTCTTAACTCAGTATGTAAAGTGGAAGGTAACTTTGTCAACACTTCCCAATTGAACACAGTCATAGTATTTAGTTGAGATCTCTTGGAGGAACACTTCATGATTTGAATGCTTTCAGGGAGATGACAGAGGACGCTTGGAAATTTACAAGGTCAGAGAACACAGTTAGAAAGTGTGTGCAGAGATTTGGAAAACCTGACACACAACATGTTTCTGGTTTGATTTCTGGCTTACAGTATTATTAAAAATACAGTAGAACAATTAGATTTATTTATTTATTTTTTTAGCATTTATGTGAATACCTTACCTCAGACTTCCCAGCCTGGTTCTTTTTGAAGTGTCTCTTGTTAGCAATTCCAGCTCTAGAAGTGCTGAATTTTATCTCTGACCCTGCTGGGTGCAGAATGTGTCACCTCTCCACTTCAGCTGCAACTGGACCTCACCAGCAGCTCACAGGCCTTTGGCTTTCTGTTGCAGCACCTTGGTAGGTGTGAAGCAGCCAGACATCCCCGACTGAAGCACCTGCCAAGAACTGTACAGTTAAGCTGGAATTTTGTTTTCCTGAATAACCATAAATGAGTTTTCCACCATGTACATTTCACCTTGTCCCATCTCATGTTTTACGTCCTGCAAGACTGAGTTACAGAGCAAGGTACTGTAAGAGTTTTAAAAAGCCATTTGTAGTCACCTTTTATGTAGTCGCATAGCAGATGGTAGCATGCTATGTAGCTATATGCATAGTAATGTTGCATAGTGTGCTTTACTGTTACTTAGCAGATGGATAACTAATAAGGCAATCACGGCTCATGGCACTGACTCTTCTTTTTCTTCTAAGATAAACACTTATTTTCAAGGCATCTAGATCTAGATCTGATCCTTGAAGTTATTGAAGCGCACCTGGGGGACAATGCAGTCATTGGTCCCAGCCAACATGGGTTCATGAGGGGTAGGTCCTGCCTAACAAATTTGATTTCTTTTTATGATAAGATCACCCATCTAGTTGATCAAGGGAAACCAGCTGATGTGATTTTTTTGGACTTCAGCAAAGCTTTTGACACGGTTTCCCATAGGGTCCTAGTGGACAAAATGTCCAGCATACAACTTAACAAAAACATCATATGATGGGTGAGCAATTGGCTGACGGGCAGGGCTCAAAGGGTTGTGGTAAATGGGGCCACATCTGGCTGGAGGATGGTCAATAGTGGGGTCCCTCGAGGCTCCATTTTAGGGCCAGTCCTCTTCAGTGTTTTTATAAATGATTTGGGTGTAGGACTAGAAGGTGTTTTGAGAAAATTTGCCGACAACACCAAACTTGGGGGAGTTGTGGACTCGGATGAGGGTGGAAAGGCCTTGCAGAGAGATCTGGACCGATTGGAGAGATGGGTGAACACCAACCACATGAAGTTTAACAAAAGCAAGTGCCGGGTCCTGCACCTGGGACAGGGCAACCCTGGCTATACGTACAGACTGGGCGACGAGATGCTGGAGAGCAGCCCCGCAGAGAGGGATCTGGGGGTTGTGGTCGACAGCAAGTTGAATATGAGCCAGCAGTGTGCCCTGGCAGCCAGGAGGGCCAACCGTATCCTGGGGTGCATCAAGCACGCCATTGCTAGTCGGTCGAGGGAGGTGATTGTCCCGCTCTACTCTGCGCTGGTGCGGCCTCACCTCGAGTACTGTGTGCAGTTCTGGGCACCACAGTACAAAAAGGACATTAAACTGTTGGAGAGTGTCCAGAGGAGGGCGACGAAGACGATGAAGGGCCTAGAGGGGAAGACATATGAGGAGTGGCTGAGGTCATTGGGCCTGTTCAGCCTGGAGAAGAGGAGGCTGAGCGGGGACCTCATCGCAGTCTACAACTTCCTCGCGAGGGGGAGTGGAGAGGCAGGTGACCTATTCTCCATTATCACCACTGACAGGACCCGCGGGAACGGTGTTAAGCTGAGGCAGGGGAAATTTAGGCTGGACATCAGGAAGAGGTTCTTCACTGAGAGGGTGGTTGCACACTGAAACAGGCTCCCCAGTGAAGTAGTCACTGCACCAAGCCTGTCTGAATTTAAGAAGAGATTGGACTGTGCACTTAGTCACATGGTCTAAACTTTTGGGCAGACCTGTGCGGTGCCAGGAGTTGGACTTGATGATCCTTATGGGTCCCTTCCAACTCAGGATATTCTATGATTCTATGATTCTATGATTCTAATACATAGCATTTTGCTTGACTGTATTGCACCAAGGAGAGAATACTTACAAAGCTGCTCCAGTATGCCAGTGCTCTCTCCCTTCTTTGAAAATGCCCAAAACAACAGCAACTTCAGCTTCTAGGGACCGGAGTAGAAAGGAGAGGTAGCACTGCCAGACAGGAAGGATGTCCTTGCAAGGTGTAGGCTTGCAGACACAAGACTTCACAGCCCCTCTGGTGGCACAGGCTTTACCACTGACACTTTTGTAAGCAGTAACTTGTAAAAAGCTGCTCTATATATTACCTTCACATTTCCAACTCACAGGCTAATGAATTTGGAAGGACTGACTAATTAAAATATATATATATATAGCAATTGTAATAATTGTACTTGGTGATATATGCTTCTCAGCACATTTTAGTGAGATTTTCAAACAGAATAATTAACTTCACTAAGTAATTATGTCTTACTGGTTAAATAACAGTGTAGAAACAGGACTGGACTATGTAGCAATCCCTTCCTGCACTTCTAAAAAGCTCTGGGAGAGAATGTCTTTGTTGTTTAAAATAATATTATAATAGCTTGCATAATAAGTAAAAGGAATAGTGTATCAGACCAGCTGAGAATTTTGGAAGGGTTGTTAGGTAAACAGCAGTACTGCTTTTGAACTGGCATTTTCCACATCATTATGTTTCACTCTCAACTCCTACTTATGAGTTTCCTAACTGAACAGAACCTTCAATTTAGCCTTTAGGAATTCATCTTTGATTAAAGGATATGGGCATTTATGCACAATTCCTTCAGGCAATATCTTTGAAATGAAGGTGGGGTTTGCATTCCAGCTGGAAGAAGAATGAATAGTGTAAGAAACTGCAAGAATGTGAGGTCAGATCTTTGAGGGTTTTGGAAGGGTTTTTTGTTTTTCCTGCACACAGAAAAGGATAAAAGAGATTGTTAGCATCTACCAATAACAAAGGGTCACATTTTTCTATACCAATTACATGGGTGTAACCTTCCTTAGCCAGAAAGTCAAGCACTGAGGTCAACACCTTTTAAACACAAATAACATTTGTTCAATTATTAAGCAAGAAAAAAAAACAAAACAAAACAAAAAAGCCTTCTTACAGAATTAAAGGCAGAGCCAAATAATAGATTAATATTCTAGTATTTTAGGAAAAAAATTCTTCACTGAAAGGGTTGTGAAGTATTGGAACAAGCTGCCCAGGGAAGTGGTTGAGTCACCAGACCTGAAGTTCTCAAAAAACGTGTAGATGTAGAGCTCCATGACAGGGTTTAATGGTGGACTTGGCAGTGCTAAGGTAACGGTTGGACTAGATGATCTTAGAGGTCTTTCCCAACCTAAGTGATTCTGTGATTCTACGATTTTTTCTCTTATTCACTCTTCAGGAAGTAAAATAAAATAAAATTCTAACAAATATATTAACCAAATGCCATAGCATTTCTGTATTTTTTGACTGTATGTATATATATATTTATATATGTATGTATTCAATTATTTTACACAGAGGTAACATACTGTTGTTTAAAAAAAAAAAAAAGAGAGAGAGAGAGAACTTTATGGGGAAAAAAAGAAAAAAAAAAAAAAAGGGCAAACCAAATCTCTCAGTCTCTGTTGCTCTGCCTTGTGGCAAATAGATGAATAGCCAGAAACAGGGAGATCAAGACTTATAAAACCAGTACTTCTCACCTACTCTGAAGCATGGACTAACATCTTAGTATTAATATTACTGGGATTAGGGAACTGCTGTGAGAAAATAGAAGACCAAACTTGTTTTATTGTGCTGATAACAGTGCATGCCCATATTGAGTCACCTGGTGTTGCTTCATGGTTGGACAGTACTTTACAGGCTTTATTATTTAGCATCCAGCTGGACCACAAAGTTAATTGTACCTTAAAACTTGTGCTTCCATTCACAAAAAGACTCTTCTGTTTCTGCTGTTTGTTTAAAAGAACTGTAGCTAAAAATGAGTACTGGAAAAGGAAGTACCTGTCTTTCTGAAAATGAAGCCAAAATAATTTCCTCGCCAAATCCTACAATCAGATCATGGTTTCCTACACCTGTAGGAAGCCTTGTTTCTGTCAGTTTCACTCCCCAAAGAACTACTGATACCAGGATTAGGACATTAGTCATCTGTACCACATCAGCATACAAATTCAGCCCCTCTGCTGTTTTCATAGTGCTTTAATGATTCGTAGGAGTAATGCGTATGTTTCATAACTAAACAGCATTTTCTATTAACATGGTGTTTTCTCAGACTGGGAGTAGCTGGAGTTCAAAAACTGCAAACACAAGACTTGTGATGGGACCTGGAAAGAAATATATTCTTTTAAGCAAACAAAAAAGGAGAGTTTGCATTGAAGGGTGTGCATATGCCATCTCAATAGTTATATGCAGGTGCCCAAATTCACAGTGCAAGTAAGAAAAACGCAGAGCTCCTGCAAATTAATATATCAAGTAATATAGTAATTTGTATTACTGTAAGGATATGGTGTACATGCCAATCCATGTCCAGTATCCATATCCCCATAGATGCCCATATCCATATAGGATCCATATAGATATGTGACAGGGAATTCAACCCTTCTACTAGGGCTGAGAAATTTGTTATATACAAAAATATCTACATAGTAATTGTACATCAAATGGTGACAAGAACAACAACAATAACAACGACAACAACAACAACAACAACAACCAATTACCTCAAAGAATGTTAGTGGCAGCATTTGGTCCTAATTTTTGTTTCTATTTACAGCAAAAAAATAATCTTTTTGTTAGCAATTACCAGATGTTTATGCAGCAGGCATATTAACTGAACTGGTGTACACCCAACTATAGAATACACCAAAAAAATGACTGATTAAGATAATGGATGATAAACACAGCTGATGGAAATGTCATTTGAGGTTTTTATGGAGGAAACACATAACTGGGAAGAGCTAAAAGTGGTAGTTCAAATCCAAGGTCCAAAGTCCAAGTTATCCGAAGGTGTTTGTCTGGACTATAACTACAATACATTTGGGGTCTGAATGTAGGGAAACTGGATGACCTAAGAGAAATCTATCCACCCAAAATTCACTGTAGCTCTAGCATGGAAATGCTAATGTAAGGGGATGTCCAGACTCTACCAGACTCTTTATTGGACTTGTTTGTTAGGAATGAGGCATGAAGCCTTGATGTGCCTTGATATTGTAGGACTGGTCAGTAGGTAGGATGTATCTACATTTAAGTATAGGCTAAAGGCTAAATTCAGCACGTGTGCAGACTGCTGACTTGTAAGAACACCAATGGAACTTGCTTGACAGTGACTCAGCATATATCTGCATTTACTGCATGCATTTTAAAACCTATTTAGTCACATATTTATCTGAAGTGCAAATAGCCCTAGCTCCCAAAGCCTAGTTGAAGAGACTCCATGAATCACAACTGCACATGGTGCTTTTGTATTTGACACTGGACTGATCTGAGAAGTTGGGGTACTTTGAGGTGCCCCAGAATCTCCTTTCATAAGGTCAAGTAACATTTGTATGCAGTTTTAGCTTCAGTTAGTTAGCAGGAAATAAAGTTGATACAAGTAGTCATGTCTTTGCTGACTCTGCTCTCCCAAAATTTCCCAAATCTCTCACAATGTGCGCTTGCAGCCCAGAAAGCCCACTGTATCCTGAACTGCATCAATAAAAGCATGGCCAGCAGGTCAAGGGAGGTGATTCTCCCTCTCTGCTCTGCTCACGTGAGACCCCACCTGGAGTGCTGTGTTCAGCTCTGGGGCCCCCAGCACCAGAAGGACATGGATCTATTAGAACGAGTCTAGAGGAGGGCCGCAAGGATGATCAAGGGGCTGGAGCACCTCTCCTATGAACACAGGCTGAGGGAGTTGGGGTTGTTCAGCGTGGAGAAGAGAAGGCTCTGGGGAGACCTTACAGTGGCCTTCCAGTGCCTAAAGTTGTCCTACAGGAAAGCTGGGGAGGGACTCTGTCAGGGACTGCAATGATAGGGCAAGGGGGGAATGGCTTTAAACTGAAAGAGGGTGAAATCAGTGCGGGGAATAATAAACAGAGGGAAGTGATAACCAGAAAGAGAAAGCAACATGGTAGAAAGTCTTCATATGTGCAAAGCTTTGTGAAGAAAAGCTGGAAAAATTGGACAGAGGACACAGGAAACAGCACAATCTGAAAGATTTGGAGAAAGTCAAAACAGGAAAGAAACACGAGATAATATTTTCAAGCTTTTCAAAAGAGTAATAGAATTCAGTGGGGTTTCTACCTGAACTGTTGGTTGAGAAGCATTGTTAAACAATCTGTTTCTGTTCTATCAGTAATGAATTTAGGTAATGAATTAAGATAATGAATAAAGCAAGAATTTCAGCCCAGCAGAAAACAGATGAATTGGTCCCAAGAACAAAAGGAAGGCAGCTGGAGCTGCAAGAAAGAGAATACTGTATTGTGATTTTTTCAAGAGCTGTAACAAGTCAGTATCCTAGAGGTGTAAATGATCTGTGCTGTCTTAGCAGCAGTTACATACACACAAAAATCATATCAAAAATGCAAATTTGGGATTTGTAATTATTAAAAGAATTACAATTAATGTGTAGGGTTGTCTTCTCAAAATCTCCTTTGGTACTTAGTATCAAATGAATGCCAAACTCACATAGTTCATTTTTTATTTTACAACAAAGATTCAGCTTTCTTTATGCAAAAAGCAAGATGATTGTGATGCCAGGACACAGAGTGGGAGTCAGGGAATATAATTTCGACTCTTAGCACTGCATATGATTTTTTGTGTGTGTGTGATTTCACTTTCCCTTTCCAGGTCTTACACTGCCAGCTTCAGTAATATTTTGAGATCAAAAAATCTCCTTAACTGCTGGCCATTATTTTTGTAAGTAATAGCTTCTATATCCAAATACTTATTTTTTAGACTAAGTATTTTAGACCAAAGATCGGTTTAATTCAGGCTCTGAGTTCAAAGTATGTCTTACAGTACAGAATAAAAATAGAAATCCTCAGTTGATTTCAGTTTCAAGACCAATATATGTAAATCTTTTAAATCAATATGAAATTTCACAGTTAACTGGACAGACTGAGACATTAAGCTACATCTAATCAAATACTCTCCAGTGAATCAAATAATCAAAGATTTTTGTACTTCTAAATTCTAAAATTTGATCAAATGACACAAAATATCTATGAATACATTCTGAAAATTAGTTTGCACTAACATAAATCCGTTCTGTTACTGATTTCTATGATGAAAAATGAATACAAATTGTTGAATTAGTCCAGTATGATGCCATCTGTATGGTGGACCCATTTCCCAAAATGAAAGCATTGACTAATATTTCTGTGTTTCTTCTCGTAGCCCATGTATATTTGGTGACTTCTTATAAAGATGTGGAAAACAAAACTCCACGGCTTATGGTAAATCTAAATTTAAAAATAAAGTGCAACATTGTACGTGTTCTTTATATTAGAGCGTACAGTAATTACTAAAGTCACTCATGAGCAACTATTCATCTTCATGAATACTGTTTTAAAATCTAGTCTGTGCCAAATGTATCAAGACTTTTCAGTAAATATTCGTATGAATCTGGAAGTATCAGTAGTATTGTATCGTATAGCGAAATGATTTTTTTTTCTTATCCAAGTGTCTTACTACATGGCAAAGCTGACTTGTACAGAGAATGCTGTCTCAGCCTAGCTCAGACCAAAAGTCACCACATTTACCTTCAGTTTCTTGATAACTTTCAGTTTATTGATCTACACCTAAAAGGCGGTTTATCGCAATGCCTTGAATTGCTGTTAGGAAGGCTGAAGAACCAGTTTTCACCCTGCACCATAAGTAGATGTATTCACTGACACTACTTAGTACTGAAAAACATCATGGTGAATGCAGATATCTGGAATTTGGATAAACAAAACAAACCACAAATCATGATAAAACGGAAGGAATTTTCATCATGGCCATGTATCAAATGCTTATTAAAAGAGGAGACAGAAAGACAGAAGGACAGAGGACTGAAAGACAAATATGTAGTGAGATTGTGGCCTTGAAAGGAAAAATACTGAGAGGGACAATCACCAGGAGGTCAGCTACAACTAGAGAGGGCCTGGAGAATCCATTGGTTTGGCTCTTTCTGTTTAATATAAGGAAAGCACATCCAATATAATGACAAAACTAAATGTGCTATTAGACTATCGCTTTATTTTTTCGCTTCTTTGCCAAAGCACTATGTAAAAATGCTTTGTTTTAAGAGGGAATTTTACCACCAAATCCGTGACTACATTCCTAAAGAGAAGAACTGTGAACGTGTAAATTTAGTCACATAGCACAAGGTGATGAGGGATGATATGCAGAGTATAACTTCTCTATTTTTTTGTCTAAGAATAGAAGAATCATGAGATCAAATTCTGGGACAGAAAATTGCAAGAAGCTAAGTATCTTAAGCAGTAAATAAAAAAAAAAAGGAAAAAATATAACAAAATATGTATTTTGAAAGAAATCCAAGTCCAGTTCTGAATGATTTTATCATTGGTTACTGTGATTTAACACAACATTTTCCTTTGAATATAGAAAACAAGAACACTATAAAAATCACATGATTAAAAACAAACATAAAAATGCCCAGTTTAACTTATCAACTAACAAATATCTCATAAAAGGGTGAAACTATCTCATTCTATCCACAGGGCCACAATACATACATATAATTTTAATTTTAATTGCCTTGTATGACATTTGGAGAATTCCAGAAGACTAGAATATTTCACCATCTGTATGGGCAATTGCTTTGTAAAATACATAAATGCAACCAATTTTTACATGCCTTCCCAGAGAAGTCAGTTTTCTAAGCAAGCACTTAAGGAACAGAAACACATAAACTGCTTTGCACAGAAACTCATATAAAATGGCTTTGTTAAATCAGCTTTACAGCATCGCTTTGCTTCTCAGTAATCTCAGTTCTGGCTTGTGCCATGCCTTAGAAAACAAGATCATATCCTAAGGCAACAAGCTCAGTAGTGGAAGTGTGTTGGAAATAAAACACAAATGGTGCAGGGGATTTACCAAAAGTCAATCTGTTTGGCTTACATATTCTGCACTCTGATTTTCCCACTAATTTTTTTAAGAACTACCCTGCTAGTAGAACTGTGAAAACTAACAAACACCCCAACATTTGTAGACTGTTATATAGATTGCAAATGCTGATATATAGAAATAAGAAAATGGCAGAGCTACTATAGGCTGTGAAAATTTAACCATGTCTCTAATCAGAATTTAAAAGCAGAGATTATATTGAAAGGTGTGTATATTGTGTTATTTGAAAGTTGAACGCAAAAATGCAGAGTTGTAAAAAAAAATATATATATATATATATGTGTATATATATATGGTTACTGCCTAAATCTGGAATTACTGAATTTTTGAGCCCTGGCCCTTGCAAACTAAATAAGGCTCTTTCAGATAGAAAGGTACATCTGGGGGAGTGAGGGGGCAATCCTGTTTTAGAAGAGAAAATATAAGAAAATATGTCAAATATGAGCAATCTGCAAGGAAAGAACTTAAGAATCCTCCTGTTTCTTCAATTCTGAAACTTCGGCTTCATAGTACCAGCTTTATAGACACCGCAAGCACATCTTAGGTAGGAGAAGAAAACTATTATCCTAGCTAGGGAATAACGAAACCATACCCTGAACTGCAACTCTGAACACCAAGGATTTGGTCTTCTAGAGCTTTTGTCTTCTAGAGCTCTGATTTCTCCACTCTTCTCTGGGTGGTGGTACTCTGAGGAGTGGAGAAAGGCTGATGAGAGAACACAACTGGCAGAAACCCAGTCTGAGAAAACTAATTCTCTAAAACTTGCTACTGCTCTGTTTAGGATTTTCCACTGCTGCTGTTTTGGTCCAGCCTCTAAATATTCATCTATCGGGTAACACTCAACAGTTCATATTTTAGCCACACTAAGAAACAAGAAACAGAAATGCCTGCTTGTCATTTTGTCCCTTCAATTATTAAAATAGCTGCTACAAAACCATGAAAGGATTAGAACTCATTGGGAAAAACAAACAAACAAACAAAAAAAACAGTCCTATGAGATTGATTGTATAATGGACCCATTAGAGTTTCATATAGCATTTTAGATACAGCACAGCCCTACACTACACACAGGGCTGTATTTCAATTACTTTGTTTTTTGTGCTTCTGGATCAGAAAGAAATAAGACATTTTAATGGGGAAAGGACATTTTTTTGAAAAACAAAAAGAGAGATCAGGAAGGTTATGCAACATCTGAGGTAGGAGATGAGAAACTTGCAGGCCTACTGCCTGAGAAAAGCTCCTGTAATCTTCTCTTTAAACCACCAGAAACTACCAATGGAAGTGTCAGTTCTGTCTTCCCCTAAGTCTCTGGCTACCCATTCTGATTTGATGCAGGCACCCTTCCCTGTGCTGGCACAGCAGGTCACTTAGCCATGCAGGGAACCAGAGAAATGCGCAGAACAGATGATGGTTGAGCGTCACTTACCCAGTCCTACCTGGATAAATCCCCAAACCACCTGAGTACATCAACACTTTGGCCAGCACAAGGGGCAGAATGAAGAACTGAGAAATGATGGTCATCAGGGGACAACTGGTTTTAGTGGCAGTAGTGTTTTACTGATCATGAACATATGGCATTTCTCCAGCAGTAGACAGCCTGATGGAAAAAAATAGCTTTTCTTTTGTTGTTTGGTATCCAACTGAAGAATTACATCCCCAGATAAAGTCACATTCCTTGGCCTCCTCTTATTACTGGCTACTTGGTTCAACAAAATATATCTAACAGCATGGCATTCCAGAATTTAAACTGTTATTTTATTGGTGTTTGGGGCATTATTACATCTCATTTGCTCTAATACTTCCAATTTAGATGCAGCTTTATACATTGAGCAATTCATGAGCAAAATCTGTTCACTCCAGCAATGCTCACCAATTTTCATTTTGGCCTCTGGTCTTGTTCTGCCTAATGTGGGAGTCGCAGAGCAAACAAAACCATAAAGAGTACTGAAAAAAAGGCTGGATTGCTAAAAAGATTGATAGCAAAATCACAATACTCCAATTCCGAATATAAATCAGGACTATAATCCACACAAGAAGAACAAAAGGCACTCTTGTACTAATTCAATTGAGGAATTATTTTAGTAGGAGAGTAATCATTCTTGTCTGCAGTCCTCAATTAGCGTTAATTGTAAGAAAAAGCTTATTAGGAATATTTAAATTTTAAAGTCCTCCTGTGCAAGCATATCTGAATTCCCAGAAGCTAGTTTTAGTGCAAAGTGTATTAATTAAAATGCCACTTTGGGAAATCCTTCTTTATCCAATGTTCATTATTAACATGAAAGATAGTGAACAGGTTTTGATTTTCTATGAAGATCTTAGTCATCGTGACAAGGATTCGAATGGTGAAGAAAGGCATTTGAAATGTTAATGAAATTCCAATCATTTTACAGGACTTAGTCCTTTTATAACACTTTTGACCAAAATGAAGGATTTGCAAAGCTTTGCAAAGATCTAGGACAATGTATTGCCAAACTCTGGATCCCAGGATTTGCACTTTCTGAAGTGACTGATGACTTTTGAGTGCTTCAGTTTAGGTGATCATCCATATTAGAATATACAGGAAACCATATTTATTCTACAGCTCCTATTGGCCTGCCCAAACTATTTGTAAGACTCGTAGTCCATTTCCTGCAGCCTTCTTTACCTGGGGTGACTGCTGCCCATATAAATTGTTCTAAGGCTCAGAATCTTATTCCCATTGCATTCTACTAAATATATTCTGTGATCAATATGTGCCTTTCAGATGATCATAATCTGGTTATCTCTATCACATGAGGAGCTGCATGACAAATAGGGCTTGCACAAAAGAAAGGACTAGAGTTCCTTGTGTGACCAGTCACAAGTATCACACACAAGCGAAGAGACATCCTTGCGTACCAGTAACATACCTGGGACCTGTGCACACATTCCTCCGGTTCTTCCTCAAGAGGCTTTGACAGATTCTGATAGAAAGATCTGGTATCACAGCTTCCCTGGATTTTGAAATTCAGGACCCTTTCAAACCTCAGACTGAAATTCCCAGTCTCTTGTCACTTTTGAAAATGTTTCCTTATGCAACCAAAGATACAGACTAAGCTGTGGTTTGCATTTATGCCCACAGTTGGTAGGGAAATTGGGCCTTCATAATTTGTCACCAACTTGGGACTTCACCCCGTTAGCAGCCCCCTCTTTTATACCAACTAAAACTGAGAAACTTTCATGACTGGCCTTCTGAAAAAGACCTGAGTCTTTTTGGAAACTGAATCTGAAGCTAAGGTGGTACCTCTACACTCCTGTCTGAGCTTACCACAGTGTAACTCTCATCTCTCTTCTTTGGAATTCCTCCTGGCATTTGTCCATGCCTAGTTGTGTCTTTGCTAGTGTTTATATTTCCACTCTTCTGATAAAGTATGAGTGAGAAAGATGTGGCTGCTGCACTTACGGCCATGTTTACTTGGTCCTTTTCAGAGATACCAAAGATTCTGAACAGCCACTGTTCAGACTATATGACTGTCTAGAGGCAAAAATTCCTACCCTTGCTGCCCCTGCAAAACAACTGATATGGAAAAGGAACTAAATATGGATGTGGTGCTTACAAGCTTACAATAACATAGCAAATGTAACGTGAGATGCATTAGTAGAAATATTCCCAAAGAGGTGAAGAACTCTAAGTGATACAGTAAGATCACCTCTAAGGGATGGTTTAATGTGTTGATCACACATGAATTACGAACTAATGAGAAATAGGTGAAAAAAAAAAGGGTACCATGATGACTATGGAAATGGGAAGCACGGTTTATGAGGACAGCTTAGAAGAGCTCTACTTTGTTTCGGCTAAGAAGGCAAATACTGAAACAGAATGTATGCTAATTGCCTATAAATACATCAAAGAGATAAACAATAAGGAAAATATTTAAGCCAGAAACCAATGTTGGCACAAGAATGCATACTGCAAACTAACAATTAATCAATTTAGCATGGAATTTAGATAAGAAATCCTGAATATTATACGAATGTCATTGTAGAACAGACTTGCACTTGGAGTAGTACATTTGCAGTGAAATAGCAAAGGCTTGTGTTTTTTCAATACGGAACTAAGGTAAGTTTATGAAGGCATTCATGTGGCACAGTGGCAATGATAATAGAGAACCAGTTCCCATATGATCACAACCAGTTCCCATACGTTCACAACAGCTGAAAGACCCATCATCAGGAGTCTTTTAAGGTATGCTATCAATTACACAATGGATGTTCATACACCAGCCAAAGAAGCCAGGAGAATCTTTTAGCTTTGCAGTAGCACGGTCACAAGCCCACTAGCTTTATAAGCCAGATCTTATTTCCTTCACTTCTCAGATGAGTGAATAATGAGTGATAATGAGATGACACAGTGGATCAATGGCACCGTGGCAGAGCAAAACTAAACAGTATGTCTGTTTCCGGTACAGGATTCTGTCTGAAGACATCTAGGCTAGGATTTGACTACTCTAATACGGGTGTTTACTATTTACTTGCCTGCACCTGAGCCAGTCATGTGACACTAATAATTGTTCACTTTGTAGTTGGTGCTGAATTAGTCAGTAAGGCTAATTTTCCTCTTGGCTGGAGCTTAGGCTGTGATTCATCTCCTCCAGAAACAGGTGTTATGTTTGGCTAGACAGATCTCGCCCTCTATCCCATAGACTGCATAAACTACAGAGACAAATCTTTCTTGGCTGTAATGGGAAATCTAACAATTAACTTAGCTCACTACATTGAAGACACTTAACAATGGGTGAGCTGAAGTTATCCCCTGCCCTAATTTATAATAAAAACAACCACAAATTTCAAAGAGAAACAAGGAATCAAACTACACCAAACACTTCTCTCATACAAAACCCTTCACTAAATCGCAAACACAAGATAAAAGTTATGCTTATGGTTTCATTATAAAGGATTTGCCTGCTGAAAGATGAAATTATCCCAGGCCTCTGCTTTTGAACTTGCAGTCCAAATATGAAAATATCATGAAAGGAAGAGACCTTCTGCAGCGCTACCATCATGGTTAGGTAAGCAGGCAGCTATGGCAAACTTTGGCTCATTTATGTTTTATGTCGAAGCTTTAGTAGATAATTTGCAAAAGTTAGTACTCTGCAACGTGGTGGCAAACTAGTTCCTTCTAGCAGGGCCTGTAATTTTACAAGCATGATAGATCAAAGGCAAATTTGAAATGTATTTTCAGCATGATTCTAAACTACCAAGAAAAACTGTAGCATTACTGTACTTCAAGTTTTTTGTCACAAAGGGTGATTTAAACCCTTTGTTTATCATGGCTTACATGCTGACTGTTTGGCATGCAGCACATGGATGTGCGTCCTGTGCTAAGGCAATGCAGAGAAGACAGCGTGGCCAAAATCTAAGGCTGAATTTAAGTTTTTATGTATTTATTTTGCTTTGAGTTGCATTCCCAGGTGTGATTGTGACAGTGGCCATGGTTTTATGGACAAGGAAATCTGTAGGGACTGACTTGTCTGGAACAACCAGAGAAATGATTGACAAGTGTCTAAAGACAGTGGTAATTTCAGTAAGGTTTACTGTTGATTGTGCAGAAAAACTTTATTAGTTGCTCATAGCAGATTGCTGCCACCAACTCAAATGAAAGATGTTAAAAATTAATTCCGAAATAAGGCTTTACAGAAAAAAAAAAAAAATCTTGAAATGCTTTGCTGCTACATATTTGGAGATTTAAAAAATCGGGAGGAGCTATGGCAAAACCAGCTGAGGCGTTCGCCTGTGTAATGGAGCCCTGCTGGTGTCTGTCAGCCCCGAGGGGCGGTGAGGGCCGGGCCCGCCCGCGCCGCCCGCGCCGCCCGCCCAATGGCAGCGGCGGATGTTGGCGGGCCGGGCGGTGGCGGCGTTGCCACGGCAGCAGCGGTGGGGCTGGGCCGGGCCGGGCCGGGCGTTGGTGGCGGCGGTCGGGGCTGCGCCATGGAGGGGCTGGAAGGTGAGGGGCCGCGCCGGGCAGCGAGCGGCGGTTTTGGGGTGGCGAGCGGAGGAGGGGGCGGCGGCCCCACGCGGAGCCCGGCGGGCAGGGCCGCGCTTTGTCTCCGGCCCTGCCTCGCCGCCGCAGCCCGGCCGTGGGTGGTGTGGGAGCCCCGCTGCCCCCGGGCCGCTGTGGCCCGGGAGGGCTGCGTGGAGCCCGTGCCTGCTGCCTTTTGTTTTTGCAGGCAGAGGACTGAGCTGGGTGTCAGGGTACGCTCATAATGCTGGGGAAGTGGTCAGTGCGCTAGGTGTGTGTTTGCTGGCACTATTGGCAACTTTATGCTGTGCCAGATGAATTAAGGTGTCGTTGCTCTTCAGAGTATCCATCGGTATCGGCTTGGGATTCTAGAAGTTGCGGCTCGCCTTCAGAACATGTCAGTAGGTCTGTCATTACTGTGCTTTACGAGCTGCTTTAGCCATATGAAAAAAAAAAAAAATACAGGCCTGTTCTGAGTAGCTGTCGCAAAATAGTTATTAAGGCTTCCAGGCTGTGCTTCACTAAAGATAATTGAGTGTTTAAATAGGAGGGAGCACCAGCGAGCCTTTGTTCTGTGTCCCTTGTAGCACAGTTGGAGAACAGAGGTAATTCTCAATGTCTTCGTTCCTTAATAGATTTTACAGTCAGACTGTTCTTGTGGCTAGTGACTTCATCAAGGCAATAAATCTGGGCAACATGATTTGGCATTCAAATCCAAAAAGATTCTCTCTTATTTAATTTACTCTTATGCCTTGCTTACTATTAATGTCTATTAATTAAATTTGAAAGACAGTGTCCAGTGCTTTATCGAATAATCCTTTTTTTGTCTCTGACTGATGACAATCCCATGCTTCCTGTCCAGAAAGGGAAAGACTGCTTTAATTTTGAGTCAGCAATGTGTTTGACTGCAGCTGGGACTGCATATCATCTGCAGCTCATCAATCAATTGGTTTGGCTGTGAGCTAGCTTAGCAAGGCCAGCCATGCCAGCTGTGTTTTATAAGCTCTGGTACCTTCATAACAGACGGTGGGAAGACAAATGATCTACAGGTTACAGCGGAAGCCTGAAAAATTTTGTTGTTCTTGGGGTAGAATTTCTCACTGTTCTGACTTCTGGAGCTGGTTTACATTTTCTTTGTATTTCAGTAGGCATAGGGAGTGGTAGGAGGAAGAATGTTAAATTGTAGAGCTAACTCTCATGTTTACTCTCTGATGCTTTTCTTCAAAGTACTTTCAGAAGCTAGGCTTATCAAAGTAATGTTGTTTTCCGTGATGTGGAATGTTCATTCTGAACACTCAAGATTAATTTAAGAATAGCTCAGGTAATAATACGTTTCTAAAACTCGAGGTGACCTTTGGTTCTGAAGACTCGCATCCCACCCTGTTATTCAGTGTCCTTGAGTATTAAAGTTCTTGAAACTGAGCAATGTAATTCTTGGCATCTTTGTGGGTCAGTTTGTACTTTTTTTCTTTCTTTAAACATTGCTGAAACACAAAATACTTTTTTTTTTCTTCAAAACATGATTTATCAATGTTGCTTGAGCTGCAGAGTACATAAGTAAACAGGGCTTTTGCACAGTTTTTCGATTTAAGCCACCTCTGATGCCCATAGATTGGGCTCGAATGCAGTTTGTGTAGGGAGGCAGCCTCGAGAGGAAAATGAAGGCAAAGCCAATAGCAATAATGAATTATTTCACTTGGGTATCATGCTTTTGTTGTTATTGCTTTACTGGCAGTCAGCAGAACATTGCTGGTTGCCATTTTAGACTAAGTCTGTACTTAGGACCACGCTTCCACAGTCATATTTATTGCATGTGGAAGCATGGGCTGCTCCTGAAATCTGTCTCTGCCTGCTCCCTGTCTTGGGTTGGGGCTTAGCAAAATGAATTCCCAGAGCTGACCTGTACAGCTGGTGCTGGCAGTTCTGAGTGTGAGGGATGTAATTACGGTGGGGGGCAGGACTTGGGCTTTTGGCTGCAGCCTGCTGGCATGTTTTTATGACTGTGGAAGGCCCCCTCAGGCTGGGGGTGCTTGGCCTGGGCTTTCAGCCTTCCGAAGCTGGTGTGTTAATTTTCTGAAGCTCAGCAATATAGATGTGGGATCTATTTCTGATTGTGCAAGCATGCTTTTAATAAGAAATAACTTTATCCAGTTAATAACGATTCTTTCCATGATGTGGAGAGTTGAATGCGTATTACTTGGATTGTGGATATGCATTGGTGACATTTAAAAGCTGATTAATGTTTCTGATGTCGTGATTGCATTTTTCTTGCTGTGTGCAAGTTTAAATGTTCAGTGAAATAGCAAAGTAGGTTTCTGTGTGACTTAAATGTATCTTTCCAAATCCACTTTTTTTTTTTTTTGGAGTGTGCTTTATTATTTTATCTGTATACCAGCATTGCTGTATTACTACACTGATACTGAAAGTGAAATTTAAGATTGTGAGCTTTGTAAAAAGGAATTAGTGCGCACACGTCGCTACAAGTGACAAGTCTGATGTACACTTCAAAACTTAAACTTAAATCTCACGTTCCTAGTGTGACATTTGTTACTCTGTTGCCGCCTTGGTGTTTGGCTGTTTCTCCATTTTCATTTAATTTAATGGTGAAAATGCTTAGAGGAGTAGGCTCTCTGTGCCTGCAAAATACAGTAAGGTGAGCTGAAAAGCCCTGTCCGGGACAGTCCAGCACGTGCTGAATGGCAGGACAGTTTTTGACGGGCCAACATGTGCTTGTGGCTGTCACTGCTGGCTGGCAGGGAAGAAGCTGTCACTGTCACACTGGCACGTTTGACTGCTCTCCAGTCTGTTGTTTTTTTTCTGGGAGGATGCCGGCAACAGCTGCTTGAGCTGACGAAATGCCTCTTCTCACACTTGTTCACAGCCCGTCCCAGCGGGTCAGCACTGCTGCTGCCTAAGGAATAAAGGGCACGGGGCAGCTGTGTCCGAGGGAGAAAGTCCAGCTCCTTGTGGTAGGTAATGGCTGTGCTTGCCCAGCCCCAGTGGCCTCCTCCAGCCCTCGCTGCAGCAGCTGGGGCAGGCTGGTTGTGGCTGGAAAGGGACGGGTGGCTGCTTGCTCAGGAAATAGCCTGCAGTCTCCAGCCCAGAGCTTTCCCTTGTGGGTGCCAAGCAGGGACTGCTGTGATTAAGCATTTAGTCTCTGAGCAATCTGGGTGTGCCCTGGAGGTCTGTTAAGAATAAGGCTTGCTGTAGAGCGCCTTCTCCCAGGAGCTGGGATCTGTGCTGAAATAGCATTTGTCTCTGGACCCTTCGCTTACCCTGATCGTGGCTGACATGCCCCACCCCAAATGGTTCAGGCATTCTGCTGTGGGGTTTTATCTGAGTAAAACCATCGGATGCAAGCACACATGCTTGCTTTCACGGAATTTCTGAAAGAGCCAATGCCCACTCTCCTTTCCTTTTTTCTTTTTTTTTGTCATACTGTAGGAAATTATTTCTGTTTGAAAACAAAATAATATTAATGTGAGTTTCCTTTTCCTTTAGCGTACATCTTTGTCTTGCCTCTCTGGATGTGTACAGCAGCCTCCTTACTTTGGCAGCCATTTTCTTAAGCTGCATTTAAGAGAGCCTTCTGCCTTTTTGTTACATTTTGGCTTTTTTTTTTCTCCTCAAAGTGTGTAATCTGTCCAAAGGCAGAATTAATTTTATGGTACAGTTCTAAAAAAGAAAGCAAGTTGGAAACTACTAAAGACATTTTGAAATGTAAAACTATTATTAAGGTGTGTGTGTATATATATATATATTTAAAAGGTGTGTATATATTTTTAAGAATCTGTTAGTCTGGTAGCTATTAAAGCACAATAATAAGTATGACTTTGCATCAAACTGCTCTTTTATGCATAATTGCACCTCTGCTGAGTGATTTATTTTTTACATTTAATATGCTGAATAACTGTGGACATGTTTACTTTTTCCAAGGCAATTATATTTTTGGTTAATGTTTGTTTTGGAGAAGAAACTGAAACAAAGTGTTTTACTTGAAGAACAGTTCTGAAAACTAAACATAGGCTCCTGTGATAGGGGAAGTGTGTTATCAAAATATATTTCACTTCTAAAGGAAAGGAAGGAAAATGCATATACAGGAGTTCAGCTGTTTCAGATTATTGTTTCTTCAGCATCTTAGAGCTAGTGGATCATATCCCTGTGCATTTTTAACTTAAATTGCAGAAACTGGCTTGATCTAGTCATTGAACTCAATGGGTTAAATAAAGTGGGAAGAAGAGTGTATTTTACCTGCACACTATGGTGTGGTTGTTATCAAAAGCTGTTGTTTCATTTCATTAAAATCTGGTTCCGGGACTATGTTCAACAGTTGATGGAGGAGAGCTTACTTTTTAAAGAAATTCCTTAAAAATAATATATTGAGTACTATTATTATTATAAATGAAGCTTCTTATCAACATTATTTTTACCACATTGTGTTGGTCCGTTAACCAGGTAATACTCTGACAAACAGGCAGACTTAGATTGGGACTGTTCTGTCCAAGTGCTTTTGAGTAGTGGTAGTGTGTGCAGTTTCTAGGAGCTGCTTGGAGCTGCCTTGGCGTAAGGTCAGAGCCAGAAGGCCAGTCTTTGCTGCACGCCTGCCTGCTGTCATGATGCTTGCAGCCGAATGCAGGAGGACAGCAAGCTCATGATGCCAAAATAGAACTCTTTAACCATACATTGATTTTTTGCGGGTCACGTGCTTTCTCGTGGCTAGTGGTTGATGTTAAAGCTCATTAACAGAAGACCAAATAATGTATTCAGAAGTCAAATTGATCAAATAGCGCTACTTAGTTGCCCTGAGCTTTGCTGTGCTTCCCTATGCATTACAGGGGAAGCTCTCAGAGATTTTTCTGGTTAGGTGACATGACTGAGTGCCTCTCCCAAGTGTCTGTATGTGAGCACTCAGCGTGGGGAGCGATATGGAAGGGAGGATGATGGAAGATGGGAGGAATCAGAGGTCTGCACGCAGTTACAGGGCTGCGGTCTCGCTGGGATCACACGCAGGTGGTTGTGACTGCAGCGCTGCGGTGGCTGGAGACAGGCTCTTCAGGAAGAACCAGCTGGATGGCGAGTGGGGAGGCTGCCTTTTATGTGGGAGAGCAGCAGGAGTACGTGGAGCTTTACTGTGGGACAGATGAGGAGCCAGCTGGGAGCTTATGGATCAGGGTTAGCAGGCAGACCAACGTGGGACATGTCGTGTGTGTCTGCTACAAGCCACCGGGTCAGGAAGAAGGTGAGGTCTCCTTCAGGTACCTGGAAGGAGCCTCAGATTCACAGGCCTTGGTCCTCATGGGGGACTTTACCCATGCTGTTACCTGCTGGAGGGATGGCACAGCAGGGCACAAATGATCCAGAATGCTTCTCATGTGTGTTGATGGCAACTTCCTGACCCAGGTGATCAAGGAGGTGACAAGAGGAGGCACTCCTGCAGCACTTCAGAGCCACAACAAAGGAAGTGTTTGCTCAAGATGTGAGAGTTGGGGCAGCCTTACCTGCAGGGACCATGAGGTGGTTGAATGAAGGATCCTGAGAAGAGTGAGCAGGGCAAAAAGCAGGATCATAAACCTGGACTCGAGGAGATTCTGGCCTGTTAAGGAATCAGCTTTGAAGAATCCCCTGAGATACAGTCCTAGAAAGAAGAGGATCCAGGAGAGCTGGTTATTTTTAAGGATACTTAGTGTGACATCAGAATGTTTTCACATCAGAAGTTACACTTCATACAGTGAAGGGAAGAAGGCAGGGTAGACAGAGAAGAGAGAAGCATACCATGTGAGTTGTGCATGTGCAGCTATTACAACCATTCATAACTGCATGCAATTCATTTCTCAGTCACAAAAATAACTTCTTCGTAGAATCTTCCTCCAGGTTGTCACTTTGAGGCAGTGGGGCTACCCTTGATATTATTTTCAAGGAAGTAATACAGAACTTACCATCATCAGACTCGTGTTCAGTGCAATAACAGCAATTTTGACAAATATAGTGCACTTGCATTGTCAGGCTGGAAAGCTGACATAAAAACATACAAGGTACTATGAAAGCCTTACTGAAGCTTTTCAGCTTGAAGAAATTGAAGTTTTGCTGCTTTTTGTTATCTTTTGGAAGCAGAAGTGACAGGTTTACACAAGATTAGACTTCATTGTCAGTACAGAATTAGATGAAGAGTTCGTCAGTCTTTGCTCTAAAATTAAGTGCAGATAGAAGTAGACAGAAGCAGAATGGTTTGCTGTTTATTGTGGACAACCCGATTGCATAAAAACTTCAAAGTATACAAAAAGTTTGAATAGGAAGAGAGCTTACTATGATTTCCTCTTGCTTTCTCTAACTCTTCCCACAAACTAGTGAATGGCATAGACTATGAAGAATTGGCTTGGTGGGATAAATCATTCCCATCAAACAGTCTTCAGCAACATATTGCAAGTACTGCCCATTGTTAAGGAGTTTGATGTCCTTTTCTTTCGCTTTTACCTCAGAATTAACTTTATCAAAATACCAAAAATTTGCAGAACTAACATCCCGTTTTTTCTTTTTTTCTACTTTTGTACATTAATCTTTTAATTATTCAATGCTCATTAAAATTTGTGTACTAAGCTGTTCAGACAAGTGTTTCACTACCTGTATCACGGCGTCAGTATTTTTTTGGGGTGAGCTTGTTTATGCTATTTATCATCGGTCTTTTTCGTGATGAATGCTGTTAGTTACTGTGTTGATTAAAAAATATAACCCAATCAGTGCTGATTAGTAGACGTAGGTTGGAGAATGACAGCGTAGATGCTGTGGCTTGAGGATGCAGTTCCTCAGTTACTGAGGGGAGTATGTGCACTGAAACTTTTTTTGTACCAGATCTAAGTGGAAAAAATGACTTGCTTTTGGAGATGGGATGGGAGTTGTGCTAAATGTAATAAATGAAATTTTGAAGAAAAATTTGGCAAGCACTCTTTGACTACTAACTTTCAATGGTTGTAGACCACTTGGGTTTGAGTAGGTGATCTCAAAGCTGGAAATTGTGCTGGAGTGTTTCTGCAAGTTTGAACGCAGTGAGGCTTGGTGTTCTGATCATCACAGTTGTCTGACCAAAGACGTTTAGTACTGCCATTGCTGCAGATAAATTAAAGGTTTTGAAGGATAGTCGAACAGTTTTCACATGACAAAATGCTGTTATTAAGGCTAAGTGCTGCTTTAATCTTTGCAGCCTTGCTTCTTTGGAGCGTTCTGCATTTCGTATCTAAGTGCAGACATGACGTGGGAACACAGAGCTTTCCAAAAGAGAAAGCTGTAACGAAACTTCCTTCAGTAGCTGTTCAGCAGTACTGGAGGCTTCTGTTCCCTCTAGGTGTGGAGTCTGTTTACACAACTGCTTAAATCTAAAACGTGACAGTAGGAGCTAGCATTATGCTAGCTTTGACTGTATCAGATCAACCTTGTATGTTTCCCCACAGCTCTATATGCGTGACTGGACAGTGACCATATTTAAAAGGAAAGTGTGCAGTAACTTCTCCATGAGCAGGTAGGAAAAAAATGTACTCAGCGTTGTACTCAGTGATTAGCTGACGGAGGCAAAGCTCTGACAAGGACAGTTTAGAAATACAGGTAATAAGAGTCTGAGAATTAAGCAAAGAGTGTTGGTAATAAAACTCCCAGTCAGTTTTTTTAATTTGGACAGCCAGCATCTTAGTAAGTTGAACTGTCTTTTTAAGAGCTGGTTTCAGGCAGACAGCAGGAGAGTAGGGTATAAAGCTGTATATCGTAATGCTGGCATCGCTTCAACAAAAATGCTTTTGTTGGTATAGACATAACCATTCTGAACCTAATTCTCTTCTCCCGAAGTGTGTTTATCTAAACAGTAGTAATAATGTCATTCTCTAAGTTAACTGAATTTATTCATGTTTAACACCAGCATGTAAACTGCTGGTGATAAGTGATATTACAAATGGGGAAAAGGAAAGCGAAATGTAGCTGCTGAGTCTTGGGTGGTTGTGTAATCAAAATAAGAGCAATTTCTGCATTGTTGCTGGAAAGTAGCCATGGCAGGAAAGATTTCCAGTGCACAGCCATGAAGCTGGCTAGTGAATTACTGGTTCATCTTCAGGGTTGTCTTGCTGGCACAACCCGGAGGAAGCATGAAGTACTAGAAGAGTAAGCTAGTGCTCCTTAACAAATTTGTCACTTGTGTGATTTATCCTCATTTGGGAGGCTTTTATGCACTGAGGAGTGGCATATCAGGAAAATAGTTCCTTAAAGACTGCTAAATTCAGCCATCCACTGCTAAATTTTCAGTTGCTGCTTTAGAGAATACCTTACTGAAGTTATTTGTGAAGTCAATGCAACCTGTTTCTTTTAACTTTTGATTAGGGAGATTAAAAAAAATAAATAAATGAGATCTTTTCTTCTCCTAAAAATCCCAAAGTTTTCAGCTATAATTTTTTTGTTTTTGTTTACTTCTTTTTCATTTTATCAGGCTAAAAACACTCAGAACAAGATTTTTTTTTTGTTCTTAGTGCTTTTTTTATTGTAGTTGTGCTGGAAAACTGTGGCCAAAAATAATTAATTTCAATGAAAAAGATCATAGAACCATAAAATCATTAAGGTTGGAAGAGACCTCCAAGATCATCTGGTCCAACCATCACCCTACTACCAATGTCACCCACTAAACCATGTCCCTAAGTGCCAGGTCTAATCTTTCCTTGAACACCCCCAGGGACGGTGACTCCACCACCTCCCTGGGCAACCCATTCCAATGCCTGACTGCTCTTTCTGAGAAGAAATGTCTCCTAATTTCCAACCTGAACCTCCCCTGGCACAACTTGAGGCCATTCCCTCTAGTCCTATCACTAGTTATCTGGAAGAAGAGGCCGACCCCCAGCTCCCCACACCTTCCTTTCAGGTAGTTGTGGAGAGCAGTAGGGTCTCCCCTGAGCCTCCTCTTCCCCAGACTAAACAACCCCAGTTCCCTCAGCCGGTCCTCACAGGACTTGTGTTCCAGGCCCTTCACCAGCTTCGTAGCTCTTCTCTGGACAAGTTTCAGGGCCTCAATGTCCTTCTTGTAGTGAGGGGCCTGAAACTGAACACAGTACTGGAGGTGCGGCCTCACCAGAGCTGAGTACAGGGGGACGATTGCCTCCCTGGTCCTGCTGGCCACACTATTCCTGATACAAGCCAGGATGCTGTTGGCCTTCTTGGCCACCTGGGCACACTGCCAGCTCACATTCACGTGAGCATTGACCAACATGCCCAGATCCTTTTTCTCTGCCCAGCTTTCCAACCACTCTCCCCCAGGCCTGTAGCACTGCATGGGGTTGTTGTGGCCAAAGTGCAGGACGGGGCATTTAGCCCTGTTGAACCTCATCCCATTGGCGTCTGCACATCCATCCAACCTGTCCAGATCCCTCTGCAGGGACTTCTTACCCTCTGGCAGATTGACACTTCCCTCCATCTTGGTGTTGTCTCCAAACTTACTGAGGGTGCACTCAATTCCCTCATGCAAGTCATCAATAGAGATTTTAAAGAGGACGGGCCCCAACACTGACCTCTGGGGATCGCTACTGGTGATAGGTCACCAGATGGATTTCACTCTGTTCACTCTGGGCGTGGCTGTCCAGCCAGTTTTTAACCCAGCAAAGAGTGTACCTGTCCAAGCCATGGGCTGCCAGCTTCTCCAGGAGAATACTGTGGGAGACCGTGACAAAGGCTTTGCTGAAGTCTAGGCAGACTACACCAACAGGCCTTCCCTCATCCACCAGGCGGGTCACCCGGTCTTAGGAGGAGATAAGGTTGGTGAGGCAGGACTTGCCTTTCATGAACCCATGCTGACTGGGCCTGATCTCGCAGTGGTCCCACATACATTACATGATTGCGTTCAAGGTGACCTGTTCCATCACCTTTCCTGGCACCAAGGTCAGGCTGATCAGCCTGTAGTTCCCCGGCTCCTCCTTATGACCCTTCCTCTGTAGATGGGCGTCACATCAGTACGTCTCCAGTCATCTGGGACCTCTCGGATGACCGTGACCGCTGATAGACGATGGAAAGTGGCCCAGCAATCACATCTGCCAGCTCCCTCAGCACCCTTGGGTGGATCCCATCTGGCTCCATGGACTTGTGACAGTCCAGGTGGAGCAGCAATCTCTAACTTGTTTCCACCTGAACTGTGTGGGGGTTCTTTTGTTCCTTATCCCAGACTTCCAGGTCGGGAGGCTGAGTACCCCCGAGGATAAGTGGTCTGGCTAGTAAAGACATGCAAAGAAGGCATTAAGAACCTCAACCTTTTCCTTATCCTCAGTAGTCATGTTCCCCTCTGCGTCCAGTAAAGAATGAAGATTCTCCTTTGCCCTTCTCTTTCCATTAATATATTTATAAAAACATTTTTTGTTATCCTTGACCATAGGGGCCAGGTTGAGCTCGTGCTGGGCTTTGGCCTTCCTGATTTTTTTCTCTTACTGGGACTGCATCTCTGTCCGCCCACACCGAGGAGGGCTGCCACTGACCTTCCTGCTTCTGGTCTTCTTCCTGCCACATGAGCTGGCTATCAGAGGGCCTAGAAGCTAGAAGTGGTGGGCCAGCTGTAGGGGTCCAGTTTTATAGGGCCCGGAGCAAAGGCAAAGTGGTGGCCACTGTGACCTCAGCAAGGCTCTGTGATGAGTGGCCCATGCGTGGCCAAAGGCGGCTGCATTGGGAGCGGCCTGAAAGATGCCCTCGTGGGAAAAGGAGGAGGGTTAGGGGGGACTGAGGGCCCCTTTTCTGGGGCTGGCTCCCCTGGGCCATTTGGCTTGCCAGAGAGAAAGGCTGCCCCTCAGCCACAGGGACTGCCCTCCACCTCCCATCCTGTGCCCTGGGTTTATTTTTAAGACTGGTTTTGAGGTAATTTCATTCTATTCTTTATGTAAAAGAACAGAAGCAAGATGCATCTTCAGACCTAATTCCCATGTGCTTTCTGATGTAAATAGGTAGGTGCACACGGAAGTTACCATGTACTAAAATAGCTGTTTTGCAATAAAAATAATAATAATAAAGAATAGGATGGTACCTACCACACAATGCTACTTGTAATAACAGAAAATTACTCAGATACAGAAACTCAGTCCTAATATAAGAAATTGGCCATCCGTAATTGCTTACTCACTACTATTTTGAATCATCATAGAACCATAGAATCATTAAGGTTGGAAGAGACCTTCAAGATCATCTTGTCCAACCATCACCCTACTACTGATATCACCCGCTAAACCATGTCCCTAAGTGCCAGATTATCCTCTTTATTGCTAGTCTTGGAAATACTAACTTTTAACATTACTGAAAAAATGTTAAGCATTTTTCTCTCCTTTATTTTGTTCATTTATGTCACTTGTTACTTACATAGCTTCTGCATAACAAGTATACAGACTGACTGCATTAGGTATCTTACATGAATGTCTTTAAGGAAAAAAAAAAAAAGTTCCCCACCAACTCTTTTCCTACTTTAACAGTTTCAATCCCATGTTTTGTTTTAAAATTAGCAGGTTTCTTGTTGGTGTAGCTCACCTCTCTGTAAGGGAAGACTTGGAGCCCAGGAGAGAGAAATGTTAAGATTTTATGGGTTTTCTTTCTTTCTTTCTTTTTTTTTTTTTTTTTTTACTTTAAAGAAGAGGAAATTGAGAAAGGAATGAAGGTGTGCAGATCTAAAGGACTGTGGGCTTCCCATTTTCAGTACAGCTTCAACTTTTTTTTAAAGTAACTTCCTTTTGGTTTTGGGTCAGTGATCTGTATTATGGGGAGAAAAGGGGTGGCAGTAGCAACAGCTCCTGGCAAATATGATTTTGCCTGGCAGCAGCGACAGAGGGTTAGGAATGCCTCAGGGAAGTACAGCTCTGTAACTGTAGCTGCAGGGAGTGCTAACTTGCTTTTGTTACTACGTGTTGGTATGTCGTGTGTAAATACTGCTAGAGCACTGAGCATCTATCAAGTCACAGAATGGCCGAGGTCAGAAGGGACCTCTGAGGATCATCTTGTCCAACCCCCCTGCCAAGCAGGATCACCTAGAGCACTACTTTCTTTCTTTTTTTTTCTTTTTTTTCTTTTTTCCCATGGGAAATTTAAATGCAAACCTGAATTCCAGAGTTCAGTGAATAGAAGAATGGGGTGGAAAAGCCATTCTTCGTTTACTAAGGCAGATATTTGAAAGAATTCTTTCAAATTCTTAATCTTGTACTATGCACCTGATTTTAAGGTCACTATTTGTGATTTATTTCAGCTAATTTATTAAAGTCACAAATGGCATCACTTTATATTTCCCTGAAATACATCTCTTACTGGTAATTTCTTCAAAGCTGAGAATTAAATTAGAATAATGTGATGAAAGAAAGTTGTGTTTTTTCTTTTTAACAAGACTTCGCAGTGATGTCTGCTAGCATTATTAAGAGTGCTGAGAACTGTGAAGAATAAAGTAGTGAAAGAAAAATAATCTGTGCATACCTTGTATTTTTTGATTGGGAGAATTGAGGAAAGCCCAGGACATCGCAACTTCACCCTTGAAAAAAAAAAGATGAGGGCAGGTTCCAGCCATCTGAACTATGTACAAGCAGCTTGCATGTTGTTACTTGTGACTAATGTTGTGCTCAGGCTTGAGATTTTTACAGGAAGAGGCCTATGGAAAAAAAAAAAATCAGACATGATTATTTAAAATAGAGAGGGAAAAAAATTAAAAAGTTCCCATTAAGTGTTGCTAACACGCAAATGTAAGTCAGATGCAAGAACAGAAGAAAATCAAGATTTATCTGCAATATCTTCTCTTTCCTACTTTCCCCTTACTTGTGTGCATGCAAATCCACTTGCATTTAGATGACAGAAAAGGAAGTTTAATTATGACTTCAGCTTTAGGACTCAAAATTGCTGTCAGTGCAGCCCTGCTATGGTGTGTTAAGAGTCTCCATGTCTACATGGAGAAGGTGTATAAATAATGAAAACGTGGTATGAACAGAAATGTGTTAAATTGCAGAACGCATTTTGTATCATTTGTAGTTCTTAAAACTTGTTGTAGTATATTGATACATCATGCATGTTTACATACTGATAATGTATTTCATTTGAGTAATTGAAAAAGACAGGAATAGGTTTAACAGTTATGTATCGGCACCAGAAATCTCATTCAATTTTAACCTTCAAATTTGGGGAAAAAATGTATTTTTGGGGAACCATGGCTGCCTGAATCTGCATTTGCTTGCCATGAAAAATTTTGTTAGGTTTTCTGTTTTTTTAGGATTGGTCCTACAGTTAATTGACAAGTATGTACATTTAGTTGGAAAATGGTTTTCCACTGAGGAATCAGGAACAAAAAATGATCGAACCTTTGAACCTTCCTATGTTCTTAACTTTTAGTTTCAACCATTAGTTTGCCTGAAGTACAAGTCAATTGAAAGTGCTTCTATTTTAATTGAAAGTGCTTCTATTTTCCCAGTATAAATAGAGGGAGCTGTATCATCTGCAAATGTCAATTTCTTCCTCTGTACTCAGTCTAACCAATCTTAAACTTGATCCAAGTTTACTGCCTCTTGATAGATGTATACACATGGTATAAAAATATTTCTACAGCTCTTGTACAGTACTAAATATAGTAGATACCTGTCATTCGGAAACTATGCAGTTTTTCATCTCTTACACAATACCATTGCTTAATGCATACTATATGAACATACCTGCTTGCCTAGACTTGGATACTTTGGCTTGTTAGTCTTTTATCTATTTCTATAAACCAGTTGTATGTCAAGTATAATGTTTACATTTTTGTACCAGTGCTTGAATTGCCACTTCTGAAATGCTTATGTAAACTGTCAGTAATAACCTGTATAAAGTGGATTGTAAAAAGAGCCTTCAATAATTTTTCTTTCGAAGAGCAAGTGGAATAGTTTAACTTAATAGAGAGAAATAAGTGATGGGCTGTGGCTTCCATTTGATGCTGTAACAGGTGCTTCTTTCAAAGAACCAGGAATACCCAGTATCATTGCTCTCTATGTCCGTTTGAGCTGTCAGTACGACATACAGTGAATCAGTCATATGCATGCTGATATGCAGGCACCTCTTTAAAAGTGCAGAGTGTCGTGTTGTAAATCATCAGAGTTCATGCCGGCTTGTTCCTGGGCCTTACTGCTTTGAAAAGTATGTAAGGACTTGCATATTGGCTTTTCATTTCTGATCTGCACAGCCTCTGCATGGTTCAAAGAATGCATACTTTTGCAGTGACAGCTGTTGTTACTGTGAAGCGTATGAGGTTAGCAATCTAGGAAGAATTTTTTTTACTGCAAATTTAAACAGTCTTATAGAAGTATGCTTTTTTTTTTTTTTAAGGTGAGGTTACAGTGCAGACTGGAGATCTGTTGCCATGTAGGATTTGTGGAAGGACTTTCTTTCCAGCAGCACTGGTAAGTAGTATCAGACCTGGAAGTACCTGAAACAGTACTCATAAGTTAACAAGAGTTAAGCAATGGTTAGTATAGCTAAATAAAGTAGATTTAGATGTTTGTTTTTTCAAATACTTAAGAATTCCAGCTGTCTCGGTTTTGAAGTTCCTTAAAAGAAGGTGGATTTTATTTCAGCATCCTGTCATGTTCTGAAAATTCAGGTCCTTCTAAAAGCGTCTGCTATGGCGCCACAGAATTATTCCTTGTCTCTGCAAATGTAAGCCTGAGCATCATGCTATCTTATCTAGTAATTGGAGTGTTCTGCTAGCCATCTTCAGAATGCCCTCCTCTTCAGTCTTAATAGAAGTTAGATTGACCTTAATATTAATATGAATTTCAGACACTGATCTGTCTTGACCGTCAAATGTAAATGCTGCCTACCTACCATCAGTTTTTTATTTGCAAGGAACAAGTACAGGTGCCTCCCTTTTTTTCTTCCTCAGCTCCTGAGTTTTTGTGATCATGTATATGCATTTGTGAATTCCTGTAGTTCTGTTCAAAAACTAATGGTTGGCATAAGTATTTGAGTGAAAGCAGTCTGATTGTACTCATCAGGAGAAAATTCTGTATTTTCCTGTATTTCTTCTGCTTGTAGAAAAAGCATGGACCAATTTGCCAAAAAACTTCTGCAAAGAAAAGGAAGACATTTGATTCCAGCCGACAGAGAGCAGAAGGAACGGACATTCCCACAGTAAAACCTCTTAAGCCACGGGTATGTTACTCTACATATGTAAACTACTCTGGTGGTTTACTCTGCATATGAACATTTTAGGCAAAATATGTATGCTTCGTAATAAGGTTTGTTTCTGCTGCCAATTTGTGATAAATTGGATCAACTAGGATCTGGAAGAAATGTAACCATAATATTGTGTATTAAAATAAGGGATGTACCTAGCATAAAGTAAGAGCTTCAAACATATAAAGCTCTTTCTTTTTTGGCTTCTTAGCCAGAACCTCCCAAAAAACCATCCAACTGGAGACGAAAGCACGAGGAGTTCATAGCAACTATACGAGCAGCCAAAGGACTTAATCTTAAAGATGGTGGAAAACTCCCTCCACCACCTCCGCCATCATATGACCCTGGTATGTAAAACAAATGAGTTTCTTAAAGACTTGTTTGTAATTTAAACAATTTGTAAAAATTTGAATTAAAAACTATTTTTTTGGAACACAGTATTCATGAGTTCATAAAGATTATTGTATGATTATCCCTAAGCAGATGCTGTCTTGTGACTGGCTAGCATCCTTTGTAGTTTTCAATGCCTGTGACTTTGTTTTCAATGCAATGAAAGTTGTGTCCAACTTGCAGCTTGCCACTGTGTTATAAACCACTAGGCTGGACAAATTGTTTCAGCACCATATTTCTGCCTCCTGCAGTGGATCTGTTTAGGAAGAGCAGACTATCTTTTTAATTGGCCACTGATTCTGGACACCTACAACCTTTATGTATTGTAGGAATGCACATGCTGACAGCCTAGAGTGTAGTCTCTTCCATTTCTTGCTAGATTCAAATTTATTTTTGTGTA
Organism: Cygnus olor; assembly: GCF_009769625.2. Taxonomy (NCBI): domain Eukaryota; kingdom Metazoa; phylum Chordata; class Aves; order Anseriformes; family Anatidae; genus Cygnus; species Cygnus olor. The sequence continues at coordinate 130,028,856 of NC_049170.1, forward strand.
TGCACCTTGTGGAGTGAACTGCTCTAGTGCACGTGACCCTGACTCGTGTGTTGGGGGATACTTGCATTTAAGTTATGTGAGATCTGGAGCTTGTATTAGCAAGTGAGTGACAGTCCTTGAGTAGCCTCAGAACTGAGGTTAGGTAAAGCGTTGAAGCGGTCTGGTGTCATTGGGAAGGAAGTACACTTTTCGGTGAACTTCTGTGATGTAATAATAGGGTGGAGAATATATTCCTTCTTGTCATAAGAGCTAAACAATTTGAACAGCTCAGTGGTTATTTTCAGAAAGATTGGGGAAAAACAGACACAATCTACTTGCTTCTGGCTGCTCTTGGTCAAGTGAGGATTTAAGTATTCCCCACCTTGCTTCTCCGCTGGAAGTGAGTTAGTCCCAATATTAGGATTGTAATTGTGCATTCATAGTTAGAAGTGAAAAGTCATAATATTCAGTACGCTAAGAAACATGCCTAATCATGGAAAAAAATTACATTAATAAACTAGTTGTATGGATTCTGAATTACAAGCAGGGAAACACATAAATAAATCTACCCTGTAAAAGTCACTGAAATTGTGCTCCACTAGCTCCAGTCTGTAAGAGACTGCAAGCGAGTTTGAAGTGAAGAAAGTAGCTCTGTTCAATCTGCTTGAAAGAATGTGAGGATGTAATGGGAAGAGAAGGATATTTCACCTCTGTTTCTCTCCTTCTGTTTTACTTTCCCAAGCTGAGTTTTATTGTCTGTAGCCTCCCGGTTTCATCCTGCTGCAGTGGGTAACACTTTAGGAAAGGGGAATCAGGAATGAAGAGAAGATGCATTAATTAATCAGTGGATTCCTTCCCACAAATAGAAAAAAAAGAGCAAGGGTAGCTACAGTTGCTTCTTTTCCACTTTACATGCAGGAGAAAATGGGAATTACATGGGGTATCATGGAGTATATCCATCCTCTCCTACTCAGCTCTTCCTGTGGCATGTCTATTTCTTAGTAGCTGCTAGACTTTTTTCCTTTTGAAGGAGAAAGTCCTGTATTAATATTTCTTAACTGTTTGCTTTGAGTTTGGAAAAAAAAAAAAGGCAGTGTTGCTTGTTCTTTGATCTCCTGTTCCACATTTTCATCGAATCATAGAATGGCTCGGGTTAGAAGGGACCTTAAAGATCATCTAGTTCCAACCCCTCTGCCATGGGCTGGGATGCCACCCACTAGACCAGGTTGCCCAGGGCCTTGTCCAACCTGGTCTTGTAAACTTCCAGGGATGGTGCATCCTTAGCTTCTCTGGGCAACCTGTTCCAGTGGCTCACCACCTTCTGAGTGAAGAATTTCCTCCTGGCATCTAATCTAAATCTCCCCTCTTTTAATTTAAAACCATTCCCCTTTGTCCTATCACTATCTGTATATGTAAAAAGTCTCTCTCCATCTTTTTTATAAGCCCCCTTTAAGTACCGAAAGGCTGCAATGAGGTCTCCCCAGAGTCTTTTCTTCAGGTTGAACATCCCCAGCTCTCAGCCTTTTTTTACCAGAGAGGTGCTCCAGCAATCTGATCATCTTCGTGACCTTTCTATGGACCTGTTCTAACAGATCCACATCCTTCTTGTGCTGGGGGCCGCAAGCTTGGATGCCCCAAGTGGGGCTTCACAAAGGCATAGCAGCGGAGGATGATCACCTCCCTTGACCTGCTGGCTGCTCCTTGTTGATGCACCTCAGGAAGCAGTTGGCCTTCTGGGCTGCAAGCGCACGCTGCTGACTCATGTTGAGCTTTTTGTCCGCCAGAACCTCCAAGTCCTTCTCCATACTCTGCAGGGCTGCTCTCAATGAGTTCTCCCAGTCTGTACTCACATCTGGGATTGTCCTGACCCAGGTGCAGCACCTTGCACTTGGACTTGTTGAACTTCATGTGGTTCATGTGGGCCCACTTCTCAAGCTTGTCCAAGTCCCTTTGGATGGCATTCCTTCCTTCTGTTGTATCAACTGCATCACTCAGCTTGGTGTCTTCTTTAAACTTGCTGAGGGTAGGGTACATTCAATCCCACTGACATTGTCATTAATAAAGATACTGAACAAAATCAGTCCCAAGATAGACCCCTGAGGGACACTACTGGTCACTAGCCTCCACCTGGACATAGAGCCATTGACTGCAACTCTGTGGATGAAGCCATCCAGCCAATTCCATATCCATCAGATGGTCCACCCTTCAAATCCATCTCCCTCCAAACTGGAGATCAGGATTTCATGTAGGACTGTGTCAAAGGCCTTACAGAAGTCCAGGTAGATGACATCAGTTGGTCTTCCCGTGTTGACTGATGCAGTCACTCCATCAGAGAAGGCCACGCAGTTGGATTTTCTTTAGAAATAGTGCAGAATAGCCTGAAGATGTTGAGAAGGTTCTGAAGTCAGCACTATTTACATTGAACTTGGCTGTGTATGTATACTGCTTGTTTTTAATCTGATTAGTTTGTATTGTATAAAGCTTATATTGAATCTTAACAGTTCTTCTGTACCAACTGTATTGTCTGGTCCTGGGCAAACTGCTCCAGGTGTCCATGCTTGAGCAGGGGGGTTGGACCAGATGATCTTCAGAGATCGCTTCCATTCTCAACCATTCTGCAACTGTGATAGCCAGGTGGCTGTCTGGTGCTAAGCATTTTACAAAGGATGAACATAAAATCCCTCATACTTAAGAGTACATGTTAATCCTGTATTGTCTGATCTATTTACTCTAGTGGGCTTTGGAGGTCTTCTGTCGGAATTGAGCCATGCCCTAGTTAGAAATGGCCTTTTTTATGATTTAGGGGCTTCCATAGTTGCTTGCTTCATGGATTTCTTTTTTTTTTTTCTTCTCTGTCTGGGGCCTGTCATAGTTTGATCATGGTTACTAATTCTGTTGCTTCTGACTTTCCATCTGTTAAGGTGTAGTTTATGTTTGAGTATTCTGACAGTAGTGGAGTTTATGTAAAAATAAACAATTGCTGTTATCACATGAGATTCCCATGCCATCGCTTCTGTGAAGAATTTCTGTGTTCTTCCTGTGGCCTTTGCTCTCCCTTCTTGAGTCACTATTCATAGTTTGCCAGCCATTAAACATTGGACCTATTTGAAATTTTGTTTATTGTAAGGGCTAACTATTTAAACTAGGTCAGCTGTATTTGGAGTAGTAACATGTAATCTCAATTTTATTTTGGATTGTATAATATCTAATTCATTCTGGAGGCAATGACTGTTGAGTCTTTGTTTAATACACTTCTAAAATCACCTGGGAACATACTAATTTAAACTGCTGTGCTCGTGTTGCAAAGTTGATGTTTATGGTTTAGAATACTGTATTCTGAGGAATTCAATGTTCATATCTCTAGGCACTAAAAGACCTATCTGAAACTGCAGCCCAAACACTTTACTGTTGATGGGCAGTATATTTTAAGGGGTGTATTTCCAACAAGCAGATGAGGGATCTTTTAGGATTTTAAATACTTAGCCTTTCTTTTTTTTTTTTCCCCCAATGTTAATATTTCCTGCAAGCATTACTGTTCATAGTGTGACTAAATTTATCTTGGAAAAAATAATGCAGACACCAATTATCCTATCTCCTAATTTTCGCTGCGTTTTCTTTGATTCACGTTATCTTCTTATCAGGTTATATTTCTGGTTCTATTCATTTATTTTTAAATGGTCATTTCCAGTATTTCAGTTGGTATTACTCAGTTCTTTCAAAATTGCCAGAGGAAAGGGAATTTGATGTCTTTGGCTTATCTGTATGGGAAAGATTTCAGTGTACTTTCATATTTTGAACAAACTGAACTGTATTTGTGATTCTTTATTAAACCTCTTCTCTACTTCCTGCCAGCTAAATTCCCAACCATGTCCATCTACCTCTTTGGTCACCTTCCCTGCTGAGTAGCATCTCTCAAACTATTTCTGATTTCACATAAGTTTTTTCTGATTCCCCACCACTCTTCTCCTTCTTATCCATCAACCTTGTGTGTTACATGTGGACAATAATCTTTTCCCTAGTAATCTGTGTTTCATTTTCAGATGTAAGAGATGCTGATTTTCTCTGGGCTGGGGTTGGTCTTTAAAAGACTTATTTAAAAAACAAAGTGTTTTAAACACTTGTTAAAATGCATTATTAATGTTAGACTTTTATGTTTTTAAGATTACATTCAGTGTCCATATTGTCAGAGGAGATTTAATGAAAATGCAGCTGACAGACACATCAATTTCTGTAAGGAACAAGCAGCACGTATTACTAATAAGGGAAAACTGGCAGCTGATACCAAAGGGAAGCTTCCTACTAGAACACAGGTGAACAGAAACATTTTTCTTAAATTGTAATTTGCGTTGGATATAAAATCAAACTTGTTTAATATTTTGTTGCCCTTAAATTAACCATTTTATTCTGTAATGTTATTGTTTTAGACACTAAAATATTCTTTTATTAGAACCTAAGCGTGGAAGAGGTTTTCGGTCTCTTATGAGAGTTGCAACTGGAGATTTGTAAATCAGATGGCAGCAGCTGAAAAGCCGAAAACAGTCATAGATGTAATTTGGAGATTTGTGAAAATGACAGATAAGGGTAGTAGCAGGAAGCGTAAATGGAGTTTTTGTTGACAGAGTTTAATTTCTGTTGTGCGAGTCTTCTGAATCCAGTTCAAGACTGTTCCTTAAGTGGACAAATAAAAATCATAGAATCATTAAGGTTGGAAAAGGCCTTCAGGATCATCTGGTCCAACCGTCTACCTACCACCAATATCACCCGCTAAACCGTATCCCAAAGTACGACATCCAACCTTTCCTTGAACACCCCCAGGGACGGTGACGCCACCACCTCCCTGGGCAACCCGTTCCAACGCCTGACTGCTCTTTCTGAGAAGAAATGTCTCCTAATTTCTAACCTGAACCTCCCCTGGCACAACTTGAGGCCATTCCCTTTAGTCCTATCACTAGTTACCTGCGAGAAGAGGCCGGCCCACAGCTCCCCACACCTTCCTTTCAGGTAGTTGTAGAGAGCAATAAGGTCTCTCCTGAGTCTTCTCTTCTCCAGACTAAACAAATAAAGGTACAGCATTATTATATTTTTGTCTAAATAGAGGTTTAGAGAAGTCAAGCAAACCAGGGTAGGAACTGCAATAGTTAAGTTGTGATTAACACAAATGAAGGATTAAAGCGTGTGTCTTCATTTGGTGGTGAAACTTTTTCTGAAAGCTTTGAAGAGTAAACAGACACAAGCAGTTAGTCTGGTGATTCTTGCACTCTATTCTGAAGCATGTTAGACTGGCTGACAGCACACATGAGAGTAGGATTTAAAAGGCAAAAATGATTTTGCCCTTGAATATTCTTTTTAAAATTACCAGGTTATGAGGTGGTAATGTTAAGCTTGTGAGATATGTATGGAAAAAAATAAAAGCGGTAGAAAAGTGGAAAAAACACAAAACATGCAGTTAAATGAAAAACACAAAACCAGTAAGTTGGACAATCTTTCCTACTAGTATCATTTCTTTGTAAGAAAGCAGACCAGCAGAAACTGTTTGTGTGACCCCTGTACCAGAAACAAGTTAGTAACTAAGTAATCATAATTTGTTTTCCCTGCCTGCCTGAGATAACTACCTATCATGTTACATAGATAGTTTGATTTAATTGCTTACATTTCTAGGCTGTATTTTGTTACAGTACAAGCCTGCTGCAGTTAAGAAGATGCCTTCTGCAGGATCAACACCATCATCATCCCGCTTACCACAGCCGAGTGGTGTTAGCAAAACAGGTGTAGGTAAGAAATTAATGTTAGCAATTTTGCATTTCTTTTCTAAATACTAGTTATCAAACTATGTAGTAAAATCGTATAATAGCTGGAAGGATTTCTACAGTGTTGCCCAGTGATTTAAATTGAAGGAGTAAAAATTTCACAGGAGGAGCTTAGTGTTTCATGAGAGGATAAGATGGCTTCTGTTTTTCCAAATACAATTTTTAAATCAATGTTTTTTGTAACGTGTTTTTTTTTTTAACTACATATACGATGTCTATCACAGAATGCTTTGGGTTGGAAGGGACCTTAAAGATCGTCTAGTTCCAACTCCCATGCCATGGGCAGGGACATTTCCCACTATACCAGGTTGCCCAAAGCCCCATCCAAATTTATTGTTGAACTGCAAGCATTTGTTTGCAAAATAAACAAATGGAATGGCTGCAGATTGGCCCCTATCCAACAAGACTCTTAAGGATGTAGGGCTCTTGTTTTATATATCTGGTCAAATAAGGAATTTTCTGATTTGAACCTGCAAAATCATTCTGTGAAGTAATGTATGATTATATCTAATTCTGATGTTTTTACATCAGATTTTTCTGTTGCTGCATTCTCTTCTAATTTGTATGCTGAATATAATCATAAATTTATAAAAATATTTTGCAGACTTATTCTTTTTTCAGATAACAATAGGGTTCTGTATGTACATTTACTGATTCTAGACTTCTTTCCTTTTTCTTTCTGAAGAAACAGATCCAATTATTAGAATATTTTTTCTCAATTGCATATTTGCTATACCCTTTTGCAAGCATACTTGTTTTGTGCTAGTATCTTGATATTTTTTAATACAAGTATGTATTTATTATATGTATATAATGTATAATATTTCTAAAACTCTTGTTTTGAATTTTACAATAAATATATTGTTAATTGTATCATTCCAATAACAGAATCTTATGCTTTCTTATATTTCCCTTATTACTTTCAACTGTAAGGTGCCTCTTCAGGTAAAGCATTGTCTTCGTCTGGGTCCAGTGGGAGCAAAATTCAGACATTATCACCAGCTCATAAAAACTCACTGGGAATGGTGAACCCACAAGCAGGGTAAGTTCCTACTTGTAGCTTATTTTATACTTATGTTGTGCTAGTTCTAGAAGTGTCTGTGGGTTGTGTGTTCTTTCTGTTTTCTGCAAGCTTCAGAAGTGCATTGCTTTGAATTCATCCTTTATTTATAAATGCAGTTAATATTTAAGGAATGTTGGAGAAGGCAAAGTTGCATTTTGTAATGTTAAAATAACAGCAAAGGAGGTAAAGTGATAAAACTAGATATGAAAATTAGGAAGTTATAGAACAGACAAAAATGGTTGGAGTCCTGTATTTTTTTTTCTTTGTAAAAGTGGAAGGACTTAAAGAGAAAAGGAGAAAACTACCAGGCATACTACTAAACTACCACTTCTCTCATTTCATGAAAATAAAATAAGAGGCCTCTGCCGTGGACCACAAGCCAATTGTGACAGGATCTTTCCTCTTAACACAAAAGGATGCACACCTTCACTCCTACCTGCCCCTTAAAATACATAAGAGGCAATGAATGAATGAGCAGAAGTAAGGCAATAGAATCCCGTGCTCTACAACAGCAACAAGAAATGGTAGATGTACATTACTAGAGTTCCCTGAAATTGCGGGTTTAAGGCTGGTAATTGCGGGTAACGTGTTTAAGGCTGTTACTGATATTTGTTAGGAGTATATTCAGTGCACACTCTCTCAAAGAAGAAATGTATGTAATGAAAAAAAAAAGTAGTGCAACAGAATCACAGAATGGTTGAGGTTGGAAGGGACCTCTGGAGGCCATCTGGTCCAACTCCTATGCCCAAGCAGGGGCACCCAGAGCAGGCTGCCCAGGACCATGTCCAGGCAGCTGTTGAAGATCTCCAAGGAAGGAGACTGAACAACCTCTCCGGGCAGCCTATGCCAGGGCTCCATCACCTGCACAGTAAAGACATGCTTCATGATAGTGCGACGAAACCTTCTGTGTTGCAGGTTATGCCCATTGCCTCTTGTCCTGGCTCTAGGCACCACTGAAAAGAGACTGGTTCTGTCTTCTTTGCACCTTCCATTTAGGTATTTATAGGCAGTGAGATCCTCCCTGAGCCGCCTCTGCAGGCTGAACAGTTCTCAGCCTCTCCGCAAAAGAGAAATGCTCAAGTCCCTTGATTATCTTGGTAGCCCTCTGCTGGACTTATTGCGCTGTGTGTAGGCCTCTCTTGTACTGGGGCAGGTACGGGATGGGACAGGACGGACAGTACTGCAGGTACTCATCAATGCTGAGTAGGGTGGAAGGATCACCTCTCTTCACCTGCTGGTGATACCAAGGGTTTTCTGTAAAGTTTTCTTGGCTTCAAGAAGTTTTGAAGAGCATTGAGCAGCCACAAGAAGCAGTGAGAGAAAACATAAAAATAAAAGAAGAAAGTGTTTGCAGTTGTATCATCGGTGATTGACGATGATTTCTTCCTATAAAGTATGAGTATCAATTTGAATGAACTCCATATAAGATGGAGAAAAACAGCAGCTTAAGTTTGTGAGGAAGAAAAGACATTCTGAAATAACTCATGGGGCTGAACAGCTTTATTTATTGCATAAAATTTGTGATTTTTCATTTATCACTCTCAAGTCTTATGAGTTATGCACAAGTACAAATTACAGCTCTTATCCTTCAATCCTAACACCATGTAGCATGAGGACACAGTTCTGTTCTTCCTTGCTCTGCCCACTCATACTGTGTCGTTGAGGCACAGACCTGAGGGAGTGAGTGTCTGAGTGTTTTTTCTCCAGTGTCCTAATAAGCTAAGTAAAGTGTCCTAACCATGACATATGGTTTTACTAAAAGGCAAACATTAAGTGAGGTAAAAAGCGAAGGCAGTGGCTGCCTCCTCCAGCTGCTCTGGCCCAGGACTGCTTCTCCTGTCACCTGCAGGGACCTGAGATCTCTGCCCTGGCTGTGTTGAAGTACAGCTGCAGCTTTCCACATTTCAGGTTCAACCAGCAGTAAAGCTGAGCTCATATCCCAGGCACACACAGAGACAGGACTCTGACAAGGCTGGTCACGTAGGCTGCCCAGCCGAGGGCTGCCTTCAACAAGACTCATGTGAAACAGACGTAGGCAGCCAAGATCCCTTCCTCCTCTCTGGCTCATAGTGAAGGGAGGTTACTAGTAAAGGCACACATGCAGCACTGTCAGGGTTCACAAACACACACATTTGTTGATTCTTTGAGTACCAGTTTGGCCCCTCTGTACACCCAACATCCCTGCCCGGATCCCTGGTCTGCTTTGCAGCGCACGCACAGGAAAGAGTGTGAATACAGAGAGTTAAGAAAAGATTTAATGATGAGAAAATAGGACAGACTGCTCTGTTCAGTTGCAGGGCTTGGCCAGACAAGTGTGACTGGCCCTGTTTTACATGCAGCCAGCCAGCCCTTTTATACTCTTTTCTATGTATTCCCCTTTTGTTCTTCCAGTTTGTCCTTCTCCCTATACATCCCTTATGGGTTTGCAGAGCTCTACAGTTTCCTGCATCACCCCAATCTGGGGCCCTGTGGTTCACAATCTCACCAGCTACAAGGTTCATCTTTCCTACATCCTTCCTGTAGCTTGTTAGCCCACCAAGTAGTTTGACTGAGAGGTTTGTTTCTTGTGATTGTCTACCGGCTTAGAAGTCCTCCATCAGATAACCTTGCTGGAATAAACATTCCTACATTCTCACCTGCTCTACTAAATTAATGTGACTCACCAGACTTGCTTCCCATCACTGCCTCCCTTTCTTATTATCCCTTGTTGTGTTGGAAAAGCTCCTCGACTAGATACCCATAAAGGAGCAAACACTCTCCTTGTTCATACCCTTACAGCAAGCTTATGCAAGGTGGCCTTCCTAATTGTAGAAAGAGTTTTGAACAGCAGCCTTGGCAGAGGGGACAGGGCATGGTGAAGATTAAATTGACATTTATTGAACATCAGAACTGTGGAAAACGAAGGGAAGACACTGAGAGGTCAGGATGAAAGCCTTTGAAATCAAAGAGGAATGTTATTCTCAGTGTTAAATGAAGAAACACATTGGAAATGGAAAAGGGTTTTTATTTTGCCCTGTATTGTGAGACCTTTGGTTTTCTTTGCCTTGCATCAAACTTTTGCTTTTCTCTTCTTGCTGCTGTCTTTTCCTGTATCTTCCCTTCAGAATAGTAAAATTGAGTAAAAGTGATTCAGATCAGTGGGAGGTAGTGTGGTGGTTTTACTCAGCTAGGTAGATGAACTCCTTCACAACCACTTTCTCACTTCTGCTTCTCAAGGAGAAGAGGGAGAAAAGACAGGAAAAGGGCTCGAGAGGTGAGATGAGGATGGGGAGATCACTCAACAAGTATCGTGACAGGCAAAACAGACTCAGCGTAGGGAGATTAAAGACATTTATTACCTATTACTAACAAGCTAGAGCAGTGAGAAACAAGACCAAACAAACAAAAAATAAAACCAACTTCCTCTCATCCACCCTCTTCTACCTCCTCCCTCCAAGCAGTGCAGGGGCATGGGGGCTGAGGTCAGTTCCTGATGCTTCATCTCCACTGCTCCTTCACTGTCACTCTCTGCCCCTGCTCCACGTGGGGTCCCTCCCACGGGATGCCGTCCTTCCCAAACTGATCCTGTGTGGGGCTGCCCACAGACAGCAGCTCTTCCAGAACTGCTCCCACACGGCTCAGTACCACAGGGTCCATCCCCCAGGAGCAAACTGCTCCAGCACGGGTCCCCCACGGGCGGCAGCTCCCCCCCAGACCCCCTGGTCCTGCGTGGGCTCCTCTCCACAGGCTGCAGCTCCAGCCCGGGGCCTGCTCCTGTGGGGGCTCTCCATGGGCCGCAGCCTCCTCCAGGCCACATCTACCTGCTCCACCGGGGGCTCCTCCACGGGCTGCAGCGTGGAGATCTGCTCCGTGTGGGACCCATGGGCTGCAGTGGGACAGCCTGCTCCACCAGGGGCCTCTCCACAGGCTGCAGGGGAACTGCTGCTGTGTGTCTAGAACACCTCCTGCCCTCCTGCTGCACTGACCTTGGGGTCTGCAGGGCTGGTTCTCACTCCTCACTCTCCCAGCTGCTGTTGCGCAGCAGTTTTTTTTTCCCCTTTCTTAAATCTGCTCTCATAGAGGCCCAACCAGCATTACTTATTGGCTTGGGTCTGGCCAGCGGTGGGTCCCTTTAGAGTCAGCTGAAACTGGCCCTTATCTAACATGGGGCAGCTTCATAGAGGCCACCCCTGCAGCCACCCCACTACCAAAACCTTGCTACGTAAACCTAATACGTTCCACACCTCACCTCTGTGAAAAGCATATTTAAGAATAATCACAATGTACTCTTACATGACAATCATCACAGTCTTCACAAAGTTCATTTGCATAAAAAAAGAAAAAATTCCCCACACCATAAGAGATATAACATCATCATAAAGTTGACAATTTACACAAACTCCACCCCTCGTCCATTCACATTACTAAAACACATTCTTCACAATTATTACTTTCTTAAATTCTTCACAACTATTACATTCATAAACAACATCCAGTCCATGTTTTGCCCATTAGTTCGCTGAACTATCATCCTTATCTCAAATTCCTCGAGCCCCACGTTGGGTGCCAAAAAAGACTGTGGTGGTTTTACCTTTCTGGGCAGCTGAGCTCCACCACAACTGCTCTCATCCCCCTTCCTCCTCAGAAGAGGGGGAGATGAAAGTATGCTGGAAAGAAAGAAAAAAAAAAACCTTGTGCACTGAGATAAGGATAATTTAATTAAAGGGAAAAGGAAGAGGAAAAAAAAAAACAAGCAAAGGCTGCACAGAAGTACAGAGAGAAATTATTTTCTACTTCCCATCAATGAGCAGTGTTTGGCCATGTCCCAGGAAGCAGGGCCTCAATACATGTAGCTGTTGTCTGGGAGGACAGACATCTTCGTAACGAGAGCCCCCTCTCTCCTTCCCTTTTCCCACCTTTTATTGCTGAGTGTGTGACACCATATGGCATGGAATATCCCTTTGGTTGGTTTAGGTCAGCTGCCCTGGTGATGTCCCCTCCCCACCTCTTGCCCACCCCCAGCCTGCTGGCTCTTGGGGTCTTGGAGGGAGTCCTGATGCGGTGCCAGTATTGTTCAGCAATAGACATAACACTGGTGTGATACCAATGCTGTTCTAGCTACACATGCAGAGCACAGCACTGTATGGGCTGCTGCAAGGAAAGTTATCTCCACATCCCAGTCAGACCCAGTACAAGTATGTATGTGATCAGTGTGTTCTGCCTGCAGTCCTTCTCACTTCTCTGTTCTTTAAAAAAAAAAAAAAAAAAAAATAGTTCTTGTCTTTGCTAAGCAGTCCATGTGATTTCTTGGTCATTATACTAACCGGCCTTCTCATTGATAGAAGGCAATTTAATGTGTCCCTTTCCTAAGCATTCTGAGACCTAATAATTCTTTCCCTTTCTTTTGTCTATGCTGTATTCACGTCTGAGAACAAATTTGTCATGAGTTATGTTGAAGCAAGCAGATGTAGGAGTACCAACAACATGGAAAAGTTAGGTGTCTCGGTTTGGTCGCTAGTGACAATTTTGACCTTAATCCTCTCAGCCTCAGTATTGGGGGAGGAAGGGAGGTTTGAAATGTTTAGGGTTCTACTGAAATACCTCCAGCATTTATACTTACCTTTGATAAAATTACATCAGAGTAGGGAGTGAGACACTAACAGTCAGTATCCTAAAGTCAGAATGAAAATAGCTCTTCCTTATGAGCTGCTAATGATCTGATTGACTGAGCATGGTGTTTCAAATGTTCTGTTTTAAGTGCAGTTTTTCAAATGTTCAGAATGTTGAGAAACAATGCTTTTTTGTTTGTTTTGTTTTACTTTTTTTTTTGGTAAATATTCAATATTCCTACATACTTGTTTTGACCTGGTTAAATTCTAGTCTTTGGTGTAAGAAATGAGCTCCTGAAGTGTTATTCACTCCCTAATTTTGTGGGGTTTTATGTATAAAGTGAAATCTTCCATTTTTTGCCTAGATTGTTGTAATTCCAGATTTGACACAGAGGTAGTAAGGCTTGATAGAATTACAATTATAATGCGCGATGTCAAGGATGAATTAGATCGATATTAGTAAGGTAGGCAGCTTAATCAAACACTGCTTCTTTCTGTAGAATCATGGTACCAGTTCATTGTGATGAATATGTGAAGAGACAAGAAACGACTTTGCCGGCTAATGTAGCAACCACATGATTAAAATACACAGGCATGCAGTTTTCCTCTTGCTCTTTAGGTGGCACTCTTGAACTGCCGTCTGAAACTATTGTGACAGGCATCTGAAGCTATTGGTACACTTCTGTTAAAGGTGAAGGATAAAACAAACTGGGTCTTTCACGTGTTTAGCTTTATAAAGGAAAAATTCTGTAGCTTGTTTTAATATGAAATTCAACTCCGATATTACACTATTAATTTTTATTTTATAGGAACAGAAATGCAAACAGATTATATAAACTTCCTTTTTCAAATACTGTTTCTCTTCTTTTTCTCCCCAAGTAAAGGACTGCACTACAACATCATCAGCATAAGCTAGGTTAGCATTAGTGAGACTTAGCTGGTACATGTAGGTCAGGATGGGTCAGCTGAGCTCAACTGTAAAGAGTTTTCTGCCTGAACAGGGTAACATGTCCAGTTAATAAATATGAATGGAAGTGTGGCATAAGGGCATCATTTATGAGTCCTGGAGAAGCAAGTGAGAGCGCAAGAGTAGTGGGTCTCTATTGCAGTCAGTAGGAAAACCTCCATTCGCTTGAGTGAATATAGGATTTCATCTTTTTCATGTTGAAGAATAGGGAAAAGAAAAGTTAAGTCTACATAAATTGCTGGGCTTATATTCTGACAGTGAATGATGTTAAAATCCAAAGTTTGATGCATATTTTATAAGAGCACAGAATTTAGCAGCATGTATTGCATTTTTTAAGGGGTAGGGCAGTTCTTGTGAGCTGTTAGAAATAGTCCGAACTTCAGGAGGATAGGAAGAACCTACCCAATTTTTCCTAAGGCTAAGCAAACAGCCAGACTCCACCCCGCCATGTTTTCCATAGCAAAAACAAACTCTTTGTGGCCAGCCAGAGATCTTTTGCACATACAGATTATTTCTCATCTCTGCATATTTCATATGTGAACAGTAATATTTCTTTTATTGTGGCTTGGAAAATTGTTATGTTTTTCAGTATGGCAAATGTACCCTTAGAAATTACTTATTTTATTTTATTTTTTCAGATAAATTTTGCTATTTGATGTTAAGCCCACTCCCATGACAGGGAGTCATGTCGGTCAGTGGCACACCCAGTACAGCTGAAGTGCAATGTGAACTGCTTACCTAATCAGTGTCAATACATTTTAAATTCCACTTATGTTTGCATACAGTATGTGCAGCCTTTAAAAACAACATATCTTTACAGTACTTCACTTCCTTTCAATAGGACTGTAACTTCCACAGCTTTGTTCAGTGAAATAGAGGTAAATAAGTGTTGTAGTGGTATTTGCATTTCAGAAGATTCTTATGATTCCTATGATCGCACTTTTGGTTATTAGTACATGAAAGGGCTTCGCTTGTTTTTTTGTGTGTGTGTGTGTGTCTTTAAGTGTGGAAGGGATACTGTAGTTCTTCCTTTTGGCAACCGTGACTGCTGCTAGGTTACTGTCTACAGTATTCTACACTGCGGGTGACCAGAGTTTGCAGATAATGTTGGTCATTTAAAGTTCAGAAAGAACTAAGACAATCATGACAGGTAGGAGTAAGTGTCATGCAGTGTCAAAAATCTTGGTCCTGCTTCTCGATCCCTGGGAAATATGTATTTGGTCAAACAGGAACTGATTAAGCATTTCCGGAGTTAATTGGTTTGAACAAGAACATCTGTTTGTGAGGAGCAGTGGGAAGAGGAACAGTAGGGGAACTTATCTCATGTCCCGCGTTGTTTGGGGGCTAAATTGTCAGACCGAAATCTCGGTGTTCCCTTCTGGCTTCATAATAAAGGAATATCATTTAGTGTTGTTGAATTTTGTTCCTTATGAGGAGATTTCCTTTGATTCTTTACAGATGTAATACGGATTGCAAGGTTCCCAAGAGAAAATTTCCAAAACCCAAATTACCTGGCAAAATTTATAGGCTCAATGACTTTTAATATGATGTTATTGCAGAAGCAGCATGAGAAGTTGTATGATATAAATGTTGGAGGTACACAAGCTCCTTTTTCTTTTTTTTCTTTTTTTTTTTTTTGAGATATTAAAAGCTATATCAAAAATAGTGAGCTTCCTTGACAGTAATTAGCTGTTTAGTAATTTTCCTGGCATTACAGTTTATTAAGGTTATATAACAAGAGTCAGAGAACTCCACAGTAAGTTTAGAAAGTTATTTCTCTTGGTGTAAAAGTATAGCTTTTTCATTATTGTTTTTGTTCATTTGTTTTCCTTATAACTTCCCTTGAGTGGTAGAAAACTTGTAGAAAAGCTAATCTTCAGCTGCCCAGACATTTCCATCAATTTTGGTTTGTTTGTTTATAGTTCTCTGATTTCAGAAAGATCAATAAAAATGCTCAGATTGTTTCATCATGTTTCACTTGGGGCTTATATACCATTTTTTGGCAATAAGAAGAAACATTTTATTACATTACCAAGATGGGAGTGAAGATATAATTTAATTTTTGCAAGTTTACTGTATTGACATAATAATGCAAAATTTCACATGAAGTCCTGATTTTCCTCATATAAGCTGTGATTTCTCACGAGATACAGTTTTTCTTATGATCACATGTGGGAGGGGGGGATAATGTTGTCTTTTTTTTTTTTTTTTGGTTTGTTGTTTGTTTGTTAGTTTTTGATACTCTACTGTCCTGGTTTCAGGTAGGACAGAGTTAATTTTCCTCCTAGTAGCTGGCAGGGTGCTATGTTTTGGATTAGAATGAGAAGAGCGCTGATAACATGCTGATGTTTTAATTGTTGTAGAGCAGTGCTTACACCAAGCCAAGGACTTTTCAGCTTCTCGCTCTGTCCTGCTAGCGAGCAGGCTAGGGATGCAGCAGGAGCTGGGAGGGGACAGACCCAGGACAGCTGACCCAAACTGGCCAAAGGGGTATTCCATACCATCTGACGTCATGCTGAACAACATATAGGGGTGGCTAGCTGGGGTGGAGGGGGGGGCCGGCTGCTCGGGGATAGGCTGGGCATCGGTCAACAGGGTGGTGAGCAATTGCACTGTGCATCACTTATTTCGTACACATTATTACTATTAATACTATTATTATTATTATTATTATTATTATTATTGTTATTATTTTCCCTGTCTTAATAAACTGTCTTTATCTCAACTCACAGACTTCACTTTCCCATTTCTCTCCCCTATCCCGGAGAGGGAGGGGGGAGGGTGAGCGAACGGCTGTGTGGTGTTTGGCTGCCAGCTGGGCTAAACCACAACATCTACCAAGGCTTTCCATTTTGGAATTGTTATACATAGTAGTATTAAAAACAAAAAAAGTATTGCCAGAAGTATTGCCTGTGTATATGGTGCTGTCTGTTGTGAGTGGGTATTTCGATAACTAAAACAATTGTTTTTCTTTCAGGCTTTCTCTGGTCTTTTTTTTATCTCTATAAAAGAGAATGGAAGGTGTATTACTGTCTTTTGGCACAACATTAAGCCTTTACAAAAAAAAAAAAAAAAATTTTTTTTTCCTTCTCGTTAACCCTAAAGTCCACAAGACTTGTACTTACATCTTTTACTTTCTACCATCTTAATAAAGTTGGTATATCTTGTAAATATGAGCCTCCTCTTCTAGGTGTGATGAATTTGACATTATAAAAAGTATTCTTAAAACAAAAAAGCCTAAATGTGAGAGCGTTGTGCAGACTGTAAGGAAAACTAGCAACAGGTTTTTTTATTTGTTTGTTTTTTTTTTTTTTAATATATATTTTGGAGACCTAATACAATTATAAGTCTATGAAATATTCTTCTTTTTAATGTAAGAACACACGCACCCCCTTTGCTTGCTCGATTATTAAAGTCTGATTTGTGCCAGGTAAATGCCTTTTTTAGTAAATAGGAATTCTCTGGAAATACAAATATTTGTACTTTTTTTTTTTTTTGGTGATAAGGAGATTGACAGACTGCTATTTTAGTTATGAGTACCCCTTCATTTATTTTAATAGTAAGATGGACAAGTTGGGCCAACCACTGCAAACTGGAAGACATGCAAAGGTTTTATGACACTGATAAAAAAAAAAGAGTACCATCAAAAGACCAAATGAGTTGTTGCCTATAAAGAAGCATTACAAATCTGCTTGGTTTATCTGTTTTACAGAAACATTCCTCAAAACCATTTGAATAGTAAAACTGTGACCTTGAAAGATACCTGCTGCCCAGTATGTCTTCAGTATAAATGTTGTGGGAATGTAATTAGTATAAGTATCTGTTAGGTAAACTGCTTCATTGTAGGAATGGAAAGGTGATGAAAACCCCTTTTTCAGGTTTGATTTCTTCTGTCACTGATTCTAGACTAAGAGTAATATACTCTGTAAACCTGAGATGAAAATGAAGTTATATGATGCAGAGCTGAAGTAAACATTTAAGCCTGTAGAACAACTGATAACTGTACAAATATCTGTCTTACAGGCAAATGTTTTATGACAAAGGAAATTTATTGTGCTTTTAAAATCAAATATTTACTTCCCCTCCTTCTGTAAGGTAGCTATGATAGTCCAAGAATGTAAGCAAGGCAGGCTTTGTGATGAAAGATTAAAATCAAAGCTGCTTTGAAAGAAAAGGTGTTCCAATCGTTTAAAAAGGAAATAGTTGCATTGTAGTTAATGCTTCCATGTAATTTGGAAGGTGCCAAATTCAAATGGGCTGATTCTTCATAAATAATACCTCAAAATACACTGCAGAAGAGTAATTAGGAGTAATTACTAAAATAAATTATATAAATTCCAATTATATAGTCCATGTTTGGAATACAATGGTTTAAGAGATAGAAACATGTCTAAATCTTGTAATGCTGTGGTAGTGTTGTAACCAAAGCCGACGTATTTTTTAGACAAGGCGAGAATGTTTGAACTTGAATTCTTATTTTAAGAAGCAAAAGGAATAAAGGAGAATGGGTAGCTTTTTAGAGAGATTTTTTTTTTGGTGTGTGTTCTTTTTCATAGTTGGCTAGTCATGAATCCTGTCTGTGTACCCTCAAAAATAGGTCAATTTTTCATTTTATAATACGTTACTAAGATGTTGAAAATTCTGCTTGGTGAGTTCCTAAATGTGCTTACAAGCATCCCTTCTCTGTAGAGCAGGGACTTGACTTTTCTTCTTGACAGAATTTCTTTAGGAGTATATGCATTTATTCTGCTATTCACATCCTCACTGTTTATGTTGTACTTATTCAAAGGACCACTGGAATTGTGGATTGAATGTGTCTTCCTTGCAGGAGGTTGTTGAGTATGTTACGTGCCGACAGCACTGGACAAATGCGAATAGCTACTAGCCATTGTTAAATTCAGTATGGCAATGCAGATGATGACAGTTTATGGTAGAGGTTCCTGGACTTTGGTATGCGTGCTGTTAGTCATTGGAGGCATACGATTTTGCACTGAAGTGTTAGCAGTTGTGAGTGATGGTGATAGCTATCAAGAATATCTGAAAATACCCTGTCTAGGAAGCAAACTTGATAGTTCAATATTCCATTGCAAAATACAACCAAATTGCAAGTGTATGAATGGAAAAGGTATGCTTCTCATACAAATTTGTTTAAGCTTTCGATTTTGCACGCAGTGGCAATTCAACTAGAGGCATAATATAAGTTGCTAAGGAAGAGAGGTCACCTTCAGTCTTAATTCTTCTGATATTGCACAGGATAATAAATGCCTGTAAAGGTATGTCAGAACTTTAAGGATTAAAGATAGCACTGTGACAGCTTCACCTGCTGTCAGGCTCCACCAGTATTTCTCATTATACATGTTAGAACATGTATATATGTATGTTGTATACATATACATATATATATATATAATTATACACATATATATATATTACATTACATAATATGTAGAATATATAATTATGTATGTAGTTATGTATTTATACCTACTGGACAAATGGATAGAAATAGCAGAAGTTAGACAGACTGGGAGACCAAGCTGCAGTGACAGAAACGGAGATAATGAAGAATGTCTGGCAGTGTTGGAAGACATCTGTCTCCATAGATCAGATTGCAAATTATGGATCCAGTTTCAAGATTTGTAATCAAATATACACTAAACCTGATGCTAATTCTAGTGTCCAGATCTGGGGTGCATGAAGTTTTAGACAGTAGCAGCCTTCTGCTATTGATTTACTTGTTGAAATAGCAGAAATCATTGCAGTTAACTATAATACTAATATTAAGCTTCTATTTCAGTCTGAAAATAGCTCTATTTTTTTTTCCTGCATTTTTAGAAAGAAAAATATATCTGCATATAAACAAATCTATTTTTGAGTATTTTGGAGTTAGGGTGCCCTGTTAAACCTTAATAAAGTTCTAACTTTTCATGTGACCACCTTGCTCAACAGACAGGATAGACACTGCACTTTCAATGTGTTTTTTGTTTGTTTGTTTTGTTTGTTTTTTATTTTTTCCTGGTTTCATTGGTAACTGATGTGCCATATTGTACATTCAAATCATGTTCTTAAGAGACTGATTTTGGGGAATCTTCTCTAATATACATATTATTAAAATATCAGTTGACTTTATTTTTAGAGACCCTAGAAAGGTGAGGGTATATTATTATACATATTTTAAAGAAGTGAACAGCTGAAATAC
The DNA here is from genome assembly GCF_009769625.2 of Cygnus olor. NCBI lineage: Eukaryota > Metazoa > Chordata > Aves > Anseriformes > Anatidae > Cygnus > Cygnus olor. Next base: position 130,048,459 of record NC_049170.1, read on the forward strand.
AGGAAAGAGAAGTGGACTATTTTTCACATCAATTTCTTTCAAATATCTAGGACTTTTTTTTTTAAGTATTCCTTGCGTTATGTAGGAAATTATTGATTCAAAGTGTACCCTGAACAGATTTCATTTTAAGAAATTAATGCTCTCAGTTTTGAAAAAGTAGCGTGTTGGTCCCAAATTTGGAAATCTGAAGAAAACTGTGATTCATTAATAGGTTAGAAAAGTTTGGTTTAAATTATTTGGAATTCTCTAAACAGGAATTGGGACACAATTATGGTCCTCATTGTTTGATCATCCCTGATTCATGAGATCTACCATTTCTGTGTCTGCGGTTGAGTTATTTTTATACATTTTTCTAGCTTCCATAATAAATAAAGTAAAAGTCCAGTATATTTTTCTGCACTATTGAGCTTTAATGAATTTTACTTGTATTTAAGGCGTGGTCTGTCTCCAATCTAAAATGAGATGGAGGAAATAACACATGATAGTTTTTAGTATCTGTACTGTTATGTGTACTTGTAACATCATAATGTAAGTTACACTTAGAACTTTTATCCTGGAATTCTGTAGCTTCTGAAAAACTGACATAACTTTTAATGTTATTTCAGAATTAAAACCTATGTAGTGCTTTTCAGTCTACACAATGGTTTAAATAAAATCATCTTTAGAATCTCTTTTGCCAGGTAAGAGCGCGCAAAAGAGAACTGAAGGAGAAAGTTGGTGTTCTGCCCAGTGAGACAGAATTTTTGATAGTTCCAATTTACCTGTTGAATGTAAAAGCCATTCTTGTTAAACTTGAATACGTTTTCTAAATATAATTTTCACTTGATTTACTCTTAAATTTAGTTCCTGGTTTCCATTTTTATTCTTAATCATTTGATCACTTTTCCACTGAAGTATTTGAGTGATTGGTTCTTAGTGGAAGGAACTGAAAAACCATCCTTAGCTTATGTTCACAACATGAAGGAAAATGGGCTTTATGCAATGAATCGTCTAAAATTCAGGAGTTATGACACCGATCATCAGTTGTGTCATTGCTGTATTTGAAGTTATTGGAACTGAATGCTTTTCTTTATATTTTGAAAAGCAAGCCAAGAGTAAGCTGTTTATAGTTTTGAAAGGAGAAGTTAGGTTCATCTGGAAAAAATCACTACTGGGGTTTTTGTTGCTGATTGGGCTCTTGGTGACTAACTTTTTGTGAGATCTTGTTTTAATATTTCGTAATGTCCATGAGATTGTCCCAACTTAAATTTCATTTATGCATCAGTGCTCAAGAATGTGAACAGAAAAACTTGGTGGTCAGGCACAAGATGTCATAGTCACTCTGAAGCCTTGCCAAACAAGAAGAAATCCTGGTGAATAGTAATTCTCTTGAGCAATGAAGAAAAATTCTGTCCTTGATCACTGATGATAAAAGAATGTCCCTTCCTATCTTTTTTCATTGTACTTCTGAGATTTTACAGGGGATTCTGATGTTCTTACCACTGACCAGAGCAAGCACTAAAATGTTCTGCATGTTTAGGATGTGCTATTAATTGCGTAATGACTTATAAAACCCATGAGTCTTGAGGAAGGTAGCTTTCACAGCTCTGTGGATGTACTATTGAAGCCAACTTTGAAACACTGTGGCAAGCTAGAAAAAAACTAGGCCCTAATGTCCAGCTGGACAGACCTTCCTTCCCCTCCTCATCCCCCCCATACATATGCTCTGGAGAAAGAAGGTCTGCCAAGCTTTATCTGAGAATTATGCGTCCTATGTCAAGTCTGTGGCTATTAAGAAAATATTACTTGTTTCATATTTGTCACAAAATATTGCAAATATGGTATCTTCTGTAAATTCTTTTTTGCATTGCATTCAGCTACCCTGTATTTTTCTGAAAGTCCTGACAACACTATAAAGTGACTTGTAGTCTGTCAAAGAAGACCTTAGAATATACTAAATGATCAATAGTGCGGGTTCTACCTGTATTTTGGTGTGATAACAAGTGAAACAGGAAGGGACTGGCTGTGCAATTTAGCTTGGCAGTGTAAGATTCGAATCATATTTAGTCCAGTGCAGGCAAGTTCATGGCAAAGCTTTTCTGTCTTTATTTTAGGAAATAAGTTGTATTATTCATACAGTGAATTGATTGTTGTGGATTGTTGAATTAATTTTTGTATATAATTTATAAATGCCTTTCCTTGTGTAAATTTCTGTTTATATAACTAATTGGGTATTTATTCTGTTTTAGAGGTGTATCAAAAGCACGGACATCAACCCCTCCTAGTGTGGCAAGAACCATGAGCACGGGTGCTCTACCAAACAAAAGAAAAACAAGCAATTCAGACAGTTACTCAAGGTAGCTTTTGGTTTTATTATTTTTCCCAGCAGTAGAACCTTCATTTAAGGGGAGTACTCACTGCAGAATAAGTGGGGGAAAATGCTGTTCTCTGCAGTTAACAGAGAATTCATGGTCAATTTTAGATGCCCGTTTTAGATGCTCAGAATGTATTTTCCTTATTTGCCATCTAATACAATATCACTGTCAGATAAGATGTGCACAGAAGACTTTTAGAAATGTCAAAAACCTCTTAGTCACTGAAAAATTGGGTGAATGATCATTCAAATGGCCAGTGGTTCACTTGAAGTTAAATGAAATTTACATCTACAGCACAAAAAGAAATTGTCCGGCACATACCCTTTTAAAGGGCAGGAGGGAAATTATATTTCTTTTTTAGGCTATTTGCCTTTCCTGTTTTGACAAGCTAATTTTTAATGTTTCCAGATTATCTGGTTAACCTAACTAGTGACTCAAACACTTCATTGTGCTCCTAAAAATTGGGGAATCTGGGTAAACTTACAAGGTGGTGGTAAATGGCAAATAAATGCAAAGTGTAAGCATGAAAATGACAATAACAATAGCAGTAATTCCCTGAAAGGATTTAAATAGTTTTGCATCAAGTTATACTGAACTGAGTTACAGTGAACGTTTTTCATCTGTTTTTTTTTTTTTTTTTCAGGCCTGATGGTAAAATAGGGTATGACAGTGGAGACTACTCAGTCAATGGTGGAAGTTCAAAAAGCAGTGAAGGAAATTCACCTGTACAGTTATCTAAATTCTGCCATGAATGTGGAACAAGGTATCCAGTGGAATGGGCAAAGTTTTGCTGTGAGTGTGGAATTCGAAGAATGGTTGTGTGAACACATTCTTAACAGCCAAGAGAAAAAGAGAAATTGGAAGCATCTGCAATGTACTGCTGCATGGAAAGCTAGAGCACTCCTTCCAGTTAGACTTCATGCTGCAAATGTGTTGAAACATCATATTGTAATTTTCTGAGTGCAATCTTCCGGTTACGTAGTAATTTATGTATAAATATATATACTGTATATAAAAATAGCAGGTACCTTAAACTGTGCCATTCATGGAAATATTCTTTAATCTCTGCTGGAAATATTTTAAAGTATAAAAACATGTTAAGTAACTTAGGTAGCGGAAGTGGTTCAGTGTTATTTTTCTTATATAATCCTACTAGATAAGGCATTATTTAAATCACTTATGTAGGTTAACTCACCCATAGGGAACTAACGATGAAAAACTTCTGTGTCAAAAGTTTCTTTGTGGAGGCATTTCCTTCATATGTAATATTAAGTAGATGTTATCTATGTTCTAAGTGAAAACAACATAAGCAACTTCCTAGAAATCTCTGGTTAAAAGTGCAAAAAGAGTGGATCCCTTCAAACTATTTAAACAATTACTTCACAGTAATATCCTAAATGGACTTTACAGTTACTTCCAAGGATTTTTTTAATTATTCAAAGAGGAAAAAGTCTGAAAATTCCATTCACATATAAGAAAAACAAAATTTGTGTAACTTTCCCCATTCTGTTTTTGAATAATAACTTGTTAATATTTTTATGTACTTATAAGAAGAAATATGATATCCTCATTTTAATCAGTTCCTTTTGTTCCAAAATAGTTGTCTTCGTCTTCTTGTGTTCTCCACCATGACTAGCATGTGTAAAAGCTCTTTGCTTTTGTCTGTAAAGGTTTCCAAAAGTCCTACTCTTTTTTTCTTCCCTTGTCTCCTGAAGGAGAGTCTGTAGTTACTGTACCTAAATGTTGAACTTGTTTTAAAAACAACCTTCTTGATGTATCCAATACAAAAAGAGATCCATAAAATGTATGCTATTAGAAGAGTAGAAATTGATATAAGTAGCAACTGCTTTTATACCTCTCCCTGTGCAAACAGCAGGTCCATATTTCTTGAGTTAACACATGATATTTTTTTTCTCTTCAATTCTGTATGTTCATGGGCTCTCAAAGCAGCCTCTTAAAATTAGTAACAGACTTCACATCAGTTCATTGGTTAGAAGGGTCAGGCCCTGGAAGCTGTTTTTTTCATTCTTTTAAAATAAATGACACAATCTATCAGAGCTATTCACAAGCTGAATCACTTAACTTGTATCTGAATGTAGTAATTTGTTTTGTGAAATTTTATTTTGAAATACTGGCACCATCTTAGCTATGCGTGGAAGAACAATCTGAAAGACCTTAATTGTGCCTTTCCCACAACACACTCTTTTTGTCAGAAATGGTTACTTTGAGCTCACCGTTAGAATTGTTTTTTATACTTTCTTTGTAGCTTTTGCAAAATCTGCTACAGTGTTGCATTATAGCAACTTGAATGTTGTTTGCATTTTCAAAATTTGTGATTACTGTCAATGGGGCCTATTATGGAGAAACCGTGATTTAAGACATGCATCTCCAAAACAGGTTCCAGTCTTGGAAGATAAGAGATTTAAGAGGCTTGATGTAGTCATCATGCAGGCTGTAAACTTTTGATATTTCAGAATTATTTCCATGGAAATAATATAATTCATAAAATATGGATTATATGAAATTGTCTTACACTTTTTATACAAAATTATTTCTAGAAATTATCTTTTCATTCAATGTAGCCTTGTATTATTGTAATTTACATAAGCTGGCGGCTGAGCATGATAGGATGGATGACTGTTAATGAGAGATCTGACAAATCTTAGCCAGTTTATATTTTACATAATTTAGGTTCTAGGATTCTTTTTGGCACATTCATATTTGTACTTGGAAAAATTGCAATCCTGCATCTTTAGCATAGATAAGTTTGCTTTAGAAAATTTGTCCTGGACTTGGGCCATGGAAGTCTGCAGACTGAATTACTGGAAGTTGTGAGTATCCATCAGAAAAGAGAAATCCAGCATAGGTTTGGTTGGTTAGTGAATTCATCAAAGAATCATTTCCTTTATCTGAGTTGATGAATTTCCAGTTTGTTTCTGCTGGAAAAAAAAAAAAGCTTTTCACCCCTTACTGAAAATGCATTCTACAAGGGAAATTTTTAAGGAAATATATATATTACAGGTTTTCAAGAAGTGATGGAACTGTTGAAAAATATATTGACCATTTAGGCTTCCTAATTTTAAACCAATTCACATACAACAATGATAATTTCTGCCTTTTGAGCTTTGTGTAACTCTTTGCTTCCAACGTAGCATTTAGGAAATTACTTGAGTGACACCTTTATATTTTTTTTATGCTTCTGTGATTTATGGCAAGAACTAGACAGGAGATTAACCTCAACTGAAGGAAAAACTTTAAAAAAGATTTCCTGAACTTTTAATTTGGCTTTACAGGAAAGTCTACTGAAGTGTTAATGACTGTTGATAGTCACATTTGGTAATGTGTATGCGATAGAATCTACAATAAAGATAAGAAAAGAATGAAAATATAATTGACTATGCAGTTTATTACTGTATAGTGAGACTATCAGAAGGCTGGTGTGTTTCTACTTTCAACTGGTTTTGTCACTGAATGGCAGGTTTTGTTACCAATAGTAGGCTGTATTACACACATTATCAGAACAGATCACAGTAATTCCATCTAAATATTTATTTGCGAATAGATTTGTTTTCATAATGCCCTGCAGAACTGCATATGGAAAATAAATTGATTATAGCACTTAAGGAAAATATAAACTGGTAAGGGAGACGAGTAAAGACTCCGAATTTTGAATCTTTAGGTATATTACATTTGTGAAGAAATTCCTGAATTCAATTTATTAATAAGACCTAGGTCCAAAACATCTTGCCCTACTCCTCCCACTGCCCTTATGCCTTGCTTTTTCATGGGAGGAAAAATCATTAATACAGATGCTGAAAGGGTAGTGTTCCAGAATGCCTCAAGAATCAAAATTTTGATAATTGTTAAGATAAAACACCTAGATGAACTATCCAGCCCTGATGCACTTCACTGAGGAGTCTAAACTTAGTTAGTGTCATCTGCTGGATGCCTTGTTGAAAGATATTTAACTTAAAAGCCTAAATTCCTTAGATTTAATGTGTAAATCTATGATGATGTGATTACTCCATTTACCATCTGTCTTTCCAGTTGTGTGTTTGTGTGTGTGCATGTGTATTTTGTGAGAACTCTTGTTATACAAACAAAAAGTTGTTTCACTAAAGCAGAGTTAATACAAAACTGTACTGAATATTACTGGGGGATTGTGAAGCCCCAAACAGCTGACTGATGTACTTGCTGTATACTGAAAGTGAAATTTATTGACATGATTTTAATGTTACCTACTAACAGTGTCTGACCATATGTCAGACTTTCTTTTATTGATTGCCACTATATCTTCCTAAATTGCTTGCTAAGAGTTTCAATCAACAAAGAAGAAAATGATAGGGAGGGGAGGTGGATCGGGAAAAAAAAAAAAAAAAAAAAAAGGTCAGTGATAAAATCCCATGTAAAAAAGCAAGAAGGCTGTTGCTGAGGTCCTGGCTGACAGTGTTTGCATTCCTATTTTGCTCTTGCGAATATGTGGTTTACTAGGGCAGTCTACATAACAGAAAGGAGTGTAGGAGCATTGGGCCTGTAGTGATGCAAGTGCAATGGAATTCTGAAATATACTAGTTCCAAAGGTGAAAGCAGCATAGTAAAAGGCCTAGGCTTTATATAATTTACCTTTCACAAGTTTATGTATAATACTGTTTCCAGGTCTGAAACAATCTAGGGTATTTGTAACCACACAGCAACATAAATGTATGGTTATGCAGATAGTTAGACTCTTAGTCTCCCACACCACTACAGGAAAGTGGGCAGCAGGAGGAGGAGCAAACTTTAGCATCATTTCAACTTACACCTATGAAGTGAACGTCTAAGCAGAATTTTTCAAATTTGCCAAAGAGACTTGAAGAGCCATTAACCTCCCACAGGTGGATTTGAAAAGCTTGACCTGAGGGATTGCTTGGCCTGGGAGGCGGCCTGGAAGCCTGGGGAGCTCTCCATGGTGCTCTTAACACTGACCCTCAGGTAGCAAGGTACGCAAACTAGGAACTCCAAAAAAATGTATTTTAAGACCTGAGCTAATCTTCACCCGTCATGGAAGTTCTGTCATCTGGGTAAGACTAGCTCTTGATTCACCATTGCAACTAAGAGTTAGTGTCTGAAATGCAGTGTGTGAAAAGAACAGTTCCATGATGCACGCTTATCAAAGTCAGCGAGAGGAGGTATGGTGCAGTAGTTTAAACTCTAAGGATCAAGGCAATGTAGCAGTGCACCTTGATGTAGGCTAAGTAGTTTGAATATAAAATGAAATGGCATTGTCAACATATTATAAAGTTCTCAAGAACTGCTGGTTTCCATCACATGACTTTTGCATCTGTGCAATGAACAAATCTTTTTTATATCTTGACAGAAAATTGTGTTTTGTAAGAGTACTTGTTACAACTTTATTTTTCTTCAGTATGACTAAGCTATAAGTAATCATATGGATTGTATGAGACAGTGGAATTTCCATCTTTGAAATTGTTTTTGGTGACTTTGGTGAAAATATTTTTATTGCCTTGGAATAAGTACAGCTCATTCCAACTTGTGATTTTTTTTTTTTTTAAGTTGCTGAGTAAGGTTTGAATTACCTAGTTGTGTTGTTGGAAGAAATGTTAAGTAAAAGATTCTTAACTGTATTCAGCAGTTATTTGGTCGTTGCTTTCTTTCCACTATTCACAAGATAAGGGATTAATCTTGCATATTAATGGGAATTTTAATTTTCTTTTTGTATATGTATTGTTCCAGAATACCCATTTTCCGGAGGATCCTATTTAGCCCCATTTCATGTTTCCAGAAAACAACCTATTCATATATTCTTTTAAATAACTAGTACTTTTTCACAAAACTAATCAATAGGGAAATCAGTTTTCTCCAATATGAACAGTAGCTTTTGAGACAGTAAATCAAATATTCAGGTTGATATTGTTGAATAGTGAACTTAAGGTCTAAATGCAAGTGCATGGTTTTTCATTGTTCTATATTTGTATTTGGATTTCTGGCAGAAGTGCAGATGGATTTGGGTCTGATCTTGTAAAGTGTTAAGTATTCCATGACTGTTACAATACCTACTTTATATAATTGCTGTAACTCTCTAGGTGTTCATCCTTCATATGATACTTAGTATATATCTTCATAAGTTTATTTATTGATATTCTGTTTTTAAATGAAGTGTTCATTCATGTATTTGAGGTGATTAATTTTGTCAGCATTACATTTATTATTTTTTGTTTGCCTTGTCGTTCAGTACACTGAATATTTGTGTTTGTGACCATCCAGTGTTTCTTTTTTGTTGTTGTTCAGAACACCTGGGTTTCCATCTTATTTGATATATTATTTTAAACCACCAGTTCTGTTTTAATAAATGTGAATCACTACCTGATGCTAATTTGCCACTTGTTAACAATAAAGGAAATATGCCAATAAAACTTTTGGAAATCCATGCATTTTTGTAGCCAAATGTGAAATTGTCTTTAAAAATAGGATAGGGATAGGTAAAATCATTTCAACCTTATAAATATTGTCATGTCTTTGGTCTCAGGGAAACCATACCTAATGGGAGAACCCATCCAAAGTCTTCTCCTAGTGGTTTGTAGAGAACCACTTAGTTATCCATTTCAAAGGATAGGTTTTTTTTTCATTGACTTGCAAGATGAGATCTGTATTGCTTAGTCACCTTGAAAAATACTCCGTGCCAGATATTTAAGTTAGTAAGAGCTGCGCATGTAAAGTTAATTCTGTTATCCCTTTCCCAACTACATGGAGTGCTTAGTTAATATAGTGCCTATCACTGTGATAACCTGTAGTAAATCATTATTATTATTTATTTATTTATTTATTTTTAATAAGGCTGTAAGGTATAACCTGTAACTAAACCTGATCTAGGTTTGTTCTGCTTTGTGAGGACCAATCACTGCTTTGTTCATGAAATGATTAAGAAGGAAGAAAAAGAAGTTATATTTTTCCTGTAAAGTTCACTTATGTGACCAGAAGTTGTAATAAGGACTTGGGTTCCTGATTTTATTTGCTAAATAGGGCTGAGTAGAGACCGGTTCCTCTTTTCTTTCTTCTTTTTAGGGAAAAGTTCCTCCTGATGTCTCTTTTGTTTACTTTACCACACCCTCTTCAGAGGAAAACAGATCTATTTTCCATTAATTCTGGATAAAACTCATGTGCCAAAAGGCTGTAAAATCTTGTCACGGCTGAGATTCCATGATAGCAAGCCACCAAGCTTGCTTCCTCTTTGTTTTAGTTTATCATGAACTATCCCAGTCAGATAGCAGGAGGAAAAGAAAAAAAAAAAAGAAGAACCAAGCAGATGCTTCATGAATCCTATCATAAAGCCACCATCTCTGTTGCTCAGCACAAAGCTGAAGAGGTGAAACTGGAAGGGAAATTAAAATCAGCCAGGAGTGACCCTTAGCTGAGGAACTTCAGCAGTTTAATGGTGTAAAGTAAGATGTCAAAACAGTGACCTTCCTTGATCTGATTTCCTAAACACCAGAAATTCTTCTCAGCAGAGCACCTAACCTGCTGTTAGAAATTATTCAAATGTGCAACATTATCTTGCTCACATGGGTTAATCTGCTCAATTCACAGTCCCTTGTAACGACAGTGCTAAAATTATTTTCACTAATTTTAATACCTGTCTTCCCTTGCTTCCTTTGCAAGGTATTGAGGTATTCCCATAAATTCCATGCATTTCTAAATTGCGTGTTTGACCTACTCATATTCCTTTTTTACAGTGTCATAATTTTAAAACAAACTAACAAAAAGATGGTAAATAATGAAAGGGAGGTAGGAGTGGTGGTGATACCTTGCAAGGTCCCTTAGCCCATTTCCTGCAAAGCAGTTTGGTATTGCCACATTCCTAATTTCAGTGGAAGCTGGAGAAGGTTCTCAATTAGAAGGAACAAATCAAAGAGCACAAATCACTGGGTTTAGCAGTTAGTCTTTACATAAAAGTGATGACTCAAGAAACTTGGCAGGAAGAATCAGGCAGGCAGGATATTTATTAAGAGAAGCAATCAGGAAAACCACAATTTCATAACCACTCAATTCAAATTTCTGTTCTGGATCTATGTTCAGTCTTTCCTCAGGATAGGCCAGAAACTGCTTGATTGGCCTCAAGATTTGAGTTGTGAGCTGCTGCTTAAGTCATTTAAGCCAACTGAACTTTGTGATTTCAGTTTTGTAGTAACTAATATTGCACCTGTGTATTTTTCTTTTAACTCACACTGCCCTTTCCTTGCCAAGTGATAGCAGTTATTAGGAAATAAATCTTGGCTCTCAATCGTTCCTGAGTTTCCAAAACATAGTTGGTATTCTTCAGTCACTCTCAGAGAAAAATTTAGTCCTCAGCCAACTGGGACTTCTTTCAGCAGAAGTGATTTCCTCAGAAGTCCCTACAATAGTTGTGTTCTCTGAGATGCAGTACAACATTGGGAAATCTGTTGCCTTTTCCTATTACATAAAAGGGTTGTGGGTTGGGCTGATTTTTTTATTGCTTTTTTTTTTTTTTCCCAGTTTGAAGTTAAAGTTGCAATCCCTTAAATCGAGAGCTAAAAAGAATATGTGAAAATCTCAGTCACATATTTACAAAGATCCAATTCAAAGATACAAAGATACAAACTCAAGAAGTTTCCTCGCCATAATTAGATATGGGTCCCTCACCATTAGCAATAGGGCACACTGGGTTTAATGGATTCAGTCAGCAGATTTTACTCCAGTCAGAAGAGGTCCATACAGTTGTTTAAATCACATCCCACCATTTTTTCAATCTTGTGTTTTGAATACCAAAGATTTCTCTGAGTAGTTCCACAGAAAATTTTCACTCTGAATCAGGAAAGAACGGGCTTAGTTGAAGATATCCCAAAATATTTAGTCCAAGTTGGACAGCTGGTCTGGAACTGTCTACCTAAATTATAGGGTTATAAGCAATTAAGAAACAGATATTTTATAATAGGAAATCTCATGCAGCTGGATCTTACAAAAGCCACTGTGATTTTAATGACTAGCTGTGGAAAAAAAAAAAAAGCTAAGAAAGGAGTAATGACACTCAAAAAGCCAACAGCCCAATTCCATAGAAGACAAATATTTTATTATCAAAGGAGTTATATCAATGTAAGAAACTGCAAAAGAGTTATAAACATCTATAAAAATACCTCTATTTATCCAAAATTAAATATGAACACTTTATTAGTTAAATGCCAATATATTATTCTCTGAAAGTATTCACACATTTTGAGTCACGTTTTTCTAACACGTTAAACACGTTATATAAAATAATTGCATATAAGAAATCACAATCCAAAGGTAAGAAATTCTAGGTCCTCTGTCAGCTGACTCCAATAACCAAATGCATAACGCTATTGCTGTTTCCAGTCAGCTGAGCAAACTTACATTCAGGCATCCCATTTCTCGCCTTCCGTATGCCTCGCTGTCTTGCCTCTGCTTCAGCCAGCAGAACTGTGCTAAATCTCTCAAAAATCACTACCCTTCCAAGGTTTTTAAAACAGTTTACCTTTTTCCCATTTTTCAAACCTAAATCAATTTGTGAACCCATTAGATGCTCACACTGAAAACATTATTGCATTAGCAGAACAAACTCAAGAGCTGCTGCTTGTTTGGTAAATTGTTCATTTTGGTCCTTGATGTGTTTTCTATAGGTAGAAAGAAATCAGCTGCTCTTCCATACTGATTTTTTTTTTTTTTTTGGCCTGCAGCTTCTAAGATTTTTTTATAAATTGCAGTAGACATCTAAGTGGATTGCTTTCATATGAAGGTATTACAAAGTCACTCAGAAGATCAGAAAATTCAAAGTACTTTCCAGAGCACGAAGGTGGGACACAACCTTCTCCGGAGTTTTTTTGTTTCAAACACTGGTCTCTATTTCCCCTTCTCGGACTTTAGCAGCTTGGTTTAGCTGTTTCTATTTATTCCATCTCCAGGATCAAAATACGGTAGCTTTACATCCGAATTCCGGTATTCATGTAAGCAAACAGAGTTACTCATAGGATGCATATGAAATGCAAAGATACCAAGTAATGCCACTTTGAAAGAAAAGAGCAGGATTCATCTGGAATCACCTGGAAATTATTTTTTCAAATTTATTCCAGCAGGATCGAAGGCTAGATATATTCTCTTTCAGTTCACAAAATTCGTGGTTACATTTCTTTTTTGACTGTTCACCTGTTTCTCTATCTTCATTATTATGTGTGTTTATCTGCGTGCAAACCTGAAACACGATAGTTTACATTGTTAATTGAGAAGTGTTAATTCTTTTTATACAGACATATTTTAAAGCAAACTAATTTCATTACGTCTCAATAAATAATGCAGGTATCTTACGTGGTAACTTAGCCAGAATGCTGGGCTCCTCACAAAATGTGCCATGGCAGGGCCCAGCCTGCATCAGTTCTCACTGTGAACACAGCCCTATTGCGGCCGCTTCCTGCTGATTTGGGAGAACGCAGCCTTAATGCTCTGCAAGTAAAGGCATCTGAAACCAGTCTGTGCAATTGAGAATACCTACGTCCTCTGTCAGCGGTTTAAAATCTATCCTCAATTAATTTAAGGACCCGAAGAACAAAGCCAATTAATCTGTGAGCCAAGCTTCAAAAGCTATGCCTGTACGTGTGCTACCTTGAGACTGACGGAGCCAAACAGTCCTGTTCCGGATGCTGGCCCTAAAGTTCAGGGTCTCACCAGACTGGGCTTCTTGTACACATTCTATGATTGCGATTTCACAGAATCACACAGAAGGGTTAAGGTTAGAAGGGACCTCTAGAGGTCACCTGCTCCAACCCCCTGCCCAAGCAGGGACACCCAGAGCAGGCTGCCCAGGACCATGTCCAGGCTGCTGTTGAAGATCTCTAAGGAAGGAGACTCCTCAACCTCTCTCGGCAACCTGTGCCAGGGCTCTGTCACCCACACAGTACAGAAGTGCTTCCTGAACCTCCTGTGTTCCAGTCTGTGCCCATTGCCTCTTGTCCTGGCTCTGGGCACCACTGAACAGAGCCTGGCTCCATCCTCATTGCATCCTCCCTTCAGCTATTTATACACATAGATAAGATCCTCCCTGAGCCTCCTCTTCTCCAGGCTGAAATAATAGATATTATGGACTTTTATAAGACGTTATAGACTTTTACAGACTGTCACAGAGTTTTACCAAATGACTTTAATGTAATTGGTCCTTAAATAAAACCAGGCATCCACGGGGTTAGGTGACACTTCTATTACTGAACTAGGAGACTTTTTACGGTTAGGCAAAAGTTAGATTCACCAGAGTTGTATAAGCAAAATATAGACACCAACGTTTACTTTGAAGATCTGGTTCTTAGGTTATATGTTTCTCCATATTAAGGAGAAAAAAAAAAAGAGTTAAATGTAGCCTTCAATTCACCTGTGTAAGCCAACCACAAAGAATTATAACCTTTGGTGCCTACAAGGAGGCTTTTTGATGTTGGCCCATTAGGTAGAACTGCAGGCCACACTTAAAAGAACACTTTTCCTTCTCTCCGGTAGATCATTGCACTAGATTTGACTGACATATTAAAGAGTTGATGTTGCCATTAACTGAAAATATAAATACTTTCATATCTAACTACTCTTGTTGAGTTTGAGATATTGTGGATAAAATTAAGATCAATAATCAAAGGGATTATGGAAAGGAGAGAAACTCCCACTAATTATTTGTTGAAATAAGCCACCTTAAACATTAATTTTAAGGTAGAAACCCAATGTGAAGTAGCAAGCGTGATTTTACATATATGGAAGTTAAAGGAAATCTCTGCATAAGTGTGATCTTTGTCTTTTACTGGAGAATTAATTGAGGTCTTTCACTACTAAACCAGAGTACATATCTTGACTACAGACATCCAGATCACTGACTTAAATAGTCTTTGCACCGGGTTTAATGTCTGTTACAAGACGTGCTGCTGTACAGAGCAAAATTTGTCATGCATGTAATGTGCATGATAGATATACCTTTGAGAGGTAGATGTGATAATCTGTGCTGAAGAGCTCTGAGGAGTAAGCCACGTACTTCCAGTAAACTGTAGACCATCACTACCACTCACCTTTTCTTTTTTATGTCTTTCACATTTGCACTGTAGAACTTGTAACGTCCCACATGAGACTAATGCTGCTTTCCATCTAAATTCTTTGCTGATTTTTTGCTTATTAAAGAATTTGAGCATGTTGCATGCCATACTCTGTAGTGATTCTATTTCCTGTGAAGAGAGCAAGAAAAAAAAACTTGCTGAAAAGTCTGTGCACTGTTAATTCCATGTAGTGTTTGTCTTAAAACACAAGCTCCATCAGTAACCATTAGCTTCTTTATCTGGCGTAACAACAGTCTGTTCCAATAAATCATGACTAATCTGACCCAATTGCCATCTCTTCAAAATATTTAAAACATCAATTTGTAATTAGTAATAATAATGCTAGCAATAATATTAGTAAGGATACTAGGGATAAATCCTGGCCTTAATGAAAGCAGCTGACACAATCAGGAAAATGCTGCCCAGTTTTTGAACTCAGTCCTTTTACCAAGTCATGATAAAATCCACAGCTACAACGGACAATTGTGCTTTCTGTTATTTAAGATCTGCCCAGACTATTAATTTTAAAGCTCTCACATCTGAAGTGGAAACACTAGCTAACATGATTTCTGTAGAAAAACAAAAACAGATGTTGGAAAAATTTTGTTTACTTCCATTGTCAAAATACAATCAGTGTTCTGTACTAATTTGTATTACAAATTTAAAGCAATTGTTGCAGTAGAAAAAAAATAAAAAGATTTCTGATGTGGTATTGTTTAATATTTCAATTGAAAAAATATCTATTTACTGGACAGATTCTATGATTCCAAATTCCTAAAAGGAATATTCCTGAACACCACGATTTGACAATTAAAAAATATTACATTATTCACTATCACAATGTGTTATTCAGGGAGCGGATTGTACGAAGAACCCTCTGGGGTTCGTATTCTCTAAAGTAATTTATGAGAAGCTAAATTTTACCTGAGTATCATTGCAGAAGAACACCTTGCTATGTTCATGTTTTTTATTCTTGCAGCACCTGTCACGATACTCTGCTGACATATTTACCTGTAAAATATAATATATGTTTAATCATGGAAGTATTTTTAATCAAATGAGCCAAGTTTCTCACTTATAGCTGGTGACCTTAACACTAAATTGCTCGGTAGGATCTCCTCTGTTGTAGCAGGGTCAGTGTACAGTTCTGAGCTTTCCCTTGGCAAGCAAGCAAAGAAAACCCCAATCCAGCTACAGTTTGCAAAGGTACTCACAGAATCACACAGAATCACAGAAATGTTGAGGCTGGAAGGGACCTCTGGAGGTCAGCTGGTCTAAGTCCCTTGGGCAGGTTGCCCAGGACCATGTGGAGGCAACTTTTGAAGATCTCCAAGGAGGGAGACTCTACAGCCTCCCTGTCAGTGCTCTGTCACCAACACAGTAAAGAAGTGCTATATTCATTGCATGTTACATGCCTATGTTCAGGGGAAGCTCCTGTGTTTGTGCCCATTGCATCTTCTCCTGCCACTGGGCACTACTGAAAAGAGCCTGGCTCTGTCTAGTTGCATCCTGCCTTCAGGTATTTATTGATGAGATCCCTCCTGAGCCTCCTCTTCTCCAGGCAGACCAGTCCCAGCTCTCTCAGCATCTCCTCACAGGAGAGGTGCTCCAGTCCCTTGCTCCTCACCCTTCACTGGACTCTCTCCAGTAGCTCTCTATCTCTTTTGTAACACAGAGCCTCTAACTGGACACAAGTCTATTCATTTTAAACTTTCATACTCCATTGAATTACTTGGTCTTTTAGCATTTAAAAAACTACAGAAATATTTAAATCTTACACAGACATCAAACACAATGTTTGTCAATGTTTGTCTTAATAAATACAAGCCCTAGGCACCTAAACATATTCTAGCATTAACTTAACATGTGGATTTACAGAACATGTATCTCAAGATAATCTGAAGCCAGTACACTTGCTCTCTTTGTGTGGCCATAATCTTTTATCAATGGTTTATACTCTCCGCTTTTTGTTCTGCTTTCATGGTTGTCACCCACAACTGAATCTAACTCAAAAAAAAACCCTTCTGTTTCTTCTTCAGCCTGTATCCATATAACTTAATGCAACCAAAAAAGCTTTAAAAAAGAAGACAGCTCCTGTCAATACTATATTAGCTCTCCTCATTTAGGTGTGCATATGAACACATTAGTCAACCTCATATTTAGGGCTTTTTTGCAGATTTTTGCATAATACTTGTATTTCAGCAGGTCATCCAAGATGAACAGCACTTTCTACAGGAAGGGTTTTCAAACCCAGGAGTTTAGGGAGCCAAATATTCACTGACACAAAAAAGCATTAGGAATATAATGCTCATCTCTACTTGTACCACAGCAGACTGAAATTCTACTGCAATCATAGAGCACCAAGATCTAAAATAAATAAATAAATAAATAAAATAAATCATCCTAAAACTCAGTTTTATCTGCAACTTTATTTTCTAACCACTAAGAAGTCACTGACCCCTCATCTATAGCATATTGTAGTAACCATTTCTGAAGGCAGTTTATTTGCTGTGGCTAAAGCAACCAGAGAGAAATCCTGGCCTCAAAAAAGGCATTAGTGAAAATCAAATTAATCTCTGAAGGTCTAGTATAGAACCCACTGGTCGCCTCCATGACTGTGTCCAAACATCAGGTTGAGGGACTGAAAGTTACTGACTTTGGCTATACAATTGCAGGAAAGTTCCTAGTGAACAGTTGCTATGACCCAAAGGGCAATGTCCCTAATATTTGCTGTTAAGCTATAGTGACAAGACTCTACACTGATTTTACATAAAAAAACAAGTTAATCTCTCTTAAATGGGAGAAAATATAGACTGGCAAATGAGGAAAGTTACACCGCAGTTGCTTGTGCATGTCTATTCTAGCAAGTCAGAACTTCGGAGTTCAATACATTCCCACTACCTTTCACAAACATTAATGCTTGAAGTTTTGTTTATTAGTTTGTTTATTATTTAAACAGAAAACACCCTCCTGGCTTCTCTGGCCCTGCAGCTCCAGCAGAGCTGGGATGCGCCTCATGGTTCTGCACTGCAGGAAGACAGCAGGATCTGTTTCCCAGAGGCTCTCCTTCCTGACATGTTGGTACCTCTTATAGGTCACCAATCACTTTGTCACTAAAAAAGATGACAAACTAAAGGTGCTATCTGTACTAACATGGCCATGATTTTTTGCCCGTCTTTGGTGCCTTGTTGAGGACAATGTGATTTCTCTATGCAGAAGACAGAAAAGCAGTAGCTTTCACTTTTTGTAGTCTCAAGATTATCACACACATGATCAGAATGTTTTTGAAAATTAAATGATCTTTCCCTGAACCTAAAGGTATTTTGCTTCCAGGGAAGGGTTGATGCGTCTTGGTAAAGAAAGGTTGGAAACCACCAGCATAATGCTCTGAATGATGGTAGTGGATGCTAAGTGTGAAGAAATATAATAGCTCTCTATTTCACCTTTGGAAAAAACACCATCTATCACTCACACTTCATGCGAACAGATCTTGATTTAAGACTGCAACAGAATGGTGAGTTCTACTGTAGTGACAAACTGTCAGAAAAATCCCCTTTTCGTAGAAATGCCTCTGCTAATCCAAGAGTGGAAAGTGCTTTCTCCCATGAAAGCGTTCTTGGCAGACTAATTTGTTAATAAATTCTTGATGAAGATAAGTTTGAGGCATGGATCTGTAAACTCTAGCAATGTACGTTTGTATACCTGTAATAGTTGTAGGTGATAAAGCCATGATGGAGGAGAGGTTGCTACTTGCAACTGAGAAAGTTAACTTTTTCTCTGCTGCTATCTTGAAAACTTGATTCTTTGTTGGTTATATAAAATGTATTGGTAGGTAAAATAGAAAGAAACTTCTATTGTAATATGGGTGAGTTTTACATCACTTGCATTAACTACAAATGTATTAATTTACTACTTAACCTTTAGAAAGGTACCTTGTTAATTCTGAATGATTATGATGATAATGATATGAATATCTAGGACTATTAAAATGATAATATTCTCTGTTAATGAAGCAAAAATCTTAAACAGTTGAAAAATGAAAGATTTCAGTCACTCTCCATAAAAAATGTTTCAATACACAGAAATATCCAAACAAGTCCACTTATCTAAAGTTTTAATAGCAGGGTTTTACCTTTAAAATGGCCAATTAATGGGCTCACTGGCTGGAATATAACATAGAAATTGTTTTGAAAATCAGTGACTTGAATTTTGTGCCTCTGTTCATTTGTATTCAATGGACAACATAAAACTTTAGTCAAGAAGACTATAGTTAGTAGAGAAAATTGCAGGCTGTGGAATGCTTTCTTCTCTTGACAAGAAAATAAAACACGTAGTAATAAAACTACCTTTAAAAAGTGTTTTTTTTTTTTTTTTTTAATATACTGCTTAGGTCCAAATGGTACTTGTGTCTAACTACTTGGTGTACAAACACAAACCATGTATTTGCCATGTATTTGTACAGGCAAATAGGCAGCACGCCCTCAAATAAAGCCACAATCCCAGTACAACATGCGATTTTACAATTGTCTTCTATCAAATGTTAACATTAGAGCTTTTTTGTTTGGTCATTGTTTGTTTTTTATTATTTGCTATCATCTAAAAATAATTAGGAAGCCCAAAAGCTATTACCTACCAGCTCATCGATGTCGTGGCTTAGTATATTCTCATACTTCACACGGATCTCAGCTGTTTTATTTCCCATTGTACAACTAGATGAATTCACTGGTGACAGAACAAGAAGTAGTGGCAGAACCCGAAAGATAGATCTAAAAAAGGCTGGATTACAACAAGAGCAGTTAAGTACACATTGAATACCATAGAATATAACCTGTATTAACAAATACATTCTGTAATCTGTTAAAACAGTTTAAAGGGGATCTTTGTACAACCAAATGACCTGTACCTTGAGGGAAAGATTCAGCTCCAGAGTAAAACACTAGCTGAGCATCTAAACTTCCTCATACTGAAGGGTGATTTAGCCACTGTGGTTGAGAGCCTTCAGTTATTAAGCTGACCAGCCACTTCATGTCAACTTGGGCTGAATTCCTATCCAGTCTGTAGAAAGCATTGATGAGGTCTCTCCATTGACCATAATGGGGCCATAACCGTCTAGTAGTACATATGTAGACAAATAAGTGCCCTAGTGAAACAGACGTAGACATTCAAGTGTCTGCAGCTGAATTCCACCTTAACTAGTGATTTTTCCTACAATGAATTCTGTAAGTGCTCATGGACACGTGTGTCTGGCTGATCAGATGTAGAAGCCCATATTAGTGGCTGCACATGAGACAAGGTAGCAATACAACTTTCTCTGCAAGTTTTTGAAATCCTTTGGAGCAAGCCTCACTGCTCCTCACCGTTTCTCCCCTCAGTGGACCATCTTGCTTTGCTCAGACCACTGGTCTTCTCTCCTTGCATGACATCCAGGAAAACAGGAGCTTTGTGAGGATGGGCAAAGAGAGAAAGGACCAAAATAACTGGTCAGCCTGAAGGCACTGATGGTAACTAGAGGCTGCTGGTGACTAGCCTGATGCTGGGAGTGAGGAAGCTAATAGGAAGCTAGTAACCGGACACTGGCCTACAGATGGATGGAGTAGGATGATGCTTAAACGGAAGGTTGTAGGGAAAAGGAAAAAAAAAAAAAAGAAAAAGCTAGAAGTTTGTGTTGGAGGATCATCAAAGACCACAGCAAATTCCTGCAGTATTATGAGCTGTTTCTACCCATCTCTGCTACTCAGTAAGACCAACAAACCTACACAGAGTAACTGGAGACACCAGAGTTGCCAGGAAAGGCAGAAGGAATGCCCTGACCCTACAGCTTCCTTCCTTCCTCTCTGGTGAGGATGGGAGCACTGAGCCCAGCCAGACACTCAGAGTTGGGCATCTCTGGACTTGGCATCACTTGTGAATCCCAGCCTCAGAAAGAAATCCTGAATAACTGCAGAACACTAGAGATGAAAGTAAAATATGTATCCCTGAATACACTTTTAAAATACTTATTCTGGGTGCATAGCTTCAAGGAAGAAAGAAGTGAAACTTGACCATAGTCTTTACTGAGCCATGTAACCTCCGTGATGCAAGAACCAGGGTCATGCCATGACTGTCTGCTGTCCACAGAAAGTCCCTCACAGCCCAGCCCAGCCCTACCGCATGCTGCTGCTTCAGAGAAGGACGCGTATCACTTTTCTGCCTACCAAAGCCTTTTTTCTGACAGTGTACTTGTGAACATGCTGTGATGTACACCTCTGTCCTAGAAACAGGACTGGAAGATTTTCACCTGTACAATTCCATTTTTGTTTTCTTGTGGCAGGCTGCCTGCCAATTTTGCACGGGAAATTCATTTGGCTGACAACCAAACAATCTAACCTTTTCAGACACTGATCATCAGACCTGTCTATGAGGATTTCAAGAAATCTAGCCTGACGAGATTTGAACCTACAGGCAGAAAATACAAAAAATAGTGCCTATGCAAGGCAGATAGGACCTCCAGATGGACATCTGACTTCCACAGAGCTTCACCTTTGTAAATCTCAATGCTAATTACCTCTACTCCAAGAGAATTATCAGTTTGTAGGACTGGGATTTGTACAACTGTGATACCAAAAAGATGTTGCAAAAGCATGCTAGAAGTCAATTACAGGACAACATTTTTTCCAGCATACCATTGCACCTCTTGATTCCAGTACAAATTAAAAAAGGAACTGTAATACATACACACTTCCAAAAAAGTGATACAAACAACTCAGCTTCAAAAGGACATTTCGGAGACACAAATAACCACCTTCTAAATTAAAGTCACTGTAACAGATTCCATCACTTTTAAAACTTTTTTTCCAGTAAGAATGGAGTGACTGATGAAAACTGCAAAATCACTTCTCTTCCTCTTGTTTTACTTTCTCTGTATTGGTCAGGTGGCGAATCTTTTAAGTGAGGAAACGACAGAATCAGAGCAGATAATTCTGAAAGGGATGCTGCACACTCACAAAGCCCCTTGACCTACAGCAGGATCCCAACGCAACCAGTTTAGATGTTCCTAAATGAGTCCTCTGTTAGATGAGCATCCTAAAGAGTCCCAGCAGCTTTGGGGTGAGCTAGTACCTTCCCACGAAGCAGAGCTGATAGCGGCCATATGGCTAGCGCTTCTGAAGAAAGGAATCTTACATTGCTGGTAAACCCCATTCTTTCAGCAAACTCCTGAAAAGCTCCTAAGTTTTATGTGGAAACCCCCAGCAAATTCTCCGAGGAAAGCCGGGAAGACTCAGCATTCCAGTATTTCCAAATGGAAAAAAGCCCCTCTTTATGGTCCAAAAAATCCCCTTTTCCTCCGCTTCGTGCAAGCGACCCTCCCGCGCCCCGGGGCTGCGGGCTCCCCCCCGCAAACCTCCCGCGTTATAGTGCGGCTGCCGTGCCCCTGCTCGCCCACCCGACACCCGCAGCGACCCTCGACGGCAGCGGCCCGGCGGAGGCTTTCTGCCCGCCCGCCCCCAGCCCTCGCAAGGGGCGCGGGGCTCGGCTGCAGCCCCCGGCGCTGCGCGGCACCTGCTCGGGGCGCGCCCCCGCGGGGCGGACCGCGGGTACCCGCGGAGCTCCGCGCAGCTCCCCCAGCACCACCACCTTTTTTCACCACCACCCGCCCCCCCCGCCCCGGCCACTTTCCCGGCAGCGGCCGGGCTGGGAACGGGGCTCTTTTACTTTCATTCTAAGGACAAAATAGGAAAGAAAAAAAAAAAAAAAAAAAAGAAAAGAAAAGCAAAACTGGGAATTTCCCCGTGGCCGTCACCGCGGGGATAAAAGGGCACCGGGCGGCACCGCGCAGCCACAGAGGAGGCGAGGAGGCGGCGGGCAGGCGGCGGAGCGGTGAGCGGTGCGCGGGTGCGGAGAGGAACCGGGGGGGCGCGGCGCTGCGCGGCGCTGCGCTCCTTACCATGGGACATGGTCCGCCGGGGGGGTGGCAGGGAGCAGCGGCGGCGGCTCGGCGGTCATGGTGGCGGCGCCGTCTCGCCCATGGTGCCAGGGGGCGAGCCTGGGGGCGAGCGGAGCCGCGACGGGGGGGAGCGGGAGAAGAGGGGGGTGCTCAGCACCCCGGGCGGTTGCCGTCGGGGGGCGCGGCGCTGTCAGACCCGGCTGCGGCTCGGCCGGGCTTTGCTGTTCCCATGGGGCTTCCGCCGGCCGCAGGTACTTTCGCTTTCTGCTCCCGGAGCTGCCGTCGGGCTCTCCGCGGGCGGCGCAGGGCTCCGCGGCCTCAGCGCGGAGAGCAGGGTGCGGGCGGCTGGCCGGCCGCCAGGGGAGGAGGCATCCCGGGGGAGGCCGGCGGCAGGTCCCGGGCCGGCAGGAGAAGGAACCCGAGGAGCGGGGAGAGGCCGTCGGGGCTCCCCGAGGGCGGCGGCTGCGGCGGGGCAGAGCCGGCGGGGGGTTACATAGGGCCCCGGTTACACGCCCAGTGCCGGGTGCGCGGCCAGGGACGGAAGGATGGACCTTGGCAGTGCGCGTGGAAAGAGCCGCTCATCCGCGGGGAGGAAATCCGTAAAAAAAAAAAAAAAAAAAAAAATAAAAAAAAAAAAAAGGAGGGAAGGAAAAAAAAAAGGATTCTGGAGTGGCTCTGTGGAAGGACTTGGGTGGCCAGCGTTCTCCCGAGAGCTTGGTGCCTGGGTTGGTCGGGGAGGAGGGACTGCCAAGGGGCTCCCCATCAGGTGCCGGCTCACCCCAGGGTGCCCGGCGTCAGCTCGGGAGAGCAAGGTGGTTGGTTTTCTTGGGGCTTTGTATTTTCCCCAGCATCGTGAGAAATCTGGAAGGATTGACTGAAACTGGTGAATGGCTCGGGAAGGTGTTGTAGTGTAGACTCAGCTCAAATTCTAACAGACATTGTTGTAGCTAGATATCTCCCTAGCTAGATATCTCCCTATAAATGCAAAAATTGATGTTTTGCTGCAAGTGAAAAGGCTTGGAATAAAATAGGGTATGAAATGTCTTTGTAGCATCCCCTCCCCACTGCCTCCCACCAACATACTTTTTGTGTTTTGAGATCTCTGTCCCATTTTCAGCTGCACCAGCACAAAAGGCTGACTCCAAAACCCCTCTGTCTTCTTGTAAGGCTGCTTACCTAAGAGTGGGGCATGAGTATCAAGGAATAAATTCATGGACTTGGCAAAGGCGTAGACTTCTCAGGATGTTTTCCACCCATTCTTGCTCACTGGAATTGTGCCACTTCATTCATGTGCAAGTGCCTTGGCAGTACTTAGCAATTTTTACTTTCAGGGTGCTTGTCTCCAGACTGCACTCTGCTTTGGATGGGGTGCATATTTCTCATTAGGTTTTCTGTGGAAAACGTTTTAGTCCTTTGTTATAAGTATTATGACAAGATTCAAGAGTGAGGATGTTTTCCACCCCTTCAGCTTTGAGCGAGTTGACTTTGGTAACAATTTCATGCCACTAGCATACTGTTTGGGCAGGGGATGGTGGTGATGAGTACCAACATAGCTCCATACAGAGAGCATGCACCTGGCTTTCCTTGTTCCCTTAATGCATGGCAGGCTGTATTTGACAGATGGGTCAGATCTTGAATTTGGTCAAGGATTTTGCCCCACTAATAGATACGTCATCTCATTCTTAAACGTTTCCTAAGTTGTCACTCTTTTCATTATTATTTATTAAGTCTTCTTCCGCCAAGTGTTGTCTGCAAACGTGCCTCCAGGCACATTTAAATTTGCTGCTGTACAATGTATATTTATGCCTAGCTATTTTCGTGGTCTGGTACTTACAAACTAAAAGGTTTTGAAAAAGCTTCAGGATAAAGCTCCATACATACAAAAATATATCCACAAGATCAACTTTATTCCAGGCACATCCTCCTAATTTCTTATGATTGTACACGTGTGCTCATATGTGACACGAGGTATTTTATGCAGGTGTTAGTAAATTGTCAGGGTGTAAAACACACGGGAAGACTTCTTTAGCTGGTTTGGATATGCTAGTTTACTGGCTACCTGAAACATCAGAAGGACCGATAATTGTTTCAATTTAAATTCAAAACAATGCTCGTTGTGATTCATGGGAAAAGGCAGCATAGTAGCTTTACATATTAATAGGATCATGACTCTGAATGGTAATGCCGGAGTGTAATAGCAGTTCTGCTGTTTTCTTTGGTAGTGGCAGGGTCTTGTCTTGCCGTTTTGTAAGATGAAGAATCCGTGGTGTGCTGAATGGATGTGGGACTTTTCCTTTAGTCAAAATGAGGAATAAGTGGCGTGAGCTGTGCTTTGGCCCTAGCCCTGGACTGTGGTATACACTTATGATGCAGATGTTATTTGATGTATTTGTGTGTGGTTGGTGCTTAAATGTTCAAGGTTTGACTGTTATTTTTATTTATTTTTTGTGTGTGTGTACGTTTGGTATCATTATATGGATTTTGTTTTCAAAGCACCTCTTTTAGTGATGTAGTAAGGATTTTTCAGAAAAGATTACCTACAAAAGGATCAAATACAAATCTTCAGAACAGTATATTCAGCAAATATAATTGCCTATTTTTTTTTAAGAATGAATGGACACCAACCAGTTGAAATATTAAAAGAAAGAATTTGACTGATTATTCGAGTATCATCTTAACAGCCAGTTTTAATCAAGAACTCACGAAAGGAGTCTTGAAGGTTTTTTTCACCTGAGACCGAATCTAAATGAGTGATGGTGGTTTGCCCGTTTTACAAAATGCATTTGGTGCCGAGCTGTAGCTAGCGAGCTCTCCCTCTGGAGCAGGACGGAGCTGTGGCTTGGTGGGCAAAACCGTCGGAGGAAGAGTCAAACTGAAACACTCCTGTCGAGTTTCTCATACATTAAGTGTCCCACTTCTTTTTAATACCCTGGCAGTTGATAGAACCATCTGTTTTAATACGAGATGGGCTAGCTTCACTACGTAAATAATTTGACTGAGCAAAATTCCAAATAAGTGACTTCTGGAAGGATGCAGTATAACGCAGGGCATTAGTGCAAATGTGTGCAGTTTTCTCCTTCATCCACCTTTCAGGAATAACTTTTAAAACAGTAAAAGAAGATACTTCAAATTGCATTGCTAATGACTGAAAGGCACCAGTAATTTTATCTGCTCATGGATGAACATACTCCATGGTTCTGTTCCATACATTTTTTGAGGATAGTTTCTCTAAACTAGTTTGATTTTAAAGGAGATCTCTTGTCTCTTGACCTGGTAAAATCTGCTTCTTGGACAATCAGCTATTTTGGCATTATATATTGATATCCACTGGAATACCAATATTCCTGGATAACGACATGATTGCAAAGCACATGATTTCTTGTTAAGACCCCATTCTCGTAAGACTAAGTACTTCTGGGAATGTTGCTGGCTTTCTACAGCTGTTACTTGTCAGCTTGAGAAGATCTTTACTCATGCCTTTAGACTGGACTTCAGGCTGCTTGCAAAGTTGCACTACCGTTAGTGAATGATTTTATTATTGGGAAAAATAGTTTAAAAGTTAGAACATTTTTATTTTATTATGGAGTAAAACGTAGATGTGATAGTTGTCATGACCTGGTGCAACTCAGGAAAGTGTGGTCACCGCTGTGAATGAATTTATTTTTAAGAGTATATTTGTCTGGTACTTATGCTATCCTCATCTAACTGCAGGGGAGGGGGAGAAGCAGAGACATGTTCCCTCCTCCTCCCACCCGCCAAAAAACCCCCAAACCACAAAAGGGTCCTGGATGAACTGCAGTTTGGAGTTTATTGTGCACCCAAAACTTCCACTGGTATCCATGTGTGGGAAGTTCAAGTCTTCTGATATATTTAAGCAAGAGCAAGCAACCTAATTCTGTTGCACCAGAACTCCCATTTTGTTGAACTGCAGTTGCTACTTTTTCTGTACAAATCACTGTCATTGGAGTGTGTGCTGGAAAAACACGTGAAATGGCTGATGCACTGTGCTTCAGTGCAGAGCTGTGACTCGCATTCACTCAACTGTAAGGTGGCTATCTCTGTTTTGTTTTTTGTGTGTGTGTGTGTGTGAGAATTCAAGGTAATTTTATCAACAGAAGCTAGGAAAGAAAAGAAAATATTCCTGGAAAACTATTAAGATAAGGATTGAGGAAACATGCGAAGCTCACAGGAAATTTTTGTTATCAAGCTATGGAAAACCTTATTTCTTCAACAGAAGGTGGCAATCATTTTATCTTCTTGTTTTGCAGGACAGGAAGATGCCTATAAAGATTTTAGCAGCAAGGACGAGATGCCAAATAACGTGATTTTAGCAAACCAGCGGTGGGACAGGGACACTTCCTGAGGGCAGCAGTGCAGAGGTGGAGGAGATCTCGTAGGTCAGGGCAGTGCCGGTGGGGAAGCGGCTGCTGGGCAGGCGCAGGGTTTCCAACAGGCATGGGGATGCTGGTGCCCCACCAGGGCATCCTCACCCTGGATATAAGACATGCCCTGAAATTGGGGGGGGAAAAATTGGGACGGGAATTGGTAGCTTCAAACCTATGCTTGGAAAGTTCTGGGCTCTGCTTGCCCCTCTGCTAAAGCTCTTTGCACTTGAGTTGCTGCAATCATTATTTGATGGCAGGTAGGAAGAAGGATGCTGGGTCAGTTCACCAAGGGAAAGGCTCCATTTCTTGTATTTATTTATTTTTAGAATACTTCTGTTAGAAGGGTTCTAACAATGATCGAGCCCATCTGCCTGACCGCTTCAGGGCTAACCAAAAATTAAAGCACGTTATCGAGGGCATTATCAAAATGCCTCAGAAATACGCCCCCAAACTTCTTCAAATGGGCAGCCTCAACTTTCCCAGTGCTTACACTCCCCGCTCACCCAGCTGGGCGACAGACTCCACAGTGGCTGGGTGCTGGGGCAGGATGCGGCCCTGCTCCTGGGCGCTGGGGCAGCATCCATGGGGTGCAGGAGCTATTTCTTTTCAATGGTCTTGAGCAGCTCGAGCCCTGTGTTGCAGTGACAGGCTTTGGTGCAGTCATCCTGTTAAGCAAGTGGAAGTTTTTGAGCTATTTGCTGGCTGTCTCTGCCTTGGAGGAGGCTGAGTGGGGGAGAAAAAAAAATATTCCAGCTGCGGCAAACTGCAAATCCGACTTCTGCTTCAGATAGCCATAGGAAAAAAGAAGGGATTGGGGCAGGAGGGCTTTGCTAATACATTTTCTCTTGCTTTTCCTACTTTAAAAAGTACAGTTTCATGTTTATTTGTTTTTATTTTTTTTCTTTTTCCTTTTGGTAGCGACACTGGTCTTTGCAAATATTCACCTGTACTGAAATTTTGAAAATGTCAATGGATATTGGGGTCTTAGGAGTTCATGAGGGTTTGTTTTTGTGGTTCTAAGAGTGTTTTCCTAAAAATATAATCATTTATATTTTACTATTGGTGCAAACTTACATGTTTTCTAGTGATTGCTCTTTTTTACAATGCTACATATATGAGTACAAAAGGGCATTTATTTAACTTTTCTAATTTTCTGTTGTCTTCCTTTCCTTGCCTTTTGCCTTGCCTTTTGCCTTGCCTTGCCTTGCATTGCCGTGACTTGCCTTGACTTGCCTTGACTTGCCTTGACTTGCCTTGCCGTCCATCCTTGAGATAATGTAGTTAATACCCAAGACAACCTGTCCCTCTATTTCTTTCTTTTTCCTTTTTCTTTTTTCTTTTTCTTTTTGCCTTTTTTCTTTCTTTTTCTTTTTCTTTTTCTTTTTCTTTTTCTTTTTCTTTTTCTTTTTCTGTTTCTTTTTCTTTTTCTTTTTCTTTTTCTTTTTCTTTTTCTTTTTCTTTTTCTTTTTCTTTTTCTTTTTCTTTTTCTTTTTCTTTTTCTTTTTTTTTCTTTTTCTTTTTCTTTTTCTTTTTCTTTCTTTTTCTTTTCCTTTTCCTTTTTCTTTTCCTTTTCCTTTTTCTTTTCCTTTTTCTTTTCCTTTTTCTTTTCCTTTTTCCTTTTTCTTTTCCTTTTTCCTTTTTCTTTTCCTTTTTTCTTTTTCCTTTTTTTTTCTTTTTCCTTTCCTTTTCCTTTTTCTTTCTTTTTTCTTTTTCCTTTCCTTTTCCTTTTTCTTTCTTTTTTCCTTTTTCTTTCTCTTTTCCTTTTTCTTTTTCTTTCTTTTTTTTTTTTTTTCTGAAAGGGTACCAGGATTCTTTCTCCTGATGTTGAAAGGAGGCAGGGAGGAGACATGATAGGCACTTCACTGGAAGGGAGATAAAATAAAATATCTGCAATTTTGTAGAACCAGAGTCTTTCCGAAGAATAAGTTTCAGGCCTTAAATCTTGGAAATCAATTGCAAGGCATTAATGGTTATTTTCTTCATGCTTTGGATGTATAATAATAAATGTGTGTGTCCCATTACAAGCATTCTGATTTTTTTTTCCATCTGATGGTTGTTTTTTTCTATTTGTTTTATTAGTAGTGTTTTGTATAATCACTTCTCTGAATAATGTTTATTTTAGGAAAGGTTATTCTGTCTTTCACACATAACAAGAAACCTAAATTCTAACTTTTAATGAACTTCTCCAAGGGTAAAAATAAATTTTAATGTTATGGCTTCCGTGAACTTCAGTTTTGTTTTTCATTTGCGAACTGTACCCTCCCGGTCCTGACAGCTTTTACTTGACTTGCTTTTTAGTCCCAACAGCATGCTTAAATCCATGCACTTAAAAATTCTTACTAAATGACCTCTTTACTACCAAGCAGCTGCATTTATTGCATGGTAGTAAATGATGAAGAGGAAATCTGTCTTCCTTCAGGTTGATATAAATCTTTCAGACTGATATAAAAAAAAATCGATACAAAATAAAAATAATAATAAAAAAACAAAACAGATTACTTATTGTAAACTTGGACTTTGTGGGCCTAATCCTGCAAACATGTGCCTGTTTGGCCCTTATTTCAGCATGCCTGACTTGCATGCTTATTTTTAAGCAAAATATTAGTTTACAGGTTTGTGGCTCAGCTGAAAATAGAGGTTCTCCACTTTGGAGCTTTTTTGCTGCTGTCTGCAATTTCCCCTAAATATTGCAAACACATATTTCTTTTTGAACATCCTGATAACAAATTTGCCTTTCTTCATTTGTAGTGAGTGGGAGATAGATGTGTGCATAGAGTGGGAGGGGGATATTAAGAAAGAAGCAAAATTACCATCAAAATATGGTGTGTTAATACAATTTATCCGATAAATGTCACTTGGCAAATCAAAGCTGGTAGCACGTGCTGGGACTTAAACATCTTATTATTTATTTATTTATTTATTTATTAACAGAGAAAGTACATTTAAATATCACCTAAAGATGTAGTAAACACATTTCATGATAAGAGCAGTGTGCAGGTACTGCAATTTTTATTTTATTTCAAGCATTTTAAAGGACTGACTTTGGACCGGTGAATGGATATGTGTGTGCTTGTTCTGTTGGAGACTTTTGGTGTCTTTGGTTTATGTTCTCTCCTTCAGTAAAGATAACATGGATTCTCACAGACGTCAAGTGACCTGAAATGAAAACATGTGAAGAACTGTAAATTATTCTAATCTGTAGAAATGGATTAAATGGTGATGTAAACTCTAAAACTAAAAGGAATAAATGAGTGACCAACAGTAGATTTTTATTCTTTTACATGGCATTCAAAAATTGTTATCAAGGTTTTCAGCAGTTGCATTTTTCAAAATGATGGTGGATGAGCAAGGCTAAATATGATTGCCCAAGCTCTTTTTCCCTCACACCACAATTACTACATTTTTAATAAGAAGTGGTTTTGGAAATGCTCTAGAATGTACCACTTCATTTTGAAGATCTGAGTCTCTTTTGAGGTAGGGTCCTATAAAACAGGTTTTCTGTATCAGCAGGTTTTAGACTCCTCTTTTCTAGAAATGCTGAAGAAATATTCCTCTTATTTCTCACCCCTGGTTTATTTATTTAATTTCTGGGCCATTCAGTTTGAGGAGGAAAAATACCATGCTAGTAATTCACAGGCCATTTCTCAGGCAGAATTCCATTTTGCCACATTTTATTTAATGTGTTTTTATATGTGTTGTGAGAAGTTGTGTCATTGTCAGTGTGTGTCACACCCAGTGTTGTCTGTTATCTCGTCTGAAGCAGATGATGCAATTTAGTGCCTTTTTCTGTGTATGGTTAAGATTAGGGCATGGATGTGAGCAAGCCAGCTAAAGATGGGCTAAGTAAGACTATGTGGCCGTGACACTTAAGGGGAATGGGCATTGTAGCAGGGTGAACATGGGCCTCTGGGAGTTTTTGTCCATCACTGGCAACCTGTGCCCCTAAATCAGGAGTGGGTTTTGAAAACTGTAGAACTGATGCATCTTCCTTGGAGGCAGATCTCTATAGATATCACGGCATCATATACATGTTCTTCAGTTGCTTCTCAGGAGCACACTAGAAAGTGAGCTCAGTGCCATAATGTTCTCATATTCCTAAGATCCTTTGAGGCATTCCTGATATTTCTGTTGCACCCATACATGAGATACTTCTGAGCAAAACAGCAGTCTCAGGTCTATGTGGCAGCCTTCTTGCAATTATCCTGTTCCAGCCCAATATTCCTTGTTCCCCGCTCTACTTATGAATGGTCTTGTCTGGATGTAAACATTACCCAATGGTGCTTATAACACAGCATGTGAACCTGAGCAGAAAGGTTTCATCAGCTCTTACTGGCATATATACTGGCAGGTCAAAACCTCAAGCATTTGCTTTCATGGGTTTGGAGTGGAGCATTCAAGAGCTGCATGGACAGCTTCCTCTAGCTGCAGATCCTGGGGCACAAGCTAGAACTGCTCCCCCTTCATTTCCCTGGCATGTAAACCTCTCCTTCTCTCTAGGAAGAGCCTCTAGGCTATAACCAGAGCTCACCATTATTCTTAATTTGGCAAGCAGAAGATATGGGAACTTCCTGGGTTTGTGTTTTCAGAAAAAGAAGTTCTAGGGAAGTGAGTCAAGAGACAAGATACAAAGAAAGCACCAAATGCTTTAATTCTAGTAAAAGCAAAAGTGAAATCTCTATTGTATAAATCAAGACACCTTGGCTCTTAGCACTTGGAGGTGGTAAACAGATAATGTACCCATAAAAAGTAGCACTGAAGATCTCAGTGTGGTACAGAGAACCCCATTGTCCCCGCAGCAGCCTGGGACCTGGAACCCCTTGTGTGCAGCATGCCTCTCCTGCTGCCTCACCACAGCTGAGTAAAATAGCAAAAACAAACCCTGTGCTACATGACCAGGTTACAAAAGTCTTAAAAAGCCACGTCTGTCTCAACTAACGCTGTGAAATAAGTTTGGACTGCAATATCAGGAAGTTTTCCCTTGAAGCATGGTCCGCAAAAAGTACAACAGGAAGGTATGGTGGCGCATGGGCACTACTGTCACCACCACTGGTTGGACTCCGTCTCTCAAGGACTGATCTCTCTTGGGCTAGGTCTCCATGGACTTTGACATATGGGTGTAAGTTATGAGCAGTTGCCTAGTATGTGGAAAGTGATAGCAATCATCAGCTTTTCCACTTCTGCGTGTTGAAAGATTATCAGCTTCTGCCTGCTTGCCCTTTGCATTCACACTCGTTGCAGTCCACGTTCCCCTTGTAACAAGCATCCTCTGTTCATCTACAAGCCACCTGAGGAAGGATCCTGGAATGATGTGAAAGCAGTTGCTGGAATCAGGCTTACATTGCTGGAAACCTGCCTCTCATTCACTCTGTCATAAGGTACTTTATTAGCCGTTGATCCAAAAAGATTCCTTTGGCTGTCAGTAACTTTTGGTAGGCAAACCACTTTGCAGTCTGCCAACGAATCTGCATCTTCCAGTGAACTTTCAAGCTTGTCTAGATCCAAGATGGTCTGCTACCCAGGCAGTCAAGAAACTGAGGGTAAGAGGAGGACATCCTTCAGGACATCCCTGCCTGGGCGGTGTTTCCAACGTGAGCTTTAGCCAGTGTTCAAGGCATTTTCTTTTCAAATGGGATGCCTGCTTCCAACCCTTGATTCTCAGGCTTCCGTGGCATACCTACCTTCCAGGTCCTTCTGGTGCTGATGAAATTTCTTCTTCTCCCTTTTCTAGAAACACTTCAAAAAGCTTCACTGCTGTCAAGATTGGAGTCACTACTACTAACTCCTGGAGCAAAGGTTGGATGAATGCCTAAAGAAGAACCATGGGGAGCAGGCAAACACAGGGCAGGGCCAGAACAGCTGGTAAACAAACATTAATTAATTAGTCAGGGATTCATACCATCCCTTTTCAGCACTGCACCCAGGGTGTGTGCCATGGATGCATACCCTCAGCCTGAGAGTGCTGAGAACAAAGCAGCTCCAGATGAATGCTAAGGTGGCCGGTGTTCATGGGGAACTGGGGTGTGACAACATGATCTCTGGGCACAGGGATATAGAAGGCTACAGCAATGAAGATCATAAAGGTGACAGACGTATTTCCTTTAAAACAGTGTTAAAAACCCAACAACCAAACCAACCAACCAACCAGAAACAAAGCAAAACAAAACTGACAAATAGCAAGAAGGTGAAGTGGGCCCAACTTTCTCTTTGCAACGCTAATTAGCAAGAGGTTGGGGATCCTCTTTGAATAGACTCAAGGACTGTCGTGTTTCTTTTGCCCCAGCCAGCTTTCCTCTCTCTCCCTAAGAAGCCTGCCAGAGCTAATCAGCCTGCTGATATCTGTGGAGGTAGCGTGAGACACAGGTGAGTTGGACAGAGGTGGGGTCAGTTCATGATTTGCCTGTGCTGACAACCCCGGGGGTAACAGCTGGGAGTACGTGTCTATCAGGGACTGAGTCACTGCTCAGCACCTTGCCCTCATCCTGTGCATTGGCATCGCTGCACTCGGAGCAAACAAGTTGCTGCTTAAGAATAAAACATTAACATGCATGTGCGTGCAGTGCTGGCTGGTTTTTGCTTGGTAAATTACATCTCCAAATTTGACTGGCACTGTTAGAACAAGGGCACCAGGCAAACAGGAGGAGGAGAGGAGCGGGAGGGTGGCAGTCACCCTTATCTCTCAGCCCGGCAGCTCTGCGTGTGTTGCTCTGGAGGTGAGACAGGCTTTGGTTGTGCTATGTGAGGTGAGTGCCAAGCTACCTATTGGTGTACCTGAAGAAGAGGCAGGCTGGGAAGGGGTTCCTAGCAAGTATAGCATACAAAGGTGCTGTTTCTGCTGTGCTCTTCAGTGAATCACGTGGCTTTTTCTGGCACAAGGCTATAAGCTAGACAGTCTGGAAAAGCCGAAGGTGCAATCAGGAATGGAGGATACTTTGGCCCCAAGAGAATCAAATTATATGATACCTTGATCGCTAGGAGAGACCTGGCTGCTGGTGCTCCCAGCAGTGGCCATGCTTTTCAAAGATAAATTGTCCACTTAAAATTTGGAAGTACTCCTGTAAGTGAGTCACACAATATCTTCTCACGCAGTAACTTATATTATTCAAAGAAATCTCTGTAATAAGCACTGAAGAGTTAGAGGATGTAAAACAAATTTACATAGTGCACACAGTGGAAAAGTGAATAAAGCATGTTTCACAAAGACGGATGTATCTAGCTTTTAATATTATCAGGATATCTTGCAAAACATTCTTTAGTAAAAAAATATGTCTTTACCAAAAAAGAAGGTTAAAGGGCTTTGATTCCTGTCCAAGGCTTTATTTGGCTGGGAGGAAGTGGACTAGAGCACATTAGGCTGGACACCAGTAATGCTTAGTTTTAATTTTATGTAAAACTGATGATCCAACAGCTTTTTGGCTTCTGCTTTATTCTTGTGTCACTTAATTTTTAAACTGAATAAAGGTATGTCTGTTCCCAGGCTATCAATATTATTGATAGGGTATTTTAGGAAAAGTTAAGTAAAACAGGATGGTCGACTTCTGAAAGGAAGACAAGTGCTGAAGACAAATATTTGTTAAGACATATGTAACTTGTTCACTCTGTCTGCCCACAAGCAGGAGAAAAACTGGCATGGCTCCACACCAAGCATTTCTAGTGTTCCAGTTAAAACTTGATATGATCTGTCAGCTGTAGAAAATGTTTGTGCTGGCTTTTGCCGATATTTGTCAGTGTTTGCTGTTTCTGCCTGCATGTGCTTACAATAGGATGGGAAGGGAAGATCTCTGCTCCTGATCAGCATGGAAAGCACATGGTTAAGGCTTGTCGAAAAGTACTTCATTGCTCTGCATAGGTAGGGGCAAAATAAAAGGTGTAGCATATGATGAAAACATTTGCATGCTGCTTCTTTTAATATGTATTTTGTCCTGTATCAAAAAGCAATCTCACTACCCTTTCTCCTTTTCAATAACTGATGAAGATTTTGTTTTCTTTCCTTGTTCTGTGCAATCAGGCATGCAACCAAATTTCTGTCCTTATAGGGACATGAGTAAAGATTGATTCAGAGGTACATACTTCTGAATAAGATATGCAAAAAAGGTAGTATTGGTAGGAGTGCCAAAGTTGGAAGATGGTTTATTTGATCTGCAGAATGATAAACTGATGAACTGGTAAGTGTGATACTGACTGAATCCAATGGCATGCACCACAGCAATTGCACAGTTAACTACTTTGTCTAAGTGCCACTGTCACTCACTACTGTCATTACAATCAATGTGGCTACCTGTGCAGAACTACCACAGTCATCCTTTGAGATGAAAAAAGGAGTACGTAGATACAGTTATTTTTTAGCTAACAGGTCATTTGCCTCCCACCCTGACAAAATGACCCAAAAAATAATGCTCTACAGTTTTGCAAAGAAATGCTTCACTGAATGCTTCACTGTTTAGCAAAGTAAAAAGTAATTACAGGATATGACCTATTAGAAACTAGAATTATTATTCATGATACTTGTATATTATCTCTGCTGGAGGTTCAAGTCTAACAGGTCAGTAAGCCCCAAACTTCTGAACTCTGCCACCGAGGTATTGAGTAACACTGAGAGTCTTAAAGGATCTGGTATTTTTGAATTGAGGTGAATAACTGTACAAGGTGCCATGTCATTTCAGATGCTTTGGTAGAACAAAAACTGTCTGAGCTCAGAAGGAAAGATTTATGTAATAAATAGGCTTTTTGCTTTTGACCACCATCTCCTCTGCAGAATGCAGCTTTGATCTTACCTAAAATCACATTTGGGTTGTCTTAAATATATTGTTCAATGCTATGAAAGATCTGCGTAGGTCTTTAACAAATAAGCTGCCTAAATTCATCAACTTGCATAGATGAGAATATATCCTCATCCTCATCTCAAAAACCATTAATGCCTGCCAATCCTTATCTTCAGTCTCCTAATTTAGGTAGGAGGAGCCCAGTTCAGTGGTTGAGAGAGACGTGTTACATAATGCTTGTTTAGTGTAACAGATTTTGGTCAACACATACCAGCTGAAACTTGGCAGTCTAGGCAGGCTGTGAACATAAATTCCGTGCAGACATGTTTACCTTTTGTTAGCTACAAAACATGTTCAGGGGATTACACCAAATACAGTGCTCTGATAAAAGCAGCTGTATTTTCTTTCTGATTTGGAAATTGAAGTGGCTGACGTTTCACACAGCAAATTTGTACACTAAAGCAGGTATGAAACTTTCCCCATAGCAGATAACTGGCAGAGGCTATGTCTTTAATGGATACCCAGTTTAATACAGTCAGATAAGCTGTGTATGTGTACTAGTTTTGGTAACTATGGCTATGGCTGCTGTTTATTTATGATTATAGCACTGTGGCCTCTTGTTGCGTGGAGCTTCTTAACTTGTATTCTGAAACATTATGTGCTTCACGAATGGATTAGATGACTTTTTATAGTAGCTTGACATATACTAATTCCTTCCAAATACACCAGACATCCCTAATGTACCAAGAATTATTGAAACATGAATAGCTGACTTTCTTGTAGCACTAGTACATACGTTAATGTAGAAGTTACGGGATGTAGTTGGGTAAGTTTCTTTCAGAGTTAGACCATAGACAATACCTACTGTCTGAATATGACAAAACTGAACTTCAGTGCCTTTTAAAAAGCAGGTCTTTTTTTTTTTCTTATTTGTTACTATTCTGTTATGCCTTTTATATATATATATAATATATATATTATTAAGTTATTCTACAGTTGATTTTAAACCAATAGCAACCAATACTGCCAGAGTACTAGCAATATTTTTCATGTAGTCTCAGACTATAAAACATCTATGATATTTACTTTTTCCCTTAAAGCTTATTCCTTTTCAGTAAGAGGATTATATAAGAAATCAAACAACGCCCATTATCTACCCTTTTCTCTGCCAAAAATAAATGAGATATTAGCCCTTGTGGTCAGGAGAAAAAAATTCAAAGGCTCAATAGGATAAATAAGATTAGTTAGAATCAAGTTTTCCAAACCTTAGAACTGTAATCAACTTAAACCAATTTTGGAAATGTTTAAGAGTTGACAGTACTTTACTAAAGGGAACTTATTTAGAGCCAGTTAGTACTTAGCTTGTAAGCAAATACATTGTGCAAGGAGTCCTTCCCTACACACTACACTATCACTGCAACCTCCTCTTCTTAGCCTAACACTGTCTGTCCAGCAGTGCTGTCACTGGTTTTTCACCTTCATACCCCAATATGTGGGGTGGTTTAATTGCTTGATGTGAGTAGCAAGGCAGCAATCATGAAGATGTAATTCCTGTAAGTTTTGTGAAAATAGGTGGCTGGGTAGAAGAGACCCAATACCTTGACAGAAAGAGAGCCTTTAGTATGAAATTGCATATTTGTTGTGCACCAGATAATTGACACACGAGAGAGAATTATAAAACCTGGCAGTTTACAGCAAACCAGATACACAAAGAAAACCATGGTTTATGGTTTATTCCTGGTGCATCTGCTTCTGCTTTCTGTATGTGGTGCAGTACAACCATTATATACAAGAGCAGGGCTTAGCAGTATGTCTGAACTGTTGTATCAGAACTGTATTGATTTTTCATCTTTTTTTTTTTTTTTTTTTGAGTGTGTGTGTGTGTGATGGAGCAGAAGTCATTTGCCTTTTTCTAAACAGGAAGGGTCAAAAGTGAGTGATGCTATAGTGCTCTCATGGTTTTGTGTCCAGGTCTGTATTGCCCTGATGAATTATGATTGATTACATCTAAAAGCATGTATGCATACATATGAGTGTGCATGTATGGCTAATGCATGTGTAAGTTTTGCAGAGCTTAAAAGGTCTACTGCTGTTGAAATGGTCTTTTCTGGAGCGCTTTTTCAGTCTTTACTTTCAAGAGAGTTATTATGTGGGTTTGAAAAATGTACTAAGAAAGCATCTTTGTAGACACAAATGCTCTAAATATTTGTTCACTGAAGGGTTTTGGGATCGCTGGTCTGCAGAGCACTTGTAGGTGGCCTTAAGACAGCTGGCTGATCATGTTCTGCAGGCGCTGCTCCAGACACTAAGTGCTTACAGGATGGTATCTCAAGTGCTTCTGCAGGGCAGATATGGATCTTCTGTAAATGGAAGTAGTGAGCTCTGTTGAGATACAGCCCCTGTGATAAAAGCATTTGAGAACTTATATTCTAATATTAAAAAAGGATAATCCCCTCCACCCCAGTAAAAGTATAGCCACCCAAGGCTTTTTCCTTAATAAGAAAGCAACAAAAGAAGCCTGAACAAACCATCGATTTTGTATTATTTTTATTTGCTCTTTCACATAGCCACTCTCCGTTTTTTTTTTTATTATTATTATTTATTATAATTATTTAATCTCCTTCAGAGGTGACATGCCATCATTGTGGTCTAATGCATGAAATAATTTTTAATATGTTTTCCCTAGCATAATTAGTGAGGATTATTTTATATGAATAAAACTCCAAAATGCTGAGTCTTTGCCTCTATAGTCATGTCTGAGTAGTGTGGTATTTTTCAGCAATTCTTCAGGCTTGAAAGCTGGTGGCATAATGCAAGGCCAGAGTTTCTGTAGATTAGCCTTTTTTTTCTGAACCTGTCACGGGAGAAGGAACAGCAAGAGGTAGAGCAGATGACTCCAGGGGACTTTCTCCTGACAGAAAGTCAAACAGTACTGTGACAAGTAGCTAGAAGTAGGGTAGCCCTGTACACATTCTGTGTGTGCACCCGCTTTGCAAATCAGAGTTCTTAGTAGGGAAGCTTGAGCTTGAATCATAGAGTCACAGAATGGCTTAGGTTGGAAGGGACGTCAAAGATCATGTAGTTCCAACCCCCCCCACACCACAGACAGGGACACCACCCACTAGATCAGGTTGCCCAGGGCCCCATCTAACCTGGTCTTGAACACCTCCAGGGATGGGGCATCCACAGCTTCTCTGGGCAACCTGTTCTAGTGCCTCACCACCCTCTGAGTGAGAATTTCCTCCTAATCTAAATCTCCCCTCTTTTAGTTTAAAACCATTACCCTTCATCCTGTCATTATCTGATTGAGCAAAGAGTTGCTCTCCATCTTTTTTATAAGTCCCCTTTAAGTACTGAAAGGTTGCAATTAGGTCACTCCGGAGCCTTCTCTTCTGTAGGCTAAACAGCCGCAGCTCTCTCAGCCTTTCTTCTTAGGAGAGGTGCTCCAGCCCCTTGATCATCTTTGTGGACATCCTCTGGACTCACTCTAACAGGTCCACATCGTTCTTGTGCTGGGGGCTCCAGATCTGGATGCAGTACTCCAGGTGAGGCCTCACAAGGGCAGAGCAGAGGGGGACAATCATCTCCCTCAACCTGCTGGCCACTCTGGTGATGCAGCCCAGGATGCAGTTGGCCTTCTGGGTTGCAAGCATGCAGTGCTGGCTCATGTTGAACTTTTTGTTCACCAGAACCCCCAAGTCCTTCTCTGCAGGGCTGCTCTCAATGATTTCTTCTCCCAGTCTGTACTCATATCTGGGATTGTCCTGGTCTAGGTGCATCACCTTGCACTTTGACTTGTTGAACCTCATTAGGTTCATGTGGGCCCACTACTCAAGCTTGCCCATGTACCTTTGGATGGCATCCCTTCCTTCTATTCTATCAACCGCACCACTCAGCTTGGTGTCATCTGCAGATTGCTGAGGGTGCACTCGATCCCACTGTCCATGTCATTGATAAAGATATTAAATAGTACCAGTCCCAGGACAGTACCCCTGAGGTACACCACTCATCACCAGCCTCCACTTGCACATAGAGCTACTGATTACCACTCTTTGGGTGTGACCTTTAAGCCAACTCCTTATTCAATGAATGGTCCACCCTTTAAATCCATCTCTCCAATTTGGAGATCGGGATGTTGTATGGGACCATGTCAAAGGCCTTGCAGAAATCCAGGTAGATGGCATTGGTCTGTCTTCTTTTGTCAACTGATGCAGTCACTCCATCGTAGAAAGCCACCAGATTGGTCAGGCATGATTTGCCCTTGGTGAAGCCATGCTGACTGTCTCAGATCACCTCTTTGCCTTGCATGTGCCTTGGCATTGCTTCCAGGAGGATCTTTTCCATGATCTTGCCAGACACAGAGGTGAGCCTCACTGGTCTGTAGTTCCCCAGGTCCTCCTTTCTACCCTTTTTGAAAATGGGAGTGATGTTTCCCTTTTTCCAGTTGCTGGGGACTTTGCCTGCCTACCAGGACTTTTCCAATATGATGGGGAGAGGCTTGGCAACTACGTCAGCCAGTTCCCTCAGGACCCTGGGATGAATGTCATCAGGTCCCACAGACTTGTACCTGTTTAGTCTCGAACCTGCTTTTCACTTACAGTGGGTGGGACTTTGGTCCCCCAGCCTCCATCTACGGGTTCAGGGAAGTTAAAGACTTGGGAAGCCTGACTGTCAATGAAGACTGAGGCAAAGAAGTTGTTGAGTACCTTGGTCTTCTCCATGTCTGTCATTACCAGTTCACCCTTTGCATCTACCAGAGGGGATACACTCTTCTTGTCCTTTCTTTTCAGAACTTGGGGAGGATGGGTTCTTGTCCTTGTGACCCTGAGCTCCAAGTTCTCATCAGACAGGAAAGGATTTCCCTCCTTCACTGACAAGATTCCTCTAAATAGAGGATTAAAGAACAGAGAATTACACTGAGATGAAAAAGGCGTAAACAAGAACGGATTTCAGTACTTCAGTGCAACCTCATTCACTAGAGTTGTTTATAGTTTTTAGTTTATTTAACAAAAACCAAAAGCAGATTCTTTCAGTCCTGGACATACCACAAGATAAGAATCTCTCGTGATAAATTACTGGTAGAAAGATGACAAGCTGTCAGCACTGGATAAAAATTGTGTTCCTATTCAAAAGTTACAGGAGTGAAGGGTACAACAATGAGTAGCAAAGACTTCCAGGAAAGAGAGAATCAAGACATGAATCAGCAGGCATGAACAAAAAAATTAAATGTCAAAGACTAGATATCTGTCATGAGATACATATTTCTCTCTCATCTTTTATTTCAGCCAAGACTTTCCTTTCTCAGACTACTCTGAGGTCTACATTTGGAATTGTAGTGATTAGAAGCACCTGACTATGCCAGTACTTTTATTCAGAAATGAGGAAAGAAAACAAAAATATGCCAAGAAATAAATTATATAATATCAACGTGTTTTTATGACCTTCATTAGCCTAAACATGATATTGTAGTATATTAATCTTTTTCACTTTCTGTTCCCACTCTTCTTTCTAGCCATTTTTAAACTAGGTAATTTGATACACTCTTGCATAAAACATAAACTTTTTTTTTTCTGATTATTTTAACATATTCCTGTTAAATGTTTGCTGTATGTGAGATGCAAACTTCTAGATTTCATGTGAACAGTCTTAATTTCAACAGGGTTTTTTTTTTTTTGATCTTATTCTGTTACTGACTCTGAACTGTTTGGAAATAATCTTTGTAGGAGGGAAGACAGGAAAAGAAAAGAGGAAGAGAAGGTGAGGATGCATACCTCTAAACTAGTCAAGTAACTCTGATTTCCAAATAAATGCTGGAATAAAAATTCCAAATACCTGTAAGCACTTGAAAGAGTAAAATGAGACGAACTGCAGTCAACAAGTCATGTCAAGCCAATATTATTTCCTTCTTTGATAGGATAATAGGTCTTTTGGACAGATGGGAAGAAGCAAATTTCATCTGCCTTGGCATTATTAGGGTTTTTGTTATGTTTCTTATGACATGTTCATTTAGTAAATAGGCTAGAGAAATGGTAATGTACAGCTAGCTGGGTGCAAGACTTTGAATTCAGATTTCAAAAAACCTTGCCACGGAGTTTACTGTCAAAAAAAAAAAAAAAAAGGTATTGGGGAGCCCTGCAAGGGTCTTTTCTGGGTTTGATACTAATATGTATTTTTTTCTATAGCCTAGATGCTAGAGAGTATTTGATGGAGTTCTCAGATGTGGAGGAATCATGGAGTTGTCAGAACTGGAAGGTATATAAAGCATGCTGGAGGACAGGATAAATACTGAAAATGATCTTCGTGAGCTAAGGTAGTTTGGGGCACAGGAACAGAGGAATAAACATTTCAATAGGAAGATGTGCAAGATCTGCTGCTAGTAGGAGTAAGACAATGCAAAAGCAAAATACAAATGTGTGGATGTGCTTCTAAAGCAGACAATGAATGAACATTACCTTTTTCTGTACCATCTCTTTCTGTGGTTTTGCCCTTGCAGCATGTGTGTATATTTTTTTATTTCCTGTATGTTCCTTGTCTATTGGATCTGCCTGTGTGCCTTGGCCAGCCTCATTCTGTACTTCGTGCTTCAAAATTTTTTTTGCTTCTCATTAATTTCCCGCTGTATGCTTTGTGAGTTCAGATTATTGAGGACCCATGACTTTGTCAAGCTAAACTGTTTTTAAGTTTCCTTATTCTTCCTTTTGGATGGTGCAATTGCTTTATTTTTTTTCTTTAAAGTGTGCTACTTTTTTTTGCCAGTAAAATTTCTTTCTTTCCTTGAATCTGGTATCTTCTGTCTTCATGTCAACTGTGTTTGTTCTCCCCCCCGCCTTTTTTTTCCCCCTAGAAATATTAAACTATCAAGTAATAATTCTGCTACTTGACTTGCCTTTGCATGCACAGCTGGTTCTCCTAGACGCATTATTGAACATTGGTGGTCTCCCTCTCTAGCTGATTCCTTCATCTTTCCTTTCAAAGCTGGCCTTCCCAAATCATTAGTAGAATTTGCTTTCCTTTCCCAACTCTAGGAGAGAGATTTTCAGACAACTATATGGGTCACTTTTTTGACAGGGTGCTTGCCTATTCTCACCTTTACCTGAGCATTTCCAGCTGAGCACCTTCTACTATCCCTGTGGAGCCAAGATGCAGAGCCTGTGGTCCTCTGGCACGGAGCAGCAGCTTGTCTCCTCCTCCACCCCAGCTGTCTTCTCAACAGGCTTACTCTGTGCACATCCAACCTGTATGAATTATCCCATCCATTCTCAGTCATGCTAACTGGCATAGATAATCACACTTAATATTTAACATGTTCAGGCTCTTCTATTCAGTTTCCCACATTTCTTTCACCGGTACAGATGTCTAAAGTGTTCTGTAGATGGACTGTTTGTTTTTGTTTTCTTACTATCTTCTATGATTTATTTTAAGGAATAATCATTGTCAAATTTCTCACTTCTCCCCATGTCTCCCTTTGCTCCATTTCTGCCCAGGCTCACATAGTTATAATATGTTTGGGTTCATGTCATGGGTGCTAGGTAATTTTACTCTTTCTCACTGAGAATAGCCTTTGTTGTATAGTCGGGGGGGAAAAAAAAAGGCAGATATAATTGGCAGGTCACCAGGAAAGGTATTTCCCATGAAGAGAGGAAATATTAGTCGTAAGGCACTGATGAAGCACAGATGTGGAAGAAGGGTACAGGAAAATTAAAAGCTAACAAGAATCAATGCAGATACTTGGTATTAAAGGGGACAGTGATCCTCTGGTGCAAAAGGAAGCTAAAAGGCTGATCTCTTTTGCCTAACAAAATACAGACAAAGAAAGGGATTGTTATTCGTAGGTAAATCTAGCGGCTGAACACAATGGTAAAGAGCTAAATAAGCTAAAGGATGATGGATGCTGGAACAAATGCATGTAAATAGGTTACAGGCTAGATGCTGGAAGATGGCTGCTGACCAAGGGAGAAAACAAGTTGCTGGAGCAGCTTCCACTAAAAGAAGGGTTTAGGCGATGTTGTGGCTGAGATGAAAAAAAAGATATAGAAAAAATCTAACAATACGAAAATACTCTGGCTAGGAGGTTGCAGAAAACATGGTAAAATGGCCCAACAGTACACTACCTCTCAGTCCTGTGCTTTAGAAAAGATTTAACACATTAAATTCTGTCTCACAGGCTCACTTTATTTTTCTTTTTTTGACACAAACATTCTTATATCCCCTATGTAATTAACAGCAGGGACTGATTTAACAAAACTGCACAAATGTACCTGGCATGGTTCTTTGATGCTGTGAGATAAAAAGAGTAGTTTTCAGAAGAGAGAAAGGAGTGGCTCTTGGTTTTAAGGATTATCTAAAGAGCTAAGTGGTAACTACTTATTATGTTTGGTTTATTCTTTGTCTCCAAGGATTGATTACTCATTTTGAAAAAAATCAATGGTTGCCTAGTGACAGGCAATTATACTATAATTTGATTTCTTGTGTACAGATAAAATATTGTCTTGGCGCATAATGATTTCAGTGAGTCTAAAGTTATGATTGTATCAGAGTTTTGAGATTTTTAAGCAAGACGTACATTGGTTTTGGCATTTCTATAAGCCTCTTGCATAGTTAATGTGTGGAAGAATTACATTCAAGGGTGGAATAAGGAGACTCATTTTGTTTGGTTGATTTAGCTTGGTTTTTATCCTATAATACATTAAAAAATATTTATTTTTTTTTCCAAGTAAAAATAAAATATATATATAAAAATAAAAATAAAATTAAAGTCTGTG
This sequence comes from Cygnus olor, assembly GCF_009769625.2. NCBI lineage: Eukaryota > Metazoa > Chordata > Aves > Anseriformes > Anatidae > Cygnus > Cygnus olor. The sequence continues at coordinate 130,092,732 of NC_049170.1, forward strand.
CAGGTGTTCTCTGCTGTGAACCCTGGCTGTCTGAGCATCACTGACACTGGCAGAATCAGTTGTCTGCTACTTATTTATTTCAGTTCATTTGAATAGGAGAGTAAACTCCTGGTGGATGTGAATTTGCTGATTGTGAGTTCCCTCAAAATAATGAAATAAGACATTGGAAAGACAAGTCACAAGAACTGTAATGAAACTATATTGTTCTTATTTACAAAGATTTGTTTGGGCTTCTGCAGGTTCATGTCATTGTAAATTGGATCCTTTCCAAAGGATAATTGCTGTTCTGAAAATTAAAGTGAAAGTAAAATACATAACAAAGGAAAGAGAAGATATATTGCTACAGTATCATCCTTAATTTATGAGGAGCATGAATTTGAAAAAGATGTTTATTATATGCTGTCAGATTTCTCTAGTACAGAAGTTTCAGACCAGAATTATTTTTGTACTGGATCTGGTCTGTGTGTGCATTTGTGATTCATGGGGGAGGTGTGTGAGGTCTCCACTGTTTCTCCAGGAACATCATTATTACTTATTTTGGCTGCAGTTTCTGAGGGAGCAGCTGTCAGATTTGCTCCATTTGCAGGCGTGAAGGTGAAGTGCAGCACCTGGCTGTGCTGGAAGCATTTCTGCTTCACTGGAGGCCAGCGGAGGCTGGGAAAAGTGCAAGGAACTCTCTTCTGAGGGATGCTTATGTGTAAAATCATCCAGCTTGCTTATGGCAGTCTTGTGGGTGATTCTTTTTACTTTTCAGCTGGAATACCTATTACCACTATGTAGACAAAACCCAAGCATTTACATGATATAAAAATTGCTTGTTTTAGTTTATTAATGAACAACAGGAGTAGTGAATGGCATTTTAAGTGCTACAGAACACTATTGTTATGCAATCACTTTCCATTGACTTCTCACGTATGGGCTGTAAGAATGTAGTCATGAATGTGACATCACATGGTAGAATTCTGAGCTTAAAAAAATACTGTTTATTTTGATATGCCATTTCAGTTAATACCTTATATGAATACCATATCAAAGTCTTCATATGAAAATGAAGCAGCAAGATATTTTCTCACCAGTGAAACACAACATGGGAGCACCTTGTAAGGTTTTAAGTCTACATGGTGCTTATTTTTTTTCCCCTCTTCCTTGTTTCACTTGGCTTTTTCTTCTGTTTAATGAAGAATCATGGGATCATGATGGACCATCAAATAATCATGGGGACTTAGCAAGGTGATGTCATCTTCATATTTTATGCATCTATGGAGAGCTGAATGGAAATCTGAAGGAAGCACAGGGAAAGGGGTATTATTTCTGTAGGTGGCATCACCTATTATCTTACGGCAGGTACTGTAAAAATATTTGAAACAGCTCAGAAAGGAACCATAAGAAAGAATTTCAAATATTGTCTTCAGAAGAGCTCAGTGGGTTTGGTTTCTCCTGGAGGAAGTTTTTGTTTGGCTGGGTGCCGAGAGCTGAGGCAGAGCAGTGGCAAGAAGGGCATCTTCCATCGGCAGGCATGTTGCTGCGGCCAGCAAGGCGGGCGTCACACAGCCAGAGCTGGGGAAGGAGAGGGGAGTCCTCCCAAAACCTCGCTGAGATCATCATGGGAAAATGGGGAATTGTGCTGATGAGGGTTAGAAATTAGAGAGTGACGTCGGTTAATGTGCTTTACATAAAGGTTTCTCTTAATGGCATCCACACTTTAGGTCCAGGTTATACATCAATGTGTGACTAGTGGAGCCTGTTAATAAGGAAAACGTTTCCTGTGGTTAATTATCCACGAGGGGGAGCTAGAACTGTCTTGAAATGTCAGCAAGAAAGCCTGCCAAACAATACAGCCTAAACTCATCCTTGAAACGCTTGTAGTATCTTTCCGTGCAAGCCAGCTGCTGCAGGGAAACACTTTGGAACAGCCGGAGAACTGCTCTAATCCGCTGAAACTGCAGTCAGAAAGCAAATTATTTTTTTTTTTTTTTTTTTTTTTTTTCCTATATACCTGATAGGTGTTACACCAAGGAAGTATTATTATTAGCAGTGCCAAGAAATTCTGCTATGGCATTGCAAAGACACAAGCGTCTCACTGCCTTGTTTGGATAACTAGCCAAAAAAAAAAAAAAAAAAAAAAAAAAGCAGTTCCTTATCTGCATTTATTGTGGTGCATATCTGAGGCAACAGAGGCAGGAGGCAAACCAGGGTGGGGGGATGAGAATGACTGGAAATAAAATATGTAGCACCTCGCTGTGCAGTAAAAGGTAAGAATACTTTTTGAATCTGTAAAGCTAAGCTGACTACTGACTTAAACAAAACAGCAAAGACATTAACTAGGACCTTCTTCTAGGAATATGTGTGCTCATGGGAAAAAAAAAAAAAAAGATTTATAAAGCGTGTTAGTAGCTGATAGTGGATTTCTGAATGACTTGGGGTTTTGAAATCAACAGCAATAAAAAAGACTAAATTAACTGGTCTGAAAGAAAAACCAGGGATACAACAAAATGCTACTGCTAAAATGGGGCAACCTCTACTTCCTCCGGCAAGTCAGTGTCCCTAAAGAAGGTCAGCTGGTAGTGCTGGTTGAACAGATGAAGCTCAAGCTGAATACTATACCGGGAATGTGAACCTAGCTGAATAAAGTTACAGCTTCTCCAGGGAGATTTCTGAGTCAGAGAGGTGTCCGACATCAAATGCAGAGGTTTGCACACATGAAGATCTATAGGTACATAAGAAGAATGAGAAATTACTGAAAACTTTTAGATGGGCAAAGTATAGAAATACTCTTATTTTCAAATCAACAACATTAAGCAACAGGCGTCTCATTTTTGCTCTGAAAACTGTTGGTTATTGTGTCATCAGAACATCAGAGAAACATTTTACAAACCAACAACCGCTCTGCTTTGGGCATGAGGTGGAAGGGGATTTTAGGATTTGACATGTGTGCTTGTGTGAAAGAGGAGTACCCCACTTACAGTTCACTCAGAAGGCACAGCACCTAAATCAAATTACTGTGCTCAATGACTGGCCGCTGTCTGCTCAGCACAGTGTGCAAAGCAGGCTGCCTTGCCATGAGGCTCCGCGGCAGTTTTGCCTTGTGTGTGATGTTAGTCTTGGTCTGAGCTTGGTGCCTGATGCACCCGATGGGCAGCATGAAGAAGGAGCAAAGGCTGGGTGAAAGGATGAATGGGAATAAAATCCTTAAGACAGGGGATATGTTCTTTGCTGCAAATTCTTATTTTCTTATTTATTTGGGAGGAGGGCTGTGTGTACGGATATACAAACACTTGCTGTATCATGCCCTGTGGTAGAATTGTTGCAGGGCTTCCTTTGTGCTTAGAACAACAGTGTTGGGGAGGAGGGTGCGACAAGCAGCATCTCATTTGTTTGACTCCTGAAAATTTCACTTAACACACATAAAACTGAGCTCTGCATAACTAAGGATTAAATTTGGTAACTTTGGTATTGCCAAGACTGAAGAGCTTTTGGTCAAAGGCTTCTCTTAATATGTGTTACTGCAGGTTGCTCCACCACTTTGCCCTTTGGTCTGCGAAAAGCAGCCAAATACTGAAACATGATACTCTTGAGGATTATGCAAACAAAGGGAATATTTGCATATAGAGAATAATATTGACATTTGTATGTACACAGTGCCACTTTAAATCACACTGAACAAAGTTGTAATTCAGGCTGCTTTGTTAAGTTTACATGCTGTATAAATTGTGACTGGTTCTTATAAAGTGGATCGACAGCTCAGAAACAAAGCGAGGCATGGCTAAAACATAATCGAAGTCTAACATTAACAGGTAATGCAGACAACTGGAACATTATATAGCACTCAAATGCATTTAAAATATATATCCAGTTATTAGCACCCAACAATTTGAAACTCTATTGAGATTTTTCTTCAGTCAGCTTGTTTTATCAAAAACATCCTCTAAGAGCCAGTATATTGCAATTATCCTCTTTTCTGATGCTAGCAATCATATGACAGAGTAGTTGTGTGGGTGGAAATATATTTGAGAAAGCGTCTTAGCAACTGTCTTAATTGTTAAGTAAAAATAACTTTCTGTCTGGCAATGGAGAAATTTTTGCCAAATACCAAGATGTTTTTTTTCCAGAGATTATTTGTGTATAAATATTGTGAAATCTTAAAGCAAATTCATTTTCAATGATAAATATCTCTTCTTATTTGTTCTTTTATTAAAAAGGCCAAAAAATAAATGTAATATATTCAGCATGTGTCTTTAAAAAGAGAAGGGAAAAAAACATAGCAGCCCAAGAGTCAGACAATATAACAATATAGTTGTTGGCTACTTCTTTTTTGTTTTAAGTGACAAAGGGAAACCAGAGGCTGTACTGATCTTTCTGAAAGAATAGATCCATGGGGAAAGAATTTATTTGTATGTCAGGCAGGGAGATATCAGCAGTTAAGAGTAGTGAAGGAGGGTGTTTAACTTATATTACCCCAGTGACTAAAATGCAGCCTCATTACTGGTGTCTCTGAGGCTAAAGGTGCACTTTCCCAGAACATCTCATTTACAGATGCTATAAAATACTCTTCTGCAATTAGTTTATGCACTTGAGCTATGTTAAAGTAGAAAGTATTATCCAGTAAGTTTCAAAGTATTCTTTTAGTTTAAAAGATTTATTTTTCTTTCAGTATTTCTTTTTCTCACTATGCATATAATCCCCCCAAAATATATTCTACTTATTATTGTATTGCATAGATCTCCATATCTGCTCTATATTGCAAGGCTGCTGTTTGTCACTGTATTGCATTTCAAAAATTTTAGGTAGACTTTTTGTCTACTTATGTGGGAAGCTTTTCTGATTCCCAACACATATCTGGATATCAACAGTAGTTACTGATAATCAATATTTACATGATATATATAGGTGTAATCACAGTATGGACAATGGTACTATGGGAGCTCACTAAGTAAATGAAATGATTGTAATGTATGACAGGTGATTAATCTATGAAATTTGGGAGTCCCAAAGTCAGTGTGGTACATATTTATATCAAGAGAAAGAAAGTACAGGTCATATAAAATAGGCATCCTGATGTTATATCATAAGAGAGAAAACTTCCAAAGTAGGACCTATCTGTTAGCAGCTTGTCTTGCTTCCTTGGTTTTCCTTACCAAGGATTGTGTGACTGCAGATTTTCTCTTTTGCTTGTTAAAACTTCTCTTATAGAGCCAGCCAAAACACCATGATTGTGAAAGTTATTATTAAGAATGAATTAATGAGCCTGTAGCCTGATTTGTGTTGTGTAGGGCTCTCATTCAAAGGAATTCAAAGGAATTCAAATGAAATTCATGTAACAGTGAAGGGGAAAGGAGAACTTTACTACATAAGAAGTTGTGAAATCACAATAAAATTGCTGAATTGATATAAAAATGAAATTGCAATGCCTAAATTTCCAGCACGGTGGATAGTAAGCACAACACCAAGCAGGAAGGTAATCTAGCTTTCCCACACTGAGTTTGAAATCCAGATAAACATTGCATTCCAATGTTAAAAAGCATAGAGTTAAAAATAACTGCAGTTAAGCAATTTAAGTTAAGAGTGCTGTGGTACACGTCCCACTGATTTCTGTATAGCAGCCCACAAGTCCCACGCCTGGTAACCGGGAGGTCACTGCAGCCCATGTGCTGGGAGCTGGGGCTGGGGCAGGTGGGACACATTGCCCTTTGCCTGAGGCCAGGTCCTGGAGTGAGGGGGTGCTCCCTGCCTACCCCATGCTGTGATGGAGGAGGTGCTGCTGCCAGAGCCAGGGCACTGCCAGCCAGTGTCAGAGCCAGGAAAAACGCTGGGCAGAAATCGAAGAGGAGTCAGAGGCTGAGAGTGGCAGCTGAGAGCTGTGAAGTGCTAACGTCCTGATGGTTAGCTAAGGGCAATATAGCATCCCCAAACAACGGCAATCAGCAAGCAATTCCTTCAGAGACTTTGCCATGCATTGTGCTCTTTAAAGTCCTCACATGTAGCCAATATAAAGGTAGCATTTTAGTTTTCAAAGGTTGGTCTGTAGTGAAAGCATAGTTCCCAACTTGATTATCACCAGTTGTGTAGCAGAAATGAAATCGAGTTTGTAGAATGCAAAAATTCTAAGGATCATCTCCATGGTTTTGGAAGGCTAACAGGAGACTTCAAATTTCCAAGGGATATTTTAGGTCTTTTTCTTCATGTGTGTAGGCTCCTCAGCATAAGTTATGGGTTGCTCTTAAATTTGCACATCTTCCAATACAAAGAGATATTGTGGAATCAAAGTTTATAATCACTACCAAATATCAAGTACAAATTGTCTGAGGTTCCCTCGTTGGTGCTGCATGTAAGTAGTGTTGGGCAAGCATTGATTCACTGGTTATCTGTATTATGGATCTACAGTTCATCATGATTTGTACGGTACACCTGTGATCACAGCAGATCAAATGGGTGTGAAGGATGGAAATGTGATTGCCTGTCCCAGCTCTGCCAAGGCTCACTGACCAGGCTGATGGTTGTTCAGAAGGTTCCAGAGCATCATCTAACCAGATGATCTAACCAGGTATCTGCTAAATTTACAGAACCAGACCTACTAAAGTTAGACAGTCTCTCTAATCATGGAATCACAAAATGGTTGAGGTTGGAATGGACCTCAGGAGGCTATGTGGTCCAATCCCACTGCTCAAGGCAAGACACCTGGAACTGCTTGCCCAGGACCATGTCCAGATGACACTAGACGTAATGGCCTTCAGTTAAGAAGCACAAATCTGATGGAGTGTCAGCTGTAGAAGTCTTAATCCAAATCAGGACAAGCACATATATGAAAAAATATTTATTATTGTTCTTACGCTTGAATTGATACGATTTGACTGCCAATATAATTTCTACTATAATATATCGGCATCTAGTGGAAGATTTTTGAAACTGCAATGTAAATTTTAAGCAAATTCATGTTATTGTATAGAGCTTTACAGCATAGCCACCAATGGTAAAGTATCCTATTGCTAGGATGTGTTTCTGTATGTAATCCTATGGCAATAAAGTCTTGCAATGACCATACTCACTACAAGCTCTGTATTTCCTTAAAAATAAAGTTGTGTTTGCAAATAGATTTCTTGGTGGTGCTTGGAGAAGGTGAATTCAGTGCCTTTTAACAATTAGAATTGTTGGAATGGTTAGTGCCATTAGAATGGTTTATTTCCAGTAGCCTGGAAAATAAGCAAATTACTTGACAGGGAAAATATTACTCCTGTATGAAAATAGATGAACTACTAAATATTTATCTCAGTTTAGTTTCCAGGGAGGGAAACCTGCTAACAAAAGTTGTGTTACAGTACAGAGACATTCAATTATATGAAATAAGATAAGTTCAAAACGTGAAGTAAAATATCTTCTTCTTTATTTAATAGTAATGAGCAAGCCATGTATATGCATACATACAAAAAATCAGATCCTAACTCACATAACCTCAGAAAGTAAGGCTGAAAGGGACTGTCTTATCTGTACTCCGAAACCAATGAACTATGTTAAAAAACTACTCTTGACCTACAACAAAAAAGCCCCTCTATTTCTTTCTGAATAGGAACAAAAGAGTCTGGCTTTCTTGCAAGAATTATCACAGGGATGGTATGATCTACTAACAATCATTGTGCTAACAAACTTCAACACCTGCTAGTGGTGTTGATATAACCAGAAAATTTCAAAAACTGGTTTGAAAACACGACATAAAAGATGTGAAAACTGAATACAGGTAATCTGAAAATTTGAAATGAATAATTCAAGTAAATTTGAAACGAACAACAACAACAAAAAAGCACTGAATAGGAAAATGGTAAGGAAAACAAGCTTTTTCTAAAAGGAGATAAGTGAATGCGAGCTGTTCTGGAATGTATAAACAGTGACTCAATAGATTGCTGTAGTGGATTCAGAAATAAAAGAGGATGAATAGGCAAAAATTTGAAAGGATAATAAAAATTGAAGCCAAATATTCTTTGTTACTCTTGAATTCATTGATGTACACATTAATGAGTGTTATTAAAAAGCATGGTTTTAAAGAAATAACCCAATAGCCATTGCCTATAAAACTCTAAAGTATGTATTTAGTGAATAACATCTCAGGTAACATGAAATTTGTTAAAGATTAATGAAAAAAATTGTAACCTAGCAAGCCATCTTTACTGATCCATATAGCAAAAGGAAGATTTCTGGTAAAGACATATAAAGCTACTTCATTGTTTTGTTAGGAAATCTTTCTCTTTGTTTGGATGCCTACTGCAAATTAAGGAAAATATTTTAATAAAGTGAAAATAAATTATGGGCCAACTAAATCCCTGGCATAAGCTCTCTTGTGAGCTCTTGACTGTGGTGCTAATGCTTGCAGGCTGACATTACTTTTGAAGAATATTGAAGGTTAAGTGGATTCCTCCTTTTCATGCAAAGTTCAGCTTAGTTTTAATTATCGAGCTAAGACTAATGCCACTAAAATGTATATACGTGCATTTATGCATTTGTACTTTTTTTTTTAATGTAGTTTATACTATGTTTCAAAGGAACATTTGTTTAACTGCAGTAAGAGAGCATGTGGTAACGTGTCAGTATGACACATAGTTTATCTGGCAGCATGAGATTGATTTCACTCTACACTATTTTGTATCTGATGAATCATAGAATGTTATAGTAGGCCATGGGATAATTGTCCGATACGGGTATCTTAATTTTTATGTTTTCTAAAAATAGCTTCTTTTTAATTAAATTAACATTCAATTTCAGTTCATTAAATAGCTTCATTTTAATTAAATGTTAAACAGCAGATTATTTTTCTATTTTTTTGACCTCTTCTGAAAGATATTTGCATGTTATTTCAGAGTATTCATGACTCCTGAAGCACTTTTTTTTTTTTTTAAATGAAGTAATAAATATCAATTTATATAAAAAGATTGAAATGGAAAAGCTGAGTAGTACACACACAGCATTTGCAGTAATCATTTGTTCAAAACATTCTGTGATGGTCTCAGAAAGGATTAGCCTAATTACTGAAAACTAATCGATTAAATCTGTGATCTTAATTGTATAATTTTGAGTAATGAAAATTAATAGACCATTTAGAGGTTTAATAGCAACAAGTCTGCTTTTGCACAGTCTGCACAATTTGTTTTTCACAATTACTTTTTGTATTTCAGTCACATCAAGTGGATCAAGAATGATAGCTTCTTTCATTTTTCAGAGGAACATACACACAACTGTGTGTTATTGATTTGGCATAACTTACAGCTCTTTTAAAACTTGGTAGAAAGCTACTGACTAAAAAAAAATGCATAAGTATGTAATTACATCTGTCAGACCAAAATTGTGCTTCAGTGCTCTCTCTTTTCTGGTGCTTTTGTTAAGAAAGACAAAAGAAACTGCAGTTACCGGCATCCCTAGATATTGACTGCTCCCTACAGCATGGAGGATATGTACATGTGTATATACACACACGCACATATAGTTGTTTACCTTTCATCTCAGTTTCTGGCAGAAGCTAGGAAATGAAATGTAATCTCTTACAGCTTTGTTTGTCTTATCTGTTGTGAGTTGGGGAAGATCCTGAGTCACTGTCCAAATGTACTGTCACAGTCCTTGTTGTGCAGGCAGATAGGAAGCAATTGCACAGCGGGTGCCAGGCTGTTTACTCAAGAGCACATGAAGAACTTTACCTGCGGTTATGCCCTATGGGGCAAGCTTTTGCTCCTTACTCACCTCCTGGAGGTGATGTCCTGCAGGCTGACCCCACCCAAGCATCTGGGAGCCTTCTAGCAGCAGTGGGAACTGATGCATGGATGCTGTGGGACCCTTCAGAGGGGTTGAGTGGTCAGAGGTGTCCATAGGGAGGAGGCGAGGCATTGGCCTCCCATGCAAGGCTGGAAAGGTCACCTCTGATACCAAAATCCAGACAACAGGAATCAGCACTTTCGGGTGGTGAAGAGGTTGTTTCCACTTTTCTCCAAATCTTTGGGCAATTCCATGTTCATCAACTTCTTTTTCTGTGTTTTTATTTTATTTTTTTTTCTGATTATCCCAGCTGCTTCACTTTTGAATCCATGATATTTGTGAAGTCAAAATAACGTGTGAAATAAAATGTTTGCTTATTCTAGAATACATTCACAGTGATAAAAGGTTTGGTGTTTTTTGTTTGTTTGTTTGTTTTTGTTTTTTCTTGTTTGTTTGTTTTCCAGATGTTCATTATAGAAATGGGCTCTTGCACTAGAGAACCACGTAGTTGCATTGGTTTCAGTCTTCAGAACTGGAGAAAAACAGATTTTTTTTCTTCTCTGCAGGGGCACTGGAACTAAACTACGTCCTCCAAAATTGCAAATGGCAAAATATGATAGTTGTCATAGGCGTAAACATTTAAATGACACGTACTTAAAAGCTCTTTAGCCCTTGGGGGATATCAGGAGAGGCGTAATTTAGAAATTTTCGGAAGTGTTTTTGAGTATTTGATAAATATGAGCAGAATAGTACCTCCTGTTTTATCAAAGCACCACAATGGGAATTGTCTAAAAAAGCAACCTACCTGTACTCCAAAAAAGTTAGAAGGGGAAAAATAAGGCCCTTTCCTATTACTACGGGGATGCTCCTGTGTCCTGAATAGGACAGAAAGCACATATGTTCCCCCTCTGAACCATTAAAACCACGTTAAAATTCCCAGCTTTGTCTAGATTACTGCTTTGTAAACCCCTATATTCCCTGGTTTTAATATAAGTCTGCCAGGAGCATGCCTCATTTAGCACACTCTTCTCTCTGTACAGTTAAAAATGAGCCTTGGGTCAGGAGAGTGTTAGCAGCACAGGTTGGTCAAACTGAAGAAGGCAAAACCTGAGGTATCGTGTCCATGGGTTGTTCCCATTCTTGTGTTTTGGCTGTGTAGAACCAACTCCCACTGTCAGTACTATTTAGCCAAAGAGCTATCTTTCTGAAGCAGTGCAAGATACTATCCCATGTTCTACAACAGCTGTCTTGCTCAGCTGAGCTTCCACTACTCTTTCTGGATTACAAGGTAAGAGCTAGCACTGCTGCACACCACAGAGGAAGATAAGAACAGAGTTTTTTGCATATTTATTTCAACAATGTTGATTGCATATGGCTTTAATAGGCACCAGGTAGTCTTAATATTCTCATACTAATTCTGGCTCTTGTGAAAGAGAAGGTGCTTTAAAAACTGAATATATGGAGGTTATAAAGTCATGCTGGCAGCAGAGCCATTTCAGGAATTATAACTACTGTTTGTGAATATGTTGCTTTTTATACCTTCCTGCAGCAAATGTACTGATTGTTCCTGGAGCCCTCATGGGAAAAGAAGTGCTGAGTGACTTGTGATTTACCTCAAGTCTGCAGAAAAGGTTTTTTTTTTTTTTTTTTTTTTTTTTTGGTGCCGTAAAAGTAAACTTTAACCAGAGATGTTTCAGAAGTTTTTTCCTATCCAGTACTTCCCTGACCTTGCTGCAGGTACTGTTTTTCCTTGGGTGTCTGCCAGAAACCAGAAGCAATAATTTTGCAGAACATGCCCTACTAAAACCCTGCAGCTATCTGAGGAATGTACAAGTTCACTGTGTTACTTGACCACATAATCACGCCTCACCTGCGTTACCAGGTTGCTGGTGCCCTGGCTTGGCAAAGGGTGGTGTTTTTTTTATTTTGTTGTTGTCGGTTTTTGTTTTGCTTTGTTTTGTTTTGTTTTTCCCTGAGCTACCTCCTTGCTGGGTTGCTGCCCCTGGGATCTGGCTGTGTTTGAGCAATAACAGCCCTGTACAGTGACTGGGGGTTGGGGAGGCGAGAGGGCTGGCAAACTATAATTTCCTAAGTGGAGATGGGTTTGCTATCATGTGATAAATCTTTTTCTCATATCTGCTGCCCAAAGAGTTGGTGATTTTGAGAAATTATTAATTTCTATCAATTCCTTAAGCCCTACTGGAAAAAACAGACAAGCAGGATAGAAAACATAACCTGACAAGTTTTCTGGCATATGTGGGTCCATGATTCAGCATTTCATAAACAGATAATTATTTAAGTCTGTTTTTCTTTTTTTTTTTTTTTTCTTTTTTCTTTGTGTTTTGTATTGTTTTCCTTTGAAAACAAAGCCAGTGTTTGACTAACAAAGTGTTAACTTGTTTTTTTTTCTGCTGACATTCAGTTCAGGCCAAGAAATTTGCATAAGCATTATTATTATTGACACCCCTAGAGACTTTTATGATATTGTCAAGAAGAAAAGACTACCAAGAAACACACAGCCAAAGATGATAAAAAGATGTCTGCGTATGACGTCTAATAAATTTTTCAGCAATTAATTTCTTAGTAAAAGACACAATAAATAGAGGAATACCCTTAAGATATGCTACTGGAATTCCTGTGGGTATTTGAATCTCTTGAACACTGTTCTGGGAACAGAATTTACATTAAAATGCATGTATCTTTGTGCTAGTAATTCAATCTGAAAAGCAACTCGTTGGTATTTTTTTCCTCTGTTTGCACATGCCCTTGAAGCATTTTTGGTGGCAGTACCAGTAAGACGGTCACCCCACCAGTACCTGATTCTTGTTGGGGGGATTATGATGGGGGAGTGGGGTTTGTGGTTCTTTAGTGGCAGTTTTGGAGCAAGATACTCTAGCATCTCCCAACTTAGGGAGCAATTCCTGCCACTCACATGGTCCCTGTGATTAAGTGCCTCTTGCTCCTTTTAGGAAACCATTTGCAGTCCTGCAGTGTTCTCAGATTCACACACACTTCTGTGCGTCTCCATTTAATTTGTCTCTTTCCCTGCTCAGCCTGTTGTGTACCATAATACAGAAGAGCAGACTGAACCGTGCAGTGATTTATGAGTACTTTATGGACAGAGGCCAAGATCACTACAGACTCTGGTAACTTTAGTAACAAAATACTAAGGAAACATTACCTAATTTTCCAGCTTCCAGATTGATCTCAATTAGAAAGTAACATGTTTTAACTAGTGTAGTCCTTGGTCTCTTTTAGCACAAATTTAAATAGTTTAAATAGTGAAATGAAAGGACCTAATTTTCATTTTCTATCATGAAAGTACAGCTAGTAAATGTGATGACTGTATATCTCTGTAGGTGAAAAATGACCAGCCCGTGATGAGCAAATGCTGGCAGAAAACATAGGAGCAGACACATAATTCACAGGCCAGACAGCAAGAGATAAGGCGCTGCATATGAATAGGAGTATGTGGGTGTGAGAGCGAGTGCTGAAGGAGAGGATTTAACTGCTTCACTGAAAGTACAATTACACAAACAGCTCTTCTGGCTGTATCTCATCTATAGATACTACCCAATGGCATAAAACTGGTCAAAAGAAACAAAACCAAAACAAAAGCCACACCACCACAAACTATATGAAAATAGCAGGGTGGCTTCCAGGCAAAATAAATAACAATCATCAGTTAAAAGTACCAGTATATGGCATCTGTCTTCTAAGTAATCAGCTTTGTTTCTGTTTCTTCCTCAGAATGTGTATTTTTGCCTCAGATACACAGAGTTTTTGTTCTACTTTCAGCAGATTTATCAGCATGTTCTTCTTTGAAAACACGTGTTCTGGATACTATTTCCTAGAAATGTTAGCTGCCTCAATGCACTTGAAATTGGGTTAAAATAGTCCTTCTTCCTTCAGTTTTCTTCAATTAATATCCTTATTAAAATCCACTGAAAAATAGAGTACCAGTATTTATTGATTTCCATGAATATGCTATAATGTAATAAAATGTAAGCCTCTGGGTAGCAATCTGGTAAAAGGTCTTTATGGGCTGTCATTTCTGATATGACCTGAAATGAGAAGAAGAGTGTTCCAGTTTCTGAAGCCCCTTTTTGGTGGCTGTAGAGACAGCAAGCAAGACTTTTCACCAGAGTTGCAAGAGATGGAGAATGAGGCCAGAAATGAAATCGGGTGGATTTTGTTCCACCAAGAAGCAGATTCAAAATTTAAAGTTGATGCAAACGTTTTTGTAGGAGAGAGCAAACTTTTGTACTAATCTCTAATTCCAGCCTTTTGCATTGATCTCTCTGGCTTTGTGGCTGATTCCCAGGATCAGGCTGTAAAGGCTTTTGGGTAGCACTTCTCTCCTAAGAAGAAAGATTTGCATGCAGCATTTGAAGCCTTAGAGAGCTCCTGAATATCTGAGGACAAACTCAGGGAGGAGCCCCTTCCTCTACCATGGAGCACTCTGGAAACAACTCTGGTCGTTCCCAGCTGTGGCATGTTGAAGCTGCAGATGACTATAATATAGGGCTGGCACGACTGGATTTTCAGAAGTGACAATCATGATCCCCTTCAAAGAATTTTTGGGGCAAGACAAAAGAGATTTCAGTTTTCACCTCACTTAGTCATTGCATTTGCCATTGTTTCTAGTGTTGCCTGTCCATTCTACCCTGTTTATTTCAATAGCAGCCCCTATTGCCTTGTTTATGTTGATAGTTTTTTTTTTTTTTTAAAAAAAAAAAAAAGAAAACTAAAAACAGATTAGAATGTATATATTTATTATGGAATAAGAATTATTGTTCTCCCAAAGTCACAAACCTACAAGAAAAAAACATTTTATTTCCATGGCCCAGGCATTCTGTGAAGGACAATTTATGAGGAAGATTCATAAACGTTATTCATCCTTCAGCTTGCCAAGCTTTGGTCCACTTATTCGAGTTTTGTGGAAGTAGCTGATTACACTTCAGATTTGTAAAGCTAGTCTGGATTTCCTGCTTATCTGTTTACTTTAACTGACTTTGATGATCCAGCACATATGTCCTGATGCAGTAATACTGGATTACAAGCCATCTAGTTTTTATGCTGGAGAAAAATTCAATTACTGTAACTCTTTCACCCAGCTATTAAAAAACTTGGCGGGAGTTATCCATGCTGTCTTTCAAAAGAAATTGAACTCCTTCAGTGAAGGATTCTCTGTGCTTTTGCACATTTCAGGACTAACCTATATTTCACAGGTTTCACTGAGTATTTAAGTAGCAGTATAGGCCCGTGCATAGTCAAATATACTTTTCCGGCATTCTTTTTTTTTTTTTTTTAATATTATAGTAATACTTTCCATCTGGTGATACTTACATTGTCTGGTTCTGATTTAGCCAAATGACAAACAAACACATTCTTAAGTGACTAGCTCTTCATTCAGAAGTCTCATAGCCTAGTTTTCCAAACTACATATCTGAACTATTCAATTTTTAGTAGTGTGACTAACATTAGATTTAACTAATTATTTATAAAACAGATATAAATGACTGAATACAATACAATTTTAGTATATAAATGTAGCAGTCTCAGTCAGGATCTGCTATTCTAGCATTAAACTGCAATGCAAATAAGGACTTTAATTTGCGAAGTGGCTGTTTCACAGGAAAATATGCAGGCAAAGGCTGATTGAGATCCACTCTGTTCTGTCATGCCCCTACACTTCACAGATGGGAAGGAATGCATGAACAGCACAATAAATTCCAAGGCAATGTGTGTTCATTAACCTGAAAGAGATGATTTCAACAATTTTTTTCAGTGTACATATATAGTTTGTTTTGTATCTTCCTGTCACAACACTTCTGTTCTTTGTACTGTTGAGATACATGTCTTTCAGATTTAGCCAAAATAGCATAGTCCCTCCATAGTTCTATATGTGCTCTTGACTATGAATTCTGCTTGTGGAAGCGTTCATGACTCTTCCTGGAGTAGACAGAGCTGGGAAATCATTCTGTAAACAACTAACATCTTGCCTAGAGGTAGGAAACCAGAGCATCGCCCTTGCTTACCAGTTCCCCCACTTCCTGCTAGAGCCCTACAAATCGGCAGGACATTCTTGCAAGAATCATGGAATCATAGAATCATTAATGTTGGAAAAGGCCTCCAAGATCATCTGGTCCAACCATACCCCTACCACCAACATTACCCACTAAACCATGTCCCTAAGCACCATGTCCAACCTTTCCTTAAGCACCCCCAGGGATGGTGACTCTACCACCTCCCTGGGCAACCCATCCCAATGCCTGACTGCTCTTTCTGAGAAGAAATGTCTCCTCATTTCCAACCTAAACCTCCCCTGGCACAACTTGAGGCCATTCCCTCTAGTCCTATCACTAGTTACCTGTGAGAAGAGGCTGATCCCCAGCTCCCCACACCTTCCTTTCAGGTAGTTCTAGAGAGCAATAAGATCTCCCCTGAGCCTCCTCTTCTTCATACTAAAAAACCCCAGTTTCCTCGGCTGCTCCTCATAGGACTCATGTTCCAAACCCTTCACCAGCCTCATAGCCTTTCTCTGGACACCTTCCAGGGCCTCGACGTCCTTCTGGTAGTGAGGGTCCCAAAGCTGAGCACTTGAGGTGCGGCCTCACCAGAGCTGAGTACAGGCGGACGATCGCCTCCCTGGTCCTGCTGGCTTCACTATTCCTGATACAAGTCAGGATGCCGTTGGCCTTCTTGGCCACCTGGGCACACTGTTGGCTCAGGTTCAGACAAGTGTTGACCAACACCCCCAGATCCTTTTCTTCTGCCCAGCTTTCCAGCCACTCTGCCCCAAGCCTATAATGTTGCATGGGGTTTTTGTGACCCAAGTGTAGGACCTGGCACTTATCCATGTTGAACCTCATCCCTTTGGTCTCTGCCCATCGATCCAACCTGTCCAGGTCTCTCTGCAGGCCCTTCCTACCCTCCAGCAGATCGACAATGCCCTCCATCTTGGTGTCATCTGCAAACTTACTGAGGGTGCACTCAATTCCCTTGTCCAAATCATCAATAAAAAGGTTTCAGACTTTCAGATTTTGTTACTGTTCAGTGCACAACTTAAATGCATTTCTGACCCTGCATTTTAAACCAAGTCTAACTACAATCTAGGGACCTATATAATTGCACTTAAATTTAAATTCCATTAAGTGACTGAATGGTTTATCAGTGTATACAGACAGCAAAGGCTAATTGATGGTAACCTTACTTCTTTGTATGTCAGAAGCATTTTAGCATTTTCTGATGTTCTGATTGTCTTCTGAAATGTCTTAAATTTTCTTCTACAAATCTGTCTTAAGATATACAGAATCAGTTTCATTTAATTTTGCATCTCTCACTTTTAGGGAGACAGCTCTGTCAGCTGTTTACATGCTTTACAACATTTTACAGGTATGGTTATCACTGTTTCATAGAAGAAGGACTCAAAGCAGAGAAAAATGAAGTAACTTGACCAATATTGTATGGGAAGTCAGTAATAAAACTAATATTGAATGTCTTTGGAGACTCATGCCTTTCTCCAGTGGCTAGTGCCGCAACCTCTAATGGGTAGTTATAAATGTGCAGTTTTGTTAAATTACTTGTAAAAGTGCTTTCTGTACTTTCTGTAATGCCCATCTCAATATAGTTACAATGCTTGGATCTTACTGAGACTTTGAGCAAACCCATAGGATAACATTTATGAACTATTATGCTTTCAGCAGTTTTGCTTTTATGGCTGCTCTTAGCCACTTTGTGCAGTCACAGCAAACAAGGAATAGCTGCTAAAGTGTAAGTAAGTGGTGGTTACCTTTTGTTCTCTTTGTAATGTTTCTTTCTTTTAAAGTTGAGTGTTTGCTAATAGTTTTGGATCAGAACTTCAAAAGTTTTATTTAATGCCTTGAGCTAAGTAAGGAGATTATATACCAAGAGCAATAGCAACTAACTGTGTAGGTTTTCCCTGCTTTTCAATATCTCAAACACCCATTCACTAGTCCTTATGGTTGATTTGTGCTGTAGGAAATGTTCACATTTTGCTAGTGGGTTGAAAGAGCCCAGACTGGGCACAGCAACATGTTCTAAAACTTTCACGATATGCAAAAAGACAATTTTCATCAAAACTCCTCACTCAAGAATGCTTTTCAGTAGAGAAGAACTCTATTTAACTCTGAAGTTAACTAGACCCAAGCTGAGGGGCCCCAAAGGGCAGACTACGCAATTGCAGCCTCTCCTTAAAAAGTAATTTCTGCATCTGATCACATGAAAGTGTTTAACTTTGATTTTCTTTCCCATTCCAGTTGTTTGTCAGCCTCTTTGATAATGAACACTTGTTTAATAACTTCAGGGATCTCTGCACAGATCCTGCCTCTTCTTACTGTCCCAGCTGTACAATTATTTCAGTCCCTGTAATTCATTATACCTTACAACTGCTGTTGGGGGTAATCATATATAACATGTAAACTGTAAGAATTGTCTAGCGGATATTCGTATTGTACCTACATGAATGTCCCCACCAAATGTCTTAAATGAAACTGTAGATGAAGGAGATAAAAAAATATTAAAGTGTAAAATCCGTGTATAAGTACTTATTCTATGTTAGCTAAATTCTTTGCCAGGTTCCATAGTCTAATTTCAGAGATTTGTAAGGTTTAGATGTGGTAATTGATCTACTGAAAGGTGTCTTTCAGCAAAGGTAACAATACAAATAGTTGTTATGAAGGCTCTAACAGTAGTTGCTAATCTAAGCACTATGTGTTAAATGAAGTGGTGATATAGTATTGAGTCATGACAGATATCAGTTAACAATTAGTCTTGCTTAAATGAAAGCAGTAGGCTAGTTTGTATTGAAAGAGAAATAATGAGGGAAATAAGATGATTTACACATGGGGGAAATAAGGTGATTTACACATTGGCTATATATTCGTCTGGCAAAATGTCTTTGAAAGATATTTTAAAGAATAGAATAAAACCACACTGGTCTGAATGGCCTATAGTAAGAGACAGTGAGAGATGCGGAAGTCAAAATAAATTTAGACTGTCTGCATTCAGAAACCTTGGCTATTCTAAGAGCTGATTTACATTAGAGATTATCAACCAAGATCTTGTAGCACTGCATGGAAGTGCTATTCAATTTACTTAATTTGGGTTATCTGAAACTTCGGCATCTGACCTAGATCAGTTGTCTAAATCAGTTGTCTGATCACTGGGAAGAGACAGCCACCCTCAGAGGGTGATTCATCTCAGCCCAAAAGATCTTTGTGAAACAGACAGGGATAAACCATGTCTTTGGAGGTGTTTGGCTTCTGTTTCAGGTCTAGTTAACTAGCTTTAACTGCAGGGCTCACTTCTGTAGTTAGTAGTACTAGTGGTAGTTAAATCATAGTTAAGACAGCGATAGTTAAAATTAGTCAAGAAAAATCCCCTCACTCTATTCTCACTGTAAGTATTCAAGAATATCTGTCCAAAAGTATGCACAATATAAGAAAAACCTGCAAATTTTTGATTTTAAAGGTATGCAGGTTCCTAAAGACAAAGTGTGGTACAAAGCAGGGTGTCAACAGGCTGGATGGTTTACAGCCTTTGACTACAAGGTTGTTGGAATTTGTGCTTGCTGAGAACAAGTTTTAAGTGAGCTCGTGTGGTCCTGTTGAATTTGCACAGGAGGTGTTAAGACACGTATTTTAGCAAAAGAATGGAGTTCCTTTGAAAGTAATTGTCTTTTCATTCCCAGGAGTTTGTGTTCTTTGAGCATGAATTCTACTTTCATATATAAAAACTTGCAAGTTTTCTTCAGAAAAGATTGTTCTCCTTTATGTGCTAAGTGATCAGGCTTTGTTTTTGCAATGAGTCTGCTTGAAAATATTTTTTAACCAGTTTAATCCAGGATAAGAGTAAATTTGCAAAACCAAGATTTTTGTATATACTTTCTGTTATAAAAATGAAATTAATAAGATCCAGTGTGAACCTATAAGTTATTTAGAAAAAAAAAAAGTGAGTCTGTAGGGTGAAAGAATAGCTTTTATTGAAAGAGCTCATAGAGCAGGAAGGGAAGAAATGAATGAACATTCCAGTGCACAAGCCTCTTTCAGATCTATTTTTTTCAATGTTAATCTTTTTTCCTTCTAATATATATGACTGAGATAACTCAGAAGTCATCCTAGCTAGAGCCCTAACCGGGTATGAATGTTTCACTTATGGTAGGATAAACCGTGTTTCTTTTTACCAGACTGAAACTATTATAAAAATACTTCATCTTTGGGATTGCCCTTGCTTATAAAACATCTTAGCTGCTGGAGGTGCTGGATAAGTATTTAAAAAGCATTAGGGGCTCCTATACATAGCATATTATGTAACATTCATAAATAATCATTAAACAATAATAATTGGGCTCCTATCCTAATTTGTTCACCTCTACTGGATTAATTTTAATATGCTACAGGGTGAGGTATTTGTCAGTATGTACACTTTTTTTTTTTTTTTGTAATCTGTCCAATTTCACTTATGTTTTAAAGACGGGTTTCATGAGATACTCTTAATATTTTGTATTTGCACAATGTTTGAATGAAAAATATGTAGTCTCTTAAAGGAACCCACTTGTACTTCATATTGAAATGGAAAAAAAGTTGCAGGAAATAGATCAGAACTGCATTTGTGTGTCCGAATAACTGTTGAAAGAGCCATTTATAGCTGCATTTTCCTATTCTTGTATAGTCAACCCAAAAAAAGTAAGGAATTAAAAAAATACATAAATCAGAGCTGTGATTGCAGATAAGTAACTGCAGATGCAAACTCCAAATGTACTTGTGTGTG
Source organism: Cygnus olor (assembly GCF_009769625.2). Lineage (NCBI taxonomy): Eukaryota > Metazoa > Chordata > Aves > Anseriformes > Anatidae > Cygnus > Cygnus olor. The sequence continues at coordinate 130,113,255 of NC_049170.1, forward strand.
GAATGGGTTATACATTTCCATTACTTTTTCTGCACATGGAATATCCAGGCTGTATGTGGGCATCTGCATGTATGAGAATCCAGGTCAGAATATGTAACTGACACCGTGCTGACACCAAAATATCAAGTAAGTAATACTGTATTCTACAGTATATCTACCCACCCCAAATAATTAAACACTTCCTTGGAAAAGAATATCAGCATTGTAACTGTAATTCTATCATGCAATGATGGTCCTTGGATTAGGAAACCTAATCATTCTCTAATAAAAGGCAACAAAAAAAGAACTTTTGTTGATTTAAAATTAAGAGGAAACTTGATATGATGGAATAAACAAAGGCTATCAAACTAATTACAAAGTGGAATATATTTTTGACAGTATGAAAATTAGAAGAAATCAGTTCCAAATGTTAGAAATACAATTAATGATTGGAATAGTAACAATCAAATTTTACTTGCTATGCCAAGTTTTATTTCCTATCTTGTAAATCACAAACAAACATAAACAAGCCAACTGCTAGAGATGTGATTAATCAGTTTTTATAAACATGCTGATACTGGGTGTCCAATTTTCAGCAATGAATGCAGAAAATATGGAGAATCAGAAAAGACAAAGCTCCATCTAAATGTGAATTAAGAGTTGGATTTTTTTTTTTTCTTTCTCCAAGTCAGGTAAAAGAGCCTTGTAGAGGTCCCTGCACAGGAGCTGCATTGTAATCAGCTCCAGCAACATTGGCTGTAGCCAATGTCAGGATCTCTCCATCTGCAAAGCCCTTGATGTTGCTGCTTCAGCTGTGCAGTATCCTAGCAGGGTCCCCAACCTGCCTGTGCAGCCCAGCAGTAGCACTTCTGCATCACAGTGCAAGGAGCAATACTTCTGCCACCTGCAGTCATCCTTCTACTCTGACCTCACAAAGAAAAATTGTTCCATATGAAATGAATCCATAGTGAAAAAACAGTGAGTTTACCTGAACCAAATGGTTTCAACTGTGGACTCTGGTCAGAGTGAAGTTTCAGAAAGGGAACATTTAGAAAGATTACCTTTGAATAACCATTGTGAGATATGGCAATATTGCATGGGCAATGGAAACATCAAAAACATACCACTTCAATAAATTCACACTCTCCCTTTCAGAGGCCTCCATGTAAAAAAGTCCAAATAAATTGAGGGGGTGGAGGAAAATGGCAGCTATTGTGGTAAAGGGAGCAGATTTGATCTGCTTTCTGGTGTCTAGGGGTCTGACAAGGCTCTTGTATAACTGATTTTACAGAATGCTGGGCTAAATATAGGACCTGCCAACTTCAAATGAACTTTAAAGTGTAATCAAAAATACAATTCTGAGTTTATGATTTTGTGCCTGAACATACAAAGAGTTTTTATTTCCTTCTTTGAAGTCCTTTGGAGACTTTTGCATTCTTCATCTTCATAAAATCTGTTTGTATACAACAGGTTTCTTATATAGTATTTGCCCCTGAAACTGTGTTCTAATCTAACATAGAAACCACAAGAGTTTGAGTAATGACCCTGTGTTTATTCTTTGCTTTGTTTGTCTTCTGTACAATAGCTTCTCTGGGGAAAAGACGACAATATTCTGAAGACACTAACGTAGGTTAATTTAACTTAATGTCTTACTTCAGCCCATAGTACTTTCTGGAAGAAATATTAATATGGGAGTTTTTCAATTCTCAATGTAGTCTTTGTCAGGAGTATGAGATGTCTGAAACAAGATAATTAAAGAATCCTTAAAAATGTTTCAGTGTTACGATTTTCTTTCATATTTTATAGTTTGTCTGAAATATTTCAGGATATCCTTCTGAAAAGGAACTGAGAAGCCAGTCACATTAAATAGCATTTCTTTTATTCTAAACTAGCCTCCTGGTCATATATGATACCATACTCTGTTGAGTTTTGTAGCTCTGGCTCTGAAACAGTGCTCAACACTTCACTACACTAGCATAGCAGAGACTGCTTTATAGACCTGTTTTACAGAATAAATTTCTGCAAAGAAAAGTCCACCATATATGGATTAAAAAAAAACCACAACATTATGAGATTATTACATGATGAACCTCTTAAAAATGCAGGTTCATATCTACCATATAATAATTTCATGCTCCATAATTTATTACATAAAAATCCAGAGCTTTACAACTCTGAGAAATCTCTGCAGTAGAGTGACGCTTTTCCTCCTACTCTTAGGACATTTTCCTGATTTAAAAATGCCTCATCAGTAGCTCCGTATGTTGGTATGCTGCCATACTGTTTTTTCTTCCATCTCTGTGCTTCATGAGGAGCAACAGTCTTTTTACAAAACTTTCCTCATTAGTAACTTTATTTAGCTGTTACCTGTATGTTTCCCAAGGACAGTGAAAATATGGACTCTTCTTTACTAACTTTTTTTTTTTTCCCAAGAGCAGCATAAATATAATTCACAAAAATGTCTGGAATATAACATATAACACTATCATGATACCATGACCTCATCTTTTCAAACAACTCACACATATGTCTTCCATTTGTATTATACACAGAAATATTTGTTTATGCCAAACTGTGTTTTCTTTACATAATTAGCTACTGCTGCTTTCATAGAGTAATTCATCCAGCTTTATCTGATTATCCTCATATGTTCACAAATGTATGCTTGTCCCTAATGCTTTCTTTAGGTGTCTCGTGTCTGGGTTAACACGTATTGGCAACAAAGAAAAATTTCACTGCTTCTGGAGATGTAGATGAGGTTTTGCAATAATTATTTTGCAGTAATTGCTATGATTTTCCCTTTGTAGGCATATGGAAACACAGCGAATGTGGGTCTGCAAATGCTATTTTTAATCAAATGGGTTGGTGGCTGCAGATAATGCCATTCATCCATTTGCGGTTGTTGACAGTTGTAAGTATGCAGCTACTCATGGCAGTATAACAACAATGAAAAGAATGATAAAGATGGCATCTTTTGAAAATCTCAGCACTGTAATTTCTGTTAGAAATATTCTCCTGTACAAATAAAAGGCTAGTCTTAAAAGTTTAATTTTAAGAGTTTAAAAAACAAACAAAAAAGTTTCTTCCTTTATCGGTCTCATGTATAGTTTCTGTCATGTACTCACAAATACTGATGAACAGCAATTAAAGAGTAACTGTTTTGGACAAAGAGCACACACTGAACCCAGTTTCCCAGAAAGGACATAGGCAAAAGCCTTTCTTATTCGCACAAACAGATTTCATGTCTGTGTGCACAAATTGTACCATAAAGAGGCCACAGAATTAAGGTTCCTATTAGCAATCGTGAATGCTAAGGGCCTGGCACTCATACCATGTGCATTTCAGGGGAAGTTTACTTTGCTTTACAGTTTTACAGTCTATGGGCTGAACATTTTAGGGGTTGGAAGAGCATTCTCTGGGAGCACATCTTCAGGTTTGGTTTCATCTGAAAGAAAGCTGTCTGGATATGGTTTCTTCTTAAAGGAGGCCATCTGGACATGGTCCTGGGCAAGCAGTTCTACGTGTCCTTTCTTGAGCAGGGGGTTTGGACCAGATAACCTCCAGAGTTCCCTGCCAACCTCAGCCATTCTGTGGTTCTATGAATTCAGGCTGAGCACTGAAAGCCTGCTCCCTGTGTGAATCAAGCTGGTAAGTGGTGATAATCAGAAGATTCCTCTCAGCAGTATACTCCTGAACGAAAATAAAATATTAATTTGGGACACACAGAGTTAGGCAAGCATTCAACTGCCCTCTTTAGCATACTTGTACTGAATTCAGGATTGTAATTATTCACAAAAGGAATATTCCAATGTCTATTCCCTTTTCATTGCCATATGTAAGGTTATTTTTTAAAAAGTTTTTTTTTTTTTTTTTTTTTCCTCCTATAACAGAAGGGAAGCATCCTAAGGGACGTACAGTACCCCTGTGAGATCAGGCCACTCTCTCAGCCAAGTTTCTGGATGAGTGCTTTGAAAAATAACACTCCTTTTCCTAAAACAATGGATATAATCCTGAGGAAAATTGTGCAATCCATCAGTCCTGCAGAGATTTATGGTTTGAGAAGAAGGTTAGAGAGAGGGAACAAACAGAAGAGGAGGACTCTAAATTGGCAATAAATGCTATTAAATCCCTGTAGTTCTTGCAGTTTGAAATCTGCTAAGTGTATTATATGTCATTTAGCCACATATGCATTGTCAGAGTGTGCTCAGGGAGCAATAGCTATACCATGAAAGTTATAGTAGTTATTCTGCTCTGAAATACTAAAAAAAAGGCAGCTTTCCTGTTCCCTATATAAGGCTGAACCAGGTGGGTAACTCCAGCCATTGCCAAATCATCACCAGCCCCAAAGGATTTGTTATGACAGGTTTTAAAGACCTCCTAAATGAAACATTGTATTTGGAAGCAAAAAGGAGGGGAAAGAAAGGGAGAGCAATACACTTGTAGATGGTTTTCTTCAAACATTTTAGAACAGATGAATATGGTGTTAATTAAGCTTACATTTTCACCTACAGTTTATATGAACTAGGAAAATCCTAGCCTTTTCATGCGTTCAGGCTTAAAGAGATAATATTGTAATCCATAGAGGTCAGGCTTGTTTTTCCTCAATTCAACTAAAGGAATAGAAAATTATTTTCATAGCACAGTTCTTGAATTTGAAGGAAAAAAAAAAAAAAAAAGCAGGTTACACTTATAGTCAAATTTAATGAAGTGCCAATCAGCAAAGCATTCAAGCTTTCTCCTACTGAGTATATGCATCAATCTTACCCTGAATCAAGGTCAACAAATTGTGGTGTTCAGAAATGCTAAGTATCACTGCATATGCTTTTTAATAATAATAATAGACCTTTCCAATGACAAAGTATATTATGCGGGCAGTTCTTAACATTACAATTTAATGTTAATATTAACGAAACAGAATATTTTAAATTCCTTAGTTTTGGTTTGTTTGTTTGTTGTTGTTGTTGTTGTTGCTTTGTTTTAAACCTGGACACCTGTCTGTTACATTCAAAGTTATTATTTATTCTTATCTTCAGAATTTTGTAGAAGTACAAGAAAATCCAGCTGAAAAATGCCCTAAAATATTTGGAAGTCTTGCTGAAGACAATGAGTTGGGGCTTGTTCATGAACTATCTTTTTGAGCACTCACCTTTACAAAGAGCAAGCAACATCCAAGGGAATTGCTGCATTTTGAAGCTTTTCTGTGGTTGGTCCCCTTGGCAGAAATGGAAGTTGTTTGAAATGTGCTAATTTTTTTTTGTTGTTGTTTTTTCTCGTTATGAATATCAGAGTGTAAAATAGGAGGTTAGTTTTGTAGAGATATATATTTCAGCCTGTGTATTCTGAATGCTTGGCAGAGAATACATGAATATCAAAGGCTACAGTGATTAGGCAACTCGAAAAGGAAGGAACATATTTTTGCTAAAAGGAAATGTAATAAAATATGTAATCCTCACTGCCTTTGTAATCACCTCCCATGATACATCCTGTTGATTGGGAATTATTAGGCTAAGAAATAAAAAGCGTGTTCTACTTTTCCTGTGACCTGTCTTCTCTGAAGGGCTACTTGTCTACCAGTTCTGTCATTTGTGTTATGTATTTGTTTTGCTAGCATTTAGTGCAATTATAATACCTCTAGTGAGTCCTCTAAACATTACTTGATAAAATTGTCCCTAAGGCTAGGGACTAAGCCTAAGATTTAAAGAGGATGTGAGGCACTGAGATTTTACCTAAAGTCCCTTTCAGGGCTGTGCATCCTTTGATTGTCTTCTACTATACAGTTTGACTTTAAGGTACTATTAGATCTTGATCCAGCTCTGCCATGCCTTAAACATAGGCTCAGTGTCTCTTTCGACAGTAAATCGTACACACTAAATGAACATACATAAAACTGAGCCAACTACTTCCTCATCTCATCATAGTGGCAGAGGATATAAGTTGGATTTTTCGTGATATTTTGCATGAAGAAAATTGAGTTTAGAAACCTGTTATGGGAGATGTTGCAGATTTTTGTCATTCATTGATATTAAGAATATAACACAGGATTCAGATTTCTTTGATTATATTCTGCAATTCTCTCTTTAGATGCTAGTTTTAGTCCTACTATTCTCTATTTCATTAACATTTCTAGAAATTTTCTCAAATGAAATTTAGAAATTGTTGTCTTGATATTTTATCTTATTGCAATGTATGGACATGCATGTTCAGTAAGTTCAGCAGACGGACCTTTTTATTTTTTTTTCTTTTCTGAAGCAAGCGAAACCTTGTTGTAAATAACACAAAGAGAAAAACAATAGATCTATAAATATATACTGTGCCCTAGTGTATATACATTGCTTTAGGGTCTTTCTTTCTGCAGAGAAATGTGGTGTAGGTCAGAAGCTGTTCACTGAGTGTGGTTTCTGTTTTGGGCTACACTCATGCTCAGGACAAAAAAAAAAAAGGGAAATCTCAGTGCCGAGATTGAATTCAGTCCTACATCTCTACCATCACACATAGCTCATGCTTGGACTTAAACACTACCCATAGTCACTTATTCTCTTTAATTCCTAGCATTCTCCAAGTAACAGTTTAAGTCCATGGTTATGCTGAAAATCTCTGCTTGGGCATGGACAGGAATAGCATGGGCTAGTGGAAGGAAAAAACATTGCATCCATTTGGATGTAAACTGTGGTGTTGCTTGCACTTCATTGTATTTACTGTTGTTGTTATAGCTCCAGACTTTACTTCAGCCCTCTTTGTATTTTGTCCTACTGAGGAGCAGCCAGATATGATGAGAGATTAACAGATATGATTGCTTTGAATGTAAGATTTGATTAGGAAAGAGATACAAGAAGCAAGTTCAGCAGGTTCATAAGTAGCAATATTTAAAATCCAATAATTGCTGCTAATTACCCTAATGAACTTCATAGGGAATCCCTCCTCAGGAATGGAAATGCCTTCACTTTTGAACAGGATGCCAGAGGGCCATAGCTACAGAGGACAGGTCTTTTTTCATAACTGCACTACACTTCTCGTAAGCAACTAGGCAAGCACCACCAGGATAGAGTTTGACTGCTTTTTTCTTTAGACAAATTTATTTGCCCACATTTTTCAATGAGACTGTGAATACGTAATTTCTTCTGTGGAAAATAGGTAAAGAACGATTATTTCTTGTGTACTTGATCTTTTTAACATATGCTGTAGTCACCAACACACAAGTCACTAACATACAAGATCTAACAAGATGCTTTGGGATCTCCTCTTTTTTATTATTATTAGCAAGGTGTATATACTTCTTTTGTCAATAACCAGAAAATATGTGACATTTTGCTTTGCTAAATGTCCTAACAGAAATAATATGAATTAAACAAACACATTCAAGGAATATTTATGTTGCACACAGGTTTTATTGAAGCATTTCTTAACAGAATTGCCTTTTATTTCCATTTCTGATCATGATAAGCAGCATGGTGTTCCTTTTCAAATATCAAAACCCTAAAAGGTGTTAAAATATTTTCAATTGAGATCAACCAGTGTTTTTTTTTTTTTCTCCCATTGTCAGAAATTGTTGGAATATTGGGGACAGAAATTGGTTGGACAGAAACATTAGAGGAAAATAGGTACCATTCACTTGATAGGTAGAACAGAAAACTTTCATATAAAACTTAATATTTGGAAAATTTCTAAGTCTTATCACACAAAGAAGAGTGCTGGTTAAGTTCAATGCCATGAACAGCTATGGACATATACGGCCTTTTCACTTTTGACAAATATTTCATGAAAAACATCTGATTTCTATGAACATATTTAAATCACTGAATGCTTGCTGAATAGTTTGATAATTCCCACCTGCAGGTTGTTCAGGAACTCCCTAGTTGTATTTGCTCCCTTGGGTTGTGTGATTAATTTTATAGTGAATTACTCACAATAAAAACAATCAAGCCCCATGCCAGGATGTTGGTGCTGTAGGTATGGCCAAGTACATGTACACTTTGCCCATAGCAACTTGCATTCTAACACAGAGCATGTCCCAAGAAGCCCTGGGAACAATTATAGACTGTGGAGAGCACACAGAATGTGCCATTGAGCTTAACAGCTTTAGGACTATGCTTTCGTGCTGTCCAGACTCTGTCCCTTTGCCAGTAGTTGATTTCAGTGACGCAAGTCCTGGATAAGTATATGTAACCTGGAAGTACTAAATCATCTGAGATTGCTTTACAGGCAAAAAAACTCCAATGTGTGTTAACACATAGGTACAAAAGTATATGAATATCTCAGTCTCTTCCTCACTCTCCCATTTGCCATTGTAATCACAACCTGGGTCTCATTTTGCCTCCCTGACCATGGCAGTTTTGGCAAGAGGCTGTGCAGCAGTCCTAGGTCTTCAGTTGCAAGCAGAAAAGGGCGAGGCTGAAAATATTTTGCTATCAGCAGTTGCTGGGGTTTGGACATAACTCAATAACAGAGAATTGTTTGTAATTGAGAATTAAGAGCTGTCTAAAGTTGCTGAGGATTCACAAACTGTCCTGTGAATAGCTGTTGTCACAATGACTGCAAATAAAAATCATCCCACAAATAGTAGCCAGGCCCTTGTTCATGAAATATTTCAATCTATGTATTCAGCTGCCCTAAAATTACTTGTGCAATAAGTAAGCTATTAACTTTTGTATGGAGAAATTAATCAGCTGGATGTGTTCCTTTAGTGATGTCGCAATCCTGTTGTTCAGTAATTAAGATTCTGCACGACAGTTATTAAGGGAAATCAGTTTGCTGAGGACAGGAGGCAAGAATAAAATTGTTCCTTTTGGCTTGTGACTGTGATGTTACACGTGAACCTTGTCCTTTTGGAAGGCTTACTCTGTTTCTGACAATACCCATGCTGCTTGATCAAAGCTGGGCTTCAAATCCAGTGAAGAACATCTGCTGTGTTGGGTCATAATTTGCTATGCTGGGCACGGTCATGCTCTGATAGCAAAGAAATAGAAGCAATAAAGATTTGAAAAATATTTGTAAAATTGTCCAGATGAGGTAAGTATGTTTACTTAAGTAATTCCTGCAGTGGAAGGCAGTAGTCATCCCTGCACCGTCTTGTTTACTCTGACTCTTAGATACTTGTAATTGCAAACAATTAGCAAGGATTCCCATTGACTGACATAAGTCATTTCAATATCAGACCTTAAAATAGTGCACATCTGCAGTTCAGCACAGTGTTAAACAAAATGTTACTGCTTGAGACTCTTTGATAAATGAGAGATAAAACAAAGCCACTTCTGCTCGTTAACAGTGTTAAATTAAATGAGTTAACAATAGTTACCTTAATAATTAAATTATCATTATCATTGCTAAATTGTTAAATTATTATTATTATGTTCAATAAACCAGAAAGTCCCAGCCTACAGCTTCTGAAGCTATGATATTTTGCTTTCTGCAGATGCATTTTCTTCCCCAAATTTATGAGAAAAACAAAGTAGTGCTTAACTTTTTTGTTTTCATTGCCTGAGAATCAGCAAATTTGGAGTTAACCACCACAGGCACAGAATATGTTTTAGGGCCAGTTATCATAGTTATGGAGAATGTTTTAATGTAGCAGGTATCCTGAGCACTAGTGACAGCCAAATGCTACATCAGGCAACAAAACGTTTTTGCCTTATGCCTTATTTCTGTGAGGTGCCTTAATTACCTACCACATTCCCCAATTCCACCCCAAAATGCATTATTAACATGCCATTTAACCAGCTGCTATGTATTGCAATATATTAGCATATATATGTACAATTCAGAAGTTAATTTGGGTTTTTGAAGCATGAAATATTATATAAAATATTAATTTTATTTTAATGGATGGCCCTTGGTCTGACAGATCTGTTGAGACACTGTGCTTCATTCGATGGGATACAAGGAAGGTTAACTGAGACAAGGAGATGAGAGAGCAATGAGGAGAACTGATGAGCAAGTAATGGTAGAACAGTGTTTAGCCAAAATGTGCAAGGGAGAGAGGAATGAATAACAAGGGCAGAGGAAGATAAAAGGTTCTGCCTGTCAGCAAGAAAACCAAGTTCATACTCTAGCAATAACAGTGACTGGGTTCTAGAAACACTAATTGGCACCTGTCCAGTGATTCTGTAAAACATTTCTGAAAACAATGCTGAATCAGTGAATGCAGTTTCAGTTGTTCAAGTTTGGATGAAACCAAATTTTAAGAATACAAATTTGCGTGTTATCTGCATGTGAAATCCTTTATGGCTGCAGGTGGCTATGCTTGAAAAATCTTTGCGTCAACTTTAAGCCATCTTAAAGGGGAATATGAAAGTCCCTGTTGACTTCCATAAGATTATGTAAGTTTGCAAAGCATTCTCATCCTCTCTGACATTCCTCCATTCCTTTTCTGGAGTTGATGGAGGTCCCTAATAAGTAATCCTAACAAATTACTGGGGAGAGCTGCTGAGACAGAAATGGGATAGTAAATCACCACTGGTTATTTTGTTAAAAGAAGAATTTTGCTCAAAGAAACAAAATCTACAATGTAAGAAATTGATTCAGATGCATCAGCTTCTTACTGATGAGCTGCATCATAATGTGGGACTAAACTGTTCTCATACAAATACCCTATTTTGACTCTTGGACCTATTTATAAATAAGCCATAGGTAGAAGAAAGTAGAGCTCAGGGAGTTAGTACAATGTAAAACTCTGAGTATCTGCATTTGTATTCTGCTGTTGCAAGAACTAATATTGTCACAAAAGGTTTTAAAATCTAAAAGTGATTTTTCTCTAGCAAGGCAAATGGTTTATAAGAACACCTGATTTTTATCGATTCATGAATAAATCAGTCTCTGCTTTGCTTTGGCCCTGGCTTGAAGATATAGATTACTATGGAAGTGAGCAAGAAAATAATCTATTAAAAATAATGTTTTGAATAACACTTTTAAAAGAGTAAACAGTGGTTTCCCATTCAACTTCTACAATTTTTATTAAGCAACCTCTGTAATAATTTGATGCACATCATACACATCATACACCAGTTATTCTACTGTCTTGTGTTAACAGAAGCACTTATCTCACATCTGGACAACCCTTCAGTCTGATACATGCTGTTGGTTGTGATCCCCCCAGGCACATGGTGAATGAACGTATCAATGCCTGGCTACTCTGTAAGGAACTGGCAATGCAGATCTTGTGTTTTGGCAGTGACGGCTTTGTTTTCTTTGTCAAATCTACTGAGGAAGAGTGCAGATTGTGTCCTGTACATGAAAGTATTTTTGTAACTCATGTTGCAAGGTATCATTCACCAGGCTAAGCATCCATAGCTGTGTTTGACTTTACTGAAAAAAAAAAAAAAAAGATGTCATGAACAGTTCACACGCCTTTCAGTATATACTGGTTCTTTTATAAAACAATAATCTGGGTTAAAGTCAGTAGCTACATATCAAAGACAGAGCAAACTAGACTTTAAAAGTTCAGGAAAATACTTTTACATGTGCTCTGTATGGAGTAAATGAAGGATATAAGTGGCTAGTTGCATAGTGGGTGAAAGACTCTGAGGAACAGGCAGGTAGAGGTTGCCTGCAGTGGGAGAGAAAATTAATACTTTGTCAGAGCTGGGCATATATTTCTTTCCCTTTCTCATGACCTTTTTTAGCTGTTACTTTGTTATTCATCACAGTTCCCAGTTATGATTCAGCCATCTTGCTGAAACACATCAAAGAATATTGCATCACAGACATGAGCCATATATCTTATTCATGTGATGTGTTTTAACCTATTCCACAACCTCTTCCATCAAAAAAGGGTTTTGTTCCTTTTGTCACAGAAATTGTTAATTTCTTTATTTCTCAGGCATGTAAAAAGCTGTAAAACATATATCTATCTCTCTCCAACCCATGGTTTGTCTGGTTTGGTTTTATCAGTTTTCTGCTTGAGAAGGAGGACACATTTTCTGTAGGGATTCCTTCTTGGCTCATTAGGGCCTGAAAATTGGCCAGCCTTGCATTTGTGATCTTCTTCTCAAACTGTGTGGTGGAAAAAGACACTCGTACCCAGTGCAGATGACTTGCTTCTTTTGGTTACTATGTGTTGTTCATGACATATCTGTTAGTCAAAGGAGGCAAGCATGATTAGATGTTGCAATCGTCTACAAAGACGCTCACTGAATCATAGAATATTCTGAGTTGGAAGAGACCCACATGCATTGAGTCCAACTTCTGGCTCCACACAGGACCACCCAAAAACCAAACCATATGTCTGAGTGCGTTGTCCAGACAACTGTCTTGAACTCCATCAGTCTTTCCAGTGCTCAACCATCCCCTTTGTGAAGAACCTTTCCCCAACACCCAGCCTGACCCTCCCCTGGAACCAGCTCCATGCGGTTCCCTAGGTCCTGTTGCTGTCCCCAGAGAGCAGAGCTCTGTGCCTGCCCCTCCGCTCCCCTCGTGAGGGAGCTGCAGGCTGCCATGAGGCCTCCCCTCAGCCTGCTCTGCTCTGGGCTGAACAAACCAAGGGACTTCAGCTGCTCCTCATAAGTCTTCCCTTCTAGATTCCTCACCATCTTTGCAGCCCTCCTTTTGACACTCTCTATTAGTTTTATGTCCTTCTTATACTGTAGCACCCAAAACTGCACACAGTGTTTGAGGTGAGGCCGCACAGCACAGAGCAGGGAGAGACAATCCCTTCCCTCGCCCGGCTGGCAGTGCTGGGCCTGAGGCACCCCAGGGTACAGTTGACCCTCCTGGCTGCCAAGGTACACTGCTGGCTCATGCTCAACTTGCCATCAGCCAGAACCCCCAGAGCCCTTTCTGTGGGGCTGCTCTCCAGCCTCTCTTCTCCCTGTCTGTACATATAGACAGAGTTTCCCCTGGCTATACAAGTATGGAATAATTAAACTCATAGGACTGCCATGAGGACATGGTACTATTGGATCAAGTTTAGAAACTCTGAGTGTTTTAGATGTAAATGTATGTGATTGCCACTTGATTAAAACAATCAAGACAGGAAATAATGAAAGCACAGCCACAGCACTGTCAGGGCTGGACTTTATATCATCCTCAGTCTCTAGTTTCCAGTGGCTTTTTTTTTTTCCTATTATCAGAGGCAAGCAAAAATTCCAAGAAACAAATAAGGAAATAATTATTTTTTTCATGCTTTTCTAGTGAACTTCTGTTATGAAAAAAAAAGTGTCATTTTTGCCATTTGTAAACTCTGCATTGATCTGTTTTATATCTAATCACAAATACTGAATATCAGCTATGTCAAAAACAGTTCTTTCTCAGGTTAAGAAAGAAATCTCCTGCAGATAATAGTCTGGATGAAAAATAGAGGAATTATAGGTCTCTGTAGGGGAAAATTCCACTATATTACAATGAGAAAATGAAAATGAATTGCCAATATCTAGCTTGAAACAGAAAAATCTGACAGTCAAAGAACAAAGAACACAGAAACACTTGACTGAGGCAAAGCAAGTGATGAAGGACTCAGAAAAAAAAATATCTTTACTTTGTCATATCTTTGTGAAACTCAGCAATATATTGAATTAGAGGACACTAAAATGAAGATCGATAAGAGGAGTATTATAAATCATATGTGGGTGTGGCTGTGCTTGGGTGTTTGTGTGCATGCAAAAGGAGAGAAAAAGACATAAAAACTGCATTATTTTCTACCACACAAAGAAATAAATCAACAGACTGTGGGTGGAATAACTGACCAGAAGATGTTTTGAATATGTACTATCTTCTGATGTGTTTATCCCTTTTCTCTGACATTATTATCTGGTTTCTAGCCAGTGCATCAAATTACATGGTATTATAGCAGCCCCATAGTCCACAAAATACAGAAATGCAAGATATCTTCAGAGTCCCTCCTTAATAAACCCTAATGCTCATCATTAGTTTATAATGTAAATCAAGTCACATCAACACATCAGAGTGAAAGAAGGGAGGAGCAACTGACTTACTGTAATACACATTGCTAGTCTATCACATGACAGTTATAAACTATGTAACTGTTAATTTGACAAATAACAAATATGAAAGAAATTTATTGACAGCCAAATATTTTACCTTTGTTTAATTTTGCAAAGTGAAGATAAAAAGAAACTCTTGGATGTTCAGGAAACACTAGTTGTTGTTAAGCTATTAATTCATTAAGAGTTTGGGCTCAGATTTTCAAAGAACTTATGCATCATTTTGGTTTTGTTTTATGTTGCAATATCTATTCCTTAAAAACTGGTTGGTTGCTTTCTACCTTTAAAGTGTTTTCTGCTTGTGCCAATTATTTCAATATTGACACAAAGACACTTTGCTCTAGAAAAGATGTTTCAGTCACTGTTACGTAGCAGCAGTCTTAAAGATTTTTATTCTTTTTTAAAAAACAAAAGCATAGAATATTTTAAGCATTTTTACTGACTTCAGTAAAAAGTCTCTAATATATTATGTGCTTAATATGCTTGAGAGACATGATGCCAAATGACAGAAATTATTAAAAAAAAAAAAATCAAAATTAAGAGCTCTATAATGAATCCTTTCTTCCCCGATACTTTTGGATGTTCATTTCACAGGAAAATCTGAAGATAATTTGTTTCATTCTGCATTGGAACAAGACCATATTTTGCAATGTTGGACAGTTTGGGAAAAGAGTTTTAACTCATCCTACTCCAGGGAGATAATTGAGAGCAGACTGTGAACTATGAGACAGCATGCACACTTCCCTCAGTTTGGCATTGCCAGCCACAGAAGGGCAGTTTTGAGAGTATCAAGAATGCACAAATGATGACAGTGGGTATCTTAGGTCTTTTGAAGCTCTTCCTTTTCCTAGGACTAGAACACAATTTGCAAGAAGTCCCTACTTTTCTAACTAGATTATTTTCCTGTTTTCATTTTACTGTGTTTGTTGTTGTAGTTGTTGTTGTTGTTTGTTTGTTTGCTTGTCTCACATTGGGTATTCATTACCTGTGACTATGCCTGAGGATTGAAATGCTGGATGGAATAAGTAAACTTGCAGACCAGTTCATGATTCAGCTAAAAATCCTCTGTTGAAAACTAAGGCCAAATAACCTTGCTAACCTACTCAGTAATTTCAAATATGTTTCATAAAAATTTCTATTCAAAGAACAGTTACAGCCACACATGGCTTGTGGTCAGAAATAGTTTTCCTCTGACTCTGGACAGCTGGAGAGGTTCATTTCTTTTTTCCCTGTGTCGTCTGGGTGTAACAAGAAAAAGTATGTAATCCACTGCTATCTATGCTCTACTCAATGAATACGAGAGAGCAGCTAGCACTCCTCATTTTGATAGCAATGATGGAGAATAAGCAGTGGTAATCTGGACCACATCTGCATGTCCATCTTTTTATACTGGATAATAGATTGGGCTAGTGCCTGTTTGGTTGCTAGTATAGCTCATTGCACTCACATTGACAGTTTTCTGATAACTGTAGCTGAGCACTTATGACCTTGTATTATTCAAAGGCAGTTGAGCTTGCAATGGCAATAAAATCCACTGCTCTGGCAGTTTGCAGGATTGGGCAATTCTAGAAAAATTTACAAAATTTCTGTCCATCATCAACCACTTAAGGACAGTTGGATAATGCCATTCTCAGTTCTCTCAAATATAAGTGCAGGAATGCATTAAACATCAGGGATCCACATTTTCTCCTTTGTTATCTCCAATTATCAGCTAAAGATTCTGTAATGGAGAAGAAGAGAGATGTTTGGCTTCAAGAACAGGCACAGGATTGCTCAAATCACAGCCTAGAGGTCTTGAGAGTATTAGCTTACTTCTTCCTATAGCCTTTCGCCAGTATCAAGTAGATATGCTACATAACTAACTACACCTATCTGTCTTACATGGTGCAAGGATATCCTTCTGATTCAGGTAGACAATAGTTACTCTTTAATTTTCCAATATATATATTTCCAATATGTTTATTCCATGGTCTGCAAACAGGTTGGAAATACTTTAACTACAATAATCAGACACCTTTTATACACACTTAAAATTTTTGTAAGCAATACAACCATAAATCATGCAATGTTGCTTCTGCTCCTCAACTCAGTATGTATTATAGAAGATTACTGATAGGTGAGTAGCTAGTTTGTATATTTTTTCATTAGAACCCAGAGACATAAACGGTGAATAATGAATAACAATATTTTGGAAACCATAACAAATTGAACTAGAAGTTTTTATTGCAATAATACATTTTTATATAGAAATGGGTTACAACTTGAACCACTCTAATTAGAAAGTTTATTTATTTATTTATTTGGAGTAGAATAAATATACAACATCTAAGAAAGTAATGTTTTTAACTAAAAAATACACTTTCATGACCTAGTTACTGTAAGTCCATAGTAACTCATACCAGTGTACTAATTCAAAATCTGAAGTCTTTTTCTGAAAAACTGTTCTCTTCAAATATAATTTATTTGTAAATGCAAAACTAACACTGTCTAAAAGAAATCACTATGACCACATATCAATCAATGTTATATGTGCAATAAAAATACAGTAAAGAAACATTATTTACAACCATTGAATCATAAAATCATAAAAAATAGTTGGGGTTGGAAGAGACCTTTAAAAATCATCCAGTCCAAACCCTCTGCTGTGGGCAGGGTCATCTCTCCCTACCAACCTCAGGTTGGATAGGGCTTTGGGCATCCTGATCTAGTAGAGATCTAGCAAAGAGAAGAGGAAACTCTTACAAGCAGTTCCTGGAAAGATTTCTGACTTGTCTGCAGCACAAAATAGATCTGTAGAAGGGCTGGATATGATATTGACAATGGAGTCCAGACAGTGTAGTACTGTGTAGACTTAAAAACTCACATTCCTGACAGTGTAGCTGAGTTTATGATTCTATATTGTAATGTCTGTGAGCTGACTAGCCCTGCCATTCACGATATGTCTGTGGACATTTCCATGTGGTGATCTTGGGTGTGTCTGCACTACTTCCAGTCCTGGAGTTATCTCAGGAGGAATTAGTTCAATCCTGGCTGTAGCTTGTTTTTAAAATGACTGGTGCTACCATTTTTTTTTTTCTTTCTGAGGTTCTCACGGACATCTTCTTGTGTATCTTGTGATTCCCCTTTTCTACTTTTGGCAATTCATCTTGGGGATGGACTCGTAATATTTCTGACCTTAATGAATAAAGTTTAGATCTTATTGATTGTGTGTATTATAAATGATCCGTTTCATTATAACGTGAATGAATAGCTAAGTAATTTGGTGAACAGACCAGGGCAGAATATATGAACCTGTCTTCATAAATTCATCAAATATTTTCAAACATGAAGTGCAGAAACACAAAATTTCCTTCTGCATTTTTTTTCCTCTTCACAGAGGTGAATGTTCACGTGAATCTTTTATATATTATTTTCTCCAGGACACAGTAAAGATATTTGGGGCTGTGAATATGTTTTTATATATCCAGATTGTCCATGAGATTTTCTTTGCTTATTTATATTCTGCAAAGGAGTTGGTTCTAATTACTGATGGATTAGTGTGCATTCCAGCTTGAGGTGAAATAGCTGGGTGGAGAGAACAGCTGTTGATACTTCCATAAAAATTTAGAAAGCTAGTGGCTTGTAGCTGCAAAACAAATGAGCCAGATTGTACACCTTAACCATGTTGAGTCTGAATTTACATGGAGCAAGTTTTGTTCCATTACACAAAGAACATTACTGCATGAATGTTCTCACTGATCAATCAAAGTAATTACAGAGCACAGTACTGTCGATAGGAACCTGACAGAACTTTTTTTTCTCTCAAATTTCCACTCACCTGTATTGAACAAATTTTTCTCCCTAAAGGAAAGATACTCTGAACTACTGGAAGTGTGCTCTAGTTTAGTTCATAGTAGGCTTTTTTTTTTTTTTTTTTTTTTTTTTTGGTAAGAGATGTATTATATGACAGAGATTACCATTGTTTGTTAATAGGTAGCTATGTTAATTAATAACACTATCCTCAGTAACATAGTCATGCAAGACCAGTTATTTAAGGAATATTACATTAAACTTATGAGTTACTTTGTGCATCACTTGTGAAGTATTGGAACAGACAGCTCAGGGAAGCAGTTGGGTAACCATCCCCCAAAATCTTCAAAAAATATGTAGATGTAGTGCTTAGTGACATGGTTTAGTGGTGGACTTGGCAGTGCTAGGTTAAAGGTTGGACTAGATGATCTCAGAAGTCTTTTCCAACCTAAATGAGTCTATGATTCTATTAATTGTAACATATCTGTGACTATTTATTTACTGCCATAAACTCCTTCATATCATACAAATATATTGACTAATAACACTAGAGCTAATCTATGATTTATTGGAAAACATCTGCATTGCCTTTTAATTATTATTTATTATTATTTAGCAACTGTATGTTTTCTGTAGGAAATCAGTGGGAACATCTGCTGCTCGTGGAGCCAGAGATGGCCTCTCCAGACAAAAAGGGGCTCCAACCTCCAGAGTTCCCATGGGATTTGTGGAGGAAGCTAGGATGGGCTGGCACCTTGGACAGGGGCAGGAACAGGGCACAGCTCTGTGCCTGCTCAGTGGTGACCAGGTTGTACCACAGTGCTCCTGGGAACACACCTGAATCCAAGAGCCTCTACACTGCCCAGAGAAGACAATCAGAGATAGCCTGCCATGGTGTGAGACCATAAATCCCAGCTCCCCACACGCACACTACCTCCTTCCCCCTACCCATTTTCAATACTAGATACAGAAGCAAGTTGTTAATGTCAGAAGACCAAGGTTAACCGAGCACAAATGTCTTTTGCATATGTTGTGTTCACTTTTTTGCTCTGTTAAAGATGACCATACTGAAGCCAAACAAGGTGTTTTCTGGAACCCTGGAGTGCTAACCCCTGAACAGCGTTCTGCTTCCATTATGGAGCTTGTTTCTTAATTCATACCTGAAGGTCTCTTCTCTTACCTTACTTGTCACAGTGGTAGACCCATCTGTTTCATGGCCGAGCTTTTCCTGCATATCTGTATATTTTGTTTCCACTTTTGTCTCCTGATTCCAAATAAATTAAGAAATAACTCTGGCAATACATTGCCTTTTCTTTTTTAATTAAATTTTTACTTGTCTGTTATTCTGCATATTTCTAAATATTTCTACTGTACACAGATTCACCAGTTTTGGTTGAAGAATGATACATATATATACAATAGTGTACATGGCTTCCTTTGATTCGTTCTCCAGCCTCTTCGATATTTTCTTGTTCCTTGACAGCAATTAAAATCCATCTATGCCAAATACTTCTGTCTGTACATTTGTTTGTTTGTTTGTTTTAATAAAAAGAAAATCCTGGTATGTTTTTCATTTGGTTCTGGTGCTGCATCTGCTTTATGTATGACTTCTAACTAGCTTTCCAGATAGGTAAATACAGGTAGTGTCAGGTGAGATCTGGTGCAAACTTTTGTCTCCCTTGAGCCAATAGTAATCTATTGCTTTTCTAAAAGTAATAATTGCCTCAAAAATTACATAGAAGTCTTCCATCAGTGCTCAACAAAAATTAAGAAAGAAGTATCAAGCAATGAATACCTATACATAGGACTTGCAAAAGTGATGTAGGACCCTAGAATTTTGAGACTAAGCTACTGTGAAAGTGGCATTTTTCTTGATCTATCTAAATATTGTCTGTGCTATGTGGAAATTTAAGTTATGTTTCAAAAACCTAAATGGTTGAGATTTTCTTCCTTTGGCAAATTTGATTGATAAAGAGCTTTAGGAAATAAGTTAAAAAAGAACATTTCTGCAAAATGTGAGATGCTCCTGTGGTTTGGTTTTAAACCTAATAATGCATATTCCTCATTTGTTTCCCTGTGAAGCTTTTGTTCTCTTAGTGATCAGAGGCAAGCATCCATGATTAAAATTATCCAACAGTATACTTCTTGAGAAAAGGGTTAGAAAAGGTGTAAAAACATACTCAAGTGAATGGAAACTAAATTTTAGGAAGTGGAACTTTGTTTTAGAACTTCACAGTGAAAATTTGATACTAGCTCGAGAGGAAGAGTTAAAACAAAACTTATGTGGACTCTCACCTGTGGTGTTTGATATTTTAGTTCCATGGCAGTTCATAAAGAATATTTGATACTTAGAACTTTAGAAACTGATTGCTTGTGGATGCAAAGTCTGGTTTTTATTCCCTTCCCTTGTGTCTTAAACCTGTGGGTTTTGTAGTTGCAATTATATTATACTATGTGAAAACAGGTGAAAGTGGCTTTGGTTCAGTATTTAGTTGGTAATTAGGTGGGAATAGTTACCAGAAGGTAACATTTTAACATCAACTGATGAGAAGGCTGCAACCATTTGTTCAGATTACTTCTGTTATTCATGTCTCTCTCACCTTGATTCTAAATTGCTGTGGGACCCAAAAGATATATGGACTGAGGAGCTTAACTCTATTCAGAAGCTAAAGTCAAGCAAAAACTGGTAGCTTGCAAATTATCATTAAAGCAGCTTTGAAAGTTATTTAGCCACAATAGTTGTCATAGCTGGAGATTAATTTTTCATCCTAGTGCACCACATATTGACAGCACTGTTGTGATGTTCACTGCAGATTAACTTTATTTCTTTAGCAATTGGTGTGTTGGAGATGAATGCAAAACAAAGTGTGTTAACATGACCTGTTATCAAAAGCAAAGTTAAAACAAACAAACAAACAAACAAACAAACAAAAACAACAACAAAACACAGATCGACAGAGAAGCGAGCACTTCCAGTCGCAGAAGGATATCATCTAGGCATGCTATGGTGAGGACATTATCTGTGACATGATATGGGAATGAGCAGGAGAAATTCTCTGCAAGGGAACAATAGCATGGAACCATGTCTCCCGCAGGATTGTATGATGACCTTTTCTCCAGGAGGATCTCAGGGAATCTTGCGCATAGGCAGAAATGTT
Source organism: Cygnus olor (assembly GCF_009769625.2). Classification (NCBI taxonomy): domain Eukaryota; kingdom Metazoa; phylum Chordata; class Aves; order Anseriformes; family Anatidae; genus Cygnus; species Cygnus olor. Next base: position 130,134,112 of record NC_049170.1, read on the forward strand.
TGCCGATATTGAGAGATGGTAGGTCTTGGAGGAAGGTTATAAAAAATGTCCAAAACAAATAACAAAGCAATTAACCCCTTTGCAAAATTTTGCATCTTATTCCAGTGGACAAAACACTTTTGTCCCCACTAAAAAGAGCATCGCTAATAATTCTGTGTGGCTATAGATACAGACCTTTGTAACAGAAATGGTGACTAGAACACATTTCACAGGAAAACAAATAAACAAACAACAACAAAAGAAAACCCAAACCTACAGAAGGAGACCTATCTTAGGGGAAAAGGGTATTATACACAAATTGCAGTCAATGCATCTAAACATGAACAGGAGTTCATTAGAAGGATGTTTACTTTGCATTCCATTTTCAAGGATAAGAAATCCTACTTCCACTGTCATTTCTTATAAATAGTTGCTGTTCTTTAGATTTTTGTTGCACTGGAGACTGAAGTGAATGAAAACCCAAACTGGTTCCTTTTAGCTTCCCAAATCTCCTTTTTAAAGATAATGATATTTAATATCATTTGACATGGGTTCTGTGGAAATGTTTTATTTAATACTGAAAGGTTGTAAAGATCATTAAAACCAACAACATACCCTCATACCCTTTTATTTTTTATTGTTTGGAAGCATTATTATATCCTGAGTGATAATACAACTGCATCTCAATTGTTGTTTACAATATAAATGACATTGGAATTCAGGTAATTAATACAAACACTTTACAGAGCCGGAAATGCAAACAGCAAGATGAAATTTTGATCAAGCATAATAAAATCCATCAGTGTTGCCAGATGTTGTTTTGCTGCTTTTCTGAGCCAAGGTGATTCTCACTTTCCAATAGGTTGTGAAAATATTCCAATAAGATTTTTTTAAAAAGTGAAGCCTTCAGGACTGTAGCACTGAAAGGGGCCATCTGAATCTTCGTGTTCACTTCCCCACAGTCACAAGAACCTGTGTAGTAGATGTTGAGACAAGAAAACACAAGGGAAACCACTGAATACTCCCCTGGATCTTCTAGGAAATGTCTGATCTTCAACACACAAGGCTTCAAAATGGTGCACTGTGAATCTAACTCTGAACTACAGATACACGCAAAATTCCACTTAGTCCTCTAGGTACTAAGACCAATGTATTTCTTCTCTTATGTCAGATGAAAACTCTAGGGAAAAGTAGTTCTTTTTCTCTAAGATTGTAATGATAAGCATTGTAGAAAGTAGTGGGAATTCTGTATTATGGTGCTGTGGGAAGCTATGTCCTTCAGTTTTTATGTTCTCAGCAGTATCATGTGACAAAAATATTGAGCCAAAAATATGGAAGGTCAAGAATTTTGTAGCCTGGTGGCTATCCAGTTGTATATATGACTCATGATCCATTCCTTGTGCCAGCGGAAATCTGTAGTAAATAAAGGGCTTTAACAAGAGCAACTGAGGGTGGTCCAGGACAGGACACCCTTCTACCCCAGAGCTTAGTGCCTTATTCTGACAAGTAGGAGATTTTGGTTTAGTTTGTTGCTACCTTAGCAAATGCAGGAGAAACCTGAAGTTGGATTTTTCCACTTGTGAATGAATATTTGAGTTGCTGAACTGTTTGTATAAAGGCAGGTATCTTTCTTTCTTTTGAGCTTTAAGCAAAAAGATGGATGTGATTATCTCAGTGAGGAGGTCACAGAATCACAGGATGTCTGAGGTTGGAAGGGACCTCTAAAGATCATCTAGTCCAACCCCCCTGCCAAACAGGATCACCTAGAGCACATTGTACAGGATGGCATCCAGGTGGATTTTGAATATCCCCAGAGAACGAGACTCCACAACCTCTCTGGGCAACCTGTGCCAGTGCTCTGTCACCCTCACAGTAAAGAAGTGCCCCCTCATATTCAGCTGAAACTTCCTGTGCTTCAGTTTGTGCCTGTTGCCTCTTGTCCTCTCGCTGGGCACAACTGAAAAGAGACTGAATCCACCCTCTTGACACCAGATATTCAGATATTTATATATATTGATGAGGTCTCCCCTCAGTCTTCTCTTTTCCAGGCTAAACTCAGTTCTCTCAGCCTGTCCTTGTTTGACAGGTGCTCCAGTCCTCTGATCATCTTAGTAACCCTCCTCTGGACTCTCTCCAGTAGTTCTATGTCCCTCTTGTACTGGGAAGCCCAGAACTGGACACAGTACTCCAGGTGTGACCTCCCCAAGGCTGAGTAGAGGGGGAGGATCATCTCCCTAGACTTGCTTGCAACACTCTTCCGCATGCACCCCAGGATACTGTTGGCCTTCTTGGCCACAACGGCACATTGCCGTCACATGGTCAGACTTCTGTCCACCAGGACTCCCAGGTCTCTCTCTGCGGAGCTGCTCTCCAGCAGGTCAGCCCCCAGAGTGTACTGGTGTTATTCCTCCTGATGTGCAGAACCATTGGTCCATGCCTTCAAAGCCTGAGCAGGGGAAGGTGTCTCCTTCCCACACAGAGTTTTGCATTCAAAACCTGGAGAAAAGCAAGTCTCTCCAACTCCCCTATCTGCTACAAGGAGCATCCGTGTACAGTATGCTGACCTTTGTGGGTCACACATTCAGTGAGAGTTTGGAGCTCCAGTCTAATGTTAACATTTTCTGAGTGGTAATGCCAGTTTAAAAAAAACATTCGTCTTTGCTTACTTCCAACATCTAATTCTTCTTCACTTCACTTGTTCATCTTACAGTCCTCTTTAGTTTTGCTTATGTCATGCTCTGCATGAAAGAGCAAATGGATAAAAGAATAGGAAACTCTTAGATGATTTTTTTTTTTAATGAGATGTTTTTCTCTAATGAAATTACTATGAGAAACAAGACCCACAGGTATCCTATTCGTCCTGTGGCACTGAAAAAAACAATGAATTATGTAAGAATGCAGAGCTAGCATTGTGAAGCTGAGCCTACATCTGAATTATGATTTCTGCATTAAGAACAAGAATCATCAAGACCAATGACTATCCTGAAGAGGGCATTTCTACCTCTGTACTAAATTTGGCAACAGTAGCAGTCCAGTTTAGAGCATTTTGTAGTGGATATGTAAGAGAGCCTTGAATATTTTCTGTTGTACAAAAGGCAAAAATATGCAATATGAAGAGCTCAATCCTGCACTCAGTTCCATGAAAACTGAAATCTCTTGTGCAACTCCTTAGCTTCAAATGATTTGGATCATGTAAGGAATCTCGTGTGACTTCTGGTCTGAGTATAAAGATTACCATCTAAGATCTTGTACTATATAACATTATGTTGTTACAAAGGAGAAAAGATTGATGTTGTTCAAGCCAAATAACATTTTCTTTTTAATCTATATCAAGATGCATATAACCTAAAGGAACTTACATCTCTTATGTAGTATCGTGTTGATGTAAGGTCCATGCGATTGCAATGAATCTAGCTAGAGAGACAGGAAGCATGCTGTTGCTGATCTTATGACTCACTTTTTAAACAGCTATAATTTCTAGCCTCTTTTGGAGCTTGACATCTAAACATTGGGATTTAGCAATCCCAATTATTTCCTCAACTCTTTTCAATTCTTACTAATCGGAGCAAGCAAAAAATAATTTTTTTATCTTGTTTATAATTTTATTTTCTTTACAAGTTACACGTTTTATAGACTAAACCCTTAAATGTGTTAATTGCTTCATCGTTTCATATTACAAGTTTTAAATTCTGATATGTGAGATAATCATATTAGAACCTGACTATAGTAAAAAATATGTAGGGTGACACTCATAAAAGAAATTACTTTTTTCTTTTTGTCTTTTAATTCTTAGTAAAGACGAGCTGCATTAAATGTCTGATGCTCCGAGTGCCAATCTGCAATAAGTCACATACATATCAAATTGTGTTGCAAGGATAAATTCTGAGGATTAGAGACACAAAAGGACATCTTTACAGATTCCATTTCACAATCACTAATCCAAAACATTTGATCTCCTCTCCAAGTTTGTGCTCTTCTTTAAAACGATCAGGATATGTATTTGCATTACTTTTCTTGGGAAAATTACCTACAATATGTAAACAAGGTATTTATCCCTTGTGAGAGGGGTAACGATTCTACATGTATTATACAGGCATTAGTAAGTTTAGCAATGTTCTATACTTGTAAGGACTTGAATTAAGCCTTTCAAAACAGAACAAAATTCTACCCAAGCTGCATGTTTTCTGATTCTCTCAGAGTAATTCACAGATCATCATTTCCTTTTGTAATGACATCTTTACCCTTTCTTTAAGCTTTGTTTTATATTTGTTTTCTTTGTATTTCCTCTCCAGTCATATTACTAGCATAAAGAGGAAGAGGGAGAGAGACAAAAAATAGTTGCTGGTCTGCTCTATTAAAAATGTAGAAGGTTGGCTACAGGACAGTAAAATATTGTGGGAAGAGATTAAACACTAACTGGTTAAACAGTAAGGTGAAAGACAAATTTCAATTGAAAAACCTATTTTTTTCATTTCTTTTTTTTTCCTGATTTCTTAAATAAAGACAGAAAAATATTTCAAAAACAAACTTCCCATGCCACTATTTTCATGTCGTGTCTTGATGTTTTACTTTGAAAAGATACAAAGGACCAGGATAACTTGCCAGAAAGATGCCAAATTCAATTCATGGCATGGAAACCAGGATGAGTCCATTTGCGCATAGCAGGAACATGTGATACTGCAGTCATTCCTGCAGAAGATGTACATGTGCTTCACAGTGTCTGGACAGCAGGTTGTTATGAAGAGTCCTTCCATGGGAAAAAGATAATCCTCTGTCCAGAAATTAGGATGCAGATCTAGGATGGACTGTGTCCTGATGATATCTACTTCCACGCTCAAAGAGGTCTGAAAGAACCTTTCAGTGGTCAGCACCAGCCTGACTTACACTTAGAGCAGATGTTCGAGTAACCAGATGGTAATATGCTCAATGACCACTGTTCTAGTATGTTTTGTGGTTTTTTTTTAATGTGACATTCAAACCAAATCTCCAGCGGTAAATGCTGCCACCGTTCAGGAAATGTTCAAGTAAAGAAAAAGTTGGATGGGGCTATAAAAATCTGACCCAACTCTGAGAAACAGACATAAATAAAATATATAAAGGGAATGCATTCTTGATGATTTATTAACTTTTTAAAATTTTGCATAGCCAAATCAAAACTTGAAAATAAAGCCAAAGCGAGAGCAAAGTGGCTGCTGGGGGCTAGTTGGTCAAATCTACGTTAGAATTGTAATTCTTGTCAGCCTTGTTATTTTATACTATTTTGCTCCCTGGGGTTTTCTTTTCTGAAAAATAAATAAATAAATAAATAAATAAATAAATAAAAAGCTTCAAAAATCTGAAAAAAATGTAAGATGCAACAGCAGAAGCCAGCCTTGTCCCTGTTGAGAATCTTTCCTTCACCCTCATCTGATGTTGAGAAAATTATTCTTCATTTATGATTACAACCTTTGTGTTCTGCTGTTTGCAGTCACTCATTATTTCTTATAATAGACAGACAGGTAGCTGATATCTGTGCCCTTGATATTGTTCCACTAATATTTATGTATTTATGTGTTTTTGTTTGTTTGTTTGTTTTTAATTATTATGAGAAATTGCAAGGTGGAACATTGTCTCTACATCTAGCTTGTCTGGAGAAAGTTTAGGCTGCTCGCTCTATTGTAGACTCTAAATGGAGTCCTGGATTTGGATGGAAAAATGGCCATTATGGGTCCAGGCTGAAATTCAAATTACACAGAACTGGCAAGTGCCTTTTCTAATTCTTATTCATAAGCTGCTACAAAAGCAACTCCAGAAATGTACTAATCTCCTAAAAGAGCTTGACACCTTTCACTCACCCCAAACTTCTGTTGGTAGGGACTTAAGCACAATAAAAATATTGGAATTTTCATTGAGGAATCTGCATGCATGACAGAGGTAGAGCATTTGTGGGATGAAGAACAATGATAACTTTTGATATTTTTAAAGATTAATAGAATTTCCATGTGAGAAAGAGAGATCAGAGGTTATTTTTTAAAGCATGTAAATTGGGAATGCTTATTTGAAAAAAAAAAAAAAAGCAACAAAAGACAAAAACAAAACAAAATCAAAACAAAAACATTATTCACTGAACATTAACTATCGACAAAGACTTACATTTCCTAGGTAAACACTCCATCTCTATATAGGGCATATATTTCCAACTAAGCTTTTTTTTCAAACAACAACCAGGATTATCAGCAAAAGCAATGTGTTAACACGGAGGTCTTAGAATGGATTTGAGAGCTAAGATGTAGCCACAAGAAAATCAGTATTAGCACTATTATCAAAGGCAGTTTTAGAGCAAAGGACAACTGCCGAAACCAAGAATATGTTGTTTTAAACAAGTTAGTATCGGACTAAGTGACCTAACAGCATAGCAGATGTTTAGATGTCATATTTGTTTATAGAGAACACATTGGCTTTGTCAATAAACATTCCCAATTTAGCATAGACAATAAAAGTAGTATTAAGAAAAGTTCTATTTGATTAGCAAAGAACAAAAATGTGTCTCCCAAAAGATTAAGGAGCTGTTTTCACAAAGGCTTGACTTTCTTAGGAACTGCATCAGGTTCTTTGAAAAGTATTCTGAGATTTATTTGTTTAAAATGGAAGAAATGCATCAGTATATGTTTTAAGGTCTGTGATAATGCTCTGTTCCCACCCTTTTGAGACATTGTACATTCTGAAAGCAAAATCTCTATATCACAAATAATTCCATTCTAAGAGAATTTAGACCACAGCAGACAACAAAGTGGATTGGACATACTCAAAAAAAAAAAAAAAAAAAAAAAAAAAGAATCAAGAGGAAATCTTAGATATATTAGAATGTAATCTGTAGGAATTAAAAAAAAAAAAAATCGTTTTGCTGTTACTACCAACAAAACTTACAGTGTTTGTCTAAGTGGTATTGTTAAAATGCTGAGAGATCGAGACATTTAAAGCTGTCTTCAATGTTAATATTAATGAAAATGGATCTTGATTATCATATTATTTTCCTCCATGAAATATATAGAAAAAGAAATAGTTAAATGGTGGTTAATGATGGCAACCTTAAGCTATTATTTTTAGCAAATGCATTTTTGGTTTATCTAGTTTGTCCCTCTGCAGGAAACATATCCTGCTTCATTTCTGTTTACTATTTTTAATGTTTAAAGAAAAAGCACAAAAACCAGTCTTGGCTTCTAGCTCTAATTAAAAATTGAATTTATGAGAAATATAACCCTAGGTGACAGAATGTATTTAGGTATTCCAGGAACACATTCACAGTCAAGTCTCAATTAGATGAGATAATGTGTGAAAGGCATAGACTGAATAAACACAGACTGTTTTATATTAAGATATATATTCCATCAATGATGCTGCCATAGAAAAAAAGAAAAAAAAATGAAAAAAAAAAAGAAAAAACAAGAAAAAAAAAAGAGGGATCCAACATTAGCTTCAATTGCTGTGAGTACTGACCTGCAAAGATGGTTGCATTCTTTCTGGTCCAAGCTGATTCATCTTTGAATCATCGTGATTTGCCCATGGGTATCATCGTGATTTGCCCATGGGTAACTGCCTTACCTTATGGGCAGGCTACTTTGGAAGAATTTTAATGAACTGAAGGTCACTAATGAATATTCTTCAGGAGGACAAGCATCTTTTCCAGCCAAAGTCAAAAAAAATTCAGTGAAGACACTGTCTGTGTATAAAATAGCTTCTACCTCCCATTCTACTTGGAGTGAACAAAGCCACAGGCTTTCCTTGTCAAATATGGTCATTGCTGCCATCCAGCACCTTCTTATTAGACATGTCATCACCACAAGGGACAGCAGCTTTTGCTGTCAAATAGCTGCTTTGACAACAGCAGCAAAAGTGATCATCACCTTTAGATACTTCTTTTCCAGTCCTGTAGATATACTTTACATGCATGTTTAAACAGATATACTTGTGGGCAATAGTAATTGTGTAACAAGAAGGCAAAGAAAAGGCAATCCTTGCTGCAGATGGAAAAAGTGATACATGATCTAGGTACTTGAGGGACTCTAGTATTGCTTGCTATCATGTCTGCTTGCATTTAACTATTCCTGAGTGATTAGGAATTTTTGAATTTATGCAATTCAAAAATAAAATAAAAATAAATTCACATTTAATATGGCAACATTGTCTTTAGATTTCTTATTTATTACGTTTGCAAAATCTTAATAGAAAGAAAAGAAATTCCTAAAGAAATCAAAGGTTAAAATGGAATTAAGAAAGAGGGTACCTACCTCTACAGTACAGAGTAAATGTTATTGCCAGCATGAAAACGTTTAGAAGCATGGAAGTACATTGTTAGGAAACTTCTGCCCTGTAGGGATAGCACAAAAGAGAGGAATTTAGATTTGGCTTCAGGAGTCTGGGATTAAAACTTAAAATATCTTAACCTTCTCATCTTAATTGTGTGGTTCTTCACAGTACAATGATCTGGGCACTTCACCTACAGTTGTGAAAGTTGTGATGATAGTGATTCATTGGAGAAAGCTTACTCATTCGGTACAGAATAATTCAATGAAAACACCTTGTAGTAAGCATCCTCCTGCTGAAGTCCTGGGGGAGCTTTCTGAGGCTTCCTTCCCCAGGACAGAGGTCTTGGTGCTCTCAAGGCTGACAGCTATGTTAAGGGGTGCCTCTGGATAACCTCATCGTGGTTGCAAAGCTGAAAACAGCTCAGAATTTCCATTTTGTGGGGAAATTTAATTGATTTGGTTTCAATTATACAGAGCCAAAGGGCTCATATTTCTTCTTCCCTGTGTGAATGGGCAAAGGAGAGTCCATTTGGTAGAGCTCATCACAGTTGTCCTGGAAAGGAAAGAAATGCAAGCCACCATGGAGCTGATGCGAAGTGGAAAGCTGTGAATTTCACTATGAATTTATGAATCAAAATGTATATTTCTTGGCCTATATCTGAAGTTGTAAAATCATGTTCTTCCCCTTTTCAAGGACCACCTGTAAAATACAGCAGATTCAAAAAGTAGATTGCAGTTTCTTTCTTGATGGAATATAGCTAAAAATTGATTACATTACCCGGAAGTTCCTGTCAGGTAGAAAAAATACAGGTTTAGTGAAAACTGGAGATATTCTGGGGAACACAGAGGGTTACAAACCCAAGCTAAGGTTTGTATAAACATTATTGGTGTTTGTGTAGCTCCAAACTTAATCATGCTGCTAGCAATTCATTTGCTTGTACACAGACAGAATGAATTGTTATGCTTGTACTGGACATGCCTAGTTTTGAAAACAAAGACTTTTGCTGCATTGCAGAACTGCTTCTAGGTCTTGGACTGATTTTAGAAAAATTGACCTGAAGTGCAGTTCTCCACTCCCTCATCTTGCCTCCCCAAATCAGATTTTCAGTTTTCAACGTCTAGAAAGTAAAGGATGTGAAGTCTTCTCACTTCCATACTCCGATGCCATTTGAGAGTGAAATCCAATAAAAGAATTCTGTCTCTCTTCAGTCAAAATTTATGATTGACTCAATTGCTGAGCCAAGTGATTGGCTTACCATCTTCCATACATACAAGGTGACAAAACAAAAAAAAAGGTACTAAAGTATGAAGGTTGCACATTTGTTTAGAACACTGTATACTACATCGCTGTTTTTTTATCATTCAGGAAAGCATTCTTCCTATCAGATTCAACTGAAGAATTTAAAATACTGACTGGACTTGCTCAGGACCAAAGAATTCAACGTAGTAAAAGGCAGGTAGGATTTAAACTGCACTCTGGATTTGACAGAGGCATTTAAAATTTAACATGCTGCATCAGCTTTTAAGACTTTGTAAATCTTGGTTTAGAGTTTATTTATAAGACCATTCTTAACTTTTACTTCTCTCATTGGCTCTGACAATGGAAGGCCAATGCTAACAGACCATAAAAATACTTTTTCAGGGATGCTGGAAACTTAATCTCAAATGATGCATAAGGGCAGGACGTTGAAATATATTTTTCATGATTTATTATAAATTACATTGGATGAAATTCTTAAAATAAAACATAGAAATATTTGAGTGCTCACAAACTACCTTAGTTAGAAGATCACTGTTCCTAGGACAGGTTGAAATACAGTCATATTTTTTGCTTCAGAAACTTTGGCTGCTTTCTTAGTAACCTTTCTGTTGTTGTGCCACTACAGCACATAATAAAAAAGAAATATAGCTTTATATAGCATGGTTCTGGCTCATCTTCTGAGACAATAAGAAAGGAGGTCATAGGTGATACAGTTCTATTAGTGTTTTCTTGTTTAGGTCACAAATCTATTTTTTCTTATTGATTTCATGTAAAGCCACTGATTAAAAACATTAAACCCAAGTGATTTAGCTTACATTAAAATGATTGTAATAAAACCCACAGTCTTCTGCTTTCTTTGGAATTAGTCAGCTCTAACCTGAGCAAAAATTTTAAACACATGCTTATTATCAGATCTATTTATTTCAGCAAAACTCTAAAGTATCCTTTTGGTCTGTTCCTTTGGTCTTTATTGCACAGATGAAAATAAACATGGGTATGTATTAAGGTACAAGGGCAAGCTGTTACACTGGAGAAGCTTTGGTACATTACGGCTACTACAGTAGAAATGCCTTTTCTGCGGTGGAAATGGTAACTAGTGTAGAAAATTAAATACTCTGGAGAGTAAACCACCAATTTATCTTTGAATTATACTTGGAAATTGCTATTTTTCATAAAAATTGAGACCTGTCTGTAGCAGTGTTTTCTGCCTATAAATAAAAATTTTATAAACTACAGTAAGAGATTCAATGAGAATCATGGCTAGATAAAGCAGTTCTCCAATATCATCTTACATCCTGCAAAACCAGGACAAGCCAGATACTCTCAAACAATTCCTGGATGACTGCCAGCTCAGAGGAGATATACTGTTATCTGTGAAGCTGAGATATCATCCCATGAGTTATTACTTACCTTATCAAAACCTGTTCTGTCATCCTTGGATATAACATAAATAAAAGCTTTAGTAAGGCCAACTGAAAAATCAGAAACTGCTTTTGCTGAAGGTAATTTAGTATTCTCCTGTAACATCTGCACAACCTCCCTTTCTTGTTGTGCTCTTCTGGTACAAGAGTGATACTCACAAGGAGATCAAGTGCCATGTTCACTGTTTTGAAAGCAAGGAGAAGACTTCTTTCCTAGCAGCCAAATAAAGACGCCAAGTGACACAGATGGAAAGTCATCTTCTTTTAAAAAGAGAGATAATTTTGACACTTTTCGCACTGGATGCTTGCTCTGCTGTTTCAAATAGTATGTACGTTTGCCAAAAATGCAACTTACACATCAGAGCCAATGGAGAAGAAAAACAAGCCAGCTAAAAACCTACAGAAGTGATCTACAGCTTGGCCTAAACTGAACAATGCCGTCATGCCCATTTTTCACTGTGGATAAATGAGACCTCTGTGACATGATAGAGAATACTGCGTGGAGCACAGTAGCAGTTTCAGCATAACAGGATTCAAATGGAAGGGATATGGGGAAACTTGACTCTTCCAACCAATGCTACCACAGGGAGTACTTCTCATCACCACAAAGCACAGTTCACTACTAGTTGCTTTCTTGCTTTGCATGCCCTTCTTACCTTGGCTCCTGAACACTTTTTCCATTCAGTATGCAGTCACATTCTTGCACAATCCCTGATTAGAATATTAGTTCACATTTTATGCCAAGAATAATTATTAAATCTAGAAAATGCTTCCAAAAAAGCATGCATATCAGCTCTTTCTTATCTTACAGGTGGCTGCTTGAACCCCTTCAATTCAGTTTTATCTCTTTCTGAAGTATTTACTTCTTCCTGTAGTAACGCTTTTTCCTTCTCTCAAATATCAGTCCCTAAACTTATCTTGAAATAGTGGTTCACAACAAAATTACATTTGATTAAAAAAGTAGGAAGCAAGACTGAAGTTCAGTGTTTTCTTTACAGCAAAAAAGACTTGTTTATATAACTATTTTTACCTCCCAATATCACTTTAAGAATGAGTGATGTTTCTTTCAACAGTGCAATAAATAAGCTAAGCTCTGATTACTCCTTTTAATAGGCAGAACTTAAAAATACATATTTTCAGGGATTTATATATTGAGAAGGTTACTCTCTTTATGCTGGTTAATGAGATATGTATCTTCTCACCTGTTAAGAACAACCCCCTCTAATTAATAATGTATTCTTATTGCTTTAGTTAATATCTAACTATCCACTCCACCCCTTAGTCTCTGCAGATAGATTAGTACAATTGACTGCAGTAAAGAGCAAACATGCATTAGTCATTGGGCTATTCTGAGAAAGACAAAACTAAAATGCTCTTAGAGATAGCCACAACTATTTCAACTATGTCTTCAATTTAATGTGGAAACTTCTTAAAAATAGTCAAAAATAAAGAAGAAATCTACCCTTTTTCCCTGGAGATTACTACTGTTTAACATCATTTTTATGGTTATTTCTTGCAAATCCTTCATGGTCCCTAGGGCCACCCTAGCCATGAACCAGAATGCACTAACAAATCTCTACTAGCACTGCAGAGGTAACAGGCTTTTCTAAAAAAGGTGACTGTTTTCTATGAAATGTGACTTTTGACTTTGGACTAAAGAAGGAAGAAATTAGGAAAATTGCCTCAGGCAGCACTCTGAATTATACTGATGCTGTTTTGGCTCAAAATGCAAGAAAAGAAAGAAGAAATAATGGGTCAGAGGGCTTGTGGCCAAACATTCATTTAGTCTAAAGGGAAAGAGCAGCGGGTGTGTAGTGAAAAATGTTAGCACCTAATAAGATACCACTTTTCACTGGGGAGGCCCATAGGAAATGGTTATAAAATAAAACTAGCTGGAAAAAAATGTCTTGGTTAGGATGTGAAACTGTGCCCCTAAGAAAATCAAAATTCTTGAATCTGTCTCATGTCTGCCTCGGATGGTCATGACCTGTTTTCTGGAAATGTTGGAAAGTCATAGTACTTTACAACTGGCTAAAAGCAGCACCCAAAGAGCATGGGAACAGCAGTGTCAACTTGTTTCTTCAAGCAAGTGATCTTCAAAAAGGATTTGAAAGACGGTTAATGTTCATGGGTTTTGTACAATATTTTGCAAATCCAGTGTATTAATCTCGTGTTCCATGGTTTCCAGAGTTCTGTGTTTTTAGATCCCTCTGCTACATAATTTCATATTTGAAGTATGTTTTCATCTTCCTTTAAAGTACAGGAGAAGGTGAAAAAAAGTACAGCTTGACAGGTGAATTGAAATGCACTGATGTTCCTGTTGGCACTATTTCTTCTGTACTGATTCTTGGATCTTGTTTACATATTTTGGTTTAAACTGTTCATTGACATGGATGGTGATCAAACAGAAATTTACCCCAGGACAAACTGGATGACACTGTTGATAGGGTATTTTTTAGCCTTCCCCTGTAATATGGGATAAGACAAAATTTTTGTAATCACATGGGGAACGGGATTTTCACCTGACAATTTACGTGTCATTGCTTGAATATAGGATGCTAAAGATGGACTTGTATGTCCATCTCCTTTATGTTTTCTAGGAAACATATTTTATTTGTGGTCTTTTGATGTAAAGTGTGCCACAGTGTGCTAGCAAGACCTTTGTGATTTGTTCTTTCCGAGAGATGCAACTTAGGTGTTATGTGGGCTTTCGAGGTTTCAATGCCTTTCAGGTTTTCTACATTGTGACTGGCTACCATTCATGACACAGACAGGATGTTTCAGCTCAAGGTTCAAGCAGCTTTACAGAAGAATTTAGAAATAGATGAAACTTTCAAATATCAGCAGTTTAAATCACATCCATATTTAGTTCTAGGCACAAATAAGTAAACATATATTTTCACATTTGCACAGGAAAATAAGTCAATGAACAAGGAAAATTACATCAAATGAATATATTCTGCAATGGAATAGTGGTGTCTAGAATAGGCACAGTATACTGAAAAGGATCTACACATACTGGCAAAGCAAAACTGAACTCATTTAAATACTGAATAAAGACTCCTGATGAGCAATTAGCTTGCTGTAACCTCACTGCAAGAAGCAGATGAATCAACGAATTGGTTTTTAAACTGATGATGGATTTTATGTCTCACAAAGTCAGAGAGAACTTAAAAGTAATATCTGAAACACTTTTAATTTTTAGGGATTTTTTACTGACAGTGGATTTACAAATGTTGCGCAAAAATTATTGGAATTCTGTTTAAATATAACACATCTATTTTGCAGCTGTTAGAAGAATGCTCTACTACACTTAAAATGTTCCCATGTGACAAGTAGAGCATACCTAAATTATTTAGCAATTTTTATCAAGAATCTGATTTGATCAAAGATCTTTTTGACTTTTATGAGGACTCTGACTGAGGAATGACTAAATAAAATCCAAGAAAGGATTGCAGAATTTGACATGTGCAGATAACTCACTCTTGTAAACACTTATAACAAATGAATCTCCACTTTTTAAAAAGAGAAATGTAAGCTTCGGTTACATTTGCTGGGTTCCATAGCATCTATTTTATCTAGAAAATGTATTTGAGGGAAATCGCTCAAGATTTCCTCAGTAAACTGATCATTTCCTTTGGAGAGAGACTATTGTTTGAGAAAACTATTTCCAGTTCGCTAGAAGTCTATAAAAGGGAGCAACTTAATTCTTCAGGTCCACTCACAGATTTTATTTTATTTTTTACAGCTTGGAGCTCTGAGAATGCAGAGGGGTGGAAAAGGGCACTATACTTTAAGCAGAATCTGCAGACCATAGGGGAGGTTAAGCCTTCTCATGAGCATCTTGTGTTGGACTGCACCGATGGATAAAGAGGGAAGGTAGGCAGAAATCTATCCTCCATATATTGGAGGTCTTAAGAAACTTTATTCTGATGCACTGAGGTGGAGTTTGCAAAGTGAAAAAGGGGAGATTGTCCACTCAGGTCCACCAGGGCCATTTTTGGCCAACTTTTAAAAAAATCAATAAAACTTCCTGTGAAATTCTTATACTAAAATGTGTCTCAAACTTAGGAATTACATTTTTCAAATAGAAAATGCTGAAAATATGACACTTCAACTTCCCACCCCCAATGAAAATCAAGCCACTCCTTTTATATTTTTTATTTTTAGCAAATCAATACCTTCACTTGTAAGAAAGTTCAAGTTTACTTCCATCCACATTTAACAGAGAAGTCCTGGGGAGTGTTCTGTGTATGCTACATGCACATGCAAACACAAACACGCACATGTACAACCTATCTACCTATCTATACATTTTATATGCGTGTTTGCGGCGGATGTACTCAACTCATTGACCAAACTAGTGGTAGTTTGTTTCAGGGACTCTGAAGAAAGTAAAGACCCAGACCCTGACTGGAACATAAATTTTTTAAATTCCAAGTTGTTTTTTGAAAATGCGTGCTAGAAAAGGCGATATTGTGTGCTTTGATGTTCAAGAGCTTGGAAACCAGGATATTGATCATGGAATTACCACATGAATAGCAGGAGGGTCTTCCAAAAGTAATTAATCTTGTGGACACCAGCAGTCTTATGCTTACCTTTTTCATCTGTCATCATCTGAGTAGGAACCAACCACTTTATTCCATAAATTTGACCACCTGAGTGAGCTTTTTGAGGTCTTGCTCCTCAGGAGCTGGATGAATGGTGTTTATCTGCCCTTGAGTACGTCAAAGATACTCCTCCAAGCTGCGAGCCCCCTTACCAGGTGCAGATCTTTAGTAAGTCACTGATACCACGTAAAACTTGTACCATAGGGCATTAAGATCTTGTACTGGTAAATTTGAATCATTATCATATCCTCTGTGCAGTAAGCAGTAAGTTGAACCTTGCCATGGGACTTTGTTAAGAATCACTTTTACAGTATTTTACTTCAATAAACCATTTTTGCTACTACATTTGTCTGTGATTCTTTAGACAGTTTAATTCTTGCCTGCACCAACATTGCAGCAGCACTGCCTGGGTGTTGCAGGTCTGTGGGAACCTTGTCAGCACTTCATAAAGAAGCCCAGAAATGCAGCTTGTTGGTGTCCCTGGGATGTACCTGTGATGCCTGTGAAATGTGGACATGCCACATTGCAGCAAAACACATTCTGCATCCTTGGAAAGTAAACTGAAACATCCCGAACAAAATCTGTTCATACATCTTTTGCAATAGGGAGTTCGAGCCTAATGGAAACCAGCTTCCTCCTCACCTTTGGTAAAGGCAACTAGGGATGCCACGTCGTCGTTATATTCCCATTACAGTGAAATCCAGAGTGGGAGGTGGAGAAGCAGAGGCAGAGTTTTCCAAATGTTTTCAAAGTTAGGACCTGTCACATACAGGTGGCCCATAAAATGGAAAAGAATTTCCAAGCCGGGAGCAGAGAAAACCCACACAGTCCTAGGTACAGGCCTTGTTTGCCACCTTCCTATTTTTGATATTGTGCTGACAGTTTTTTGGAATCCATTCTACACAGAATCAATGAAATAAAATAAAATAAAATAAAATAAAATAAAATAAAATAAAATATAAAATAAAATAAAATAAAATAAAATAAAATACAAAACAATGATGTATAGCATAAACTACAGTCTCCTATTATAAGGAGAAACTCTCCTTATATAACACTACCTGTTGACAGTCAGCTAAGGAGATTGGATTTCTTTCCTTTGAAAAAGCTGTAAAATACATATAAAATGTAATGTACTCCACTCTCATTTATATGTTCTAAAGTAATCTTCACTCACAATCTCCCAAATGTTTCAGAGTAAGAGATTCAGGTAGAAACTATATATATATATATATATATATATATATTAAGGTCACATTTAAAGGAAGAAATGAATCTCAAGTTTTCTTCTAGCAGAGAATTCTGAAGAGCCAGAGCTTCCCTGTAAAGCAGTGCCTTGTTACTGCTACAAATTCTTGAATTGCTTAACAGCCTTGAGCAAACGATGAGAGATCCTCCTTTGCAGCACTCAGGACAACACTGAGACATCCCCTGGATGGGCCACCACTATAGTGTTCAGTTTCTGGAAATCTTTGCAATACAGTCATTTTCATGGTAGGGAATGGTCCATGGGAGGCTATTGTGAGCCCATCCTTTCCAACATTATGCCTTTCACAAGGGCTCTTGCTGCTGTGCATATAAAGTTAATGCATTTAGATGTAAAGTTGAATTTGACATAATTTTATGATTTTTTTTTTTGAAGGCTTCTTCTACATTTTTTTTGCCTGGAATAAATAATGTATCTATCCTTTCTACTTTCATCTTGAAACCAAAATCCATCAGTTTGCTGTGCAGATTTCTGATGTCATTCAGTGATGTGTTGAATCACTAAGCCCTAACTCTGAAGTTTCATCCTCCTTGGCAAGGAAACCTTCAAAATATCTCCTGCATGCTCCTCTCCCACCTCCACAGCCCCTCAGATATCAGGATGGGCTTCAGCAAAAGATAGAGGTAGAGAATAAAAGGTGGAATGGGTTTTATCTGCAAGCTGCTGTAGCAACAGCAAGAAAAGATTGTGAATGTGTCTCAAAATGGATGTAAAAGTAACTCATTTCTACTTAAAGCCTCTCTATATTGCCAGAGTGGGATAAAAAGGTCTTACATAAACAAGAATCAGACCTACCCGGGCAATCTAGCTTCTCCTACAAGAAAGCACGTATCCTTTGAAGTCATCCTGGTTGCATCCACTTGCATTGTGACTGTTTGTTCAGAAATCCTCTTTTACAGATGAATCAATTGTTTGGTAAATGTGCTCAGATTGTAAACATATTGTGTTGACAAAGATAACATAAATTTGCGTCAAAGCAGCTCAGTCATGAGCTGTGTGTAAAACCAGATATTCTAATAACAACCCCTTTCCAAATTTTTGTTTCTGGACAATGTTGTTTGCAAATTTTTACAGCTGCCTTTTTTTTTTTTTTTTTTTTTTTTTTAACTTTGAAGTTTATCACAGTACATGCACCACATACACCATAATCACATTTTTCTCAGAGTTTCCTCATGGGTTGCCTTCAGCATCTCATATAAATGAAGAATGTTTTTCAAATTTTCTTCCTCAGAACAATCCTATTTAATACACGTGTTTATTGGTGCATTTCTGTCTTTGGAAGACAAATGGGATATAATAATAAATGTGCACCATCTGGGATGTGTACAGGCTGGGTAAACTGGCAAAGTTTTTTTTTTGCTCACAGCTGCACAAACTAAGTGAAATTTAGGCTCCCTACTTGCAACCCATCATTCCTAAGCATTTGTCTGAGGCTGGAAATCCTCAGACGTGACAAAAGATGGGCAAGGGAAGAAGCCTATCCCCAGGGACATGGGCATGTCTGATGTCTGTTTTCTGAAACTTTCAGGGTGCTGTGCGGTCTCTGTGTGAAAAGTTAGAATATGGCAGAGGTCTGCTAACATGAAATTGTGCTGAATATTTCTCATAGCACATAATGTGTGGAAAGCTGTGGACCTCCAAAGTCTTATACATTTGCATCGGGCCCCTAAACATGGAATCATGAGAAATTGAAATATTTTTGAGGCTTCCATGAAGCAGAGGAAGGTCATACCCAGGGGATGTGATCACTGGGAGAATCAGCTTCAGGTCTATGTCATCACTTGCAGGAGACCTCAGAGGAGTGCAGGTGAGATGAAGAGACAGAAGAGATTATCCAGGAAGAAGAGGGGGTCATAGACTGCTCCACAAAGACTGGCCAGGGGCTCCCCAAAGACTGAATTGAAGATGGGGTGCAGCACAGCAAGCAGGAGAGCAGGCTTGTAACTGCAGCCTCCACCATGCTTTATTTTGTTTTATGCATTACCCTTTTTCTTAATCCACTTGTATATGCCTGTCTGAACCTCTGCTGTATCACTAGTAAATGAACCTCTTCTTTGCTATATATCAAAAATTCTTTCTTTTGTAGTAGGTCTGTGTTATGGAGCAGCAGATCCCTTGGGGGACACTTGCCTCAGGAGACACAACACATAGCCACTGGAAAAGCCAAGTATCATCTTCAAGAATTCCTGAAGTTGCCAAAGATAAGTCTTCATCACACAGTGAACAGGCAGTGCTTAATTCTTCTGCTGAAATATTCCTAGACACATTAGCATGCCTAATGCTCCGGTTTTGACCTGAAGATTTCCTAATTATACCTGGATTCTGTGGAAGTAAGATATCGTTACATCTGCATTTACAGTGATCCTGACCGTATGACTAAGTAGACAGCCTGTTTACATTGCCCACATACAAATAGTTGGATAAACAGGATGGTGTTTTCAGTAGCAAACCAAAGCTCCACAAACATGGATATACAACCTAGAAAAAAAAAAAACAAAAAAAACAGTTCTTGTACCATCGGCTATCCCATCTGCCCTGGAAAAAGTTTCTGGGGCCTTGGGTATCCTAAAAAACTGGACGACATGATCTACTGTAAAGTCAGAAAGAGTTTATAAGCAGCCTCATAAGATGCAAAACATCTCAGAGACAGCTCTTAGTGGGTACCAATCCCAATTGCAGACCCCATTTCTGGGATCAGGACATTGGTGCAGGAGGCAGAGTTGTAGCCTGTGAGTCTTTACCTTCATCTGCAGGCTATACAGAGCAGCCATGGATCTATAGTTCAGGAGAGTGCAAAGACTCTGTTTAATAATAAGACACCCTCAAGACATCAAGGAAAGCAGAAAAGATTTAATTGATGAAAACAACTGGTTGCTTGTCACATGGTCAAGGAGGAGGTGGAAGGTGTTTATTCTACCTGTGAGATGGGCTAGCTCCTACAGAGCTTCTGACTCAGAGATGATAAAGTCAAACATGTATTTTGTTTTGATGCTTCTAAAGAGCTGTTTATTTGTGAAAAAAATCAAAGTATTTAAACCCTCCAAAAAAAATTACAGTCCACAGTAATGCTTCATATGCTGCAACTCATATTAAATGGAGTGTTGCTGCCTTTCAGCTGGGAAGTGCTGGACCTCATTCAGTGAACTCAGACTGTAACCCTGCTGTTTTTATGTCTGGCTCTTTGTAAGAGCATCCTGTCTGAGTCAGTGATGTGACGGTACTGGGCCTTTCACAGTACTGCAAATAGCATGGTTGCCACAAACTAGCTAAGAAGCTTGTCTTGCTGTATGGGGCTAGAAAAATTTTGTAAGGCTGCTCATGAAGGTCTCTGCTGCTCTTTTTAAAACATCCCTAATGCCTCTCCCCATCAGTCAGATATCAGGACCTGTCATTGGGTGACTCTACTCAGCTCTGTGGGAGGCTGTGCTGTGAAGTGCTTCGGCAATGCACTGGTAACACCTAGCCAAGCAGTGGTGCTCCCTTTTCTCTTTTCCAATTATTAAACCTTGCTTACACCACACTTAGAGCTGTTATGCCCTGCTTCAGCACCCTGATGAGGAGGAAGAGCAGAAGTACCACTGGCTGCAGAAAAGAGGAAAGGGCATGTAGCCTACTTCCAGATTTTCCAGCTCCTCACTTCTGGGATAGGGCCAGGAGAGCAGCAAAGGCTATGAGACTGCAGCTGATCATTCTGGTGTCAGATGGTGCTGGGGACCTGGGTAAATATACTGATGATACCACTGGTGATGACAAGGTTCTGTTGGAGCAGAAATATGTTGCCCATAATTACTTAGTCTTGAGCAAGTGACTGATACCAGGAATGAAAGAAGGAACATGAGACTATGGACAACACTGTTAAATATTTGTCTGGACTGGGAACCAGTTTTCTTTAGTGAAAGACTGTGCTAACTCACATGCTTCTTGAAAAAGTCAAGAGGGAAGCCTAAACAGTGCAGTTCACTTCATCATTTTTTCTTTTTGAGAAGATTACAACACATTTGAATGATAATTTACTGGTCTGGGTTTGAGCTCACCTATAGCAGACCAGACCTAGCACACTAAATCCACAAAAGCAACAAAGCTAGATTTCTGTCTCCAGGGACATATTTCTATAGTGCCAATAGTGTCTACTGAAATAATCTGTTTATTTTGTTCTTTTTGATAGTTTTACAGCCATCAGAAATAGCATGAACTGACCTTAATATGAACCGTTCTGGCACCCTGCCCTCTCCTGCCTCAGGTCAAAATGAAGATGTCAGGATATTCAGTGCAAGCCTAAGCATATATTCATGTAAACATGCTCATAGCTTAAAAGCAGACAAGATTGCTGGAAATTATTTAAAAACATGTTTTACAATGCAAAAATATGTTCTTTGAAAGTGAAATTGATTAATATGACTCAAAAGAAAGGAGGAAGAAGGAGAGGAGAGGAGAGGAGAGGAGAGGAGAGAGGAGAGGAGAGGAGAGGAGAGGAGAGGAGAGGAGAGGAGAGGAGAGGAGAGGAGAGGAGAGGAGAGGAGAGGAGAGGAGAGGAGAGGAGAGGAGAGGAGAGGAGAGGAGAGGAGAGGTAAAAGAGACATTTTGAAATTGCCATATATGGACATCCTTCAAAGGATGGTTCCTTCTCTGGAAGTACTTTTTCTTTGGAGACTTAATATGACTACAATGAAACTATATCAAGTGACTGAAATTCAGTTAGACAGCAATGCTTTAATAGAACATTTTTTTTCCCTTTGGTTTTGTTGATTTATGGAATATTGTCATAGGATTTTCACCCTGTTTGGAAGTAAGACATTTTTCCAATACTTTGGATGTTTTCAAGCTGGAGAACTGAATCACAGAGTCACAGCATAGTTGAGGTTGGAGGGAATTGAGTCCAAATCCTCTTCTCAAAGCAGCATCAGCTCAAGCAAGTTGTTTAAAACTTTTCCCTTACCTATGCTAAGTAACTTTTCCCAGAACATGTCCTTTTTTTTATATGTAAAGGTAATCAGGAAGAGTGAAAAAACATGGGTCTAGTGAGACATAACAGTGAAGCAAAAAGTCAGTCAATACCCAACTCTTATATGTACATTCCTTCAAGCATGAAGTAAACAGAGCCTGCATTTTGTCTTGTAGAGTGTTGTTGCAGTTACAGAAAGATTTCTTTGGGGTGAAGACTAAATACTCAGTAACACCAGTGTTCACTGTTCATCTCCCTTAAACATTTGGACTGCAATTTCTGTATTTTCTGTTGCGTTTGTGTTGCATAAAAGTGATACTAGGCTGTGCATTTCTCTAAGGAAAATTATGGTGTGCTGAAGGACTGACTCTAATCTACCAGTGAATAACATGTAGGGGACTAGAGTGCAGACTTTCACACTCTCTAGCCAAAGCAGTGTTCTACCTGCCACCTCAAACTCTGGCTTCACACAGTCACTGTGACCTGAAGCAATGCAGGTTCTGCCAAAACAGCAGATAGAGAATTGATGATGGCTAATTTTGATTTTGTTTTGTTTTCTGTAGTATAACCTAGGACCAGAAGTTTTGCAATATGAAAGTGCTGGATTTAAATAGATCTGCTGAAAGGTGTTATGTTTGTACTCCATTTCAACACATCTTGAAAACACTGGAATTCTGCCACTGACTTCACTAGAAACAGAAACTCTCAGTTTGTTGAAGCCTTATTATTTTTTCTAGTGTGGCAAGAATACTGTGAGAAGAGGCATTTCTATGAAATCCATTGAAAACTCAGTAAAGGGGTGAAAAGGGCTTGCTTGAATACTTGTGAGGATTTTAATTTGTCCAATCTATAATGTAGGGTGCAGCCAGAATGGCTTCTTGCAGTTCCTGGGATCTATGCTCAAAATCCCACCTATGGAAATCATACTTCTAATTCCATTTATTTATTAAGTAAACCATGTAATATAAAACCATATTAATTCCTTGCTATATCTTTTGGGATTTTTAAACTTACTGTGTATGTCAGACATGTTTTGAAAATACTGAAGTAAGACAAAATAAAAGGTTTCCTAATGTTAGATGAATTACTGCTTTCAAATGATTACTCTTGTTTTTTATCTTATTGTCATTATTCTATCTAAGATAGTACACTTTATAATATAAAATTTTATAGGCAGCTAAAATTTTTAGAATGTTTTCAATAGCATTTGTCTTTGGAAACCCAGAAATAACTAGAAAGAAGTCATAATTGTGAAGGTTTTACTTTCTTTTAGCCCATAACCTTTACCATCTATATCATTGGTATTGTACACATTTTCCATAACACATTTAGCTTCAGGAAGAAAAGGAATGTGTTTCAAACATAATCATGATACAGCAACAGAACCAGATCAGGGACACAGTAACGTAGCAATTTATTATTTTATTTTATTTTGTACATGTGAAATAAATACTTTCTCTGTGCTCAGAACACTAGCAGCGAGGTTTAAGGGGAACTACGTCTGTAGAATTCAAAAGTTTTATTTTGATAATTCCTTTAAATGGGCAGGTTTCGCAGTATGATAGTCCCTGAAGAAAAGGGACAAGGTGAACTTCTCACAAATGTCCTCGAATCTGCCTGCAGATCACATAAGGTAGGGTAAACCCAAACTGCATGATGTAGTGCCCTCAATCTCCCCTACAACTGTAAGTTTGAATCATTGTTTCTTGTAATATGTATCCACCTGTTGGCTTAAAAAAAAAAAAAAAAGTCCATACCAAGGGTGCTTGGGTCTGAAGTTTGAGAAGGGATAAAATGTATAACAGAAAAGTATGGAGAAAGGTGACATGAGAAAACCTTTGAGGTTCAGGCTATGGTTAAAAAGCCAAGAAGAACGAACCATATATAGATTAAAAGAGGGAAAGAAAGCTGTTCTGTTTTAGTGAGATCAGTGAACAAGTTGCATACCATCTGCAATATAAGGATACAAATAGCTTACAGAAAATAGCCTGGTCTAAGGAACAAGCTTCTGAACAGATTCTGGAAGAATAGTTATACCAGTTGTAAACAAGATTTTGCAAGATGTGAAAAAGCAAATTTTCATGTAATACCAAGGGGAATAAAGACAGTCAGGGAGGATGACAGTGCTCATCCTTCCTGAGATCTGGCTGGCTGCAGAAACACTGTTAGACAATGTTAGACATTGTCACATCTGTACCCTTCATCAGAAGGAAAACCACAGCTGAGTGGATTTTTGTAGTATTCATTTAGAAGTGGCAAAATGAAAAGTTTCAGGATAGATGTTAAATGATGATATCATCAGGATAGATGATAAATGTTACAGGAAAGTTGGTATTTACCACAATTCAAGATCAAATGAAAAGTCACACTGCCAAGGGAAGAAAATGTTCTGTTCAAGCAAATGTTAAAATACAGAAATATATTTCACCTGGCAACTTGTCGCATTTCATGAAAGTATCTGAGTGGGCAAGTGAGTTCATAACACAAGCTGGAAAGATGTCTTCTCTGACATCTGACTTGATAGAAATAGCAGAGGGTGGAAGGGGTTGCAGATCCTTGTAGAGAGATTGTGGGCATGCTTATTCCTTGCTTTTTCATCCTAGAAAGAAAACGGAGAACGAAAAAAAACAAGAAACTGAGGGAGGGTGACATAAATGAAATGGCAGATAAAGCCTTGAGGTAGCAGATAAACCTCTAAGAAAGCATTGAACAGCTGCACATACACTTTACAAAGAGCCAGATCTGGAGTGAATAAGAAAATGAAGGGAAATTACCCATATTCTTCAGTGGAAGTTTGTTGGACTGCAAATAACATTTGAGGATAATGCATAACAGATGGTAGCTTAATAGAAAGGGAAGTAGGAAGAAATTTACAGTGTATAAACCGTTCAATGGAATAACAGGGCAAAAGAAAGTATTGAAGAGAGTGTAATGGCTAGGAAATGTTGTAGAAAGCTAAGAAACTGTGGTCTGCTTTAGGTAACTGATCATCTGTAGTGGTTTGATATGTTTATGTCATGACAAGAGATAAGAGACAAGCATATTCACAGACAATAATGTATATGAGGAAAGGGACAAAAAGTACAGCAGGATAGAGGGCATTAGCAGAGGTGCAAGGTCAATACACAGACAACCAATAAAGCCATAAGAAATAAATTATCTGTAGGATTGCATCAGAGTCCTGGATCTGGATCACCAGAAAAGGAGGGTTAAAAACAAATGAACTATATGGCTTAGCACCTGTTAGTTAAAGAAAAGGAATAAAATCATATTTTGACTCCTTCCAAATTGCAAATGTAAAGAGGCCAATAAGAAAAGGATAGTATTATAGTCACAGAGAAAATAAATATGCAAAACGAAGGCAGTTACAATTTATCCCTCTGAAACACCTTTTATCTCTCTTTAGCTGCCATTTAATACTGTGATGTTTTGGCTGTCTGGCACACACATAACCACCCGAAGCCTTGACACTGTTAAGGTACTTGTTTCTTTAGGCCACACTTTACTCTTGATAGGATGGTCAGACCAGGACCTACAATTTTCTTACCTTTAGATCCATTTTTCTGAGGGAAGAGGAAAAGGACCTTGAATAACAGCCTCCCATTTCCTGTCAAGGCATTCTTAGCACACAATGATAAAGTGTACTTAGGTAGCAAGCTTCACTATTAGGGTTTCTCCATTTGTACAAATACTTGAATCCATATTTACTGGGCCAGAGAGGACAACTATAACCCATCTGTCATGACACTAAATTAGGAGTATGCATTAACAAACAAATATTTGAATATTAAACAAAAACCGAAATCTTCCTGAGGTAGCCTAAATCAAGGATTAAGCTCCAAAAGTGTATGTAAGATTTTTGAGCTGAAGTGAGCATCACTATAATGCCTGATGCCTGAAGTTGCCAGGCTGCCATTGACTGGGTGATCGCACTGAAAGAGTTGCAGTCAATGGCTCAATGTCCAAATGGAGATCAGTAGCGAGTGGTGTTCCTCAGGGGTCAGTGTTGGGACCAGTGCTGTTTAACATCTTTGTCAGTAACATGGACAGTGAAATGGAGTATACCCTCAACAAGTGTGCCGATGACACCAAGCTGTGTGGTGCAGTTGGCACACTGGAGGGAAGGAATGCCATCCAGAGGGACCTGCACAGGCTTGAGAGGTGGGCCTGTGCAAACCTCATGAAATTCAGCAAGGCCAAGTGCAAGGTCTTGCATCTGGGCTGGGGCAGACCCAAGCACAAATACAGATTGGGTGGAGAATGAGCAGCAGCCCTGAGGAGAAGGACCTGGGGATGTTGGTTGACGAGAAGCTCAGCATGAGTCGGCAATGTGCGCTTGCAGCCCAGAAAGCCAACCGTATCCTGGGCTGCATCAAAAGCAGTTTGGCCAGCAGGGCAAGGGAGGTGATTCTCCCCCTCTGCTCTACTCTTGTGAGACCCCATCTGGAGTGCTGCAGTTAGCTGTGGGACCCCCAGCACAAGAAAGACATGGACCTATTAAAGCAAGACCAGAGTAGGGCCATGAGGATCATCAAAGGGCTGGAGCACCTGTCCTGTGAAGACAGGCTGAGGGAGTAGGGGTTGTTCAACGTGGAGAAGAGAAGGCTCTGGGGGGACTCTTTGTCATGGAGCTCAGTGATAGGACA
Source organism: Cygnus olor (assembly GCF_009769625.2). Classification (NCBI taxonomy): domain Eukaryota; kingdom Metazoa; phylum Chordata; class Aves; order Anseriformes; family Anatidae; genus Cygnus; species Cygnus olor. The sequence goes on from NC_049170.1 coordinate 130,160,523, forward strand.
AGGGAGAATGGTTTAAAAATGGTTTAAAGAGGGCAGATTTAGATTAGTATTTGTAAGAAATGCTTTACTCAGAGGGTGGTGAGGCACTGTCACAGGTTGACCAGAGAAGCTGTGGATGTTCCATCCCTGGAAGTGTTCAAGGCCAGGTTGGATGGGATTTTGAGCAACCTGGTCTAGTGAGGTGGGCCTGCCCATGGCATAGAGGTTGGAATCAAATGATCTTTAAGGTCCCTTCCAACCCAAACCATTCTGTGATTCTAAGCTGACAAAGGAAACAAGCATTTCTAAGCTTCAGTGACTGTGTCCAACCACAAGGACTTGTCTCCCTAAAATCCATAACAGAGAAGCATCTGTACTCCATATGCAAAACAAGGGGATAATAATGTAACATCCACAGAAATCAGCCTGTGGATCAATAGACAATGCGTCTGATAGAAAATGCCAAGGGAAGTAGTGTTTTTTAAGTATCACGTATGGATGTGTATCATGCCCAGACTAGAACAGCATTGCCTTGAATTCAGGGGTCACTGCTCTGATTCTTCCCTTGAAGCACTATTGTTTTTTGTTAGGCCACAGATGAAAGAGCTCCCTTCTTAATTCAGAATCCAGAGGTTAAGGTAGTTAATTAAGATATGAAAGCCTGCCTTGCCTTCCTTTCTGCAAGACAGCATTTCAACAGTCTGGAGAAAAATGGATATTATGAAAAAGGAAATTGGAAAAACTCAGAAATCTTGTCGAATAGATGCCAGTATTATTTAACTTTAAGAATAGAAATAATATTTGGGAGGCTGTTTATTTGGCAAAATAGAACATTATGAAATTAATCAGAATGAACTTCGAAGCAACAAGAATCAATGTGGTGTCAAGCTGAAAATACAAAAATGAAGAAAGAAGCTTTTGATAAAGTGAATTCCTTAAGTCTGTAGCTAAGAATATTTCCTGCATCTGTTGTATTCATTTCAGCAGAGTTATTTAGCTGAATGTAGGAAACTAGCAATTCCCAGTGTATATTATTAATATGTAACCCATACATTTTGAAGGGTCTGTATTCGCTTCACTGCATCTACAAAACTGCTAATAGCAAGTAATATTGTGCTAATATGTGCTAATACAAACACATCAAAAAACATTTAGACCTCCGATCAATGAAGCCTTGAAAACAACACAGTTAAAACACTACAGTCTAAGTTTAATGATATTAGACTTTTCCTATAGATTGTCCCAGAACCTAGAACTAACTTTTCCATATTAAAATGCCAAATGGGATTACTATAGGAGCTTAAGTTACAGTGAAAGCCAAAAAGTAATCAAAAAGTTGTTTTTATTAACACATCAGCTTCTCAGTACTGAGTATTGCAACTACTCACCTAGTTTCTGAAAACTTTTTAATACTATTTTTGTTCCTTTTGGCTCTGCAAATCTTTAGCAGCTAAGCAGATTTGGTGGATCCTATTTTGCCATGAGCATCTTCAACAGAACTATGAGCAATTAATGTGTGGTTGTCACTAAGGTCCTAATCTAGCCTGCTGAAACTTTGTAAATGCTGGCTGGCAGTGAGCTGGGTCAAGATATGAAAATATAGTCTGTGGTTAAGTATGAGTATAAACAGTTAAAAAAAAAATAAATCTTTAAGCAACTTGCTTCTGTATGTCAACACTAGAACTATCTGAACTGTCAAAATGGATTGCCTCCACAGAAAGGTTAGACTTCATGGTGAGAAATGTATTTCAATTCACTAACAATATCAAGGCTTATTGTTAAACACCATCATATGCATGATCTCTTTTGTTACCTGAAGTGGGTTCTCCAGTCCAGTAATCTCCTCACTGTAGCATGGAAATTTAACAAGTCAGTGACTGTGGATCCATTGTGGAAAAAGTCTTGTGGCTTTATAGCAGAAAACAAGGCATAATGAAGTTATCATCAAAGTGCATACAGTGTCCAAGATATACTAGAAAATGTGTGTAACAAAATCGTGGGTCCTTCCGAAAATGGATAATAGGACAAGCAGGATAATCACAGATTGGTTTATATCTGGTAGTCTTTAAAGTTAATGAGTTCTAATAACAAATGAAAACTTACACCTCGTTTTCAAGCAAACATGGGCAGATGATAGACATCCACAGAGGATGTAAGGGAACAGAAGTGTTGGTGGAGGCTGCCAAGGGGCAGCTGAAAATAGACAGTCCAGAATAACCAAGCTGCAGACAGGCTACTTCTCCTGGAGTGGAGCCTTCACTTATGTTTGCTCGTTGGGCCAGGCAACCCTTAGGACTCACTGAATGATGTTTACCCACATTACATCTTCCTTCTCTAGGTAACGTTCCCACTTTTCTTCAATTGTTGTGTTTTATTTTGTTGTATTTTTTTCATTCTGTGCCAGAAAATTGCTTTATTTTTTTGATCAAAAACTACTTGCATAGAAAAAATGGATCTTTGTTGCATTATATGGTCTTCTTAGTCAAATAATTAGTTGGACTATCTTAATATTCAGAACAGCACAATACCTAAGATAGTGACTTTTACCCAAATATTGTATAATGAAGTATTCATATCAATTATCTTTTATACTTTGTAAGGGTGAATAAATCAAGACCCTAGACCCTATGGTTCTGCATCATAATCCATGAATAAAACCAATAGGTACAGAATGCAGAAAAATTTGCTTCCCATCCATGCCAGAAGTATTTTATGACAGTAATATGTAATTACTTTTCTGACTACCTTTAAGATTCAGATACTCTCAAAGATGGGTAAGACAATAAATCCTATGATTAATTTTTATACTGTGCATTATATAACATGAGGACCTTGTCAGGCTTTCTGAAGTGCTGGTTGACTGGCAAAATGTAAAAATATCTGTAAAGATGAAATTAGTTTAGTCACCTTTCTCCCTGATCATATGAAATATTTAAAATTTCAAATTCTTAGCTATGTGACTGAATCAGCCATTTCCAATCACTTTCTCCATTCTGAATGCATATTCTCCTGAATTCCTTCTTTTTATTCAGATGGCCCTGTAGGCTGTTTTGACTGCACAAAACCTTCACACATCTGGTATTCTCTCTGCTGCTTTCCTTCCTTTCCACTGGGCTCCATCATAGCTGTTTTTAATTTGTTTGTTGCCTTGGGCTGCTGACAATTATAACATAAAAAATAGAGTCCTTGTGTACACATCTAAATGCAGAGCAGATTGTTAAAGCCCTGATGTGGGCTTATTGCTCTGAATTTCCTCCTGTCCAGACTCACTCATTCACTGCATCCTACAGGCAGACTTGCTCCAAAGGGAGGGCATGGCTGTGTGAAGTGAAGGCCTAGGGCCTTAGCAATAGGCAAGAAAGTACAGGGGGAAGTGGGCTTTCTCCCTGCACCTCTGCTTGTCCCTGTGCATTGCCTTATGCCCCTGGCTTCCCTGGTTCATCTGCATCCCACCAGCACCCTGCTTCTGGGGTGAGGAGAGGGCACTCTTCATGACCAGGTGGCCGCACGTAAATCAGAGGCAGATAAAGGGGAATACTCCAGGAAATGTCTTCCTATCTCCAAAACATCACAGGTAAAGCCATATTCAGATGATACCTGAGACTTCAGGTATAAGCTATAAGTGTTGGCCCATCCTGTTCTTGCATTAAAAGGCTTTCAAAGAAATCAAATTTATGCAATCAGCTCTCTGCCAGGGACACCGGTCTTCCCCATCTTTCCTGGCTATATGTACCCCAAAGCATCTGGCAAAATCCATACAGAAGAGCCTGTCTTGCTTTACCACACACAATACAAGCATGCTAGGGTCTGAGATGCTTCTGTTTTCACTTAAACATATTCAATACCAATCCATTCCTATAATCATAGTTATTATTTTAAGTTTAATATTGTGCTTTCTTTAATATGCATTAAGAAGTATTCTCTGAAAAGAAAATGCTCTCATTATTTCCATTTCAAAGGGAAATGTAGAAAAGCATAGAATTGCAGTTGCTTGCCTGAAAGTAGTAGCCTGGAAAGGATGTATTAAAGGTTTTTGAAATCACGAACATGTGGAGAAGGTGGATTACTCACCTTGCTCATGGTTACTTACTGGCTCCTGTCATTCAGGAACAAGTGAGACAATCAGATGACAAATTCAAAATCTGTGAAGTTCTTCATACATTCTCCAGTCAAACTCTGGGTAGTTTGGACGATATGAAATATACCTGACTGAACCGTGTGTTAGTCTAAATTATGGAAGGAAAAGTTCATTAGTAGATCCTGGAGGACCCTGAACTTCAGATTGCTGGAGGCTGCGCAGGAATATCAGAAAAATAATATTTGTCCTTTTGTTGTTGTTGTTGTTGTTGCCGTCATTAGACATCTACTAATGACCACACAGACCTTTCCCCTGGCCCAGTAGGTGTTCCCTTGTGTTACTGCATATCCAGAAAATCTGTGCTAAAGGCCTGAATAAAACCTTAGCTGTCCAGCTTTTGTCCAGTTCTTTTGCACCATCAATGATAACTGCCAGATTCTTTCTGCTACCTTCTGGTTTGTTTGTGTTTCCAAAGAATATGACAAGGTGAATACATATTCTTGACCTAAATGACAGAAGGTAGAATAAGAAGATAGAACTAGACTAAAAGAAGCCTATAAAACAAATAACGCTAACATATTAAAGTGAATGCAGGTTAGTATACAGTGTTAGTATATTGTGTTGCACACACAATTTGATTCCTGCTCTGCTTGGGACTTCTTGTACATCCTAGGCATATGGCTTATCAGAGTTTTGTGTTTCACTAACTGTGAAAGCCTCTTTCCTCTCATCATAAAGGATGTAAGACACACATTTGAAAAGTAAGTTTTTCAGAGTTCTCAGTAAAGAAGTGGGGCCTTCCAACACCAAGAACAGTGATATTAAAATAAAAATATTCAAATGAAATGAGAAAGTATGAATAGAAAAAAAGAGACCAAAACTGGGCCTTTAGAAATTTGTCCTTAGCTTTAAGTCATAAAAAATTGCAATTTCAGAGGCACTGTCTGTCTAGGTATTACTTCACTGTGGCATATACCTGAGATTATTGTTGAAAAGTGTCTTTCAGTCTTCCTCCAGTACATTAAGATAAAGTGTTACAGTTTACATTTCCTATTGGTATTTTTTCATTTTAAAAGCATCAGAGCATCAAGAAGATATTTTAAAACGACATGCATTGACTTGTATATTGGTACTAAGACTTTTTTTTATACTGCCTGCAAGCAAAAATCACAGAACTATGGTGTTTCCATAGCAACTGCATTTTAATAAGGTGAAATTTCCAGTTTGATAGAGCTGAACAACTAATAATGTCAGCTTCCAATGTTGCAGAAGCTCAGATGTCAGGAAGGGTCAGCATAAAACATGGGACTAAAATTGATTCTTTGCGACATTCATCTTTATTGCTAGTATAATTTTGGGTAAAGCCAATAAAAGATATGATTAAAACAGTAATATTATTTTCACACGCATCTTATATCATAAAGCATCAACATTCAAAATATATTTAAAGCTTATTCTTATGTCTCCATAAGAAACATCATATACCTATTGCAAGCCCACTTTTCACTTCTGAGTTTTCGCTACATAATGTTTCATGGGAGAGTTCTGGAAACAGTTTTCAGTTAGTAAGTGTCAGTAGACAACCACTGAAATTCATGTGTACTGATGTTTGTCAATGAGAACACCAAACCCAACAGAAATATTTCCTGTAAAATCACAGTTCTTTTAAGGTCAAGAACTGAATTTGAATGAAGTGAGATTTCTTTTAAAGAACCTGGAAGGAGTCACAAAGTTGTATCTGGCTTTTAAGATCAATAGGAGTTCTTCCAAAGGCCCATGTGTTAAGTGATCTTCTTCAGCTCCACCATGGTACTGACTTCCCCAACAAAGTGGTGTTTTGGGGGAATTTGTTAATTAAGTATGAATTGGCTCTCTGCATCCCACCTCTCTCTCCCCCCTCTTCCCACCCAATAAAATAAAAATAAAAGTAAAAAAGAACTGTCAAGATGTTTTTCAAAAGGAAGATAAAATTTAAATGTCTTGCTTCCAGAAACTAAGTTTTTAAGTAAAATATCAAGCATCAAAGTACTTACAATAAAATGAGAGCTGATAGCATAGGAACTTGTGATGAAATTTCTGTTTAAGACGTCATTTTTTCCCTGTGGTTTATCATGAACCATATAGTTACATCTATGTTAGTATGGAATCATACCATTTCTTGGCTTGGAGGCCAACAGTCAAGGAAAAACCTACATGCATGCAGTAGGACCATCTAAAAAGCCTGTCCATGTCCAAATTCTCTGCTTGGAATCAATGGTTTTATTTCCTGTGCTGTATTTGGGACCGTTTGGAAACACTCATTGGCTTGGGCCAAACCTACGCCAAGGACCAACAAGCAGACAAAGGACTTCCTTTCTTGAAAATGTTCCCCAGCACTTTTTTTTTTGGTTCCTACCACTCTGTGTTAATGCATTGGTGAAAACAGTGGCCAAACCTCTAGATATATTGTTTTGTTAGTAATGTGTGCTACAACCCGAAGGTTATGTACATCTCCTTATAAACTGTGAAATAATAAAACATATCCTATTATCCTTGCAGAGCATATTTATGACTTGAACTCAATTGCTGTGCAGTATTTTTGTGAATTATATATCTCATATTACATATATTATCCTATATCTTATATTACATATCTTATCCTGCAGAATCCTAATCCTGCAAAATTGTATCTTATCCTTATCTTATCCATCTTATACTGCAGTTACAACTTAACTTCAGTGATGTGGCTTTGAACCAGGCCTGAGTGTATTTGAAAATTTCACTTGCTGATGGTTGGTACAGTGCAAAATCTCTGTAAATTAGTTTTTATATATGTATATGTCTTTTCATGATAGATAATTTTAGTTCTCTGTATTCAACTATCTAATTTAAAACCTTAATGTAAATTCAGAAAAGTTTTTTACATATATAATATGATAGTGTATGTAACTTAATCTGTCTCAAAATATTGCCCATATAGCTCTGCACAACCTTTTTCTCTAATTTTTCATTAGTTCTTAATAAGAACATTTTCTTATCCACATAGTATTAGCTGTATTATAAGTAATTCATCAAAAACCCTTCATATTAAACCATAAATATGAAAAATGGCGACAGCACAAACTTATAAAAACACATAAACTAAAGTATTAACATAATAAATGCAGACTATCTTGAATAATTAATGTAGTAGCTTGTTGGATTTCTTTAAAATTTGAGTATTTTTCATACAGAGACTCAGATGCCATTAATTCAGCAGAACAGTACATGGATTAAGTTATTAATTTGGTCCCAAAGATTCCACTTGTTTGCTTTGAATTCCACATGAATGCTGATTTTGTACTGCTTATGCTTGTGGTGCATGTGTGTGTGCTGGGGTGGGGGGTAAGAGGGAATGCTGGAGACTGTGCCACGGTGGAGATGGAGCATCCAGAAGAAGCCATAGGACATATTTGACTAAGACATGTTGGGATCAACTTTCAACCAAATTCATGCTGCAACCTGCTTTCTAGCTGAGGTCTTTGTGAAAGAATCAGGGGGTAGTACATTTGGCTTTCCCTGGAGATGGTTATGAGAAATGCCAGAATGGCTGAGCTCGAGACACTGATCTTGCATCCGCGCATGGACAAGAAGCCAAAAACAGGCATAAATGGGGGCAGTCATCTTTCTGAGATGGCAGGGTAGCTTAGGACACTGTTTTTTTTTTTTGTTGTTGTTGTTTTTAATGTGGTAATAGAACTCTAATGCGTTAGAAATGATCAGAGTCCCTGTTTTGGAGAGAAAAGTAATTTTTGTCTTCTTGGTTAGATATATTATTCTTAAGTGACATCTGAGACTCCCTTCCACCAGCCTCCCTCTTCAGAATAGATCTGTGGGGACAAAAATTATCAGCCAGGGGTCCACACATGCCAGCCTTCAGAAAGCTGTGGAGCAGAAGCATTGCCAGTGCCATGCAGAGGGACAGTGCAGCCCCTGACAGCTGTGCCCAGGAGGTACAACTCTGCATTCTACCAGCAGTAATCAGTCTGCCTTCCACCCTCACTGCCCCATAGTTCACACGCTCAGGGGTTCCTTAATTTCTTGTCCTCACAGCTAAAAAGCCTTTCTGGTTGCGAAACAGAAATATTTTTGCCACTTTTGTACATAAAAATCAGGAGAGGTTTTTTTATTCAAACAGGAAATTGTAACATCGGAATACAACCACCCTGTTCTTAAATATGATTTAATCTAGATTGCTATAGTCTGATTAATTGCATTACTTAACCAAGATGGAAAATTATAACATACAAGCAGTTAGAAGCAATCATATAAATGATATTTACGTGGTGAATGTGACTTATGAATACACAATATATCAGCCCCAACTGGTTTTAGAGAAAGCAAAATGAAAGAGGTGGTCTCTGCCTTATAAATCTAATAAGCTAAGTACAAGAAGACAAAACACCTGATGTGATGGATGGAAAACCAAAGGGTAAAGGTGACATGATTGTGAGCAGTGGCAGCAGTCTTGGATCTGCAGGACATTGACCTTGCTAAAGAAAAAGGTTGAAAAAGTAATGCTAAGGAGGAGGGGGTAGGTTATATCTCCTAATTACAGCCTTACATGACATTTACAACTAGCTTGCACATATCCAGCATATGACACCTTTATCATTTTTGTTTCCTTTGTAAACCATATGAAAACTGCTAAAGCAGCTAAACAGACTGTGCTATAGTTTGAAAAATGTTTTAATACTAAACAGAAAATTCAGTTTTAAATCACATGACAATATGGAAGTAATTAGAAGTGTTCATGTTCATTGGGCCTCCTCCTAATAGCAATATTTGCATAAAAATATTAGGCAAGCTGCTGGATAGAAAATTATATGCAATTGTGCTTTGCAGAATGTGTTAACTTGCTACACTTCAACATACCCAGCAGCATAGACTCAGAAAAAAAATCTTTGTTCTGGATTTTAACTAATGTAAATAATTGAGTTCTTTCAATGCTAACTTCTGTGTTATCTGCAACGATTATTGTAAGAAATATGTTTATTACAAGCACTTAAAAATTATTGTTTATTTTGTTTCATCTTATGTCAAAAAAATAATTTTCACTCAAAAAATCTGTAGCATAGCTGAAGAGTGTATGTTTGCTAGTAGCTGTGGTACAGCAAACCTTCACCAACCTGAGCAGCAGAGGGACTGTGAAGTGCTCTAATTAGCTGGGTTCCATGGTACTTATTGCTCCCATTAGTGCAGCATGGGAAACCAGGGCATGGCATTTAAATAGCTTACCTAATGATATACAATATGTGCGCAGTAAAATCAGATGAGCAGTGAGGACTTGTAAACTCTGGCTCTTAGCTTCATCCCCTAGACTGTACTTTCCAGATGTCATTGAATTTCAGTGACTCAGACAAACTTATAATGGCTTTTTGTCACAGAGTCACTCACCTGGACAGGCAAATTGTGGGATTCGTACAAAAATGGGAGCTTGGAACAGTCAGTATCTTGGTGGGGGTCTAATCAGTTTCACGGTTTAGACTGTATTCTCCCCTGCCACTTTGGAAAGTCATGATCTACAGGGTTCATTACAAACACCACAGTGCATGGGTTAGTTTCTATAATGGTATACTGATTCTTAAGGACCCATTCCTACAAATTTGAACTGTGTCATATTTTCCTCCGTAAAGCAGTAACATCACAACAAATTCTCATATTATATCATGTTCATGGAAATCTGTTGGTTAACATTTATCATTATAATAAATATTTCATGGAACAATAGGTAGTTTATCAAGCATTGGGGAAAAGATTATTACAATGAGGGGCATGTGATCAATGTCATCCAATTAGGCACACTGACAATGACAGGTCTCAATGTGTTTATTTCATATCCCTTTTTTTAGACATATGGATGTAGGTTCCTATTCATCATGGCCTGAGCTGCTTGTGTCCATGGGGAACGGTGGGGACAGGGCTGGAGCTGGAGCCAGAACCCATCATGCATTTGCCTTTCCTCACAGGGCAAGCTGGTTGGGTGACTGCAGGGCTAATATCTGAATGAAGATTATTTAGAGAGTTCATTTTCAAGGGTGAGCTCAAATCCAAGCTAAAATGACAGTATAAATTTATCAACCAGACATTTTCATTTGAGCCCAAGGTTTTTAAAAGCTTATTACCCTCATGTTATTTTCAGAGAAAATGTCTGCTGGAGACATAAGATAGCGCTCAAAACCTATAAGGCTGACAGCAATGGTCTGGTGGAAGTTCCAGTTTTTCATATAACTGATCCATAAGTATTTGTATCAGATGTTAGGGAAGAAGACACTTTCTGGTGTTTTTTGAAACCGAAGCAATTTATTACATGTTTTCTTAAGTTAGGGTGCAGTTAAACTTACACACAGAGTTATATGTACATCAGACACAATATTTTAAACACAAATTCAGCAAAAATTTCAAGTGCTGCATTTTAGTAATTATAGGCAGGATTGTGAACAGGCTTATAACCAATGGGACATAAAGTATCTAACAGGCAGTTCAATTTACGGTCCTGTTGTGAGCCAAGCCTATATTTAATTTTTATTGTGATAAATAGTGCTCAAGGGGATGAGACATCTGTGCATAGGTGAAGTTTAATTTGGGAGATTAACAGTGTTGAAGAATTATAATCAAAAGATTTTCTGTCTGTTGGAGAGTTTTATACATAGACTATTGATCAAGCAGGAAGAATGAATTAACAAACTGTTCTGGCTCTTGCTACTTTAAAAAGAAAATGAACAAAACGTCAACTGGGAAGTCTGCAAGTTGTTTTACTCCACTCAGTTTAGTATTTAATGACTATTAAATGTAACTTTTCTGACAACAAAATTTAAATTGAGTTGAAAGGAGAACAGTCTGTGAACAGAAAAGGCATCTTACTCACAGGGATAAGGGGTAAGTCACTATCCAATTTTTTAGCACCGTAATGAGAAGAAACGTTCTTGCTCTAGAGAAGAAGTGGTATCTAACTGTTGTGAAAAAACACGTGTTTCCACATAAGGTTGTAAGTTTTCTCCCAGTTTTGCTTGTGCAGTGAGCATTGTATCTCCAGGCAAACACTTCCAGAGATGTTTCCAGCACACGTCTGCACTGCATCCCTTGCATCTGCTGCTGGTGCAGTGATCAGTTAGCAAGCATACCTCCACCCTGCAGCCGTTACTCAACTTTGGCCTTGGCTACTCAGGTCCTCCCTGCTTCCCTGACAAAATTTAAATACCTGGACTTATTTTAGAAGAACTTTTCCCAAGATTATTCTTGAGTTAGGACAGAGTTACACAGGATATCTGATGGCAAGAGACTGAAAATTGCTGCTAGTCAGATATCAAGGATTATTGACATCTTGTCACAGAGCCAAAGAATTCCTGGCAAATATCCTGTCTCAGTATCTGCAATCAGGATGGATAACTTGTCCTCTTTACCCCATCAATTTTCTGTATGTACCCAAACAGCCTGTGGAATCAGACTTGAATATTTTATTACTGTATCTGCCATTTACTTGTCATAAATATCTTCTCACATTTGTTGCAAACTGACATTCATGTACGTGAGTATACATGGCACTATGCAAAGGCAGTAGCATTGGGCCCAGCAGGATGGTGGTTAACCGTACTCAGCCTCATTCCCAGGGCTGTCCTGGAACTACATTTATGTACTCGTCAGTTCTCAGAAGTATCTGCTGAAGTGGTTTTGCATAAACCTTTACAACAGAGAGTAAAAGGCAAGAACACTAGGATTTTAAAAGCACACTTTAAACTCACACTACACAAACAATCTCTTGTGCCAAACAGTAATAAAATGAAACACGAAAAATAAAAATCATGTGACTATTTCAGAACTCTTGTTTGGGGGGCTGTAGAAAAAGGACTCAATGATAAATTTTAAACTATACCAGCTTGCAATAATGTGAAGGAATCCTATTCTCTTATTCCTTCTTATTCTCTTATTCCAACTCTTATTCCTCCTGGTTCTGAGAAAGAATAATTTATGAAGTACACAATAGACTGCCTAAACAAAACAAAACAAAACAACCACAGCAACAAAAAGCAAAAATGTTTCCCAGACCTCTAAAGCAGAATATTTAAATGATTTATCATGATTTATCAAAATATTCCCCAACCCAGAAATGTATGCTGCAGTAAAAAGTCGATACAAATAAAGATTGCACAATTCTCCAAAGCCAAGACAAACATATCTAAAGGCAAAAGTCAAAAGCTAAAACTAATGAGGTACAGCTTTTTGGGTACAGAGTAGACAGTTCTCAGAAAAGCTCTTAAAAAACAAGAGTGTCTTCAGTTTCAGCACAGTACCAGTTTACTATGCCATTTTCTTATACAAAATGAAAGAGTGTAAAGGATAGCATAGAGCAGAATTAGTGATAATTTTCCTATATATGCAGGAAAATAAATTCTAATTTTTTTATGAAGTATAAAAATTCTGATTTGATAAAAAAAATCTTAGCAACCCCAACACTTTACAGCACAGTTCAGGTTCTTCGAGGATCTATTTTATTTTATTTTACTTTATTTTATTTTACTTTATTTTTTATTTTTATTTTATTTTATTTTATTTTACTTTATTTTATTTATTGTATTATATTTGTTTTCAGAATGATCGTATGGATTGATGTAGGTGCATAATATGTTACAGAAATTTTGAAGAGGTAAGGATGGATTAATTTTCTAGGTTACTTTAAATTCTACATTTATAAAAATGTTTCTTCATTATTAAGGATAATCTTAGTGAGGGTACATTTCATCCCATCATCCAGGTAGGTAATGGAGATATTGAAAAAGGTTGGGCCTGAAGATCCTGACACCTGAGGACTGCCACTTCTAACTGGCTGCTATTGGCCACAGCTCTCTGGGCACAGCAGTCCAGCCATGTGTTTCACATACCTTGTAATCTATCAGTTTAGGGCATTTTGCCTCATTTTGGCTATCAGTAGTAGTGTTGTGCTGAAAACCCTGCTAGTTTTGAGGTACACACCATCCAGTCCTCTTCCCTCTTGCCCTGATCCAGCCATCACAGGAGTCAATCAGGCTGCTCAGGCATGAGTTGCCCTTGGTGAATTTGCTCATTCACCTTCTTGGCCTTTATCTATGTCAGGACACATAGACATGCTCCATAGCCTTTCCAGGGAGAGGTGAGGCTGAGCAACCTGTAGTTCCTCAGATTTTCCTTGCCTTTTTTTTTTTTTTTTTAAGATAGGAATGACATTTGCTTTTGCCAGTTTTTGGGAACCTTCCATGGTAATCACAAGTTTTCTAAGAGGTGTCCTTTTTCTCTAGGTCCTCCATCCCATATATGCCTGGATAAAGCATTCATATTCCTCCTTGGTCACTTGTGCCTGCATTCTGTTAGCACAAGCATTCATGGGTAATCTGTTCAGTCTAGTTGGTCTCTTGCTTTGCCTACCTTGTTTCTTGACCAGTAGGATAGGCTATTCTTGTGCCTCAAAGAGACTGCCTTTACCTCCCTTGCCTCCTCTGCCCTTTTGGGCAACCTCTCAATGGAGCCAGTCTACCAAGGTCCCAAAGTAGCCAAAGTCTGCCCTCCTGAAATCTAGTATGGTGTTCTACTGCTTGTCTTCTTCATTGCCCTCTGGTGTTTAAATTCAACTCATGGACACTGCAGACTAAGCTCCCAATGACTGTCACTGGTTGGACAATGAGATTTTCTTTGTTCATGAGTAGCAAGTTCAGCAGAACATCTTTCCCTGTCAGCCTATCACACCTACACCACAAAATTATCACTTATATTCTGTCTTGTTACCCCCTGGAGACATTGGAGTGATTAAAGTCCCCCATGATAGTCCAAGCTTGCAGCTGGGAGGATCTTTCTAGTTATTAAAGGTGTGTCTACATTCTCCCCCTACTTGTACAACCTGTAGCAAATGCTAGCTACAGCATTCCCTTGTTGTCCTCTGCTCTGATCTTGACCTATAAGTTTTCAATACATCTCTGCATGTGAGCTAGTCCTTTGTGTACAATACAATCTCAGTGCTCATCTTCTCAGCCTGTCTTTCCTAAAGTACTTCTACCTAGCCAGTGTAGTTCTCCATTTGTAAACTACCTACCATGTCTTTGTAAACCCAATTATTACATACTGCTGGGATTGTACGTGATCTTTTAACCCCAATGCCTGTTTCCCAGGCAGTGTTTCCTAGGAATTAATTTTTAGACAAGAGATGGAACCCTCTTTTGCTCTGCTCTCTCAGGGGAGTATGGGAACCTCTCCTGTCACAATGTGCTAGATACATCTACCTCCTACTTCTCCCCTTAAAAAAGCAAGCAGAGAAATCCCTCATGGAAACCAGTATAAGGATAACAAGCTTGTTAATAAGGATGCTTTTGTACCACTTTATCAAGCGCTTCCCATCTCTACCTAGTAACCCTTCCTTGTTCCTTGAGGAGGTAGTAGAAATCTACTCCCTGTGAGGAGCACCAACCCCATCAGCAGACAATGATTTATGGGCTGCATCTACCACTGACCCAGATGTTCCCTCCATTGCCAAACCACCAGGCTACACTAGTGCAGCAGTACAAATGAATAACAAACCTATTGATCCAGAAGGAGAGAAGTCTGACGTGGGTGTGGGCACTATGGCAACTGCAGAACTAATTGAAATGCAGATTTGAGTTTCCTGCATTCCCAGCACTAGCAGAGACACTGGGATTCTCTATGTGGTATAGATAGCTTTGCATACTGGCCTGTGAAACCAACAGAACAGAACAATTCTTTATCCATGATATGTTGCAGCCCGGATAGATTGGCATTTACTGGTGAAAAATAATTTCACATATTTACCAGGCATTTCAGTGCCTGGTAATATTATGGAGATTATTCTGGAACGTATTGAAAAACACCTAAAGGACAACGAAATCATTGGTCAGAGCCAACATGGGTTCACTAGGGGAAGGTCATGTCTAACAAACTTAATTTCCTTCTACAACAAGATCACCCAGATAGTTGACCAAATGAAGCCAGTCGATGTAAAATTTCTGGATTTCAGTAAAGCTTTCAATACTGTCTCTCACAGTATCCTTCTGGACAAAATGACCAGAATACAGTTAGGAAAAAGCATAATAAGATGGATGAACAATTGGCTGACAGGTCAGGCCCAGAGGGTTCTTGTAAATGGGGTTACCTCAGGCTGGCGACCTGTCACTAGTGGGGTTCCCCAGGGCTCCATTTTAGGACCAGTCCTCTTCAATGCTTTCATAAATGATTTGGATGTAGGACTAGAAGGTTTTTTTGAGCTAGTTCACGGAAGATACCAAGTTGGGTGGAACTGTTGACTCCGTCGAGGGTGGTGAAGTCTGGCAGAGAGATCTGGACAAAATTAGAGAGCTGGGCAATCACCAATAATATGATGTTTAGCAAGAGCAAGTGTGGGATTCTGCAGCTGGGAAGGAGCATCCCTGGTTATATTTACATACTGGGGAATGAGAGACTGGACAGTAGCCCCACAGAAAGGGATCTGGGGGTTCTGACTGACAGCTAGCCAAACATGAGCCAGCAGTGTGCCTTGGCCGCTAGGAGAGCCAACTGTATCCCAGGGTGCATCAAGAATGCTGGCATAGCTAGCCAGTCGAAGGAAAGGATTGTCCTGCTCTACTCTGTGCTGCTGCAGTCGCACCTCAATTACAGTGTGCAGTTCTGGGTACCACAGTATAAATAAGAAAGATATAAAACTGTTAGAGAGTGTTCAGAGGAGGGCAACAAAGATGGCGTATGGTCTAGAGGGGAAGATGTATGAGGAACGGCTGAAGTCACTTGGATTGTTCAGCCTAGAGAAGAGGAGACTGAGGGGAGAACTCATGGCAGTCTACAACTTCCTCATGAGGTGGAGCAGAGAGGCAGGCACTGATCTCTGCTCTCTGACCAGTGATAGGACCTGAGGGAATGGCTTGAAGCTGTGACAGAGGCAATTCATGCTGGATATCAGGAAAAGGTGGTTTTCCTGATAGGAAAAAGAGAGGGTGGTCAGGCACTGGAACAGGCTCCCCAGGGAAGTGGTCAAAACACCGAGCCTGTTGGAGTTCAAGAAGCATTTAGACAATTCTCACAAACACATGATCCGATTTACTCATTTATTTGTTTGTTTTTGAGTGGTCCTTTGGGGACCCAGGAGTTGGACTTGATGATCTTCGTGGGTCCCTTCCAACTCAGATATTCTATGATTCTATGAAATATAAATAAAAGACAACTTTCCTTACTATTTCTACCTAATGGGAGATTTATTTATTTATTTATTTATTTTATTTCTTCTGAATTGTGTGGTTATTGAAGCCAAAGATGTAGCATCCAGGGTCAAAGAACTTAACAAAAATGTGCAGAAATACTCAAAAAAATGCCACTCTGTATCAACAGAAAATTCCAGCTTAACACTGAATACTATTTTCAAAGTATCTGTTCCTAGAATTTATATTTTCTTAGAAAAACAGAAAACCAAGGGAAAAAATAATGTTTTGGCCGATTACCAACTAATTGCAAGCCTGCTATCTCCCTCTGGCATGTCTCCAGTCTCCTCTCTGAACTAGAATGCCTCTCCTCTTCTTAAAATGAGAGGATCATATTATTTCCTAGGATACATTATTCAAAAGGACTTTGTATTCCAGAATATTTCCATATAAAATGACTTCCATTCCTTTTATTTTTTTCCTGAAAATATCTTTTTTTTTTTTTAGAGTGAAAGAAAGAAAACTAAAACTAATCTCAGAAATAATTTCCTTTTCATTTGTTGAAGGTCAAAATATCCTTTCAAATTACAAGAATAAATAATGTCTTAGTTATGTCTACATTAGCTATTAGTTCAGTACAATAGGAGCAGAACTGTAAAGTTAAAAAATTGGTTATCACATATATCCACTTAAAACATGTTTCAGGATGTTTAATTAAGAGGATTAATCTAGTCTCATGAACAGACACATTAGCAGCTGGAGTGAAATAGGGACTTGTGGTACATCTTTTAAATGAATTTTCTCCCCATTGTAATTCTGATTTTGCCTTCAAAGACCACTCTGTGTGGTACACCAATTTACTAAAAAAAATTTAAAAATGCACTGATTAGACCTGAAATGCTTATGTACATACATCCATAGAATGCCTTAAATTCTCAGTGTTACCCAGTGACCAGACTGCATATCATTCTATGTTCAAGGCTACAGGCAAAAAAGTTTTTATAGTTTTATTGTTTTTGCATGATTGTGTCTTTTTCTTTTTTTAATTATTTCCTGTTAACCATGGCAAAAGTCCATAGTCAATCCTTTCAATTTTATTTAATATATTGCCAAAAGGCAAGAACAGAAAGTCATTCGTGAGGGTTTGTATTTCAGCTGAAACCAGGAAAGAAATTACACTGATACTGTGAATGATTCTGACTTACATCCAGTCAGATTTCTCAAGGTTAATTGTATATGGAATGAGAAAATACTATGCAGGAATTATTCTCCAAAGAAATCACCAGTGGAATATAGAAGCATTGAGAAGTTCCTTAATGAAAATAGTCCCATTGCTAGACTGGGAAGGGTACATATAAATTTATTTTATTCAGTCAGTTTCTGGTTGCTGAATTCAGACATGACAGATTTATTTCAAGTCTGCTTTTTAAAAAAGAATTCTAAAAACTCTAGAACATGTGAAATATAAAGATAAGCCCAACAAAAATGAAAAATTAGCTCTTTGTACACCATTTGTTGCTGAATTCTTTTGGGAAACTGTGACACTGGAAGTTTCACCTTGGGGATTCAGGTAATTACTTTAAGGTCTTATTGAATACCCTGAAGTTTTCAGTCATGAGAAACCACTGGAAAGCTGTTCTGTTTCCCTTGATCACTGTAGGACCAGCTGTCCGCTTAACCCAGGAAGGCAGTTGTTGGATACAGTGCAAGGCAGTGCTGGCTGCTTGAGAAGGTTATTAGATTTATCACCCTTCTCGTGAGGAACATCTATCTGCTACTTTTACATACACTAGAGCTGAGTTGTTATACTTAACTCAAGCCAGGTTTGCTTTATTGCTTCTTAAATTTTTCTTTCTTTCTTTCTTTCTTTCTTTCTTTCTTTCTTTCTTTCTTTCTTTCTTTCTTTCTCTTTCTAGCTTTCTCGCTCTCGCTTTCTTTCTTTTTTTTTTTTTTCCCCCCTGATCTCACTTTTGCATTGAATCAGGTTGGAATCAATGCTTCTCTTTTTCTTTGTTGAAGAATTACACTACCAGAGACTTCTTTGGTACAATGTAACCATATACATCTTACCCAAGCCTGCTGAAGTTTGTATAATCTACAATTTATATATTGCATGACGTTTATTTTTGGTTACATAACCCCAAACTGAAAATATTGCATAATAAAAATGCAGTCCAATGCTTGCCTAATTTGTGTGTCCTGAAATTTCAGCCTGCACTGTGGAGCATGGATGCATTTTTCCAGCCAAGTTCCAAATACATCATCATTGTACCCTAAATTTAATTCAACCCGATTATGACCCTTTCCTGCAAAGTGAACTTGGGTTCATTGTTTGGAAGGGAGTTTGGAGGTACTTTGGTCAGGTCCCTGAACCTGACCCTTGGGAATTCAGTAGGTGGTGCACACCATAAAGCTTACGTGCTCCACAGACACACTGACCAGTCAGGTCTGGGTTTTCATTAGTTAGTATATTGATCCATGTTCCTGAGACGTTAACTATTCTCAGAATAGAAGCTTTGTAGAAGACAGAATTTTTATTGTGCAAACACATCCTGAAGAATTTATAATCAAAGTACAGGGCAATGTACTTTGGTACATTGGTAATGAGGTTTAAAAAAAAAATGCATCAAGTACTAAGTTGCAGCAACATGCTGGCAATTTTATATAGTGGGTAAGTGAAGTTTGAAGTTATCACTTTCTCCAGATATTGCCTCCTCCTGTTGTCATTATTTGATTTTTTTTTTTATATTCATTTGAAACCAGCTGATTACTGGCTATGCTTCAGTCACCCATAAGCACAGCTTTGACTGCATGATAGTGAGGGCTGAGTGGCTAATTGATGCCTAGAACTGCAAGACTACATTAGAAGAGACATGTCCGCACAGCAATTTGAACAAGCAAATATTTAAATCTTATGAGAGGATGCATTGAGGCAAGTTTTGGTGAATGAAAAAGGGATTTATCTGAACAGATTTCTGGGTCATGAAAATAATAAATAAATACATAAAACAAATTTTCCATTGTTTAATCTTGTGCTAAAAAAAATGGTTACAGGTACTTTGCACATAGCTCACTATCTGTGGCTCACCAGCACTCTGGAAGTGAAGTTGTTGGGTGCACAGAGCTATTATATGCCCCAAATCATTAGTATGAAACACTATATTTTGTATTTCCAAGAAGTCATTCTGACTTTACTTGCTATTTAGTATAGCTATATGCTGGTATATATATCTGGTAACACGTTTCACATAGGTGGCAGGTCTCTGAAAACTTTGCCAGAATGATGGTGAAACCTGAAAAATTACCAAACTCAAGTTGCTGTTTATCAGGAGAAGTTTTGGCAAACCCATCTAGAAAGTAAAAGTGAGTTACTTTCTCCACATTTTATAAGGGCACTAAAACTCTCTGGCCCATTTGCTGTATTGCAATACACCTCTGAAGTATGTATTTCTTCATGCTAAGTTTTTTCTTAAAGGCAGAATTGTTTGATGGTCTCAGAGTATCAGAGGTCTGAAATGATCTCTTGAGTCGAATGAACACTTTGTTAAAGCAAATCCCATGTTACACTGTGGTGGGTGGCAATTCTGTGTGGATTTGCACATTTGAAACATTCCTTTAACATCCATGCATTTATTGAAGGTTAGATTATACCCACCTGCTTTTGTGTCTGCATTTTACAAAGATGGTCGTGTTCTGTTCTGCATACTGATTTCTGACATGCACAGATTTAGTATTTGATGGCAGCTGGGAGATCTAAGAGTGCAGGAACCTTTAAATTGTTCTCCCGTGTTGTAGGGGCACTTTTAAAAATTCCTCTTCAGATTTCTTCACTTTCATACGATGGAAATGAAGATTGAATAGAAAAAAAAATAAATTAACTTAAAACTGCAGCAGAACTACTCGAGCTACCCATCAGGTAGCGAAAGGAAAGGAGAAAGGAGAATCCATTATTTGAACTGAAGACAAGTACGTAATGTGGTAGAAATTATGATAGGTTTAGAGAAATATTGAAACTGTAATTTTTGCTGCCATGTGATAAATTTCTAATCACTAAATTAAGCTACACTGATTGCAACTACTGATACTTCCTCATAAACAGAACTCTAGAATAATTCCTGGAGGCTTGTGAAATGAAAATAATTTTGGGATAAAAACACAATCAAAAAATCTGAAAAATAAAGCTTAATTTACAATACAATCAAATACTGAAAATAAAAAGTTTTAACATTTTATTATAAAAAAGACTTTGCCCTCTGGTGGTAATGGTATTTTTACTGAAATGCAATAATGAATCAAATCTAGAAGGACACACATTCTTGCTACATCAGTTAAATTTGCTGAGACTCTCTCAATCTCTACTGTGGTAGTATTAATAGACTTTTAACAAGGCATGTTATACCAGATATGAGAAGTATAATATTTGGAAATAGTCTTGAATGTAGAATATTTATTATGTGCCATGGACTTTGTGTCATGAGGAACTCCATTGTGGTTAATTAAGCAACCATAGCAGCATTCTCACAGAATCACAGAATCATCTAGGTTGGCAGAGACCTCCAAGACCACCGAGTCCAACCTCTGGTCTAACACTAACAAGTCCTCCACTAAACCATATCACTAAGCTCTAAATCTAAACATCTTTTAAAGACATCCAGGGATGGTGACTCAACCACTTCCTTGGGCAGCCTATTCCAATGCCTAACAACCCTTTCAGTAAAGAAGTTCTTCCTAATATCCAACCTAAATCTCCCCTGGTGCAACTTTAGCCCATTCCCCCTCGTCTTGTCACCAGACGTGGGAGAATAGACCAACCCCCACGTTGCTACAGCCTCCTTTAAAGTACCTGTGGGGTGCTGACCATCTTCATGTTTGAAACACGTTTTAAACTCCTCCTAGCAAGTTGATGTCCTTTCACTGTCACTCATTCACAACAGCAATTCAGATAGTGTTCCTATCTTATAGCTGCTCTCAGTGATAGAAGGTTCTGAAACCAACTACCTGTTACAAATTGTGTTGTTAATATTCCTGGCTTGCTATTGCAATTAAATAGCTATTGTCCAGCTTGTCCAACTGGTAATTTCAGCTTCTTGCAATACAGTAGTACATACACTTTAAACTCGTTTATTTAAGCGCTGAATGTGGTAACTGTAGCAACATTATAAACAAATGCCATGTTTTATGACTGGATGGGCATTACTTTGGGTAGTCAAAGAATAAAACAGGAAGGCAATCAGCTGTGAAATAACAGCAACATTCATACTCCCTTCTTTAATCTAATTCACTGCCAAATTGGAAGTAGAAATTGCAGAGCATCACAACATTTTGGCCACCTCAAATACCAACAAGCAGAAAGGACAGGCTTTACTCTGAAAATGGAAGGAAGGAAGGAGGGAAGGAGGGAAGGAAGGAAGGAAGGAAGGAAGGAAGGAAGCAAGGAAACCCACAAGATTTGCAGGACTAATGTGATATAGATGGCACAATATTCACATTGAGTTAACACTGAAAAAACATATTCTCAAATTTAAAGGCTTGGATACCTTAGGATGACTGTTTAAGTTCATAACACACTTTTGCCCATTTTTACTGTATATTATGTTCACTTATAACATGTAAACACTGGAGAAATCTACAGGCAATGAAGAAAAAAAGACAATCTGTCTGGAGTTCAGCGGGAGATTTGTCTCTTCCTCTAAGAACGTGGCTGATCAGTTGAATACTTCCACATGCTCCAGTGAGCTGAGGAGGGGTCTAGCATGCTCCATTGAGGTGTCTCATATCATCTTCGACACTATACAGCTCTCCAGGACATTCATATGGCAGATGTGGCACAAGATTTAGGGATACTCGTTTCCTGAAGGCCAATTCAGTAGAAAACAAATGGGATATCTGACATTTTTTTTTTCAGAGATCTAAACAAAGGCATCTAACACGCCTTGATGTGCTTCAGTCTGTCTGAGACATCCATATGGGGCTGTCAGATATGACACCTATAAGGCCACCTGTGTTCTGCACCAGCAGCTGGAGGCAGGATACCTTACAGTACCGCAAATGTCACTGAACACTTAGGTTGTTCATAAACCATATTGTAATAATTCACAGGGATCTAATAGTAGACATATAATTTATAATGAATAATTAACATGGACAGTTTAGGCATATGTTCTTGCAGAATATCTATGAGCAGATTATGCTTTATTTGAATCTATCCATTATTTAAAACTATTAATATTTTTTCCTTGTTGCAGTTTTTATGGATTGACTCTATGGATTGACTGCAATTAATTCTCTAAATATTATTAATAATTGTTGTTCCAGTTCTACTATTTGTTGGGGATAAATGGTGCAGAGCAGAAATTTTTATATCTTATGTTAAAGTACAATCTTAGACTTTGATGTCCCTGGGCTTGTCCCTGCTTTTCCTGAGAATAGTGTCCCATTTAGGTGAAACAGCACTTCTAAATTCCATAATTGGGCTAGTGAAAAATAAAATAAAATTAAAATAAAATAAAATAAATGGTTATTCATTATTTTTAAGGATAAATTATTTCCTTTACTCTTGTAACTCCCAGAGTCATCTGCAGTTTATCCGCTGCTGATGGCAGGTGAATGTTTAGCTAAACAATAAAGACATCAGCCACTTCTCCAGATTATTGTTTACGTCCAACTGGAAGGTTGCCGTGAGATGACCACCCTGTAGCACCCTCTGCAATCTGGTAGTGCCTTATGCCACAACAAGAGCTGCAGGAAATCAGCTCCATTTCAAGAAAACATTTGAGTCACAGACAGAAAGGGAGCTGAAAATGAACAGCAATCTGTTTAATGTTCCAAGATGTAGAAAGATTGATGGTCCTGAAGTTGAAATTTCAGTAGGAGGAAATTAATCCACCTGCTAAGCACAGTAAACAGACTGAAACATGTCTGCCCCCAAGCCTCTTTGCTTTACCTAATGGCTTAATATAAAAAATAAAACTTGACAAATAAGCAAAAACCTCCAACATGAACATTATCTTCTTACATTAGTGAGGTCATATGGGCATTTCAGACAATCTTGGAACCATTTGCTATTTGCTGACACCCCTGTGGGTCATGAGAAGCAGGTTAAGAATAGGCCTGGTTAAGTTAAATTTTCTGTCCAAATAAATCAGATAGACCTACAGGCTTTTTAGTGCTGGAATACTGGCAATGTTATGGAGAAATACAGCTTACTTCTGAGCTGCAGAAGGAATGACATTTTCTCCTAGAACTGAGTTCTGAATGATGTTTATGTTACTGATAAACCTGTTTCAGTTGGTAGGAAAGAAATTGGTTGGGCCTTGGCTAGAAGCACTATAAATTACTATGTGACTACCACTGCAGAAACTTATATGAGTCCTTATGAAGTTGAATGAAAAAAAAAAAAGGCAGACGACAAGCCTCACAATGGATTTGAGCATGAGGATAACCCAGCAAGATGTACATTGGGCTTTAATCCCAAATTAGTATGATTGGAAGGCAAATGTGCTGAATTACAGCATTCACTGGCTTAAGCAGCCTTCAAGTTTAATTGTTATGCAGTCAATATGCTGGTGAGCAGAGATGTAGAATATCAGGGGATGATGGTCAAGTGGGGTTTCAATGCTTGGGTCTTCTTCCCATTTATGCTGAATGGAAAGGTAAATCGTGAGGTCATCAGATCCATAACAGTTGTTTACAATACAGAAAAATAACCGTGATGAAAGAAGAGCTTCCTGAGTCACATAGACTGTTACCTGCTACCTTGAAAGGATAGCATACCTGCCTTTAAAAAGTACTGCCTGAAATAATGTCAGTCGCTGGATGTCTGCTTCCCTCAAGGTGTACTGCTGTGCAACAAATCCTCCTTAATCAGCAAAATGCAATTTATTATAAAAGCAGGATTGCAGCACTAAGAAAGACAAAAATTCATTAGACACTCACCAAACATGGGTATATATTTAAAGCTATTGCAGAAAATTGCTGCCCATGCAAAACAGCTTAACTGCTTTCAGTGTGAGACTGCCAAACAACAAGATTTAACAGCAGGAAAGCTGAAACACATGACAGTTTATAAGAAGAGAAACCAAAATGAGCATCATGGGGATAGCTGTAAAACACATGAATCTCAAAATTTGTACAAGGAAGCACAAGTAATAAGCTACCATGGAGAAGAGAACTGCCCAGGGACAGAACTTTTCAGCTGCAGGATGGTTCTCTGAAAACAGAGCATATAAAGGGTGACTAAAATGTTATTTTCATCTCCACTACAAACTCTAAACAAATGATTTAGAGGATGTTTTATGCAATTTCTAATGATGGGAAACTTTATGGAATGAAATCAAAAAAGACTGTCAAGGGGAATCATCATAAATTTCAACAATGACAAACGAAATGACATTTTTAGATAAACAGTTTCAAAGAATTTTAGAAAACAGTATGTTGGGCAGACCACTGGGATTGGGAAGGCTGGAGAGAGTTTTGTTTTGTTTTGCCAGGGCTTGCCTTGCAAAAAAGCCGAAGGCAGTTTTGCTTTGCTTTGCCAGGGTTTGAGATTAAGCACCATGTATGGAAAATCACTTCCTTCATTATAAAAAAAAAACAAAAGGTGAAGAAGAGGTTTCTTGTAACTGGGACTTGTTTGCATATGCAAGACAGGTGAAGCTGCAAGATCTACAGGGTGGCTGGAGAGCAGAAAGGCGTTGAGAAAATAAGCCTTGAGAAAAACATAGCATGTAGCTTCTGCTGTTTTAATCCCCTCTTTGGGTTACCAGCTACAGACTTGCCAAAAAAGACATATTAGTAGGGCTACAAGTGTAGGCTTGCTATTGATTGTGCTGTGGATGACTCTGATTTCAAGAGCTTGTGATGTTACATCTTTTTTTTTTTTTTTCTTTCTCATTTATTTTAAAGATGTCGGTTGCTATTCCACCAATGAGGGAATAGAAATACATTTTTAAAGTATATTTAATTTCTCCTGTGGCCTAGTAACAATAAGAACCAGGTCTTTTGTTACATACCTGTGAACCTGAAGGCATTATATATCCTGGGGATCCATTGTCAGACAGTGGTAGCACGGAAAAGGGAGGGAAAAAGTGTTATATCTTCTATTCCTTTCTCTCTCCAACCCACTCAATCAGTTTAGAAGTGAAAGAGTTTGTCTCAGCTTCAGTTCAACTTCCCAGTTTTCACCATAGGGCGAGAGACTATTATAAAAATGCTTTGCATTCTGTTTAAAGCATTACTCTTTCTGACATCAGCCCTGGCCTCTGAGTTGACAACTCCAGCATTGTACTGCAATGGAGGTGATTAAAATTTGGATGGGAGTTTTTGTTTGAAAATGCTTTGCAGGCTAAAAGAGCATTACTCTGATAGTTCTTGCTTTGTAATAAAACTGTCACGTCTTCTCAGTGGTGCTGGTAAACTGGGAGCACAGATGTGAAAAATTGGATTATTGGATCTGAAAAATTTTCCCAGTTACATTTTTTATCATCTGTTAGACAAATCAGACTAAAACTAAAGTGGCAGCAAAGATTCAAGCTCTCATTAGATTCAATGAACTTTATCTGTTTGTTTTGGAGAAGACCACATGAGTTCTGTCTGCATATGTTCAACAACAAAACTTTTGCTAAATTGTATTTATTCCCCATAGAAACAAACCTAGAGCAATGGATCTACGACTGGGCAAAAAATTGCAGAGTAAAAATACAGTCTTTTCATTTACCAAGAAAACAACAACTACTACAAAAAGGGTTGGTTTTTAGAAAATTTCAGGATGTCTCATATTAATGAAATAAAATTCATTTTTTTCATTTTGAAAATTCTCAGTAATAATAAGTTTAATACTGTGTGGTAGTAAAATCATTTCTCATTTTAAAGTGACAGCTCAGTCTAAAATGTTATGTGAATTTTCCTTTTAAAAAGGCAAAAATTGTATTATTCAGTCATTCTACAGAATATTTCAGAAATCAGTATAATATAACCAAAATAGAAACAAAACACATTTGGTATTTTGTTTAGAAAAGCAAACAAACACTATTCAGCTTTGGTTTAAAGAAAAATTATTTTTCCTGGTGTCAGGAGGCAAATGCATATGTAATGAGTACATTTTATTTCCTGATAGCAGGAAATAAAATAATATTTAAGAATAGAAAAATGTATCTAATTTCTCTCTTTATGTTTTAAATTTGTTGTTGTTGTTGTTGTTCTAACGTTCTATATTGAGAATATGTTTTATGATTCTGTTTGCTGCACTTATTTTTTAACATAGGAGCCATCATACTGAGACATACCTGGGAGCACAAAGTCTGACACTCTGTCTGCTTAGCACCAGAGGTTGCAGAAGTGCTTCCCAATTGTGTTTATAGATGGTCAATAAAATGCCAGCAGATGGCACTCAAGAATGCACAGCCTTGATCCTACCTAAGAACCAGCAATCTTGTCATGCTCTGCAAATGGCTTCCTCAGCCTTCTTTTCACAAGCGGTCTTAGCAGAAGAGGCTTGAAAGAAAAATGAAAGAAACAAGGCACTTTGGATTTCGTTGTTTCACCTGGTTTTCTCCATGAAGCACACAGGTCTCATTTTGTATGCCTAGTAACAATAATTAGATTTAGCTCCTGAATGCAATAAAAATAGATGAGAAG
The DNA here is from genome assembly GCF_009769625.2 of Cygnus olor. Classification (NCBI taxonomy): domain Eukaryota; kingdom Metazoa; phylum Chordata; class Aves; order Anseriformes; family Anatidae; genus Cygnus; species Cygnus olor. Next base: position 130,187,400 of record NC_049170.1, read on the forward strand.
CCTGCAGGGAACATTTTTGGTTCCTTTTTATCTCAATATAATAGTGGACTTTATTTAGTTGGCTAATGCAAATTATTGCATTTTCTTCAAATATAATATGTTATGATTTTTTTGATATTTTTACCAGGAGAGGATTCATTCTTTTAAAATAGGTCTTGTGACATTCTGTTTTAATCTGCTGCAAATGATTTGAGCAAACACAAGAAAAACTATCAGGTGAAGGGTGTTTCTTGCCCCAATCACCATGTTAGAGCCTGGGAGGCTCAGGCCCCAGAGAAGACGGTGGGTTTGGAAATAACCACTCTGCCAAGTAGCCAATAGAAATGAAAGCAAAGCAGAAACTGTCCACAGACAGTGGTCTGTGACCTGAGTGACTTCCAGCTCTAGGCCTGCTGCTTGTAACCAAGATTAAAGATCTGTTGGATATGGGCAGCATTTGTAAAGACAGACAAGTGTTCAGACACTTTTACATGTTCTGTTCTTCAGCTCTCAGGACAGCTACTGAGCAAACATTTTTATATGTTTTGTTTGTGGGCAGTTTGTGTAAAACTAATGACCAAATTTAACATAGACTCAGCTCAAAGCTGCATGACTTGAGCCAAAATAAGAGCTTGTCTGAAACATTCCTCCTATCTTTGTGTGAGGCTGGCTATTTTAAGTTGCAGGTTGCCAGTTAAAAAATAATAATACGAATAAGAAAAGACAGTCAACAAATCTGGCTGTGTTAAAGCTATCAGAAGGAATAAAATACAGCTGTGAAAAGCAAGAGTAGTGTCATTTCTAAACTTGTCTTCGTGTAATCAGGATAAATCTCTCTTCAAGCATGAGGGGCTTGGATTGCCCTGCTGTGGGAAGGGGAAGAAGAGCAGAGGAAGCATGAGGGGAGTTCCTGCAGGGAGATGGGAGAGTTCCATGAATGCTGGTGACCAGGGCACCACAAAAATACTGAGCAAAACTTGTGTCATTCTAATGGACTTCAGCACTGACAAACAGCATCCCAAAAGAGTGTAACATGAGACTTATGTGAAAGAAAGAGACGTTGAAAACCAGTCTATTTAATGCTTTGTTCTGGCTGGAATATGTCTTCCCTGGCTTCCAATGTTCCTAATTCCTTGTCTTAACCATCACATGTGCTTAGTCCCTCCAGCTCCTGCAAGCTGAACAGGCTTCAAGGCTCCTTTCAGTTCTTACAGTTGATGTTGCCTCCACCTTCAGCTCTTACTGTGTTGACAGGTTATCGAGTTAGTTACCTTACTTGCTCATTCTTCTCAGCATCTTTCTCCCTGGCTGCTTCAATTTTCCTTTTCCTACCTCATGTTTTCCTCTCTAGCCAGCCTTTCCACATCCACATCACTCCCTTAGACACTAAACTGACCCAAGCACCCTTCTATGTTGGCAAGCAACCACCTAATTATATGTTAGAGAATAAAAGAATACAGACAAGGAATTAGAGAAGGAAGAATATGAATGACTATTACCAAGCAGGCTTTAAGATGCTAACTGACCCTGATCAGTAGCACAGAATTTGAAAGCCTAAGGAATGGAGATATTACAGATGGCCTTAGAGATGTTTCTAATTGACCTCAAAGCAGTAGCAGTTTTGGTTGACAGGGAACATGTATTGAGGGATGATTTGACATTTTTGATATCAATGGAAGAAGTATGAATGAAAATTAAGTATTAAAGGTTTATCACATCAAAGTTTTAGCAACAGATATACTGCTTTGTATCAAGAAACAGTGTGCCAAGAAACTTACTAGCACTAAACCAGAAACAGAATGTACTTATTCTATCTACAGAAGAAAAAATATATATCCAAGAACAGTTTTTGTTGAAAAGGACCTCTGGAGTTCATCTGCTCAGCCCTCAAAAACCACTATCACTGTTAAGATCTTTTTCTGTCTCTCTAGTCCAAGTTTTCCATGCTACAAATTGTGTCAGGAGCCTGTTTTATGTTTGTGCACAAATTTGAGAGAAATCTGGCTCTTCCTCTCTATTACCGCCTATTAGGTAGCTGAACGAAATTATTAAATCCCTCCTGATTTTCTTTCTTTCTTTCTTTCTTTCTTTCTTTCTTTCTTTCTTTCTTTCTTTCTTTCTCTTTCTTTCTTTCTTTCTTTCTTTCTTTCTTTCTTTCTTTCTTTCTTTTTTTCTTTCTTTCTTTCTTTCTTTCTTTCTTTCTTTCTTTCTTTCTTTCTTTCTTTCTTTCTTTCTTTCTTTCTTTTTTCCAGGAGAACAAACCCAGCTCTTTCAGTTTCTTCTCATATGTCATCATCTTCTGCAGGCTCCTAACCATCTCAGTGGTCTTCTGCTGGATTTACTCCAGCTTGACAATGTCTTTCCTTACTGTGTCAATATCTCTTTCTACGGGGGAGCTCTCAAGGTAATCTGATGGTATCACTGCATGTACAGTAAATTGCCATAACTGCTACTGGTAAGGCGTTGTTATGTTTCACTCTAGTGAAATGTTAGCTAATCCAGTGAGTTGCATTCTCAATGAAGTGTGTTTCAAAGAAATGCTAATATGCATTTGTTCTTTCATGAGTTTGCCACTGTCCAGGACAGTAGATATATATCTATATCTATATATGTCATATAGATATGATTGCTATTTTTATGTCCACTTCAGACTGGATAGAAGATTTTACCATCACAGAATTGTTGACCAACAAGTCAGAATTAGACATCTTGCTATGGATAACACCCTTTCTGGTGGCCAAGAAAGAGATTAGTTTCTCTGAATTTGCACAACTCTGACCCTGAGAAACTACAATCTTCCACTCTCAAAAAATCATATTTCTGGCAAGGTGATATTGAGAAGATTCTCTACAGTAAAGTATGTAAAAACTGAACAGATTATCAATAAAGGTCTTCAGTTTAGCATTTTCCCCTATCTTCTCCCTGGCATGATCATTTCAACTTAACACCATTTTGGTTTGGAAACATCCATAGCAGCAAAGAACAGCACAGGTGGATAAGGGTTCTGAGGTGCTCTCATGTCTCCTCTGAAAGTAGTAATGTTCTGGATCCACTGTATTTAAACTGAGCTAAACTGCGTGTCTTTCCACTCTTATTTTCTGGACATTTTTCAGCGTTGGCAAGTGTAATGTCCTGGATTTTTTTCCTATCCCTACTTTCTACTGACTACCAAAATTCTCAGGTTTTTTTCCGTGGGCTGTGGTCTGTTTGTGGCAAGAACATTTTTTTTCCTGCAAAAGACTGGTTAGCGTATTGAAGTATACAATTTTCTTGTGTAGTATTTCTTTCCAGATGTAACCTAAAAGAAAGGAAAAAGCAAGTCTCTTTCTGGCAAAACTGGTAGCAGCTCTTGGAGAACAGTTCTGCACTTCAGTTTCTTCCCAGAAATCCTTTCTTCCCAGAAATCCTAGCACTTAGATATAAAAACAGTCCAGTGTGCTCATATAAACTGAAAGAAAGATGCAAGATCCCATTAGAGGTTTTTATAGAACAGAGAAAGTTCATGCTGCCTTCTGTGCATCTTTGTGCCTTTTTATCTTTCTTGGGATGTGTTAAAAATACTGAATGAGGAAACTGTTTGCCATATTCATCTCATTTCCTTTTTTTTTTTTTTTTTTTTGATAGCCCTTCCTGCCTTTGGAAAATTCAAAGCAGAACATTACAGCACATGAGAAGCCTCCATACTGACAGGAGCTTACCAGCCTGGCCGGGCTTTGCTAGCTCCACACAAAGCTAAGCAGTCTGACATAAAACATGGGTGTTGAATCAAAGCCTTATTCTTCTTGCCAACTGCACTCAGTTTTGGAAAGAGCACAGTCATTTGGAAGGTCAAATACTGTAACTCTAGCCATATCACGTACATTATTTTAATGAGAAAAAGGTGAGGACCTGAAAACAAAGCATTGCACCATAATATGAACCAGCATCAGAGGATTATTTAATGCCATAAAATAGGGGAAAGTGTCAAAACATAAACTTAACTTCCTGTGGAAGAAAACTATGAAAAAAACACTTTTTTTTTTTTTTTTTGGTAGTACTTAAACAGGTCTAAAAACCTTGCATATAACAGCCCGATTTTGTTACTACAATGACACATAATTTTTACAGATGCTTGCTCTCATGTGATTTATTTTATTTGTTAGAGAAAAGGGTTTTTATTTTACTACTGATTACTAGTTCAATGATAAACAAAGTAAAACACACATGGGCTAACATTAATAGCACGCTGTTATTTAAATACATAGTGACTCTGAATAAATGCAACTGGTGTGAAAACCGGTAGGAAATTTGATAGAATGAGTGCACACAAAAGGAATGAAAGACACCATGAAGATTCTTCTTACACCTATGAAATTTTTAAAAAGTTTTCTTACTCATAAAGAAGATGTAATGACAGCAAAGTGTCTATAATGTCTTAATGCATTCAACTTACATAATGTGTAACACTCAGCACCCTATTCCTAATAGAACAAACACTATAAGTAAAATTTACAAAAGTGTCAAATCACTGAGAAAGATACATTTTATTAGAAATCAAATATTTTTTCTCTAAATTTATGTCTATCTTAGCCTGAAGATGAATTATGTTGTAGGGAAAGGAGTTTTCCCAAAGGAGAAAAAGTAAAATTAATGAAATTTAGTCCAGTTTAGAGTTAAATCTAGAAAAAGTAAGGGCAGAGAAAGATGCATATTTATGAAATTTCACAGGTTCCATCACCTACTAGCTCCTGATATTTGAAAACCCATACCCATACAGTTTTGCTGTGACATGTACCTGCTCTTACCCTGTAAACTGGCAGGTCCATAGCATGAACTTTTCTCCTCAGCTGGGAGAGGCATTGATTCCAGCTGTCGGCCACAGTTTTCTGTTGTGGTGGTTTCGCACTGGTAGGTAGCTAAACACCACCTTGCCGCTCTCTTACTCCCCACCCTTGGAAGAACATGGGGACAAAATGCAATGGAAAACCTTATGGGTTGAGATAAGGACAGGGAGATAACTCACCAGTTGCCATCACAGGCAAAACAGACTCAGCATAAGGGAGAATCATGTAATTTATTACTTATTAGTAACAGAGTAGAGAAGCGACAACTAAAAGCAAACTACAAACACGTTCCCCCCATCCACCCTCTTCTACCTCCTTCCCAAAACCATTGCAGGAGAACGAGGAATGGGGGCTGCGGTCAGTCCCTGACGCTTCGTCTCCACCACTCCTTCACGGTCACTCTCTGCCCCTGCTCCACGTGGGGTCCCTCCCACGGGATGCCATCCTTCCCGAACTGAGCCTGTGGGGGCTGCCCACAGGCAGCAGCTCTTCAAGAACTGCTCCAACACAGGTCCCACATGGGCAGCAGCTCCTCCTCAGATCATCTGCTCTTGCGTGGGCTTATCTTCATGAGCTACAGGTCCAGCCTACAGTCTGCTCTGCTGTGGGACCCATGGGCTGCAGGGGGACAGCCTGCTCCACCAGGGGCCTCTCCACAGGCCACAGGGGAAGTGCTGCTGTGTGCCTGGAGCACCTCCTGCCCTCCTTCTGCACTCACCTTGGTGTCTGCAGGGCTGTTTCTCTCTACATTTTCTCAATCCTCTCTCCCAGCTGCATTTCTTTCCTTTCTTCAATCTGCTCTCCCAGAGGTCCAACCAGCATCACTCACTGGCTTGGCTCTGGCCAACAGCGCGTTCCTTTTGGAGCTGTCTGGAGCTGGCTCTTGTCTGACATGGGGCAGCTGCTGGGCTCTGGTCACAGAGGAAACTCCTGCAGTCCCCACCACTATCAAAACCTTGCTGTGTAAGCCTAATGCATCTGTATAGTACAATCCTTTCATAACAAAATAAAACCAAAATTGGATAGAATAAAAAGAACAAATAATTTAAACTGTTTGATATTGAGGTCAGATACAGTTCCATCGCAAGACTCACCAGGGAGCAGAACACAAAGCTGCTGTACATAAACCTCCCCAAAGAGCAAGAACTACATATTAAAGATTTTTATTAGATGATGTTTTAAAGTATCCCAAGGGATAGTACAAGTTTGTGGTTTTTTATGTGTTTAAACAGCACAGTTGCAAGAGAATGTAGCCATAATATTCCATGTGTCAGTAAGTCAAAAAAAAAAGAAATCCCATAAAAATTAACCATCAGAAAATAACAAGTAGCTATATATCAAGAGCTGCATTATTAAAACAAGAAGGGACTCTGTTGCCTGCATATGGTGAATATTACAAAATAACAGGTCAAGAGTCATTATGCCATTTGGGCGGCTCAAACTTTTATGAGCCCCTTAGCTTCAAAGCATCAGTGGAGGTATTGATTAGCCTCTGCGCATCGATGGAGGTAATGATGTTACCGCCAGAAGGTCTTGTTCCTTATTGCTTGTTTTTACCATATTTTACTATGTATTCTTAACTATTGCAAGATAGGAATAAAATAATTGGCATCAGCTCTGCTTCTTGTTGACATATAAGATCATATAACCCAAGAGTAGCCATGAGCAATATTCATTGTGGTTGCTAATCCTTCCTACAAAAGTCATGATTGAAGATATTACAATAAGCACAGTAGAATCCCAAAGAAACAGAAAGACAATGTCTTCTATGTTTGTTCTGTTGTTGTTTTTTGTTTCCTGCAACTCATTCTATACAGGTTGAATCTGATTCCAAAGTACATCAAATTCCGATTTGCCTCCATACTTATGACCTCAAAGAAATATTCCAAATACAGAGCTATGTTATGGAGATACAAGTTAATGCATTGTATTTTCTTATAATTCACTGCAGATACTTCCAAGCTGCTTAGGACTCTGTGACTAAAGCCACCTCTGCCCATGGTTTCAATCAGAGCTGTGAAGGTTCATGCAGCAAACACGCCTGTTTGTCTCTTTCTTAGAAGAAGGATTCCACAGCTGCAAGGTCAAATGTGATCACTGAAGGTTGCCATGGTAACTATATATCGATTCATTAAATATCAGAACTTGTTCTGAAGCTTGTCCAAAGCGGGATATTATCCTACCATTATCATGTTTCTCAGCTCTTTGTTTTAATGTTTTGTGCTGTGGGTAGCCTATTCTGAATGTGAGAGAACTAAAACACAGTGATGTCTTAGTTATGCAAGAGAAAAAAAAAAAAAAAAGGAAAAAGGGAGGGGAAGAGGAGAGAAAGTGAGAAAGAACAAAACTAGCTAAATAAGGATGAGTGTTGCAAAATGCACACATCACAGAGGGGGAAAAAAAGGAAGCAAAGAGAGCTGTTCTAATGCTGACTATAGAGCACTGAGTCAATAACTTCTCTTTAGAATCACTTGAGCATAAATGTGTTCTTTCTTGATCCAAGCTGAAACCAATGCAGTTATGACATGGTGAGACCATAATCCCAATACTTGTCTGTGGAAAACACAAGACAAATACATATCCTTTCAAGTTGCTGGCAGTTTTTCTGTAGAAAAGCTACAGCCTAGAGGGATAAAAGTGTAGAGTCCATCAACAAAACAGTAGTGTTGTTCTGACCTCTTTGTTTATGTGGTATTTGAAGAACTGTGGAGCTTCAGTAAGCTTCGGTTATAGTTGTATTAACAGCCTTTTGGTATGCATACATCCACAGACAGACATTTCCAAATTTCAAATTTCTTTTTAGCTTCTCAGATAAGTAGGGAAAAAATCAGAGTAATAGTAATCTAATAATAGTAATCTAATAATATCTAGTAATACAGTAATCTATCTAGTGATATAAAAGCAAGCTTTGTTTTCTGATTGGGATAAAGTACATAGGCTTCAACATAAAATATTTTAATGTACTTTATATTTGGTATTTACATGACCTTTGGTATTTGCACCTTTGATGGGAAGCAAATCTACATGTTATAACATGAAATGTAGTCATCACAATCATTTAGCTGTGCCAGTTTTCTTCAACTATAAGTCAGACTATTTCACTGGTTTTTGGTAACAATGAATTGAAACACAGAAATAATATAAAATAAGTATAGCACCCAGACTGTGGTATCTTTGCAATCTTCTTCCACTGCTTTACTAGAGGGAGTTCCTCCTTCTCCCTTCTCCTAAGCACCAATCATATTTCCATTTCAAATTTACATTTAGCTTGATAGGGAAAAGGGCTCCGTTCATGAGGTCTTGCATTATTCATTTAATATAAAATAGTATAGGTACCTTGGTATACATGTGGTACAGAAATGGATGATCATTATAGTTTGTGGGTTTTTTTTTTTTTTTTTTGTTCGATCGCTTTTCTGAGTAGTTCTCACTTAATTTTGCCTTTCATTCTGGAAGTTACCACACGTCCATCACAGACCATATAACCAAGCAATGCTTGCCAGACCGTCCAAACTTTGCTGAACTGCAAAGTCTCAATTTGCATGGAATAAGCAAATGACCTTCAGAAAGTTTGCACCCAAACCAGGCTTCACCCATCCAAGACTGATCCTCCAATCAGTCAGGAAAGTCAGTCCAGCTATTTGGCTGTCAGCAGGGCAGAATTCAGTCTTAACAAATATTATGACATTTACCAATGCATTGACAGAAGCAGATATATCCCTATTCTTACTTCAGTGCATAGATTATAAAACTGACTTAAAAATTGAGCATTGCAAATTGTTGGCAAACACTGACCACTATAATCTTCTGAACCTTATTTAAAAATCAATAGATTTCAAAAACTTTAGTTTAAATGTTAAACATTAATATTGTCTGATTTAATCATAGTTACTTCAAAGATAATCCTGGTTTTCTGCTAGGGATAGTGAACAATTTAATCATCTATTTAATCTTCATATGTATACGTAGTAGATCTAAGCAAATTTTTAATTTTTGCTTTAACCTCAAAACATTGTGTTGACTTCTATGTGATCAGTGAAGCATAGTATCACACCACAGAAAAGTAAGTTATGACCAACTGGTACAGCTGATTTAATGTTAACCGCTTCTTCATATCCCTTGCAATTAAATTTATGTTTTTGTTTTTGTTTTTTGTTTTTGTTTGTTTGTTTTTCCCATCTTTATTGCTGTCTTGTATTTTGCTGGGTCACCTTTTTTCTTCCTAAGACTATTGTCTGTTCCATTTTTTCCCATTACTAAAAGGTAATCCAATCATCAGCATCTCCATATCAAATTTCCTTGTGAAATATCTACTCTTATCTGTGGTATTATATGTATATAGAATGAAAACATACTTTTGTGCTAGCAAAAAAACACTTTTTTGAGTATGTTGGCAGAGTCACGTGGGTCCTCTGGGAAAGCCAGATAACAGATTTCATGCTTGTATGGGTGCAGAATATTAGGATTATTATGAAAACAGTTCTACTGGAAATGGGATTCCCCAGCAAACACAAGACAATCTACTCACTTTTAACTGACTTTGTATAGAATCATAGAATAGTTTGGGTTGGAAGCGACCTTGAAGGTTATCTAATTCCAACTCTCCTGCCATGGGCAGGTACACCTCCTGCTAGATCAGGTTGATCAGGTATGTGCTTGTGATATTTAGCAATCCAACACTGCTAGGCTTAAGCCTCTATTTCATGACTATGTTTAAGTAAAGACAACTGTACATTTGCCCAGTATGTTCTGCCCTATAGGATAATACAAGAATAAGTCCTTCAGGAGGTGAGGTGGAGTGCCCTGCCTCTCCATGGCAGAGAAGGAGCTCCTGGTCTGTGCTGGGCCTGCGGAGGGAGGTCTGTGACGTGCAAGCAATGGGCTCTGAAGAGAGGAGGAGGAGGCAAGAGGAGATAGAGAAGCTGAGTATTTGTCAGCTTGAACATGTGAAGACAGGGTGAAGGTAATATCTCTTATGCTACTAGACGAGCAGGAACAGACTGCAGGAAGTCTGTTCTTCCCTGACAAGGGGACTTGTATTTGCTTTACTTGCCCTCTGTTCTCTTTGTGTCACAATGGCTTGACTTTTTCAAGCACAAAAAGGAATGTGGAGCCAGAACTTCTCTGAATTATTGATGCTACCACTCAGATACTGTCCCTCAGATTTCATGTCAGACCAGGTCTTCACCTGAAAATCCCTCAGAGACTGGACAGAGTAGCTGTGATGGTCCTCACACTAAAGTAGACTGCAGAGCTCCTCTGGTTTAGGTATATCAGGCTGAATTTCCAGGAGACACTGGATGGGATGATAGTTTGTGATCTGTATCCGAGTGGTAGACCTCAGATCAATTTTCCCACTTCCCTCCCAGCCACTGGAAAAAAATGGAACATGTTTTCCTATCCCAAAAGTGTCACCCCTGGTGGTGTTTTGTGCAGGTTGGGTGCTACAGGACTGTATGTGGCACATGAATGATTTGACATATGAACATCAGTAATTCCATGTGGACAAGAGCATAAACACTTCTCCACAGCCCTAAGTGTGACAGGTCCTATGGGACTGCACAGCAACTGAGTGACTGATTTTAGGTTGCAGCCATACCTGAATGCCCTCTTGAGGCAGCTAATTGCCACAAATACATTACTTTGTAAATTAATCTCTTTGCCTTACTCAGGTGGCTTATCATTTTTGGTAAGTTTTCTTTACCATTCAAAAAAAAAAAAAAAAAAAAAAAAAGGACCTTTAAAATTCCCCATTGTTTCCTATAGCTAGTCTTATGAGAAATATCAAAGAACTGTAGAATAGATTTTACACTGTGATAAGTGAATACAAAATTTTCTGAGAAAACCTGAATATAGACCCTTCCTAATACAGGAGAGAGAAGAGGAGAAAGACTGGTGATGCAGGTGTGAGTACCAGACCACTTTAACGTGCACTATCAGCTTGTAGTTATTTAAAAACTTGTGAGAAAAAGTTGAATAGGGGAAAAAAAAAAAAAAAAAAAAAAAAAAAGCTTGCTCTTTTCTGTAATTGAAAGGATAGCTTGTATTCATTTTTTCATGTGTTTATAAACAGCTGGGCAATTTCTAGGCCTGATCCCGCTGTTCTCCTGCCAGCTACTTTTAATGTGTTCCCATTGGAATAAGTCTTTTTCAATAACATAGGGAAAAATACAATTTTGCATTCAAAAGTTAAGGAATCATCTTTGAGAATCTGATCTTTATGTTTCAGGATAAAGGGAACAGTGGTCAAGAGCTGAGGCTCACTGATAACTGAGGATTTGCATGGAATAGCAAGAAATAGAAGGTATCATTCTCTGTACTGAAAAGCCTGCTCTGAAACATCAGGGAAGAAACAGAACTGCAGTTAATTCTTTCTTAACAATGAGCTCTATTTCTTAAACATCTGTAGCTTTTTTTTTTTTTTTCCTAAACCAACCCTGATTTGTAATATTGATCACAGAACTGAATTTAGGTCAGCTCTCCCCACAGTCATTCACCACTCTTGGCTTTTGTCTTAAACAAGCTGGTGTATGGAATAGCCTGTAATTTCATTACTACTCACAGCCACTGTCACAGAAAGGTTCGAAGAACATGTATATATGGGAGAGCGTGGAAATAAGATTTAGGTGTTCAGTTACTGATGTTATCGTGCCAACATTCAGGGTTATGAAAACCGTTTCAGCATCATTTTAAGGTGTGTTTTGTTTTTTTTCTTTCTGTTCGTTTGTTTGTTTTGTTTTGTTTTGTTTTGAATACTGACCCAGCAATTGGTACATATTCAGAAGGGGTCAAAGGACCTTTAAAATGACTGTTGTCTCGATAGCCCTAATTTCAGGATGCAATGTAAACAACCCATATTCCATCATGGTTGCTAAGACAGATAAATAACATTTAGGAATAATAGATAAAGAGTGATGAATGACAGCTGCAAATATCAAGAGGTCATTTTAATCTCTATATTTCTTGTTCTGTATTTATTTATTTATTTATGGATTTATCAAACGATGAAAAAGAAGAGCAATTTTCAATGTAAACAAAAATGAAAATGCAAGACTTTCCCCATAATACTCAAAAATATACCATCCGGCTTTGGGGGCTAGACTGTGATTCTGTGCTTACTGGTCATTACCTCACAATGAATCTCCACTGGTCCATTCAAAACAGATGTCATAAAATGCTATATCTATACTTGCATGACATTCTCAGAAAAAAATATTTTCCACTGTGATCATTCAGATATGAGCAGGGTTAAACAATGAGACAGAATTAGTATCTGCTACTGACCATTTGAACAAAAGGAGAACCTATAAATTCATTCTTGCAGGTTCAAATAACTGAGCATATCTAAAATTTCCTCCATCACCACTAGTAATAATAAGTGCTTTGGAAATAGTCTGTCAAATTGTGTCTGCTTTATAGGAATAAAATTTATTTATGAACTAAGTTATTTGTCAAATGTTATGAAACAACATCTTCTACTACAAAATGATAAATAATCCAAGCTTAAAAAACAATTTTCAAAATATCCTCTTCCACCACAATATTATGGACATTCACTAAATCACGAATGTACATATGCAAACATACAGGTCCCCCAGACGGTTTCTTGTGGAATAAAGATGACTACTGAACTTTATTTCTGTGCTTAATGCTATTTGCTGTCATTGGAACCTATAAGTGAAAAAAGCCTAGGCAGCAGTAGCCAGAAATATTCTGATCTTTCAGTTGTGAAGGTCAAATATATAATTAATCTTTTTAGTTAGGTACTACTTTGAATTAAAAGAGTATTTGCCATAGCTCTAAATTAGCTCTTGATATATGTAATAGGCAAAGTGCATAAAACCATGGAAAAATATTGTTTTCAAATTGCATCTTGGAGATGCAAACTCTAGGTGAGCTAATGAAAACATAAAAAAAAAAAAAAAAAGAGGGCTGAGATGATTCCATATTAAATGAAATAAGGGATTATTGAAGTGAGTAGAGAAATAAGGCGTCTTAAATCTGAAGCTTTACATTTGATTAATTAAACTGCATCCTGAATTTGTTAATTGGATGCTCTCATGATATGTTGTTATGGGACACTGACAGATGGTATTGCTCTCATGGCAATTAATCCTAGTAGCGCTTTTAAAATAAGGCATAAACGTATCTGGTTATTCCTGTTTCTAAAGTCATTTCTCTGAAACCTAGGACAGAAATAGCTATATGTCTCAGTATGAGGAAGATAAAAATGATGAATATTCAACCAGTTCTAAATAGCATTTAATTGCTTGTTCCCAGGTAGTAGCTTTTAAGTAAAGACATTTTGTGACATTTACTGATATTGTCTGCCTTTTAGTTAGCACCTTCAGTAAGGATAGAAATGCATGCTTAAATTTACATCTTTTTACTGTACAAGGAAAACATGAAATTTAAATAGTTGGTAGTGCAAAGTCAGGAAAGAAGAAAAAGGAGAAAGCTCCACTAGATCTGTGATAGATGTAGAAAACCAAATTTCTCTTCATTTTTGTTGATTTTTTTCTCCCTGTTTTTAATATCACAAGAGCATGTGTGCAGGAGTGGGTGTATTTTTGGACTGACAGTATTGTAAATGATTAACAGTTGACAGCTACTGTGAGTTTCCAGAAAATTTGCATTTAATGTTACATCAAAGCATGAAGTATGTGTTGATTTATCCCTACTGAAAGACTTTAGGTGAGAACTTTGCTGAAACCTTCCTGAACTGTTCCATAAGAAAGAAAGAATTTGACACTCACTGTGATTTAAGTCACTTAAAAATAAACACAAGGAAAGTCAAGGTTCACTGCTGTACATGCTGGCTCACCCTTTTTGGCCCATTTCATAGGTTAAATTAGCGGAAGTCCAGAATGTTGGTTTCCACCACTTATAAATCACATACGAAAAACAAATTTACACATTGCCATAGTCAACAAAAACATTTTGCTAAGTTTATTTTTCACAATTACTCCCTCATGTTTTTACAGGCCAATAACGGTTATTTAATTTAAAAGCTATGAAGAAAGTTATAAAAATTACTACGTTTGATGAAAAAGTTTGTTTCTGGCACAGAATTCCTCAAGGCCTGGACAAACCCAGGAAATGGCATGGAAAATATAGACAACAAGAATAAAAATAATAAGCCTTTCCTTTATATTCCTTAGCCTGGGATGTAACCTTGCAGTGATAGGAATACCAAGGTGAAGAGTAACCAGACTGTATAAGATCTTAGTTCATGTCGTTAAGGTTGTTGGGAAACATCTCTTAAAACATGTATGTCCACTATCTAGAATTACCTCAGCCCAGTTAACGACTCTAGAAGTTAATGTAATTCGAGTAACAAATTTATTTGTGCTTTATGTTGTAAAATCTCTAGGTCAGAGTAGTCTGTGCAACTGATTTAGATTTTAGATTTTGCAACTGATTGATTGCAAAGTAGATGGGAGAAAAAATGCTCTTGATTTTTAAATGGAAGTTGTATTTATAATAAATCAAGATTTCTTAAAATAGAAGGCTGCATTCTTTGTTCTTTGCCACTGCTTACAGTCCCACTGAAATCTTACGCTGTATGAATCCATACATATAAATTGGATTTATGACACAGATTTAAGAGCACAGATGATTATAGGATGATAATCATAGGACATAGTGGTAACATTGTCTGCCCTTAGAGCAAAAAAAATAAATAATGAAAAGTCATTCTTTCTTTAATGGGGAAGTCTACAGTCATTTGGTTCCAACATTATCTCACTCCCCTAATTTATTGACAGGTGACCAATGCTAAAAGGACTGAATTATCATCTCTAGAGCAAAGCTGTGAAATAATTCAGGTAGATAATGAAAAGAGAAGATCAGGAACAATCTTAACCTGACCATGAAGACTATTGGCCCTAATCTGTATTTTTACTTACATTTCTGTAATCTATTTGAAATGCTAAATACATTACTTCTTATAAGGTAATACTGGATCTCATGTGAAATAAGCAATGTCCTTTAATATTTTTTTCATTCTTATCAGCGCTTTGCTTCTTCTAGAGGATGGTACCATTACAACAAATCAGCACTGTGCTCATCTGTTTTCTGATCTTGTGCATTGTAAATTCAGGCCATATGTAGGGGTTTCCACAAGAAGTCTTTTATTACCATTTAGATAAGTAACACTTTATATTCTTCTACATTATTTTATATGTTACCTCTGAAAACAATTGCTGTTTTATAGCTACCTATACATAATCCATATGATAATAATAAATTAATGTATTATGTAAGGAGCTGGGATAAGTCTGACAAGCCTGAAACAGTTGTAATTGGGCATAGAGAGGAAGACATTGCTGACTGAACTTAGATGTTAGAGCACCTAGGTAAGCTTTGCCACTTTTGCTGGTGAATTTGTGACCACCACATTGTGGTACAGAAAGCATTCATTTTATCACAAACTTAGAATGTAAAGTTAAAATTATTACAAGACTTAAAGAACACTCTTCAAAAGTAAAGCATCGGTGGTTTCCTGTACTGTTCATAGTGAACGTTCCTTGGATTTGTAAAAGAAAATTACCAACAGGTACTAATGGTGTCATCTTGGATAAAGCTGTGAAACATTTTACATTAACAGCCTCTTTCATAGCCTCCAAATTTCAATTTATTTGTTTGATTGCATGTGTTCAGTGATTCACTTGAGATACTTTATGCTACTGAATTACTGTATGACACATTTGCAATTTCTTCAGTTCCATACTTAAAACACCTTTATGAACAATTGACATTATAAAATGTTTTTTTTAAGAGTTTTATAAAAAACTTTTGATGACAAAGTAGCCAAAACCAACACATATCCTCCTGAAATATACTCCATGCCTCAGAGTCAAATCTCCCATATCATCTACCTAAACACATTCCACTCCAATTAATGTATTATATAGCCATGGTACTTAACAGATGAAAACAAATATCTTCTGAATGAAATCAAAGTATTTTGTCAAAGACAAAAAAACAAACTAGATTACTTCAGAGATGTCCCATTTATGTCCGTACCTCTGAAATGGATTTCCAAGTGTTATACGAGAACCTCTGTGCTGTACATACAAAGAGTTATCAAAATCTTACTTAGAATTTCATAGGTGTGTAGATGTCTAGGTCAAAACTAATTCCCTAATTAAGGAAAACACGGACAGCTTCATCATGCACAAGATGGTGAAATACCTGAAAATACATTAGTTGTCACCAAACACAATATGAGGAAAGTCCTGCTTTTATTACTTACTGTTCAGCTAGCTGAAGTCTAACCAAAAATAAATTACACAAGCAGAACATTTTCTTCTTGAAACAGGAGGAAAACTCTTTGCCCAGTCCCTGACCAAGATGAGTTTGAAGAAATATACTATAAAAGTTTAAATTTTCTTTCTATATATTCTATTAACATTTTTCTTTATCAAGTGCACCTATTATCATCTCTACCTCCTTAGCAGTTTTTTGTTGTTTGTTTTTATAAGTACATTAATTTGCACTATTTCCATCTGATCGTATAATGACATGTCTTTATGCTGTGGCTGACTTTCACTCCCTACAGAATTCATTGAAGTTGCCTGAAGCTGCATGAATCCACAAACATCTTAATGGAGTGGAAATTATATCGTGCTTCCCAAAAATCTTAACCTGAGACAAGCAAGGCCTTAAATGAGGAAACCTGTTTTTCATTTTCTTATCAATGGAGTAGGTCACTTGGTTATGAAAACAAACAAAGACAAGACTGGACAGTTTGTGTGGAATGGTTCTAGATTTTTTTTACAGCAGTGGAATAGGAAAATGTAGAATTTGTTGATCCATCAACAAAACTCCAGAAGAGATGAATACAACAGATCTTGCTCACTAGTTATTAATGATACCTTGTACTAGTCATACGAGGATGTTTGAGTCTCTAACCCAAGAGTTCATGGGAATTTACTCATATATGAAAATGTTTATTCCAGTTTTGAGCAAATAAGCTGAGCCCTGTATTTAGAAATGTCAGCGACCAGCTTTTTACATAACCAGCATGGATTCAGAATTAAAACAACATAGGCCTTCAGTGAAAAAATATGCTTTACAGTCTTGAAAAAAAATGAAGATCTCTACCAATTAAAATTACAATTACAAAAAAAAAAAAAAAAAAAAGTAATAGATTAATGATATAAAAATATGCAATGCTGACATATGAAAATAATAGCAGTGCTTAATTTCTAATATAGGACCCCAGGATATTCAGTAAAATCAAGCTTACATCTCTCATTACATTTTATTTCCTAAGCACATAAATTGTTGATAGGAAAAGATAAATGATGGCTTGACCATATAATCAGGATTTATGGGGTCTAGCAAACACAGATAAAATTGCTGCCTCTACTCTTGGATATGTCCAAGGTTTTGGGAAGCATTTGTTTTACAGTTGCATTCATATATCTCAAAGGCTTTATAGCTCACTGTATGAAGATGGTCCCTTGAGGGTTTAGAGCACTAGTAGCTTCAGGAGGGTCTGCTTACACATACTGGAAGGGAAGTCATTGAATAAAATACAAACACCAAAGAGACTGTCATCAGTGAATTACTGAGCCCTGCTCATTTTCTTTCAGACACTCTTACAAATCTGTTCTTTTCAGCACCGTAGTCTAAAGGGAGGATTAAAAGGAGGGGTGCCTGGGGCCTAGGCCGCTCAGCTGGCAGAGGGAGTTGGGGCTGCTGCAGGGGAACCAGGCTGAGGTCTCTTGCTCACAGGTGGCACCCAGGAGATGCTGTGTGACAGAGGAAACTCCTGGTCAGTCCCCATCCATGGCTATGGTTTTCTGCTGATGCGATATTGGCAGCTGATTCTGATCTTGGGAGAGCACTGAGATACCCTAGGAAGGTGCCTCATTTCCCTTTTTCCTTTGACTCCTTGGAACTGTATTAGGCTCTGAAGTACTTTAATGAGCCATTATTTAGGTATTATTTTTTTCTGAATAGGCAGTCCATAATGTTTTATTGGCTATTGACTGTTTGTTATCCTCAAAAAAACATTTAGTTTAACTGCATATACCACCCATGCAGTGCCTCCCACCCCATCAAATACAAAACCCGGTCCTAGTATGGGATCATCAGGGTTTCAATTTGCTAGCTTCCTACCAAAAAAAGATAATTGATTAATGCCCTGGGCCTATCCCAAGTGTTACAGAGAATCCTGATTAATGAGCAACTTACTAAAAAATAGACTCTTCCTGAGAAGCTGTCAAGCCCTAAAGAATTGTGCCAGCGCTCCCTAGCTGTGCCCTCCACACCTCAGTGAGCACAAATTGTTCAATTACTCTTGTAGCTTTTTGGAGGCATGGAAGGTTTTTCCATCTTTCACTCTGGATCTGTCAAGATGCTTAGCTGTCAAAACAGATGCCTTTCCCTATCACAGAGTATATATTTTTTCAGATAAAGTTGTATAAGAAATGGTCTTGCTTTTCTTTTTGGGCCATAGCTGATGGCTATGTGTAGAGCATAGACCATGATAAGGAGCCCTTATCCAGAGTGTGACATGGGTGTCCAGACAAGACTATCTGGAACATGACTAAAATGGAGGAAAAGGTCATTTTCCTGTCTCATTTTTTTTTTCCTGTCTGGTAGAAACTGAGAGAAAACCCTTTTTTCCATCACCATAACTTAGAACAATGTCAGACATCTTTGGAGTGATCCCATGGTGAGGAACAGACAAGCTATAATCCTTTTATAATTGTTTCTAGCCTGTCCCTTTGTTAAGGTGGGGAGTTTGATAACGCCAAATTTTCCTAAGGCCAAGGCTACTGTCCTTTAGGATACTTTTAGGACTCGTCCTACCAAGGTGATACCAGGGGGTCATTGTACAGGCTAGTGACAGATCAGAGCTTTAAGGAGCTTCTTTATATCAACCTTTACAACAATAAAACTCTGTGACAAAAATCATCCTGCAGCCATGAACCAAAGCATAAAACCTCATTCTTTGGATAACAGAGAGGACAGAAGGGACAACGTCTGCCTTGCAGCACTGTGGGGTGATGCTGGTCTGGTGATTCACAGTAATGCAGCACACATGGAAACAGGAAGGGTAATGAGTGATGCTGCTTTGGCCTTCGTCTCTCTTAAAAGAGGAGGGATTGCCCTCTAACACAGTAAAAGATAAATGTGAAGTGTGCATGCTCTATACTACACAGATTGCACAGTAATTAATGAGTCTGGGTATTAATTACCAATTTAAAAAATAATTATACATGGGGTACTGTTACTAGCCCAGGCCATTACAACAGTAATTTAATATATACTTAAATGTGGAAACTCAGGGATCATTAGATTTTGGTCTTTTATTTCAACTGCTGTTACCCTCATTTAGCCTCTCAACAGGGGTGCTAGCCTGAGACTTCCTTCTAAAATTAATGGCCTATGGCCACAGACTTCAGAAGATTAAAAATTTGTCTTCCTCTGTGAATGAACACTTGATTCTGCTCTCAGTTATACGTGTACAATTCAATTAACATGGGGATAATCAACACTGCCACTACAACCTTCGGTCTTTTTCGCTTTTAATATACTACAGTGAATTACTTCAGTGCTGGGAAAATGAGAACTCTGTATATATTAACTAGTTTGATTTAGGCAATACTCTGAATGAATGATATATCTACAGTGCATTGTTTCACCAGATTTTGAAGAACTTCTAAGCAATATGAATATTTTTATACAATTATCCTGTGAAGTTGGTTGGCTCAAAGGAGTCTGTATAAGATCATCCTTATAACCAGTCAAAGGAATCAATTAATGATCCCAATGTTATCTATTGTTTTTCATATATATCACAACAAAGAAAAATCTAATGTCAGGACAAAAACAAGTCTCAACTCACAAGCAATTCATAGCATTTTGAAAACTGAATTTAGTGTCAAGGAGCCTTGCTGAATAAATTAGCTCTTTTCACTATCTAGCATCTCTGTCACTGTTAGGCCTACTCAATTCATGTAGAGGTCATACAGGCTGTTGAAGTATCTAACACTGGAAGAGTTTTGATTGTTTGTTTGGTTTGTTTGTTTGTTTTTTCTTTAAGGAGGAGAGAGAAAGCAAGAAGCACTCAAAACATACAGACAATATACTCATGATACTATGTGTGAAGAATAATTATGCAGTCACATTAAACATTGTCAAAGGCATCAAGAATAATGCATACTTCTATGATAACCATAGTAAAATGTTTATTATCCTGATAGAAAATGTATGTGGCCCATTTCTTCCTGCAATGTGCTGAGGAAAATAATGAACTCAGGAAGCTTCTGACTTTAAGTTAGTTGACACTTAACTGTATGCTTCTCCTCTCTTGGTGTCCTTTTTGGTTAGGGAACCAAATTTGTAACCAAAACAGATATTTCACATGAACCCCACATTGGCTTTGAGCACATGGGAAGGAGTGAAAAAAAAAAAAAAAAAAAGACACATGCATACTGAGTCAGTGCTTTCTCATGGAGAATGGAAGAATGCTAAAAATGCTGTTTCATAATAGGAAATTAAGTTATTTTTAAGCTACCACTCACCCACAATTTAACTATGAAGTTCAACAATGTTAAAAGGATAGCAAAACAAAAAAACTGTGTATGCTTTTTCACTGTCTGTATTTTCCATCAGATGAGAATAATTATGCAGCTCTGTGAACACAATTAATATAACCTCTCTTCAGAAGCTATACTCCATGACTACGGGCTGTGATTGCTCTATAATAAAACTAACATTAGGTCCATCATTTGATATTAGAAAGCAATAGCTGTATCACAGAATTTGAGGTTTCTTCCCTTTCACAAAGCTACCTCTCTCCCAAGGATTATCTTAACAGACAACGTGCTCGTCTTTTTAAGAGTGATATAATTAGCTTCCTCCCACCCCACTGCTACTCATTTCTCTTATCTATGGGTTGATCTGAGAAATACAGAGCAGTGGAAATGTTTGCTCTAACTTACACGATGAAAGCAGAGGCAAAGCTGCTGCCTTGATTTAGTGGGTCAGGAGGTCCCTGTGGATGCAGGAACCCCAGGCACGTAGCCCTGTTGCTAGGGAACTGTATTGATCCTTTCCAGCATCTTCACCGACACCCTCTCCACTTCGCTGTGATTGAACACCATCCTTTACAGGAGTGGGAGAGTTAGAAGCTTCGGCTTGGCTTTAATATTTATGAGGTAAATGTTTTAACCATTGAAGCCTTAAATGTCTAATGCTGTTTTCTTTTTTTCAGAGTGGTAGCTTACCTTTGGGAATATCTCTATCACTCCAGTAGGGCAAATTACTTTACGTTGGAGGCAGATAGCTTATTTTCTCTGTGCTAAATGCAACAGTAAGAGGTTTAACGTACACAAAAAATAAATAAAGTACATTTTTCCTCATTCACTTCAATTATCTTACTACTTCAAGATAACTTACATCTAAAACACGTCATGCTATAGGTTTAACTGAAAATCATTAAAATCAGATTGAAAGGTAGATCAGGATATTTTTAATATTTTTATACTTGACCAATATGTAGACATATCTATATCTCCAAAATTTTATGCATATACTATCTCTACTGACTTTACTGAGACTATTCTAAAACATGTCAACCCCAAAGGACACTAATCTATACTATGCATAAATACCTCCGTTTAATTGTTTATATGAAGCCTTGCTAAAACCAAAAAGACTCTTTTCATAAAGATAAGTGAGTCAGTAACAGGTCTGTATGAGCTCAACCACCCAAAGATAAGACACCAGGTTACATGTCTGTAGCAAGCTAATTTCAAGGTTCATCTCTGAACCTACAACAGGAGGTTTTTAATGTCAATGTTCCACAACAGATTTCCCCACCCTATGCTGCAACTCCCATCACTCTGGTCATCACCTGTGACTTTTAACTTTGTTCCCATGCACCTGGTCCTTACACAGCCTGAAGACACCATCTGCAGGACATTGATCCTCTCTGGAGGTGAGAAGACGTTGCAGGTACCTCAGCAGTTGCAGGCAGTGCACAGACATACTGTATCAAGCAATATAATTGAAGGAGATAGAGCACCTGAGTCCCATCCCAATAGATTCCCAGGGAATATGTATTTATAGAAAGATGATGCTATCAAGCCTTGCAGACTAGGAGGGCTGTCAGATGATATGAAGCTAAAATAAGACAATATTAAGCCATACCCTATCACCTCTCCTATAGTAGCAAGAAGAAGCTGAAGAGCTGATAGTTCTCCAGTTTAAATATGGAAATTTCTCCATGTGAATTTTAAAAGTCTCCATAAGAAGTGAATAAAAACTATATACTTAAATAAGCTCTTGCTGATTTTACTTTTATACATTTTAAATCATTGATTTTTGTATGTGAGATGATTAAGCTCTTGGGATCCTTCTTATAAGTGCTCAATGCTGACAGAAAATGTCTAGCAATAGCCTTAGAAATTGATATAGTTGATTTAATTAGACACTTGATGCCTGATAGGAACCTGCATGACAGATCCCAGAGTGACCCAAGGGAAGTAAATTTAACGTAAGGAGAAGGTCTGTCTGTGAGCAGAAACAAATTTATAAGAAGAGCTATGGGGACAGTAGCTCCCTATTAGCATTATCCTGTGTGCCACATGCACTAGTCACATGATAGGAAATGCTGCTTTGCACTGTTTTGTTGTCCTCCTAATTACTAGGAGGCCACATCTGGTTCTGCATCCAGTTCTGTCTATTAGGAAGCCCATACTGACAACATCCCCCGCCACTGCTGCTGGACAGTAATGCAGAATGTCAGCCTTTTAAAAGGTTTAACACTTCCCTGCAAGGCAGCCAGCAGCTCACACAAAATTAGCCCATGCAAATTTCTTTTTAGTATTGGCCTCATGTGAGTGTGCACAGTGGCTTATAAACAAAACTCCTTATCTTCAACATAAATCATACTGTGTATCATGTAGTTAATACATTTCTCAGATTGAAATACAAAATAAATACACACAAAAATCACTTTGTTTAAAAATTAAAACGAAAACTTTCAGCATATTTGTAAAAGAACTTGCCAGCGATTTCTAGACAATCTGCCTTCAGTTTTCTACTTTCTTCCTCTCTATCTAAAATAAATTCTTATTCTTCCTCATTTCAAAGCTAATCTTCTTCCACTCACTATAATATTCAGTGTTATTACGTTAGAGACCATGAATTAGGACAATGGCTGTTAACACACTAGATAAGTTCTTTCTTCTTATGCCCTTATAAATAAAAATGTTACAGCAATTTCTATAGTTTACAACATAATGGTCTTTGAAGAAACTCTCCTAACTAAACTGCTGCTAGCACTAAAACTAGCATTCTCTCTTAATACAGCACTGACATGATAATAGTATAATACCTTAGGCCATTAAGTCTATTGAAAGTAAATTATTACTATCAAGCATGATAAAACCTAGTCAGATACATTAACAACCTTACATTTTGCCTTGATAACAGTACTAAAATAGCTATTGCCTCTGTTTTGCTTTGCATAATATTTGTTATCTATTTCTTTCTGAAATTTATTGGACAAATGTCCTGTCTGAGTTACTGCTCACAGAATATGTAGGGAAAAAAGCAGCACTACAATAATTTAGATCCTGATCTAGAGTCCACTGAGCTCAATGGGGAGCATGCTATTAGCTTCAGTGTCTTCATCTCTCTATGTAAAATAGCATGTAACTAATAACAGAGGTATTCAAAATTCTACTTCCCCTAAAAGATGTTCTTTTATACGTGTTACATATATGTGTGTATGTATAGACAGTCATACATGTGTTATGCATACACACGTTCTTGCAGTTATTTTACTTGCTATCCCATAGATAACATTAATTTCCATGAATCCCCTCTGACGGCTAAAATCTGTTTAGCCACTGACTTATTTATTTATTTTCATTTCTTTAGTGACTTATTTAGACAGATTTTATAAAAATAAAAAGGTCTTTAGAAGCATCTGAGAAACATGCATAGAGTTGAAAGACTTCCAGTAGGACCTGTGCCTTTCATTTTCATTTTTTCATAGCTGAGAAATGTACCTTTTATTTTTATTTATTTTTCCTTCAGGTGGATATAAATGAGCAAAGTTCTTGCATTTTCTCTAAGTGGCAGTCAGCTTCCTAGCATTTTTAAACATCTGTTATATGAGCTGAAGATGCGAGTTCTCTGGTTGGTATCTAAGAGTGTCTACTACTTGTGGAAACATAAAAAGCCACAACAACAACAACAAAAAAAATAATTAGTATTTTCTGATTTTTCATCTGAGACTCTGGAAAAGAAAATGATAGACTTGTCTCTAAAGTGTCTATCTAAACACTACCACTGCATGTAGTAACACCAAATGAGATAATTCTATGATGATATGATTCTAATTTTTAGTAGCTGAGAAAAGTGCTCCCAGATACAATCAATTAAACAAATAGTAACACGGTAGTCTGTGGACACTTGTTCACCAGTAGATCTGACAAGACCCACAACTACTTGTGGAGGCTGATAAATCCATTTTAGCAAACACATCTAGATGACCCTTAGCTCTGGCTGATACAAAAGCTTCAGCCAAGGATAGCTGCAGAACTGTCAGGGTTACAGACTGCTGGTGTGCTTGTAACAAAATAAAGGCAGTTTCCCACCTCCATTACTATGTCAGTCTTTGCATCTGTTCCTGTGAGTAGACAGATTCTGTCTTGATCAAAGCAATTAACTGAACTGCTCTCCACATCCCTGTCTATTGCTTTATTCCTATTCAAAGCTGAGTGTTTTCACTGGGGATGTTGGTGTCAAATGCACTGTGGAACGATGATACTCACTGCTTAGCATTCAGCCTTTGAATGCCTCTCAGAGTGCAAGTGTGAAGGTATCTGGCTGCCTGTCAGAAATGCTGGCCTGGATGAATTGCAACTGCCTGGAACCTTACGGTGAGTAAGACCAAAAAGCTTCTGCTGTGGGTTTACAGGCTCTGGGCAAACTTGTTCGTTCATAATCATTACATCTGACAACTTGTAGCCCTCAAGTCATCCTTGTGATTTTTAACAAAGCTCTACGTTATTTTGTCTCAATGAGCTTAGCTGTGTTAAATCTTTCTGAGGAAGATGGGCGTCCTTTTAATGATTTTCTCTGCATGCATGTAATGGGAGAAGAGAGTGGCAGCAAACCGGCCTCATGCATGTGGTATATTCCTTGACCAGGGAACTAACTTTTTTGTTGTTGTTGTTGCCCTTTCCTTCCAAATACTGTAGCAGAAGACAGAAAGCTATTGCAGCTTTCAGCAGCTGTTACAATGGGTAAAAGTTCAAGTCAACCAGTGTTGGTAAAAGAAACAGGACACATATCCTTGCCTCTTCTTGGGGCCCTCAGGAGCCAGTGCTGGCACAAAGCATATCTGACAGGGAAAACATGGCCTTGGTCATGGCACTGAATCTCTTCTTTTCTCCCATTTTATTGATTTGCAGATGTCTGGAAAAAAAATAAAAATCTGCCAAATATTTTGAGTTACAATTCCTTAAAGTAATTAACATAATTACTGATTTTATCACTTGCCCACGTGGATAGGTTCATCATATTCTTATTAGTTCTTCTTCGTGTGGAATAAGTTGGGTGTTGTACACTATAAATGCACTTCAGGAACGAGGGGTTTAGTACATGATAGAGAAGAGTGAAATAGTTAAAGGTAGTCCTTTACACAAGAGTAAGTGCACAGAAAACTTAAGAGTACTGGGATATTAAAAGCTGGGGAGTAATATCGTCTGTGAATGCACACTGTGTCCAATCACAGGTAAAAACTTTTTCAAGTCATTTAAGATGACATTGCCCCCCATTTTTTCATGAACTGGAAGCATTACACACAACTTAATAAGAGAAAAAGTGGTAAAAACTAATTGACATACAAAGGTCAAAGCAATGTAAATGTGATGTTTCCATGATGGGAAAGATCTTCAAAACTGAAAAAGAAATGAGGCGGTTTATTGCAGACTTTAATATTTAAAAAAAAAAAAAAAAAAAATCCTGTTAACATTAACATCTGATTTGTCTGATATAAAGTTCATTACTGTGCAACATTTCACCTAAATAATTTTCTTATTATGGCTCAGCCAGTGCCACACAACTGCCCAACACTTGCTTCAGACATCACTGAATATTGAGCAAATTCATTATACGTGGTTCTGTTGTATTGAATCTCCAGTGGATTCATAATGACCAGCTACTTAGAACAAGCAGTAAGCATTAAGACTCTTCTTTCTGCTTGTGGAAGCACAGCAAAATACCAGAGGAACATTAGAGACCTCCTCAAAACTGGACAGATAGTAAGACTGGGAGAAAAAGAGTTATTTTTCCTAGTTGTAAAGGGACACAATTTTGAACATGCGCATAAATGCTAACCTGAATTCATCTTGTTGCTCTGGAGGATTGCACCAGAACTGATTTGGTGAACCAACTATTCAGTCAGCATTTAATGGAGAGGGTAGCCCACTTACTCTTCAACAAAATGATCTTCATCATTCACCATAAGACAAGAAAACTTTAAGAAATATATCACTTGCTCTTTTTCATTTCAAAACATTTGCCAACAGAAAAACAAATGAATAAATTTTAAAGGTTCTAGTAGTTCAGACTCTAAGAAATAAAGTAGTCACTGTCTCACCAAGGGAATGGAGGTGTGTGATGACAAAACATGTGATACCTAGATACTGACAACAGTCTTCAGATGTTCATATTGACCGAATTTTATGGGAAAAGATCACCAGAGATTGATTCAACTGTTATGATTAAGAGTCTATATTGTAACTCATAAGAAAATGTGCATACCTAACTTTACAAGAACAATGTACTACAGCGCCTTCCTCTGAGCACACATCATAATCATTAAAAGCTGTATTGTTAAAAAACTGTTTATTACCTATACTAGAAAGAAAGGCAGATGGGATCACACATTCTTTACTGTGACATTTTCTAACTTCAGTGTTCAGCTGACTGCACTGCAATCCAAGTATAACATTTGTTTGGAATTTAATTTATTCAATATATTATAATAACAAATCTCAATGTCACAGTCAGCAGCTGAAATGGCTTCTAAAATGTGACACACAATATGTCACAGGTGAGAATCTATGGACTGAGGACTCACCCTGGGCCTTTTAAAATGCTGGTCACAGAGAATACTGATGTACAGTAGATGGTAGTCATGGAAACCACTCAGAGCTTACCTTCATAATATATTTTTTTTTTGTCAAAACTAGATTCAAAAGGGTGATATTTCTCTTACTTCAGGGCACAGTGTGTTGTAGTATCTAACAAATTATCCATTAGAAGTTTTTAAACACAGCTCAATCTTAAAATCCCTTGCTGGTGTTGTGCAGCACTCGTTGCCGAGCACTAAAGACCAGCTGTGTTATTACAGCAAGCTAGAGGCCCATAGACCTCCCCAGGGAATCCAGCAAATTCAAGGAGCAGAATCAGAGCACAGGTGGAACCAAGAGGAGGCAGGTCCACTGCTGCCGTCTTCTCCTTGTTTCCAGTCACTTCTGCAGAGACCAAGTGATTGGATAGGATGCATGAAGCAGCAAGAGAGAGAGGTAGCCAGGCATCTGGGTAATGTGTGCTGGGCAAGAGATAAGGGGCAGAGTCTTGGTGCTTGTAAAAGCAAGATGCAAGGCAGGATTTCATTCTTGGAGTCTGAAAAGAAGGCAGTCCGAAGCTCTTGGTAAGGAGGGTTTTTTTTGGGAAGCTGCCACTGTAGACATTGAAAATGTCTTGGGGTGGGAAGGAAATAATAGTTTTAGGTGATACCTTTCAGAGGAAATAAAAATGCCATAAACAGCTTTTTGACAGGACATCAAAATCAGGTACTGAAAAGCAAGATTTCCCCAGATAGATGATAGCTGGTTGGTTGGTAGGGGTCCCTGGGGTAGTGAGTTGTCAATCTTGAGCTCTCTGATGACAAAGGCTTGGTATTCTCTTGGCTGCAGAGAGTGAGCAGGGAGATCAAATCTAGGAAGACCAGATCTAGGACATGTTTGTAGACCAGATGAAATATAATGCTTATAGTTCTGGAAAGTATAGGGATGGAGAGAAGAAGGTGAGAGAAAAACTTCTCATTCCTGTGTCAGCATGCTCCTGCCTTTATTCCAGTCCTTGAGGCAGCAGACCTCCATTTTGGCTAGTCCGGTGAGAAGCTTTAAGCCAGCTCTGCAGTCAACCGAAAAAGCAGAGGAAAGGGTATTAAATGTATAGAAAGGGAAAATCTAATGTGCGACAAACACAGAGCATTTTCCACTCCTCTGAAGTGACAAGACACCCATCAGTGGGTTATAAAATACGCTTAGCAATGATATGACCTAATTGATGTTTCCCTATTGGTAGTTTCTGTAATTCCTGATGAGTTACTGCATTTTCCAAAGTTGAGATGGCATCTGAGGAGCTTGGAAAGGGCTGTCTTATTTCCCTGTCTCTGGGCATTACACAGGTCTGTGTTTTTGACACAAAAAAAAATCCCCACAATGCACCAATGAACTCACACATCATGCTGGCTTGTTTGTAGCTTTATTTAGAGAAGATTTAGAACTGGATCTACTGTTACAAAGGTTTGGGAAACTCAAGGCTCTATCTAACCTACTCAGTGAACTGAAATCAAGAGTTTTCTGAAAGACATAGGGGCTGCATAATATGTTCCAATGAACAGTGAAATGAATATAAGATATAAGAGAAAAATTAGTTTGCATAATGCATGTCAAAATCCCATTGACCAGCTTGGATCCAAAGGCCCTATCAGAGAAATGCATGGAAAAGCGGTAGTACCTTTTCTAGCCTAAACATTGAGTAGATGGAGATATGAGGTACATGACTACTCTCCTATTTGAAGTAAAGTGGTGAACCCAGTATCTTCTATCCTGCAAAAGTACAAAATCCAATTCCTTTGGCTTTTGGAGTGTAGAAGCCAGTGTGGATAATTCAAGCCAAAACAAATACAACATTTTAAATATCTTGTGAAGGCACAAATATGTTTCGCTTGAGCCTAAATAACATGGATTATCAAAAAATCCAGTGTTTCTTTCTTTGTGGGCTTTGTTTAATACACTTTCCTTAACAGTTCAGTTTGCTGTGGCCAATGCAGGCCATATCTGCTTGGTTTATACACAAATGAAAAAAACTGAAGTTATCAAAACAGTCTCCTTAATACAACTTATATTTATAATGAGAAGGCATTTAAATGTTGCATAAAAAGAAAACAAAAATATGCAATTTTAGAAGATTCATAAATAATAAAATCTGAATGGTGACAGAAAAACATCCTCATTTGACATGCAGTTTTGCAGTTCAACTCATGAAGACACAGCATTTATCAAGAAAAGCTGACACAAGACTGTCAATAACAGAAGGAAGATGATATATAGAAATGTGATGGGCTTCTTTCACTCCTTAAGATTTCTGTATGTTCAAGTTGGCTAATGAATGTATGCTTTCATGCAATTTCCCAGTCCCAGTAACTATGCTTTGGTCGGAGCATATAAACTCTGCAACAGGTTTTTCATTTTGCTGGACTTCTCTGGGCAAGTTAATAAAAAATAATATCTAAATTAGGGTCTTAATCCAACTTTGTCACATTTTTAATGTCTTTCCATGCCAGAAAAAACAAACAAACAAACAAAAAAACAACAAACTTATGAATTTTAGATACCTGCCACACTGGTTGGAAAATAATACTGACAGGGAAAAATATCACTGCCTTGTAGCATGCAAGGCATCCACAGAATTACTTTTAACTCACTCTTGAATTGAGCATGGAGCCAAGCAACATCTTCCAAAATTTCAGTGGATCTGTACTTGAAACTGGATTGAGGTTCATGGCAGAGTAAACAGCAGTTAACTGCAAAGAGATGACATTATTATGCAGGCTTCCTCATACACCTAATACGAAGCTGACTTACTACAAAGTTATTTCCTAGGAAATTAACAACTAATGTTTTCTTGCCTGGATGGCACTTGTACAACACTTACGTGACAAGCTAACTCTCTGATCTCAGTTTAAATCAAATTTGTGACTTAACTGTTCTGTCAAATATTGTAGTGCATTGAGAGGACAGAAAAAGCAACAGCAATACATTTCATAAGATTTTCCATCTAGATCCTGAAATTATTCCCTAGAAAGAAACTAGTTTGCCTCTACTGGAAGAAAATGAAGATATAAGAAATGTCATCAGGATACTTGTGTCAGCCCTGCAGAGACAGTGGAAAAACAAAAGCTTGAGTAACATTCATATTCTTCGAAGAAATAACTTACAATTAAATTGCTATGAAAATGTGACTCATGATAACCAAAAGCACAGATGACTAACATACAGTTCCAAGAACATGCCCTGTGCTGTTAAATATCAATCACAAAGCACATCATAACCTTAAATATTAAAAGACTGTCACCACTGAGAAACAGAGGAGAGCCACATGAATACCCTGCTTAAAATTTGTCACATTTGAACGTGGTAAGATATTTTCTGAAGTTTCATTTCATGAAGTTGTTTTGATTGTCTTCTGAAGTGTATGGAATAATGCACTCTAAGACAGAAGCTCTTATAGTAAGGAGGAAAAAAAAAAAAAAGGAAAAAAGGATCTACCCTATACATCATAGAGCTTTTTTGCTCCCCTCCTCCCTGTAATTAAATTAAATTTATGAGTCCATAGAATTAAGTGCAAGAAGAAACATCGCAGTGTGTTAAGGAGGCCACTCTTCCCACATGCCCCATTTCACCTTCCCCCATGAATAAGGATTATTTTCATTGGTCATTGAAGGTGTTTTAAAGGATGGACCCAACCTCTGTCTTTCCCATGTTCTTGCTTATTCAACGAGTGCTTCTTCCTGTTACACGTGTGATGCAATTGAAACAAAGCTGTATGTTAACTGCAAAATTGTGTGTTCTTGATTTTTTGCTATTAATTGGGTTTTACTTTCACAAAGGCACTACCTTTCTTTCTGCACATCTCCTATGATAAATATATTTGATGCAGAGAGCTTTTCATGAATTTCTCTGGGAAATGTTAATCATATTTTTTTGAGAACCCACAGAAGGAGTGCAACTATTCAGAAACTGTGAAATTTAGGTATTATATTATTAATTTAGAGAGACTCTCTGAATGAAGTGAAGGACCTATCATCTTGTCTCTCTCTTCCCCTTATTTCCATTCAAGGAGCTAAGACTAAGAAACCTACTGGTGAATTCAAAACTTACTAAAGAGTCAGGAAGATCTAAAAAGCCTATGGCTAGGTGAAAGTGCAATAATAAACACTTAAAAGTCACTGTTCAGTACTATTATGCTGAACTTGAAAATGAATGATCTGTATTCATTTCAAATCCTAAAATAAAACTCTGAGCACGTCCTTCTTTAACATAGAAGTGTAACATTTCTCTTAAAAATGTAATTTAGACTGCATATTAGGTGTGTACTTAAGAATTTGAATTGCATTTTAAAGTGTACAGGCCTTATGAAGACAACAAAGTTTGTGAAAAGCTGTTACAGTGCTACAGGTGAATTGACTGAGTAAGGAATAAGGTTTATACAGAAGAAAACAATATGCTCTAATAACTATAGATCACATTAAAGAGGGTAAGCTAGCGGTCTTCTTTCGACCATGTTTAGTACAGAGATAGACATAACAAAATACAGAAGGAAAAGGAAAATCCTACTTTGTTTTTCTAGGAAGAAGTATGTGAATCTCCAATGATGCTAAAAGTGCATTAAAAACGAAGTGAAAATACTACCCACACATATCATAAATCCAGACTGAATAATGTACCAATAATAATAAGTATAGCTTTTAAAACTAAATTTTTGATATCCTCTGTCAGATGCAAATAAATAATGTACAAGAATGCCAATCATTCCTTACAACAGAACTAACACAAAAGTATATTTATTAATGTAGCTGAGGTCAACCTGTGTACATCTTCTCTTGTCTCTCAACTCCTGGAATCTGTTGCAGACTTCTCAGGCCATTGGGTTTTATTCTTTGCCCAAGTCCTCAGTCCAACATTTGCTTTTCTACAGGCTGGAGCAGCACAGTTTACTGCACACAAAATCAGTCAACCTCCTTAGCATTCCCATCATTTCACCAGACTCTTTTCCACAGCTTTTCCTGCAGTCTGTTTTATGTCATTTCAGCAAATGTTAATGTAAACACCCTATCAGTATGCTTGTGGACAGGTGACATAAATGAGCATGAGTATTAATTAGCTGATACAATTCAGTTTTCTGGTCAAATAGCTGTGTTACCTCTCCTGGCAAAACTGTATTTGTTCTTGCATCTTGAGCACTAGATGTAATTCCATCATAACGTGGCTGGTGCATTCTGCACAATGTCATCAGGTTGCTATAAGTTTAATGTAATGTCTCTTTGGCAGAGAGAGGCATTTGTTTTTTGTGGTTGCTATGGTCTAACTCATTGGCTTATGAAGTATGCTACTGATTTTGTACTGTTCTACATGCAACCAGAAATTTTGAACCATCATAAGCAAGAAGTAATGATCCCTATAAATATGCAAATATGTCTTCTGCATTCTACTAGTCACAGCTGCACCGCCACTTTTTGCAGAATGGTTTATTTGACTCACATTTATTGTTACAATCCAACTAGGGATAAATAAGTTTTACTCACAGTTAGAGGACACCCCATAAGTAGCAGACAAAGACTTTATGTATAATTCTCATTTTAACAACTTATGTGTAGAATTCATGTGCACAAATAAATTGGGGATTAGAAGGAGGAACATTTTATGTGCTGGACTCTAATGGCAGAAATAGTCTAATTCAGTCTATGTGAGGAATCTTTTCTAAATCAAATAGAATGATTCAGTTCCTCACTGAGCAAACAATCTCTAAATCTGAACAACTAAATTTGAACCCTTCTAAACATTCTTTATTACTTACCATACAGTCAGCAGCCGCTGTGAAACCAGAAAACCTGAGCAACTATGAGTAGAGTAAGAGAGAAGACAGAGAGGGGAGTATTCACCTAAAACTCTACTGTCAGGCCAAGTTAGACTCAGCAAGTCATCCCTTTTCCACTCACATGTGCCTCAGTCTAAAGAGCTCTGTTAAGAAGTCGAGTTTGGATGTACACCTAACCTGCAAGCCAGTCCAAGGTTGTCAGCATCATGAAAGCTGCAGATAAATTGCTTTCTGCAAGAAAAGCTGTTCTGTTCTACTTCACTCATTGCTAGTATTACTCTTGTGATGTCATAGCCCATCTACCCTGGCTGCAGATGGTATCATCTTTGGGCTACTACTTATCCCATCCAACTCTAGTCATAAAATCAATGCACATAGGACTCAGACTTTTCTGTGTCAAAACACAAATTAAATAAATAAATAAATAAATAATCTATTTTGCACAATTCTACTTAAAGAATTCTATATTTGCTGCCTTGCTTGGGATACAAGTTTACACTTGCCTTTGTTTCTGCTAAATACTAGGGTCTATGATACTTTGAAATGTCAACATGACTCACTTATTCCAGGGTATGTCTTGCATAACACTTATACCTAGTTTTGAATGCAGTGATAATAATAGTCTATTTCAAATATAAAAGTAGTATAAACAAATTATAATTACAGCAATTAAAAAAAAAATCTGTGACAATTTGGGGATAAGGGAGCATAATTCATGTCATAGGCTTTTTTGTCTTCTAGTGGTTTCCCAGCCCAGGTTCTGACCTTGAAGCTTGTCCCTACTCAGACAAGAATTTGGACTTTAGACAAGCATATAAATGAACATATCTATTATCCATGTGGTTTGGCACAATCCTAACACATTGTCTTGATAAGTACCTTCTTAATAAGCTCTGACATGTTATGAAATACTTTTCTTTCTGTATTTCTCAGTTCTCCTGATCAGTGATAGAAGTTTTGTCATGCAGAGGTTCCTTTGCCTTTTGGGCTGTTTTATCCTGCCTGGGTGTGTGGTACAACTTTCTGTTTAGAGCCACAAAGAAGCCACATGCTCTCCTGTGACATATTCTAAAGATAAAAGTGTTTATTGGTTCTTGTAACTCTCTCTGCTGGTCAGATGAAGAACACCCCCATGGGACTGCTTTGTCAACAAATGGAGCAGCAAGCCATCCATCTACCTTTCTGAACAACTGAATTGTTGCATGCTATCCCATAGAGGTACAGATGGTAACAGATAGGCCACAGAAGCTTTAGCAGGTGAGTTGCACTGGCTGTGTGGGAGAGCAAGGCCTGCTGCACTCCATACTGACAAACACACACACTGTCCCCCCTGTTGTATTTCCTTGAAAAGTGTATTGCAGTTCATATTATACTGAGCTGCCTGGGGAATGTAGTTGATGTCAGGGCTACTATTTCATTCTCTGTAGACTCAGGGAAGTGACATCCCATTTACTGTCTTTGATTCACATTTTCAAATATTCCTTTGAAAAAGGAAAAGTAACATGACTTTTTAATGAAAAAGGTGCCTCTTTTAAATGAAAAGAGGGATTACTACTTTAATTATTAATGATAGTCTTATATGTTTTAGAGGAAATGCACTATTACAGCCTAATACTGTTATAAATATTCAGTACTTACAAATAAATGCTCTTCAATTTACTTTTACTTACCTAGTTACGATAACTTACAATCAAGTGTCTCTGGAATCAACTTCCTTCTCATAAGAATGTAAATTGGACCTTTTCCAGGTGAGTCAATAGTTGATTTTGTGTAAAGTCCATTGCAGATATCTTGAGTTGGCAAAGGCAAGATTAATTATAGTAAGGTGCAGTTTTGGAAAGAATACAACATCCTGATCACATGTAAAGCATGAAGAATATTAGCAAACAAATATAATTACTGATCCTGCTAACTCTCATGTAGTTGTTGTTACTTACTGACAAGTAACAACAGTGGCCATAGTGAGGAAGACATATAAAGCAGCAGCAGACAACAGACACCAGAAGCTATATATCCATACTAATTTTTGGACCTATATAGCAGCTACAGAAGAGATGGCTGGACATATTCAGTGGTCAGCATGGGAACATGACTTCAGATATGTTCCAGCTACAATCTGATTAGGTGCTCTCATTAATATCAGTAATACAGGTGTACATTACCCTATTCAGCCATTGATTTTGTTGTTTCCCATGTAACTACAGTTCACTATTTCCATTTGCTCCAGAACCATCTCCAAAACTTTTTGTGACTTCCAGCAAAAGTGCATGAAGGTGCACAAAATCCCAGCTTGTCTGACAGAAGAGGCAACCTGAAGGAAGAATCAGGAACACCCTATCCCCCAAAATGTCTCATCACTTTCATAATCGGAGTAGTATTCATCAAAAATTTGGTGAGGCTAGAAAATTTCATCCCTCTTTTCCAATATGCTAATATGCTGCACAGTGAGAGGAGAGAGTTATCTGTGTAGTTATGAACTGTGAAGCACAGACACATTTACTTCTACTGTCAGTCATGCACTGGGCAAATGCAAGACATGAGAGGAACTTGGTCAGTGAGACTGTCGTATTACAGATAGGTAGGTTGCCTTGCTTTGGTAAGCATATAGTTATCCACTTATCCACAGTTATCAGGCACGGAAGTAAACACCCAAAAGCTACAGTTTGGAATCCAAAGTATTGATCGCACAGTATGAGCCAGACTCTTAGAGAACTGAAACCTTAAAGGATGAGACAGAATAAAGGCAGAGGAAAGAAAAAATCTATTATTAACTGCACTTTACAACTGAGAATTGAGATCTAGCATGGTCAAACAGCAGGAGAAGAGTGGGCATAATAAAAACAATAATGAATCAGCAGATAGATTAATGTTTATGGTAAGGGTAGGTTAGCAGCTATTATTTGCACAGCAACGGGCTTCAAAGGTAGTTTTTCAGATTGATTAAATACAAATCCTTCAAAATACTTCTCACTTTGTAGTACTATATTTTCACACACTTCCCTGATTCTCAACATTCATTTCAGTATTTTTGCTCTTTAGACATATGCTGTAAAGTGTATATCAAAATGTTTAGGTTAATTTTTTTTTATTTGTCAAATGACATTTTTCTGAATAAATCCCATCTTTTGAAAATGTTTGAGTCTTTTCAGTTCCTGGTTTCATTTCAGATATTAGAAATGAAATTCTAGATCTTTTCTGGAGGTTTCTTAGGAGAACTATACACTTTATGAATAATTGACCCACTTTACCCTGACTAGCATTACGTTTCTGAGAACTGTCTATCCAGAAGGCTGAGAAGTTTCTTGCCTTCATGTAATTATGCTTTACCAGACATTTCACTGGGAAGACAAGCATGGTGATGAAAACAAATTGTCCTAAGTGTGGACCTTTAGTGATGTGGTTTGAATTTTAGTTTAACCTTGGGATGGAATGATTCTGTCACTGTCTGGTAGTAGTAATCTGAATTTGCTTTTCATTATTCACCCTCTGCCCCTTCAGTTGTCAAGAACATGAAATGCTGCAGAGTAAAGCATTTATAAAGACAAAACCGCACACAATGTTGTCTTTATGGAAGGGAAATATATCACAATTGCAACCGTTTTTTAAGGTACTCAATTAATTTCAGTTCATGTTAATTAGACCCACAATGGCATTTTCACTGTGTTGATGAACTCTAGCAAAGAAAGTTCAGAAAACCCAAAGAGTTGTCTCCATTTGCTCAGTACCATTGGACTGTGTTGCAAATGTGACTAAATTCTTAGAGAAGCTCTGAACATATTAACATATTAAACATATTCATTGAAAATATTCCTATACATCAGTCAACATTCAGGAGAAATTAATTAGGCAAAGGAGGAGAGAATCTTTAAACTTGGTCACACAGACAAATTCCATGGGATGATATACAACATGAATTTACAAAGCATCAGTCACCAAGGTCTAGCAACCTGCATACATCACTCTTATCTACTGCCAGAATAAAATGTTGACACAGACCATTTCCTCAATGCAGCCAGTGTTCTATATATCTACTGCCTCAGTCCTGGGGTATTTTTATATGACCATAACTGGCTGTCAGTGATGATCTGAAGCATTTATAAAGGCAGACAAGAAGAGAGGTACTGAGGCATGAGATGGTTGATCTAATTCTTGAGAACTAGCCCTGGTCATTTAAGCTTTTTTAAACCCCAAACTCCAAAACTGACTTACAGTTTTGAAGATCATTTAAGAAAAATCTGGTTAATTTGGTTTCCATTTTCAATTTCCCTCCTTTCCTATATACAGTTAGGACTAGTTTTCTTCTTTATGAAGCGTTTTGCTTTTCATCTTATTTTATTGCTCAGCAATTCGGCATTATAAGATGCTTCTCTAACTCTGCAGTTTAACTACACCATATAATACTGCTGGATTCTATTTTTTGTTTTTAACAAAACTTAGCAAATTACTTTATCAGTATCATTTTCTTGTCCATCAATTTAGCAGTTTTTATTTTTGTCATAACATTTTCAAAATAAGTAATTTTCATTTTGATGCCACATTGTGGCATTCTGATGTAACATTATTTGAGTAAAAAGGAACTAAGCAAAAGAACATTTATACTACCCTTTTATGAAGAGCTGGAGTAACTATTGCTATGGAGCATGTCTGCTACTAAAAAAAAAAAAAAACATGAACAGGCAGGCCTCTAAATTTTGTGATAGAAATGGAGACAAAGGTGTATGATTTTTCCCATCTTTGTTCACTATTCAAAAGTCTCCTAATAATATGTCTGGAAAAGGCAATTGGACCCCACTAATGGAAGAAAATTTATATGCAGATATACTGGAATTTTCCAAGCCACAAGATAAGGAAGCATTATAGTAGAATAACCTATGCAGAAAGAGAAACGTGTTCTGAGTGCTATTGATTTTTCTTCTTTAAATTTGATATTGATTACTCCTGTTCATTGATTACTAAAAAAGTGTATTTTTCACCTTCAAGCAAATCATTTTCATTGCCTTGCTGTCCTTCATTCCTAGGTAAAATCCCTACGGATGCTATACTTCAGGAATCTGTAAGTATATGTGACTTTTTCATTATTTATGACTTGAATATCTATTAGTTGAAAACTTAGGGCAACAAATGTTATTAAATTCCTCTGAAAGAAAAATCGGGTTCAACAGGTTGTAGCCTTCACTGATACCAAAGCATGGCATCTAAAGACAACCTATTGTTCTGTACAGATATTACCTTATCATATTAAGGATAATTTGAAGATAATGTTCAAAATTCTACTTTTCTCCATTTCTCAGCAGATAGGAAATGTCATCAACTAATTTAAGAAAAAAAAAAAATCTGGGCTGCTCCTCTGTCAGGGTGTGGTCTTCTAACTCACCAGCCATCAGTGCAGGCAACCTACCTTGGTCTTCCCCAGAGCAATACAGCTGCTTTTGCACCCTGCAGAATAAACAGCCCCAGAGCTTCTCCTGCAGAAACACACCCTTGCAGCCCCCCAGCAGAGATGGGTCTCACAAAGCCCTTATGGAGCTTTGTTCTCTTATGTAGACATCATTATTTCAAGTCATTACAAAAGCCAGAAAACAAATCTTAACTGCTATTTCGGTGTTAATAATTGTAGCTAGTTGTGGGGTTTAGATGACCTTCTTATTTTGCTGGTTAGTATTGCAGTGCTACAGCAAAATAAATGGTCAGTTAAAACCTATGATGTACTCATACTCTAGAGAAGCACAAAGGTTACCCTGATAGAAATGGGGCTTTTGGAGGGGAAAGAGTGTTTTCTTTTTTAAATAAATTCCCATGCAATGGTTTTATTGATTTACCTTCAGTCATGCAAATTTGGTATTTGGTTTCCAGAAGAAACAATAGCAAATTTAACATTGCTAATGTCTTTACTACTTCAGAAACATATTTGAAACATGATAAAAAATACGCTGCTTTTAAGTATGTTTTCTCCAAAGACAATAATAGGTCTTAATGGCTCAGAAGGAATATCATAATACAACATCATCAAACCTAATCTTCCATAAGAAAAATAGTAATATCAAATGGCCTCTCTTATAGAAATGAATTGCAATTAATTACCTAATCTGTTGGAGCATTTGTAATATATATTTAATGGCACTGCTGTCTGGCATAACCTTCCAGACAATTTTCTGAAGAAATATGATCTAAGCATAGCCTCAGGCTGATATTATCAAATAACTCAACGTGCTGTGTAAATAAATAAATAAATAAAAATATCTCAAAATAAAAGAAGCAGCTAGTGTTTCCATTTCTAGGGCCTCAGGAAAGCCTGTTCCCACCCTAACATTTACTTCTGGCAGCCTATCTCCTCTGCTGTTATAACTGGATCATGCAGTAAATAAGTATTTAGCAGTGGCCTTATTGTAGGTAGCACTGAGCAAACGATTCCCCATTACTATATATCACACTGCAATTACTAAAGATCTTGCCATATGTCTCATGGTGTGATATAAACAGTCCATTAGGCTTTCTAATGGTGGTGTTAAATAAAGGGTGAATGAATATCACTAGAACAGTTAGAAGCCCCTGGGCAGCTTTGCATCTTCCCATGCCATTCCTATTAATGAGATTATGACATTGCTTTGGTCGATAGAACCTGTCATTTGAAGGTTTCCAGTTCTCCTGCCATTTTGTGTTGAACTGACAAAGCAGGTGTACCTAAATATTTTTTTTTTGTCTACTATCTTCAACAGTGTAAAATTCTTCCCTCTTAGTCCACACTTACATTGCTGCCTCTTTTTGCCCATGGAAATAATGCATCTCTCATAATCAGGTGAGAGACCTTTGGTGCAGACTCTTTCTGGAATCTAATGGAGCCCCTGAATTGTTTAGCATCTTTGAGAAACAACATTATTCATCTAAATGACCTCTGCATCAGTGTTCTGGCAAGGCATTGTAAGAATTTATTCAATAATGGCATATTTTTTCAAATTAGATGAATGTCCATTCTTTTTCTTACTTGCATTAAAAAATAGCAGAACCTTTGAAAGTCCGAATTACTGCAACAAAAAGCTCATTAAGACTTGGAAGTCTAAGCTTAAAGGACAATATTAAGAAAAGTAAAATAATTGAAGGTGAAGGATTAGGTTAGAATAAAAAAAGCTTAGTAAGTTACCTCTACAGCTGCTGTAACATATATGGTATGTGTTAAGCAGAGAATTAACAGTGAAGCACCAGAGAACAGCTGAGTAATGCTCTGCATCATAGACTCAAACTGTATTGACTGCTGAGCTTTAGTATAAACCTATAAATGTAAATTTCATACAAGCAGTTGTGCCACCTGATGTGATGCATTAATACTGAAGAGAATGTCAAACTTGATTTTAAACTCCTGAATATCACAGACTGACTATTGTGTAGTTTAGGCTATAATGAACAGTAAATCTATCAATATGTTATGTATGATTTTAGAGATGTCAGTATGCCAGAAAAAGACAACAACTAAGCAGACAACGTAGCTTTGTGGTTTTTATATGATGTTTAAGAGAGCCTGTTAAGTTATCATAAAAATTCAAATCTGATATCATCCACTAACGAACTCCAGAATGACGGTGTGCACGTTTCATGTGTAAAATACAGGAAAATGTTATGTGTAGCATTTCACCATTTATCATTCGCTTCAACACCATTTCTTTCTCTATTAAATCCTATTGATTTAGTAATCACAAAAAATTGTTGGATAACATGTCTTCTGTCCATCTGTCCATGTGTTCTCTGTGCAGCTAATAGATACAGAGGTACCAAAGACAGACACCAGTATTGTAGTACTGCACATGTCAGTATTGCACCAAAAATGTCAGTATTGCACCAAAAGGACCACCTTTTAAAACCAGAAAGTAGATTGGTGTCTTGCCTCCTCCAGTTTGGGGAATCAGCCTAGCATAACACTATGAGTGTCACCCAGGAATGATTGTAATGATGGTTTACAATGGGGGGACACTTACTTACAGATGAAGAAATTTTCCAAATCATTTTACAATTATCATTGAAGAGGTTTTGGATGAAGTTAACCAAAGACTGTATGATCTCCTCTTCTATACATCAGTGCAAGCAGGGTGCTTACAAGGAGGACTTGAGTCCTTAGTGAATACTGTTCTTATATTTTTACCTTTGACTTGTGCAGGTCTAAACAGGAAGAATTTCCTCTTCATTTGTGGTGAGAGCACTACTTGTGTCCCAAAAATCCGTGTAATTTCTGTCAGCAAGTACTGTGAAAGATAGCTTCAAAAGTAATACTGCTGTAAAAAAGTCCTGGAGAGTCAAGTAGATGAGACTGAAATATGGCAACACATAGTAGATTTTAACTACCACATTCTTATGAATGATGACACAGCAGCAAGATCAGAACTGTTTGTCAACAGAGGTGTCAAAGCCTATAATCAAAAGCTTACTGTCATGGTTTATGCATGCCCCAGTCAGTTGTGTAAGTCCAAGGAATAAAAGCAGCAGATGAAAAGCAGAAGAAGCAGAAGAAATGGGAATTTCTGAACTCGTTGGTTTGTACAGAGTTTGAAAGGGCCTTTCCCTACTGGCCTAAGTGAAGTGCAGTCAAGAGTACTGACCAGGAAATAAAAAAAAAAAAAAAAAAGTGCACCTCAGACTAACATTTAGCCATGATGCAGCCTCAAATAGAAGATGGTTTTTAAACAAATAGGTGGTGCTCCAGAACCAATGTGAGGGTGAGGGAAGATGCTCTCCTGGAAGTCCTCATGGACTGCAGATAAACATGTGGGTAAACAAACTGTAATTTCCTCCAGTCTATCAGCTGTTCTCAGTGTAGAGGACTTTTCTTTGT
Source organism: Cygnus olor (assembly GCF_009769625.2). Lineage (NCBI taxonomy): Eukaryota > Metazoa > Chordata > Aves > Anseriformes > Anatidae > Cygnus > Cygnus olor. The sequence continues at coordinate 130,228,959 of NC_049170.1, forward strand.
ACAAGCTTCTGAACTATAAGAAATGAGTAACTAAAAATCTGAAAAAGAAGGCTCCAGGAAGACCTTACAGCAGCCTTCCAGTACGTAAAGGGGGCCTACAGGAAAGTTGAGGAGGGACTCTGTGTCAGGGAGTGTAGTGATAGGACAAGGGGGAATGGCTTTAAACTAAAAGAGGGAAGATTTAGATTAGATGTAGGGAAGAAATTCTTCACTCAGAGGGTGGTGAGGCACTGGCACAGGTTGCCCAGAGAAGCTGTGGATGCCCCACCCCTGGAGGTGTTCAAGGCCAGGTTGGATGGGGTTTTGAGCAAACTGGTGTGGTGAGAGATGTCCCAGCCCATGGCAGGGGAGGTGGAACTAGGGGATCATTAAGGTCCATTCCAACCCAAACCATTCTGTGATTCTATGATTTTATGATAAAATTCTATGATTAAATCAAGAAATGGTCTTCTCTGAGGTAACTGCTATGCTGGATTACCCTGTTATATCACTTAGATGTAAAAGAGGCAATTAATCACAAAACATATACTGACCTAGCTGAACAACCTTCACTGCCTCAAACATTGTGATAAAGCCTAGTGGTGATGAGAGGCTGCACACTGATGTAAAGAGACTGTTCATAAATACTCCTTTATGTTCATAGCGCAATAGATAAATAACAAGAGAAAAACTGTCCAAATTTAGACTTGATTTTTGTAAATCATAATTTTCAAGCAGCACCTGAGGAAGAAATAGAAAAAGAAATGCTCTCCCAATTCTACAAAAGCCTTTTAGATTCATGAACATACTGAGGACTTTTCAGAGTTTACATGTGCCCCTCATCTAAGACATGAAAATTAAAGAAATGAACTCAAGTAATTTTCCTTAATTCCACAGAACAAAGAAGAAATATTTGTTGGGAGGGTAAATATCTGTTTAAACCAGAAGGAAATAAATATAAATACAGAAGAAGCTCTAAACCAAAACAGGACTGGGAAGGGCAACCTGGGTCGCCAAATCCAGTTTCATTCTAAATCTCTTCTCTGAATTTATAAATCTCCATCTGAAAAGATTTTTTTCCCTAACCTTTGAAGGAAAGTCAATTGCAGAACCATCAGTGATGTTTTTAACCAAGACTGGATAATTTTTGGTCCTAATTCCATCAAGAACTTCTACAGCTTATTTTCAGGCTAGGCTAATTGAAGAGAATGTCCATTTTTTATAATTTCTGTCTATCTTCCTTTCAATATCAGCCCTTCTGTTGAGCACTGGAACCATTTTCAGTCTACATGTATGCTGTTGTTAACTGTTTATTCTGCTATGGCCTTCTCTTTGGAATGCTGCTTTGTACCCCATTCTTTCCCTCATTAAAAAGCAAACCTATAATTTAAAAGTGCACATTTTTTTTTCCCCTCATTGATACTAGCTTTATCTAGAGAAACAGGCATGGGAAGATGCTTGAAGGGGGGATTAAAATCTCCTTGCCCTTTTCATTGCACTAAATAAATGTGTATCTAATCCTCATAATACTCCTTTTGAAACCAATATAGTCATGCTTGTACTTAAACCTGAGCACATACTTCAGTGTCTATGGTATCATCTCTAAGATAGCAATTGAACCAGCCAATTGTCAGCTATTTTAAACCATGAATTCCTCATTTGTGTCTAAAAGACACATCATGGATTTACAAATATCCTATGAAATAGAAAGTGTGATCATGGTCTCCAGCACTGTTAAACAGTGCCCTTACTAACTGTCTCAGAAATAAAAAGGGTTTAATGAGACTTCACTATCATCGAGAGATGAAGCTCACTTATTCCAGTTCCGACAACATTTCTACAAGATTATCCCACAGTATAATCACTATACTTGCATTCTAATGAAGGAAGAAAATAAGCATACTATAAAAGAGCAAGATAGTTAGCTTTCAACTTCTGTGAATATGCAATCCTATGTAAATAGCTGTACCTCCAGTATATTTCCAAAAGCATTTAATGGTCATTATTTATTGTAGTTCCATTGAAAATTCTGTGAATAACCATTAGAGAAAAGAAATAACACCATATGAGTTAGAAGTGCAATCACATTGTTCAGAGACTGAGTAAAAAACAGCAGACTGCTAAGATGAATAATTAGGGCGTGAAGTGAAAAAGTTGAGAGTTTTGAGGGGAACTGAAGGTTTAACGATGCACAGGAGATGGAAAACCATATTAGAAAAGATTTTTTCTGCAATACCTCACAGATTAAGTGTGTTAGCATAACAGTGTAAAGGAAAATTGCAAAGAACTCAATGAGTCAAAAACACTGATGTCTGAACACAAACAGAAGTCAAATATCCCATCAATAGTAACAGAGGCATATTGGCAGAAGTGATTGTTACCCTTCATGTTATGTTATGTGTAGAAGGACTGTTGCAGTAATAGGTGTTTCTGGAAAGCAGTTGAACTTCAGCATATACATCTACGGTGATCTCAGTTCCCCAACCTGGAGAGGTGCAGAGGAGAAGCCTTCTGCAGTTTGTGCCTGTGTGCTAACCATGTCTCCACAAAGAAATTCAGTTTGCAAACAGCATTCCAACAAAGTCTGAACAAGTGAAAAAAGTATCCAAAAGATAAACTGGCATTTAAGAGCATGAACACTGCTTAGACATTTTAACCCACTCTAGTCAGGACCTGAACTTTTGCATCTCATTTGAAAGACATTTAGCAAGGTCTACTCAGCCTATGTAAATTTGGGAGAGATCTCTGGGTGAAACCCCATGCTTCTGAATGTGAGATCTCCTAGCAGGTCTTCATGCCCCAAAAGATTCTTTAGTTGCAGCTACTGGGTGTTGTACAGCAAGCTTAATAAACAAGCTACTTATCTTCATTGTTTCCTACTGTAGGATTTATTTTAAAAGAAACTGTTAAAAGTCTGTACTAGATGAAAGTCCACCTGGAATTTATAGATGTAAAAAGTCTTCAGAGAAATATATGTGAGCAGAAGATACTGAAGCAATTATTTTAGAAAAGACAAAAGCAGATTCTGAGAGAGAAATTTACTTATTATTTTTTCGTCCTCTAAATAATTCAGCAAGTGGGAGATTTCATGTCAGCGATTTCATTATAAGGATGAAATTATTTCACAAAACCCTTTCCTTTCACATTTGACACAGGTTCAGCTCCTCAGAGAGCCTCTTGAATTCTTAAACGGTAACACTATTGCTAATAACCATCAGCCCTCTTGCTTTCTTGCTGACACTTCCCCAGCACATGGAAGGACGGATCCTTTACTACCTGGCTTTCTGCGTTACTGGAGAGAATGGAGAGAGAGCTGCACTATAACTAACTGGACATAATGAGTTTTCAGTGGGATTTGGAAGCTGTTAATAACCCCAACATGTCTCCATAAGATAAAACAATACCTGGCTTCTTCTAGCTTTCCCTTACTTTGTATCTGTCTGTCTTGCTTATGTTCTGTGGTTGCTGTTATTGCATTTACTGTACTAGAATTTAAGATTTCCCAAATGGAAGATGTATTTCTAGGAAAAAAAAATGTCAGCACTGTACAGGCAAGATAAATACTGTCCTTTAATAAATACAAGAAAGGCAAGCACTTTGACTGAATGTTTTAATCTTTGCAAAAAATATTGAAAACCATCTTCCTGAAGCAAGGAGAAAATATTAAACCAGCAGGGCAGTTAATGCATTTCCTGGGACTAATATAAAAAAAAAAAAAAAAAAAAAGAGAAAAAAATCCAAACAGATAAATGATATTAAAGGCAGGATATGAAAATGCAGGCATAACAAAACACCTGCAATAGCTAACAACAGGGAAATAAAAACAAATCCTGGTCTGTAACACAGCCCATTGGCATTAGCATGCAGAGAGCACATTCTTACTCTGTTAATCTTTTCGAATCTTGCTTTTAAAAGTATATATATTCTCTCTGAAAAATCTCTAGGTTATGACACAGTTATACTTCCTGTAAGTGCTACAGGGTCTGCCTTGTCCTCTCCAACCTTCTGTACCGCAGTGGCATGTGCTCCATTCCCTTCTCAGACCAGCTGCACACAGGCATGGCCTCCAGAAACACAGACATCTCCTGTGCTCCTCTCCTGAGCTGTGGGAGCACAGGCATGAAAAGGGGTTAGGTGCTGGAGCACTAGAAACTATTTTCCCTTTCCAACCACCGTACATTAGCTACCCCACACCCCATTTAGCAATGCTGAGGATTAGGAGATGCTAACATCTAAGGAGACCAGTATTAAACAGGCAAGGGATATAAGGCCATTCCCTGCTTTTACTCCCAGCTACCTTCCTTCTCAGATAACCTCTTGCAAGTGCTGCTTGATTTCAGAATAGTGCAATGTGTTTCCATCTGAGTTTCCTGCCTGAGAAACCACAGAGACCTAAGCCCCTAGCCGATACCTCCCTTCACAGATCACTCTGAGTTTATGTTTCAAAACCCTTGGATTTATATTCTTTGAGAGATGTATGTATTTAGATGCAAACTACTGATTGTTCTTTACAGTTGTTTAATCTAGGCTAGTAAAACAGCTTTCTGCAACTACTGGGAAAATCCAGTTCAGATTTTTTGAGGATTTTATTTTATTCCATGACGTATTTCATTTTTCAAAGAAATTCACTGTGAAATATACAGTTTGCTAAGGGAAGACATTATAGTCTTACAATATGTGAACACCTAATAGGAAAAAAAAATCTCTTTTGTAAATAATATGTCTGCCTCTCTAGATATCTTGGAAATTCAATATTTTCTTGAACCAGTGATCTGTCAGTGTTAATGATGCTTGACTATGACTCAGTGCTTTAATCGTGTTCAGTCATTATTCTCTTCCTATTGTTTTATTTTCTTGATGGTAATTAATGCTTTAAATGATGCATCCACATGAATGTAGAGAAAAAATCCTGTTGACCACTTATGCTTTTCCAGATTCTTTCCCAGAACTCACTACTTCTGACAAATACAGACAACTAGTTTGTTCCAACTAATTTTTGCCTTTTTTAGACTTTTTTCTCCTTTTCCCTTTCTCTCTCACACATGAGCACATGTACACGTAAACATATACATATTTTTTCCCCATGAAGTAAAAAAAAAAAAGAGAATGGAAACGACAAAATATTGAGTTTAGTTTTCATGAGGAAAATAACCTTCTTTAAGCTCAGGTCTAATCCTCTATCAGGCAACACTTGATGTTTCCAGGTATTATGACTAATAACAGTTTTACTCTCTCTTCTACTGGCATTACACACACTGCAGTACCTTTTAGAAAACTGATTCCATCACCAGTGAAAGTTCTCCATTGCTGTATTTCTCTGCATTAATTCATGCTTTCAGAAAACGAAAAACTTTTTCCAAAAAATTTGAGTCACAGAAACACTACTTGATATCAAAATGTTGATAAATAAAGAAGGAAATCATGTCAGCAGCCCATAGTTTTGGTTTTGTGGAGACACTTTGTCCTTCATGAACTGCAAAAATATGGGCTTTCATGGAAGATGAGAAATTTTTTTGGTCTCTTAAAATACTACATTTAATGCTTTCTGTTTAATGTAAATGAGATGAAATTGTACAGTTGTTATTACATGGACAGATCAAATTGCTATTTTAACACGTCCTAGCAATTTCTGCAGTCTTTGGAATTCTTCTGATATCCTGTTGTATGAGATATGTATCAGTCACTTCAGAAAGAGTAAATCCAAACTCCAAGAGATAAACTTACTAATTAGATTTTCAATAAATAATTTAGACAGCCTGTTTCAGATGAAAGCTTTCATTAAATACTTAAAATATTAAACAATTTAGCTTTTTTTCACATCTGACACACGTTCATCCTCTCAAAGATGTCTGTAGGTTTATAAATACAATAGCAGTGTTATTCTAATAAACCATTTGCAGCTATCCTGCATACATTTGCTTTGGCATATTGATTATTTTAATTATCTCCTTAAAAGTTCATTGGTATTCATCCTCTAACACATGAAAGCTTAACCTGAAACTAATAAGGGTCTGTCTTTCTTCTGGGGATTTTTCTGCTATGGGATTAATAGAAGTTATAAAGAAAATAATTCAAAAAGAATAAAATATTTTACCACGTTAGCCTGTTTCAGAAGTTGGATTGACTCTCTTAATTTGAAATCATTTTTATTTCATAATTAAGCAGTTGTTGTGTTCAATATTGTTCTTTGTTAATTATTACAAACAAGGCTTCAGTCTGTTGAATCTGCATGGGAATATAAGACAGAATGTTCCTATTTTGTGGGTTGTATTGGACGTCATGATAGAGTCTTATTAATGACTCAGTTGTACTTATCTGAATAATTAATTGTGTTAATGGCTGTAGTATTTTCATGAGCAACATTATCCTTTTTTATTATCATTGCCAATGAAGGATAGTAAGATGCCGGCCATGATAATGCAGCTTTTGTAGAACCCAAGGAAATATTTTTAGAATAAATTAATCCAATCATAATGAACTACAGAACAAGGTAAAGAGTTTTTCTGGAAGATTTTCAAAGAACCATCAATAAAGTTATGTTAAAATTGATTACTTCTCAGCATGCATTCAAAGATAAATGACCTATGATTTCATTTAAAAGTTAATGCTGAAAAATCTTCAAATGCTAATGGTGAAGAGCAATACATAAACACTACAAAAAAAAAAAAAAAAGGGAGAGAGAAGCACAGATATGGGTTAAAAATAAGGCCATTTCATGGCTATTCACAAGATGAAAAACAATTAAAAGACAGATAGATAGGAAAACACTGAAAATTTGAAGATATAATTCAGGCAATCCAAATGTAGAAGTCTTAACAGCAATGTGAACTTTGTTGTTGAATTTAGTTATGTAAATACTTTTCTATGTAGGAACAGTGAATGGGGATAAAGAGAGATTTTAAGATCAAGTTTTATGATCAATTTATGGGAAGTTACATTATGGAAAGGCATATTTGGTCATCTCAGACAGCCAGCAAATCAATATCTCAGCCTACTTTGCTTCTCCCAATCTTTCTCCCTACTTATATGTTGATTTGCAAACTGACTGCTGTCTAGATGTAGCAAGATATCATGGTTATAAGAAAGATGTTTATATTCATAACAGAATCACAACTTTTTGTTATATATTTTTTTTTATTTTTACTTTTTGCTCCCAAAGGATTATGAATTTGTCTGAATAACTATAAAAAGCTGGTTTCTTTTTTGATGTCTTATTAAAAGATCATCTTATAACAATACTGGCTGTAGAATATTAGCTCATTCCAGTGTTTTTCATCTGGATAGAACATACTATTGCAAAGATATCTGGTGACTCAATGTCTTGTAAAACCAACAATCATTTCACTTACCTCCAATCTTTCAACATCACTGTAGAAAATATGTTTGGGTACATAGATTCCTCCATTGTCAGAGATATGCATTGTCAAGAGGAGAACTCCCTTATTATACACACAACACAATGAAAATCACCTGTATAACTGTCAGCCAAACTTGATGCCTAATTAAACAATGTTTTCTGAAGTGCATTATCAGAATTCTGCTAATAGAAATAATAAAGATTTTAATGCACATATAGCTGCTAAAACAGAATGACAATAAATATTCAGTTTTTAAAAACTGAATGTGTCTTCTGCACATAATGCTTCTCTTGGCAACAAAATAAGCATATTAGCCTTTATAAGATAGGGAACACAGAAGAAACAATGACATTACATTTTATGACCAGGAAGAAAATGCATTTCATATTTTCTCTTTGAAATACCTCTTTCTCTCTCTCTTTATTTATTTGTTTGTGTAGTTTGCCTGATACCACAGCACTGAACCAAGCATGATGACAGGATATGAGCTCACCTTGAGCAGTGAAAAGATATTAAGAGTTCAGAAGAACTGAGTGCCCGAGTGCCCTATCTTATCCGGCATATTCAGAATCAAAACCTAGCAGTTTTGGAACATGCCCAGTTTGAAAATACAGGGAGAAATTCCTTGTTGCCATGTAAGACCTCTCCCTTACAGACTTTGATGGTGTTGTACCATTTTCAATCACTAGAAAATCCAACTCCTTCATTACAAAATAAATGTCTGACATAATATCAGCAAACAAGTTTCCAGCTTATCAATACTTAGACAATTCCCTTTCATTTCTTGTCCCGAAGAGTAGCATATGTAAATGGATAAGCTTTCTAACCTCATTCACATCCATGCTGTACCATGGGGTAATTATACCTGTTGTTCAAGATCAAGTCTACTTCAGTGATATCAGCCATTGTCTCTAGGCTCACAGTGCTGAAACATTGGACATAGCAAAATATTCACAGTATTCACATATCCTATATTACCCTTATGAATATGGCAAGAAAATATTCCCTACCAATGGTAAATAAATATTGAAATTACAGGATGTTTCTTGGATATTACATAACAAGTCTTTATTTTGAAAAAAAATATAATTTAACAACGAATTGCTTATTTGCATCTGCACCTCTAACCCACATTACTCAATAGTAACAATTATTCACAATGCCCAGTCAATATCTAGCTGACTGAGAAAGAATCTCTAATGCAACCACGATTAAACAAAAAAATGTTGATAGTTGTTAATTAATGTTCACAGAATAATTTTTTGTCTTTCTTTTTGTTGTCTTCTTGCCTTTTTGTCTTTCTTTCTTCAAAAAAAATCCTTTGGCAGATAATACTGCATGTGCTTGCCATGCCTCCTGAAGTGTTTTTTACACGTCTGCTTATAACAAGGCATCATCCTAATTTAACCTCATTATTTCTACCCACAGGGTGACCTGATATGCACAGGATATTATCATAAAAGATGGCAAATAGTTTTAAAACCCCACATTATTAAAATTATGAAGGCTGCATCCTACCTTTGTGAAAAAGAAGTAGATTTTGTGAGCTGATCTACTCTGAGCTCTGTGCTGATTCTGTTGGGCCATGAGCAGACATGGGTGTCCACCGCATGAAGCCCAAGGCTCCCCTGATATGTCATTTGGAGGAATTCAGAGGAAGGTAATGAGGAAGATGGTACTCACAATTTCCATAAGGAAATAATGCTCTGAAATGAAAGATGTGGGTCAATTTGCTTTTGTATGATAACCCTAAGACAATAAATAAAAAGAGCTGCAAGTATGAAAAGCATAACTTTCCATATGCAGTGTTGAAAGAAGTGATAGACTTGATTAATACCAAGGGAAACATAAATGTAGGAAGAAAGTTTCTACCAATAAGGGTTATTAAGAACTGAGGTAGATTGTCCAGATGGGTTAAAGAACTGGCAGGTTAGACAAAATCTGTTTGTTTACAGTATGGCCGCTTCTCTTTTTGGGCAAGAGGGAGACTCACTGGCACGCTGACCTCACTCCAAACCTATTTTCTCTGATATTCTCTGAAGTCAGTGAGATATCATACAGGAGTAGCAATTCACGTACATGTACTTTCCAGTATTAACAGAGCTATAACATATAATGACAAATAACTCCTTTGTGAAGTCTGGAATGAAGGTTTTTCCATCAGAACTTACTGTTCTCTCACAGCAGTCCTATACTACATTTTACCTAAGTGTATTTCTGTCATTTAACAGCTATATAGATATAGATACCTCCCTAGGTAGATGTTAGACCCTAGAAACATTTAAAACCATAAAAAGAGTTTCCTGTACTTGGTCAATGACTACAGAAAATTACTAAGGATGGTTTTCTTCTCTCCATGTGTGTGTCTGTGTGTTTGGCCTCTCTAAATGTGTGTGTACATTTAAAATCACAGGGAGGGATGAAACTTTGCACATACTGCAGATTTTTGTAAATATCATTTTACTCCCTTTTTGATTTATGCAATTATTATTTGTGAAGTGTAGTCAGAATTCAAAGCTTAATTTTTAGTCAGGTAGAAGCCCAAGTCAATAGGAGTTCTAGTCTTTTGAAGGATGAATGAAGTCCCCAGCTAATAAAATTGCTTACTGCCTGGACAGCTTATTTTAAAAACCCATTAATGGTCTCCTCCAAAGCTTTATGAAGCAACAGACAAGGGCTGATCTTCGAACAGCTGAAATGTCCCATGTACAGAACCTCTTTTGGACAAGTGTTCCTGAAGTGAGGGAAAACACAGGAAATTGCCTTGACTTGAGATAAAGGTCTCATCTTAAAACCTTTGCTATATGTGTTCATGGGTAAAGGGACTACCAGCACAACTCCTGGCCTTGCTCTTTGTGCAAGCTCTTCATCCTTATACCGCAGTTATCCTGAAATTCTAAAAGGTTGCCATAAGAGGGCTATATTTCCATCATCAGTTTTCAAAGCTGTCAGTGAAACATCTTCTAGGAAGCTACATGGTCGCTATGACTGAGGTCAGATCTCCCTCTGCCACCTCCCTCTTCTCTGAAGGAATGGCAAAAAGCATACCTACACAAGAGCTACAAACACCTCTTCCACATGTGAAAGAAATACAAGAGACCACTTCATCATAAATAGCTGGAGATCACAGATGAACTTTTCCCTGCTGGTGTTTTTCCTTACAAAAGACAATAGGACATGTGCATCTAACACAAACATCTGCTTTAGGCTCCCAGAATCCTTGCAAATCCTAACAAAGTTTTTAACACTGTCTTGCAATGAAGGTTAAAATAAACCTGCTGATGATTTGTTAGGATGTTTATGGGCCATTTTATGCATAATAGCATTATGCTAAATGTCCTGCAGTCTTAAGGAATCCTTCCTGTACTAAGTGAGTTGCTGCATACATTTCTCTAATGTCCATTCCTGCTTAGATTTATGGTGCTTGCTCATTGTCCTTTATTAAATGCTTCCATTAACTTTTCTGTTACATTTTTCTCCAGCTTACAGCTCTATAAAATTGAGTTACTAGCTATGCAAATTCACACCATTTACATTCATAGCAGTCCTGCTTCAAATAAATGCATCTCTCTATGTATTTGGTATCTTTACATGCAAACCTCTGCCTCATTTTTCAAGTTGCACCAACTTTTTTTATTTCTTCAGCTGTTGTGGTTTAGCCCGGCTGGCAGCTAAACACCACACAGCCGTTCGCTCACCCTCCCCCCTCCCTCTCCGGGGTGGGGGAGAGAAACGGGAAAGTGAAGTCTGTGAGTTGAGATAAAGACAGTTTATTAAGACAGGGAAAATAATAACAATAATAATAATAATAATAATAATAATAATAATAATAATAATAATAATAATAATAATAGTATTAATAGTAATATTGTGTACGTAATAAGTGATGCACAATGCAATTGCTCACCACCCGTTGACCGATGCCCAGCCTATCCCCGAGCAGCCGGCCCCCCCCTCCACCCCAGCTAGCCACCCCTATATATTGTTCAGCATGACGTCAGATGGTATGGAATACCCCTTTGGCCAGTTTGGGTCAGCTGTCCTGGGTCTGTCCCCTCCCAGCTCCTGCTGCATCCCTAGCCTGCTCACTAGCAGGACAGAGCGAGAAGCTGAAAAGTCCTTGGCCTGGTGTAAGCACTGCTCTACAACAATTGAAACATCAGCATGTTATCAGTGCTCTTCTCATCCTAATCCAAAACATAGCACCCTGCCAGCTACTAGGAGGAAAATTAACTCTGTCCTACCTGAAACCAGGACATCAGCTTTGCATAAAGTAAGACTCTGCACCCTCCTGTGATGATGTGGGAGCAGCATGCAGGGTTGGAAGCAGGTCTGACCATTACCCAGCAGTGACAATGATTATTTGAGTCATTTTTTTGAGCCCTGCTGAGTCAAGAACCTCCAAAGTTGCTTCCATTTTCTGTCAGTGGACTAGATCCACAAAAGTTCTGAAGTATGATTATTTGAGAATCTATTTTGAAAGGTCTTGCATCTTAGGACAGGTTCAAATTCCTGAATTTTTAGTAGTGCTTTGTCAGGCACCTAGAATCTCACTGTATTTGTGAGACTAATGGGCCATTAGCTCTCTACTATTTCTCCTGCATCTTTCCTGAACTATATATATATATAGTATCTTTGCAACCTATGGCTCTTTTATAAGTAAATAGAATATTTTCTACACTTTATTTACTTTCCTATGCTCAAATTCAAGACTTATGCATACATGGTAGAGCCTGGTTATGGAAATACATTTGCCATGCCATGCAGCAATAATCATGACTCCCCTTTTATCCAAAGTAGAAGTATCCTGAAATCCTCATATTAGTCATGCAGTAGAAATGAAAATGCCATTGTTGTTGAAAACATTTTCATGCAATAGATGCTCTCTTTTTGGCTTACTTTTGCAGTAGCATCAGCCTAATGTTCATAGTTTCTAAATTCCAAAACCTATAACACCAGACTATATAAAGAATACTTTTGAATGGATAGGCTGGTGTTGCACTGACACTGAGTGCTTTAAGACAAAACATGAGACAGACAAAAAGAAAGAAATCAAATGAAAGCCTAAAGGCAAGATAAGCTCTCCTGATAAAACTTCCATTGATTTTAACAGTAAAGGGTCTTGTCTTAAGTTTGAGGTTGATTAAAGGGAAATTCTGAATGGATGGACATAGAGAGAATTGGGGAATGATTTATACATTTATCAGGTATTGGAGTATCCTAAAGCTAGTGTTTTTCTCTCTGGTATGCTCTCCTATCTGCTCAGGATGTGAACTTGCTGTTTATTCTGTGAAGACAATTCTTGTTAATTCTTATTTGTCACAGTATGAAGTGTCCTATGCTTCAGAATTTTAAAGACCTAATTTTGCCACTCAAGTCATCTTTGTTAACATAAGTCTGGTACTGAATTAGTGTCCTGGACCTCTTTTTTTTTTTTTTTTTTTTTACTTGAGACACTTTTTGAAAGAAGGTTCAAATACTAAAGCTCTGGAATTAGTGTGGGTCTGAATATGAAAGGATTTTTATGTGCTTCTGACAAAACTGCTTAAGATAAAAGTGAATTTATGGACATGAAAATCTGGTGGCATACTCACACTATGTTGCAAATTTAGATCCTGCAAATGATATTGCAAAGCCCAGTGACCAGCCCCTGTGCAGTGATTTTCAGAACTCCAGAACAACGGCCAGGAAAAGGGTTTTGTCTGAACTGTTTGAAGCAGTGTAGAAGACAGAGTCATGCATCTGCAGAGTTCTAAAAGTATTTTTGAAGTCTTAATTCTTATTTATTTTAAGTTAGGATTAAAGGTTACCTTACAGACAATAAATACTAGGAAAATTGTATTTCCGGAAAGAGCTGTACAATGTCTTTCTGCACGACTTTGCCACTGTATTTCTTCTACGGATATATCCTTAGAAGTCTGATCGAAAAACACAAGAAAATCTGACATATTTATTTTAATGATTAAGAGATCTATGAGAATAACTGAATCTTGCAAAAATAAAGTACTGGTAAGCATTTTTTTTTTTTTTTTTCCTGCAGCCTCATACCTTTCAATTTTCCTTTTTCAGGTCAAATGATAAGTTATGTGGTCAGCTGTATCTTTCTTTTGTCTTTAGATCTCTTATTTTCCTGGTATCATTTGTCTTTCTCTTTCTTCACCTGGGAGTGGATACATTCAATACTGTGGAATTCTTATCAGGTGTCTGAGAAACAGATGCCTTAATGGATCACTGCCTAGCTGTAAATAGTACAACAAAAGCAGGATCTCTTATCAGATGGATATCATCTTGAAATGGCTCTGAACATCAGTCACAAAACAGCATTTAAAGCAGCAAAATTCAGTCTTCCAAAAGCAGGGGATAAACAGAATTGAAAGCAGGCTTCTGGATATTTCTCCAAAATTAAATAAGAAAAAAAAAAAGAAAAAATGGAGGAAAAGATAAATTGATGTAATGCTGGACTCTAAGAACACACATGCTTTGACTATATATCTATTAGTTATCACTTGTCACCTGCAAATTTCTAAAAAAAAAAAAATCTTAGAAACAAGTTGTTTCATCTGAGCTCCTTTCCCTTGAAGTGTACTTCATAAAATATTTTTATGCTATTCTCTGTTGAGCAGACCAGTCTTGTATCTGCCTTACAGTACAATCACTTTCTCTTAAGTGGTCATGGGTAAGCAGTTTTGTTTTTTCCAGACTTGTTTGTTTCCTGGTATTTAGTTCCCTTCCAAAGTTCAGGTTTCTGGCAACCTAGGCGTAATTAAAATTCCCCTTGATCCGTGTATCCTAACCTTTTTTACAGGCCTCTTTTATCTGTACAAATATGGCTGTGAATGTGCTTTCTCTCCTTAGAGGCCAGTAACAAATCCTAGTAAACAGGGTTTTTAATGCGGTCATTGCGGTCATGCGGTCATGCGGTCATTGCCTCAGTTACTCAGCTGCTACAGATTTTCTTTTAATTTACATTGTTTGTTTGCTTGTTAGTTTGTTTCCTGAAAAGGCAATATTTTGATATAACTCAAGCCCAGTGACCACATTTTCAGAGCAGGACTGCTTTATTCTAAAGATCCCTGAAGTGCTCCGCATTCAGCACCAGCTTCCTGTCATTGCCTTGTCTATAGGAGAGATCTTCCCAAGCACAACCATTTAAACAATTTTGTTATGTGCTTAGATAAGGATTTGTATCCAGATCCCTCAAAAATCACACAGACCTACCCAACATCTGCTACAACCGCCTATATTTGAGAACAAGTGTTATGCTGAATGAGTGTTGTGTTTTAGCCCTGGCAGGCAGCTCAGCACCATACAGCCACTTGCTCCTGCTCCCCAGGTGGGATAGGGGAGAGAGTAAGAAAGGTAAAATTGTGAGAACTCATGAGTTGAGACAGACAGTTCTCTAGGTAAAGCAAAAGCTGCATGTGCAAGCAAAGCAAAACAAGGAATTCATTCACTACTTCCCATCAGCAGGCAGGTATTCAGCCACTTCTAGGAAAGCAGGGCTCATTACACATAATGGTTTCTTGGGAAGACAAATGTCATCACTCTGAATGTCCTTCCCTTCCTCCTTCTTTACCTCAGCTGTTATTGCTGAACATATAACATTCTGTGGTGTGGGATGTCCTCAGCCTCCTTGCTTGCAGGGCAGAACAAGAAGCTGAAAAGTCCTTTACACAGTGCAAGTACAGCTCTGCAACAGCTGAAACATTGGTGTGTTATCACCACTATTTTCAGCAAAAAATCCAAAACCTGGCATTATACAAGCCTTTAAGAAGAAAATTAACACTATCCTGGCCAAAACCATGAAAATGTTACGTCTCAGTATAGACTAAGTTTGAAGCTAGCATTAAGTTGATATGGAGAAAAGTGAGGGAAGGGACTGAGGGAAAGAAGAAGAAAAGGGAAAGGAAAGTCAATAGGTTTCTTTTCTTCTCAGCCAGTTTTATCTAAATCACCTCTGGATGTTCCTCTGACCAAAGCACAAACTTTGGCTCCTCTAGGTTTCACTCACTAGCAAATGATCTGGAGTGCATCTGTAACAGAGACATCACCCAAATCTCTATGGGACGTATTTTAAGGACTAAATAAGTCATGGCCTCTAGCTTCTTCATAATACAGCCATATGCAGTATTTTGAAAAAGTAAAATATTTTGAGATGTTTTTACAAGCAGTAACCATCTAAAAATGAAAAATCTTATACAGTAAAAAGATATTGTTCTCACCTGTCTCATATTTTTTGTCATATTTTGCTTCAAATGATAAATGTTAATTCAAATAGGCCTGAGTTAAAACACATTATATATCAGCAGCATCATTAGTACTCTGCAATTATTGCATACACATTAGATCCTTTCATGTTACTGTACCAGAACATGATCACATTCTTGTCTGATTTAAAATAAAATAAAATAAAATAAAATAAAATAAAATCAGCTAAAAAGAAAGAACAAATAAAAAAACTTCCCAAACCACCACAACATATAGAAAAGCCTAGTAACAACATAACAACAGCTCAACATCTGGTAAGTCTGGCTCCTTTATAAATTATGTGTTAGCTATGGCAAGCGAACAAACAAAAAGCTGTTCCTCTATTTGCTTTTGATGACAATGATTCAGAAGAAAACCACAAAGGCATAAAAACCTCCCTAAACTCATGTATCTTGAGTTGTACATCATTCAGGGAATCATCATTCCAAATCACCCTTTTAACACTGAGTACTGCTTTTTGTAGGTAATTTCATAACCCAGTGTGATATTCTGTGAAGTCGTGCCATGGTGTTATTTACAGAAGTGGGTAAGTAGTCAGGAATTTTAAAGAGCTATGAGCATAATGGATTAGAAAAAATAATAGTGATGCAAAAATGTAGTTTTAACTCTCCGTCATAAAAAAGTATAAAAATTTCCAATGTCAAGCATGTCCCAGTCATTTCCATCTTATATTCAAAATGTAAATTTTCTCCATCCTCCTTTTTTGCTTTATTCCATTTGCAGCTGAGCAGGCATATCCATCAGTCTGGTGCACAGTCACTCTCCAGAAAAGTGGAAGATGTGGTCTGAATCCACTTGGGCAGAGGGACTTGTGTACATAGACAAAGAGGAAAACAGCAGCAACACAATGATAGCCTTTTGAAATGAAAGTTTTACGGTACTATTTTTGAAAAAGGGTACTGGACTTAGGATCTGCAGGAGAAATAAGAGCCAGTTAAAATCTCAAAACAGAGAAAGACAAGATATTTCTTGCAAGCTTGCCCTCAGCTAACAGAGGAGCTTCTGCCTTTTCGGTTGTCTAATCTAGATGGCAACCAACCAAACATGCTTCTCCTTGAGAGAAATAAATTAATTAATTGGAATTAACTGGAATTAATTCCTGGGCCAAGTATTTAAATAACAGTAACCCTACAAATAAATAGTGAAACACAGTATTTATGGGGGTTTACTCCCCATTGAGCCAAAGAGAAAGCACTGCTAAAGTACTGAATCTTGTTGTTTTCCCAGCCCAATGCATATGAAAAAAAAAAAAAAAGGCTTTAATTGCATTTTTTTTTCATGTCAAAACAATCGACAAATGTCCTTTTGAGTGAACTTTTTTAGTTAACTTAAAATTTCTATGAAAAATAATTCAATTTTTGGAGGAAAATTTCTGATACCAACACACATCACTATTAAACAGATAGAAAAAGTCTTGATGTAGGCACTGATGCATGAATGATTCTAATCTCATTTACATTTCCCAATTAATTCTTCCCATTTTCTGAGTATTTCTTCCCATGTTCTAGAAATTAGTACACATTTTTCCAATCAAATGCACATTAGTAAATGTATTTCATAATGCATATTGGGACTACTTGCAAAAACCTTGTTATAAAATTATACAGCTTATATGAGAATCACCCAAGAATAAACATTATTCCCAAAACAGATGGTAATGTCCCTGGCTCTGGACTGGTCTTACACATTGTAAAAGAGGAAAGAAAGTCACTATGCTCTCTTAAAAGTCACTTCTAGAACAGAGGATTGCCTTTGAGTGTGCATGTCTTTGCAACTCCAGTGCAGATATATGCATTTTATAAATTATAGAAGAACACTGAATACACTACAAAAATATTTAAATAAGAACTATACAGAACAGTTCCAGCTGTGACTGGGGTGTGGAACATATTGCTTATTTTGGGCTGATGAATTTCATTTTGGGATCTCCTGGAGCCCAGTATTCAATTCCAGGATTCCTTTGGCAGCTATTTTTAGACTCAAAGGGCAAAGTTAGCAATAGCATTTTCCCTTGCCTTCCACTCCCATAGTGTTCTAAAGAAAAGGAGGGTCAAATGTTGTCAATATTCGCTGATGCTTAGCTAGTAGTGTGTTGCAGTCTTTCAATTCCCTTGCATCCCTTCCAACAAGGCAGGAGAAAGAGGTGTGCAATTCTACTTCAGGACATGCTGATTAAAGGTCATTTTGCTGAATTTACTCCAAAGTCCGTGGAAAACAAACAAAGCGAAGAAAAGATACTTTCAGTAAAGTCAAATGCAGATGTTATTTATTTTGTCTAACACATTTCTCATATGATCCTGTGTCTGAATATTGTACTGGAGGTTATCCCAATAAGAAGGTTTGCCCTATAGAAGTGCAGACTGTGTGTCAATCTCATAGCCTTCTCATGGATATCTCATATTTGCTAAGCCTGTTCCATAAGATAAAGGAAGACTCTTAAGTACCTTAAAGCAGATCTTGACTCAATAATTGCAAAGTATAAAACCCAGAAGTGTTAAATGCACTGGAACTGATGCAAACCATTTGAACTATGTACAAATGTTCTCGTTTCAATTGTGTTTAAGGTGATCATTTTCATTGGGCATACTTCCACTCAAAAACAAAACCCGTCTCTGCCTGGATCTAAATGCAGATCATTTACTGTTGATATCACTGCTCCACTGAGCAGCTTGCTAAAGACAGCTTCATTTGGGAATTAGAATGCCTAAAGAGTTACAGGATAATTCACACATTGATGTCTACACTTCAGAGACTCCTTATTGATCCCATTCTTAGGGTGACAGTAATCAACACAATCTAAAAAAAGTCATGATAATCTTTATTGGTAAATTTGAAGTCTTATCATCAGGAGAGTTTATCTGTTAAAACACAGCAACTCAGCAAACTTCTGACGTGATGAGGATGCATTCCAGTTCCCTAACCTATACTGTTTTATTCAGTAACTTGGTAATGTTGTTAGACTGAGTTGTCCTCATAAGTACAGACCAGTTCCCACATGCTCTTTGTTATCTTTCATGCTTGATTTTTGTCACTCTTCCCTCACAGAGGTACAAAACAAGATCTGAAAAGAGGTTACCTAATGGGTAATAATATTTGTTAACAAATAATAGCAATTGCAAAGAACAGAACAACAAAATGAAAGGGAGAAACCTTCAAGGCTGAAGAGGAAAGAATCACAAAGAAAACAAAGACAAACCTAATCAGACGACTATAACACTTCCGTGCAAATACATTCCTCTAATAATTTTTAAATGGATCTCTTTGAAATCTCATGTATGTTCTAGTTTGCACAGAGAATTCATTCCTTCAGCCCTAGCATATTTATAAAATGAAAGGCTTTCCAGTACTTCAGTAATGGGTATCTTTCATCCAGGTCCACTAGGATGAATGGATACCATAGTCCCTGAAATGAATGGTCATTAGACCTGTCCTCAGAAATCTTCATTTATCATGAGAGTTATTCAAGTAATTTATTTTTTACTGGGTCAGCAGCTATAGATCTGCTGATGAAAAGAGAATCCATGAAAAGAAAACACGTATGGGGAGAAAAGGACAAGGATTTCATCAAGATTTTGGTCACAAGCCCAAAATCACTCAAGCGAGATTAAAAAAAAAAAAATCTTTACAAAGAATATATTGTTTGTGTAGAGATGTTCTGTAGTTGATTCAGGTCTGTATTTTTCTCATAATACCCAAGGAATAATTGCTTAAAAACATTTGCATATTTCTTTGTCTATCACACATACTGAGGGAGTAAAAGTGCTCACGAAGTAGAACTCTGTCAGCCAGAGTACTCACCAGGTAGATCTTTAAGCATGGGTATGTTTAAGACTCTAAGAAATATAGGAATGCCAGTACAGGTTACACAATGGTCTAGAGCTCACTCAGAGTTTCTCAGAGGCAAAACCAAATGTGAAAATGAGGGCAAAGTTCAAGAACCCTCAGGCAGCGAGAAGGGGGTACAGCAAGCTCACAACCGTGGACTTCAAGAGAGCAGACTTTTGCCTCTTCAGGGATCTGCTTGGTAGAATACTAGGGAATAAAGTCCTGGAGGGAAGAGGGTCCCGAGAAAGCTGGTTAATATTCAAGGACCACCTCCTCCAAGATCAGGAGTGATGCATCCCAACAAAGAAGAAGACAGGAAAAAATGCCAGGAGGCCTGCATGGATGAACAAGGAGTTTCTGGCCAAATTCAAAAAGGAAGCCCTACAGAGGATGGAAGCAAGAACAGGTAGCCTGGAAAGAATAAGGATAAATTGTCCAAGTAACCAGGGATGGAGTTATGAAAGCTAAAACCCTGATAGAATTAAATCTGGCCGAGGATGTCAAGGGCAACAAGAAAAACTTGTATAGGTATATCGGTGATAAAAGGAAGACTAGAGAAAACGTGGGCCCTCTCCGGAAGGAAATGGGAGATCTGGTGACCACAAATATGGAAAAGGCTGAGGTGCTCAATGACTTTTTTGCCTCAGTCTTCACGAGCAAGAGCTCTAGCCACATAGCCTGGGCCCCAGAAGGTAAAGGCAGGGACTGGGAGAATGAAGAACTGCCCACTCTATGAAAATATTGGGTTTGAGAACATCTAAGGAACCTGAAGGTGCACAACTGGCAGATGGAGTTGTTAAGCCACTGTCCATCATATTTGAATTTGGTGTTCCTCACGGGTATTGGGACTGGTGCTGATTAACATCTTTGTCAGTGACATGGACAGTGAGATTAAGTGCACCCTCTGCAAGTTTGCCAATGACTCCAATCTGTGTGGTGTGATTGACATGCTGGAGGGAAGGGATGCCATCCAGAGGGACCTGGACAAGTTTGAGAAGTGGTTCTGTGCAAAACTCATGATATTCAACAAGGCCAAGTGCAAGGCCCTGCTCCTGGGTCAGGGCAATCCCAAGCACAAATACAGTCTGGGCAGAGAATGGATTGAGAGAAGCCCTGAGGAGAAAGACTTGGGTATGCTGGTTGATGAAAAACTCGTGAAGAGCTGGCAATGCAGCCCAGAAAGCCAACTGCATTCTGTGCTGCTTCAAAAGAAACGTAGCTAACAGGTTGAGGCCTCAAAATAATAAGATTTTGCTATTATCACACCTATACTTCTTGACTTCAAAATGGATGAATAACTAAAACTGCTTGTAAGCACATTTCATTCTGCCAGTTTTGTTTGTCTGTTTGTTTGTTTGTTTTTAAAGCATTTAACTGACAATCTATAAGACATATTGTTCTGCAAAACAAAAGGGGGAAAATACTTCAAGAGGGGAAGAACTGTTTTCTCCTGGCCAAAAATAAAAGTGAAAGTAACTGCTGTGGAATTTTCTGTATGCATAAATGGAGTTACCTTGAATTTGTAAAAACTCTAAAAAAAAGAAAAATTTGCAGATCACCTGAACTTGAAGGAGTGTAAAGGAGCGCAGGGTCAGCCCAAATTAATTTAAAATGGTTAGATAGATACTCTAACACACTAAATGCTGGCAGTTATCAAGGGAAAGACTATCCTCAATAAATTATTCACAACGTCATTTGATGGAACTTTTTGATACTGTTCATTAAGGCCACATATAATTGCCATGTTGTCCGTCGAACAGGACTGAGAAGACATGGCATCTAATTCAAGGATGCCAGCTCTGAAAGAACAGGATTCGTGTTGAGGGTAGATAGTAAATTTTGCTCAAGACCTTGTCACTGCACACTCCTGTGATGGCATTGCAGCCATAGCTGGGGATGGATTAGTGGCTTCTGATAGGAAATCAATGGGGAGAAACCTGAAATCCGTTTTGTGCACTGCTGTGTTAATGTTCCAAACATCACTCTCTTCTGTTTGGTTGCCTCAGTGAGGGACACTTGCATTTTTCTACAAATTCCCCATCTATTTCTGACTTGGAAGACCTTAAGCAAACTTTGTAATTTGTAATTATAATTAATATTAGGGTACAAACCAAGCTATGGGGAACACATGAATATTAGGGAATGTATGTAAACATAGTGACCACCTAAGCATCCAGACAAGCTAGAAATGGATGTGGAATCACATCTTGCATTTTGCTCATGAACAAAGTTGTTAAATGAGTGGCTTAGGGCTACTTGGGTAGTCTGTGGAAGAAAGTAGGATCTCTTCTCCCAGGTGCCTGTTCAGTATGCTATCCAGAATATCCTTCCTTACAGCCAATTGTCAGCTACTTGCTTTCATGCATAATTCTACCAAAAAAATCTACCTTAGAAAACCTTAGAAAAGGCTTGCTTAGGAAAAAGTGTGTCTGAAAAAAAAAATGGATGGAGAAAATAAATGGTCTGCAACAGAAAAAGTTAAGACATTTCTCAATGACAAAAGTTTACTCACAGGCCAAGGTGAGTTTACCCAGGAGAGTTTCAGAGAATAATAAATGTGACCACAAAGGAAGAAAGAATGCCTGATGAATCACTTACAGTGGATGAAAACCATGAAGCTGATTGATGGCATTTATATTCAGCTTGAGTAATAGTCCTGCACTAACCTGTTCAGATCTGTAAAATCCAGGTCTGTTTTCACAAGCTGTTAAGGTCAGTGGAAAGATTCTCTTAGGTTTTGCCTATAGGGAATGATGGGAGAGGGGAGTTAAGCATACTATGAGTTATGTGAAAGCAGTGTTTGCAAGATGTAATGGCAAATTATTAAGTCTTAGCATGCAAGAACATGATCACTCATATTTGAAAAGTGGCAGTAAAAAAGACTGCAGACGTGAGATAGAAAGGCAGGGACAGGGAAGAAAAAGGAAGAAAGAGGACAGATTGCAAATCAATGAATTTAGTATGCAAAACACATAGATAGATAAATAGAGAGACAGATAGATAGATAGACAGACAGACAGGAATAGTACTGACTTCTAATCTTGGGATCTTAAGCACTTCTGATGTTTTCTCACAAAACAGCTTGTCATCTGAAAAAGCCAACTGATTGAAACAAAATAATGTTTTTTTGAAACAAGTATTTTTCCCATGATTTTCATCATTCAAGAGCTTTTAGGATTTTATTTTTTTTTTTAATTGCAAAGAGAGACAACTTCACTGTGGAATAGTTAGAAACCTAGAGATCTTTACCCTTTACCTGCTTACAGGTAGGTAGTGCTATACTCTAGGTAATACCTAGACACTGAACTGCTTTACAATGAGCATGTTCTCTCTCTTTCTTCCTGTTCAAACACAAAGTTCAAACAACAAAAAAATAGTACTTCAGAAGACCTTTTCACTTTGATTGTGGAAAAAAATATTCATTAAATATTCATGAGCATTAAAAAATGTGCTCTCTTCAGTGGGCTACATCCAGCATTTAGGTCATTTGCCTATCATGTTAATTGAGTGTCACTATGCATTAAGAACTGATGACATTTTGGGGAGGAGGGAAGAGGAGCAGTTCATTTAAAGTTGTTGCACTATGGAAGTCTGCTTACCAGGGCAGGCTGAGTGATTCACAATGAATAATTTATTCTCTCCTTTAGCTCATGGAATAGTAACAAGCAGATTGTGGAGTGTTTTTTGGTGGTGGTGGTGATGGTTGTTTGTGGTTTTTTTGTTTGTTTGTTTGTTTTTTCTATTGCACATCTATATTGTGTCCTTAAGTCTTGTCAAAAGCCTGTTTGAATCAACTGACTTTAGAAGAGAGACATGCTCCATGGTTCATAATAAATATCAGTAGGTAGCAATCAAGGGAAAAATATGCTGCCATGATCTTTTCCTATATAGAAAGGAAAAAATCAAGGATGCTTTTTAAGAGAGAAGTTATAACACACAGTAAAAGATAGAAATAACATAAACAGTAGCTCTGAACTCCCTCCACAAGGCTTTTTGCATAGACAAAAAAGACAAACATAAATATTCTTTCTCCCAACAAAACATGTTGAGATGACAAAAATAAATTCCTTAGTAGCTCTTCTGAACACAAAACACAAGTGTTGTGTAAGAAATGGGATGGATTATACAAAAAGCTGGCTGTTGGCTGTTTTAATATTACTTAATTATAAGTGAAAAAAAAAAAGACTGCATATTTTCTGTTTCTTGGTTGGTTTATACATAAGCGCTACTACAAGTATGAATTAAAACACTTTTCTTTTATATTGTTTGTATTTTCTATGAGCATTCATGTTAGACATTCACAGCCACTTGATCCTCAGATTTTAATGGAAGCTATACACAAAAAGGCCAGTGAAGCAAAATCTATTACAATCTAATCAGAATGATTGAAAATATTCAGTCAGCTTCCCTAGTTCAACTGTATCGTGTGTGCCGCCTCAAAACTGAAAGAAATAAACTGAAATGCAATGAAGAAAGCTGAAACTTTATTTTGAAAAACATGCACCAGTTCACTGAGTTTCTGCTTGATAAATTTGTGACATTAGCAGTTTTCTTGTACAGTGAAAGTTTTATTCTTTGTGGAATTTAGCAGTAATAAGCAACATCCCTAAGCAAGGGAACAAAATCACCTGATTTTTTTTAAATGTTAAACCGAACTCCCCAGTCAAGGTTAGGAGGTGGTATGGGTTAGGGCCATTTTCCAGTTAAAACCATGGAGGTGGCCACACAGTTTTACAGTGTTTAATAATACGGATGCAGACACTTCTGTATCATTTTGAAGTACTGGCATAGACATGGTCTGAGAAACCTCAGCTGGATGGCTTTTCTTTTGTGACCTAACTAATGAAATGGCATTTACGGCTTTAGTTATTTCTTCTGTTGTTTTTTGTTTGTTTGTTTGTTTGTTAATATTTTACTATATTTTGAATGTGAACAAGGGAAGTCACAAAATAATATCGGGACAGGGGCATCCCCCAGAATGTGGTAGACTCTTTAAAACAGAAGCTTGAGTCCTTATCTGTGGCTTGCTGAGTGACTGCATTGACCAGATACATAGTCTTCTGAAGATGGGTTGATTGTCGTTGTTCTTATACAGATCCAAAGCTCCTAAGAAAACTTTTCCAATAGAAGTTTAGCTGAAACAAGGTGTTTTCAATTAATTGGATTTTACAACTGCTACAGAAATGGAAGATATTGGAAATTGAATTATTCCTTGAATGTTTTCTTATGAAATAAGATCTTTTTTTTTTCTTTCTTTTTTTTTTTTTTTTTCCAAGAAAGTACTAGAGAACGTTCTGTTGAATGGAAATTCTCTATAACATTTCAATGATCATTAAACATATTAAAAGAAAAGAATGAGACGATAGTGTAAAATATGACAACTGATTCAGTTTCAAGACAAAGAAAATTAACAGGAAACATGGGCCTCATCTCTGTCTCCAATATAACCATTATGCACCTTTTCCCAGGTGCAAAAGTCTGCTCAAAGCTGCATCACACAGCACAGAACCCATCCTGTGTCATGGTGAAGACTACTTTATCATTCACATTCCTGCCCCTTAATGTAAAAGTAAAGACTGTAGGACTGATGTCCAGGAACTGAACTTCAAAGTGATAGCTGAATGAATTACTAAATTAAGTTTTGTCAAAATAACGACACAAAATCAGCATAGAAAACTGCTAACGGATATTTTTACAGGCCAAAGTGGATTAATCTTTTCGTCTGGCAAGACAAGGACTCAGTCTCATGTTTTCCCACCACCCATTCAAATCCTCCTTATTTTCTCCTGACAACCCACAAGTCTCCTCCCAGCTTATAGCTTTTCCCAGCTAGACTAACAAAGGTAAGGTGCACCTATTTTATTATTATTATTAAGAATTATTATTATTATTATTATTATTATTAATTCAAATACTCTTTCTCTGTGCTTTTGTGGACTAACAATAATTCACGCACTCAAAATACAGAACGTGATATTATTTCCTGTTCATACACCCAATCCCTGAGCAGACCCTGGAACAAATGCTGACTTACCTAAGTGAAGAATGAAAAATGAAGATGGATCAATTGGGATAGTTGAAAGACTTATGATGCTTAGCAATAAAGTACTGGCAAATCTCTACTACCCATAAGCAAATAAATAAATAAATAAATAAAATTTGAAAGGTTAAGAGCAAAGCCAATTTGGAGAGATACAATGGTTGGAGATTGTAAAAACATACTCATTTATTAACATTTTCCTTATTATACAGTCAGCTCTCTTGTTTGTTCCTTGGAAGTCTTTTACAATTTGTGTGCATTGAAACATTCATTGGTTTATTATTCTCGGTGCGTAGAATTTGTAATTTGCTATATTTTGGAAGATTGAGATGCCAAGTAAATAACTGGTATTAAAACAATTATCTGGAGACCATATTACAATGTTTTAATCATGCTGTTCAATACCTCTCATTTGTTTTTCTACATTGCACAGTATTTATTCACATTTGTTTCTACTGTAGACAAATCTGAGTCTTTAATAGTGCCCAGAGTTTGCACTATAGATCTGTCATAATGTTTATTTTGACCCTTATGCCAGTAGACATTGCCTGGTTGGATATTAATTTATGTATTAAAACCAGCAAAATGTAGACACATTTCTTGGGGGTGAGGGGGAGGGAGAGATTACACTTCAATTAATTAACAGATTTTTATTTTGAGTAAATCTCCAAAGACTATTTTGAGCGTATTGTTTTAACCACTAAAATCTACAGAAAAAAAGCTAAACTGTACTAGAACACTACTTAAATACTTTCAAGTAAACACCACATAAGAAGAATCTTTTACATTTTAACTAACTTAAAAACCAAACAAAAAAAAACCAAACACACACACAAAAGGAAAAAAAAAACAAAACACAGAGTTACCAGCTCCTAGAAGATGATCAGACACTTGATTCTTCTTTAATAGACAGAACTTAAAAAAAAAAGAGATGGAAAGCTATTCAGATATAAGAGCTTTCTCAGAAAAGGAACAGTTCTTAAATTTGGAAGGCTGCTTCCACATCAATGCATTTGTTTCATTTATTTTTTCTGTTGGTTCTTGTTATGACACAAGATATTTTTCTTGTTCTATGCTTCAAGCAGCATCGACATCTGGGAGTGTCACAGCCAAAGTAATTTAACTTCTTGGGGGATTTAACTATGTTTCCCTTTCTTCTCCTTGTGAAGATGGAGCACAAATTGATATTATGTCCAGAGCGATGTTGACTCTGACCTCTATGAAGCATGCTTTACTTTCTTAATTTCAAAAAGAAATTGCTTGCTGAAGGAAGCCTACTGTCACTCCTGTCTGGCATCTTCAATTGTGGATTTCCTGAAAAGAGGTCTGGCTCTGAGGAAAGAATGTTTGTCAGTGAAGTGAGAAATTTTCTTACAAGTTCATGGGTTATTTTCAAAAATGTACATTTTCAAGTGCTTTCACAAACTCTAGAGCTGTCTAAACAAGACAAACAGTTTGAGGAGCTCTTTCAGTTTTTTTCTTGTCTCCCAGGAATGGAGAAAGATGTGGACAGAGATGGATAATTTGTATCTGCTTTCTATCTTATTTGTTCTCCTGCTCTTCCCATATCCATTTGTTGCACAGAAGAAAGAGACACAGCACAACTTTTGTTTGTGAGACCCTCTATCACATCATCTCGTTGCTAAAGCAGGAGTAAGAAGCTAGATGAGCAGACAGAAAGGTTTGTGATATCCTGGACTTCACTCCTTAATCATATTAATAGACCTTGTTTGAGATAGGGCACTAGATTACAAGGCCCTTTCACCTGTAGAATCATAGAATCATAAAACTGTTTGGGTTGGAAGGGACCTTTAAAGATCATCTAGTCCACACCCCCTGTCATGGGCAGGGACATCTTTCACTACATCCAATCTGGACTTGAACACTTTCAGGGATGAGGCACCCACAGCTTTGGGCGACCTATACACCTGTTGTTGGGTCATAATCACAGATCTCAAGTCTTTGCCCCTACTGATTTCATTATTCTCTGCCAATCCCTAAGAAAAAAATAATCTCAAAATATTTTAGAAAACAGTCTTGATTGTTCAGGGACCATACGTTTCCACTTTAATGCATTATTCTTAACATTGTCAATTTGTATTGGCAACAATTTTCTTTCATTATTCCACTCAAGTGCACAAATTAGACAGCTTAAATCCATTTTTTCAGCATGGTTTCCTAAAGAAGTAGTTCCTTCCATTGACATTTTTATCTAATAGGCAATTTTAATGAATTGTGAAAGAAGGACAGAAGTCTACAAGATAATTAAGTTCCTAAAAGTTTTGTGAAAATAAACAGCTCAGTAAAAGGGGAGAATTGCAAGTCACTCGTTCTTCTGAAGAGCTCCTTGTGTTCTGTTCCTGGAACAACACATCATTGTAACGTACCATAGTTTTTCTTATTTATTTTAGTTCCAGATTCTTTAAAACAGGTATTAATGCTTTTATGATTCTGCATTTCAGTCCATGATTCCATACTCCAAAGAAATAAGCAATACATTGCTTCTGTGAGTCAGCTGATGTTTGTACATGTATATGCATACAAACACACAAATATTTACATACACAGGCAAAAACATGTGTAGAAATATGTACATAGGTAAAAAACAAATTAACAAACAAAAAAACTTCCAGTTTTTTTGTGTGTGTTTTTGTTTTGTTTTGTTTTGCTTTTTTAGTCTCCATTACTGCCAATGGGATATCCTATGCCACCTTTTATTAAACCTTCATTTCCTTGGCCAATAACATTCAGGCCTTTGCTTCAGAAATATGTTTGGTAAACAGTGGCAGTCATTTCTTCTTCATAGACCTGTCATTTCCCAGATCACTTCAGTCTTCAACTCATCGCAAAATAGTGATTTCCATTTCCATCACAAATCGTTAGGATCTTCAAGAGGTTTTAAAAGTCTATTTTCAAATGCAAAGATCATTTAAAGAGTATTATCAACAAAAACAACATAATATTTCATTTCTGTAAAATATTTTTGAGATATTTCACTATCTCAATGATGTGTTATGAAACTGCAGCATATATTCACAGTGATCATGAATCTGAGAAAAGTTCTGTTTAATTTCCCAAAAAGTGAGTGATAATTGTCCAGTGGCTGGATAACAATTTTTTAAGCTTAGGAAGTTAAAGCCAACTTACTTTCTGTATATCATATTTAAACAGTAATATGTTCATAAATCAGCTAAGTCCAACATGACAGTTTTTTTTCTGCTTCACTTCCGAGGTATGTTACCTTGCCATTTAAATGGAGTTTACTGAGAAAAAAAAAGTAGTAGTATTTTTTAAAAATCATGTGAATATTGATGTCAGTTCTATTTACAGACTGATGGGAATAAATTATTCATTTTTGGATCAAGCTCCTTTTGCATTGTTTGTGCATATTTCTCTTGGAGCATTTTTGCTGTTGTTGTTTTCTGGCCAAAAAAAAAACCAAAAACCACAAGATAAAACATCAAACATAGATAAAATCACGTTTTTTTTGATATAATTCTCTCATATGGAGGTTGAGGGGGTGTGTGCATTTTGATTTTTGACTTTTTTTTTCCAGTCAGTTATCCCACTGACTTGCAAAACATCTCATTTATGAATTGTATAGTCAGTATCAGATTTGTCTCAAAAGGACAAAACAGTATAATGAATTATGTGGATGAATGCTGAATAAAACATTTCTTAGAATAGGAGTAAATTTCATGACCTACCTTTAAATGTTTCAGAATACAGTGTTCTTGGATAACATTAGCATATCATACAGATAAGTGTTGTCGAGGAAGATGAGAATTACCATTAATAGATGTTTCATCAAAGGAAAAAATGATAAACTCTTTTAAAGTATAGAGGTCATGAGACCATCATAGCAGTGATTCAGTACACGTAGGTTTAACCACCAGGGTCTGAATCTATGGGGAAAAGAAAGAAAATAAAAAAAGAAAAAAAGAAAAAAAAAAGCAACATCACTATCAATTGTAAAGAACAGTAGATACTGTAGTAGGCACTTCCAGAGAATGATGTGTTCTCAGCTTCATTGCATATCATACTTGACAGGACCATGAAAAACAACAACAACAACAGACAACAACAACAGCAACAAAACAACATTATACATCTTAAATGTGCATATTTTGAGGAAGGATTACATATCCTATGCTATTGTATTGCTTTAACCTCTTTTCATTCTCTGTTTCATAAAGAGGCTATTCATTTGAATTGTTCACGCCTTAAATAATATATATTCTCTATACTCAGGGCAGATAAAAGGAAGGTTTTTCGAAGTGGCAGGCAGTTGCCTGTGCTCTCAGGCCTGAAAGAGGCACTGACACAAGGGCATTCAGTACATTCACCCAGGTTTTCTATTGCTGTCAGTGAAAGTATTCCCCACCCATGGTCATCCAGGCACGTGGAAGCAGGTTTGACCCATACAGTGTAGTCAGAACAACAGGTTTGGGTCATTGTCCTCCTTCAAAGTTGTTTGACAGATATCACCAGGCAGCACCAGACACAGGAGTTGCAGACCTTTTTATCCCTTTCTCTCTTACTTGTTCCTTCTTTTTGCCACCTTTGCAGCTCCCCCGCTCTGCCCCAGATCTCTCCCAGATAAGCAACTCACTCCTAAAGAATTGCCCTTACTAGGATAGAAATCTTTACTGTGCTTCTGAGATCAGCAAGATACTCACGTAGAACATGTGTCATAATCATACTCTGTTTACTGAATATCACTGAGTGTTGCAGTTTGTAGAACCACATGGATTATTCGTCATGAACTTAGAAATAGATTCTAAAAGGCTGATGTATCACTTGTCCTAGATTATTGCAAAAACTAGTTATAATAGGAAATTGCCTATTGTGATCTATTACAGTTTCCTAGGAAGGGCTTATTCAGAATTAATTCATAAAGCATTTGGCAATAAGACTACCATCTATGAATCTCAATTAGAAAAAGAGACAATTACATCAATTTGTATGATATTGTACAGAAAAATATTTAAACACTACCTTTTATAGAAGATATCCCCTACCTGTGTCACTTTGCACCTCTGCATCCAGCAGCAGAGAGCAAGAAAATTGAATGCCACTTCCACTGACTTCTGGAAGAAGAAAGTGACAGAGCCCTTCTATCTCAATTTCGGTCATCTTGTGCCCCTGCTAAATCTGAAAGGCTCATTCAAATGAGGTATTAAACACTCCCTGAGGAGCTGATCTTGAATTCCACTGAAGTCAATAGGAACGACAGAGTGATAGGTTCATCATAGTACAAAAGATGTTTTTTAAGCAGCCATGTCCTCAACGAGAACTCTTCAGTACACTATGTTGCCTATGTTCTTGAAAGAGTTCAGTATACTTTTGAGCACTATGGGTATTGGTTTCACGGAAGTCTTGTAAGCTTGTTGTGGATCTGCACAGACAGTGGGACTGGGTTATGAACAAAACAGCTGACAAATGACTTCCAAAAACATTATGCAGCTTCATCTGGAGTGTCTGTGGATGAGTCTCCAGATTGGTTACTAAAATCAAGCAATGAAGATTCCAGAAATAAATTTGTTGGGAAAACAAACAAACAACAACAAAAAAAAACATATAAACAAAAACACTCTTTCTGTGAATGATGGAACTGAATTGCATTTCTCTCACCCTCCAATAAACTAAGAAACAATAAAAAACTTCAAACTAAATGCACCAGCTTCATCAAAATGTATAAGAAAGAGTAGAAGGCCTACCATGAACTTAAGCAGCTTGTCAGCCGTGGCACTTGCAGCAAACAACTTCAAAATATAAAATACCAGAAAGAAAAAGGAAGAAACTAGCTTGTGAGCTTTAACATGTGAGTTCTTTCAAGGATGGGTCCAAACAAAGCCAAATAGTAAAGTATTGACACAAACTACTTCCTGAGGTTTCCTCGTGTCTAGGCCAATACTTCCCCTACTGTCCATACAACTGCAACTGCCACCCCTTCCAGTCACCCGGAGTCTCATCCAGTCAACCAGGGTCTTCTAAATATGGATCCTCATTTCAAGAGCTGATTTGAAGTGCTCGTTCTTCCATGTAAAAAAAAATTACTGTCAATCTTGTGGAGAAACTATCTGATGAATGTAGATGTAAGTAATGTGATTATTGCTGAAAAGGTGAGTAGCAGAGGTCATTTATTCTCCACTCCAGAAAAGGGTGACCACCTTCCATCAGTGCATAATATGCACTGGAGGAAAGCATCACAGAGAGGACAAACACAGCTGATGCCAGAAGAACAAAGGAGACAATGCTGTGATCAATGTGAGAAGACTATCAAACACTGTTTGAGATAATCATTAAAAACAGCAAACAAGGCTCAGTGTCATTAGCAAACAGTTTGGTGCAGACCATTTAATGGGCCACACTAGCAGTTTCCATAAATTATGGCATTTCATAGTAGCTGCACTGGAAGTCAAGTTGAGGGCAAGAGGAAGAAAGAATCAATTCCTCTTAAAAGGCAGTTACAATTAAAATTATAGTTCAGTCTGTTCAAATTACACTGGCTTCAGGGACAAAAATGGAGTTGTAAAGTAAAAAGATTTGAAAATAGGCTCACTATCTAGTTGCTTTACTAAATAAATAAACCATCTATACATAGATATACTTAATGTTTAGTCATAAGCTATTTATAACATAACTTTTTTCATTAGAACAATTTTTTGTTGGTGGTGGTTTTTTTGGGAGGTTTTTGGTTTTTTTTTGGTAAAGCTGTGTTAGAATCTATCTGTTATTTCTGCTTAAGGCATTACACATTCTGTTCTGCCTCAGTTTGCAGACAGATACTGGATCAGATCAGTGTTTTATCACACTCTATGTGATCTGACATAAAATATTTTTCCACTAATTGAGACGATGATCTTAATCTTTTTATTGTATTTGTTCTTTATTTTTTTTTAAATAACCTAGATTTATCTCTGAGATAACACTTCCCCAGAGACAACATAAAACAGTTCAGAATGAAAACATAGTGGATAACGATGTAATCTCAAACTTCTCTATTTCTCTGTCATTTAATGGTTTCTATAACATTGACCACAAAGACTGTAAATACTTTTTACCATACATAAATAATCATTTAAAACAAATAGCCTTAAACTCTGATCTCTAATTTCACACAGGATCATCTAAAGTGCACTTTCTAAATATACATATGAATGTACATATGAATGAATACACAATACAATAGGTGCATTGCTGCACAATCAGGAACACACCCTAGTAATCTGAATTGTAACAGGAAAAGGTAATGAACGTAATCCAATTCCACTGATACATGTCTTTCTGTCAAAATTAAAATACCTAGAGAAATGCCATGGGTTCTAGTAGCGTTTCATTTTGAAACAAAATCAAGGAGGAAAAAAATGTTGGACCATGTCAGAATAACTTTCATATTTTTCTATTCATTTTGTAAATGAAAGGTGTGTTCATTTTAGTTTTAAATGCCATTTCATTTGATTTTTCTAAATTTTGCATTACTTTAGTAATGCAAAGTAATGCAAATATACCAGCAAAGTATCTACACATTTTAATATTCCTTTTGATTAAAAAATAAAAATAATTAACAGATTGAATAATTCCCATAAATTAATCACTTTATTTTCTACAAATATTTAGAAAGTTCTAAATGCAGGTATTGTAATGTGTGTTCATTTAAAACAGTCCTTTGTGCACAATATTTATTGTACACATTCAAAAGATGTTTTTTTTCTTCAATAGTTAAGTGAGACAACCAAGTGAGAAACATTAAGCCAAATTAGTAACTTATTTTGCTACCATTCTTCACATAAAACAAACTTTAAATTTCCCTGTTTGATTGTTTTTTAATTCACAAACTCTTCTATCTCCTTTCGCACTGCTTTGCCTCTTGACAACAATAGATGAAAAATGGATAGACACCATCTACTTCCCATGTCCAGTGATGGCTTGTTGGCCTTCTGACTAAGGTTAGTTTTCTCAAAATACAATTTGGTGACTTTCAAGTGAAAGTAACACAAGAAGTAATTACTATGCAAAATTATTTTTTTTATCTACAAGATACAGCTTGATTCCACATATCATATCATGACTTCTTAGCAAAACACATTAGCATTCAACAAGAAACACTCACTGCTGCAGTACTCTGTGATTTATGCATGTGGCTTGTGGTAAGCAAAGTTGTCGTTCTTCTGTGACAACCTGCAGCACTGTATATGCAGACTGAGGGAGCCCTTAGCGCATTTTCTATGAACATATTCCTGTGTTTTCATCAATATATAACATTACCAGAAGATGCAATAAATTGAAATACTCAGACAACAATGCAATTTAATTTTCTATCTTGTAGTTTTTTTTTTTTTTTTTTAAGTCTGTGGGGTTCTTCCATTTTTTTCTAACATCTTCTACATGTACAGATTTGCTGAATGGAATGCATTGGTGAATACTTACATATTATGTGCATTTCTTTTCCTGGATAGTCTTACTGATATTTATTTTTTTTTCTCCTCTGCCTAAAGAGGTTTCTTAATGAACTTAATGAACAAAATTCTAATTTTAGCTATGCTAAATGTCTTCACTAAATTGTCTGCATAAACCTTGTACAGTGGACATAAGTCTATTAAGGTGTGAAAGTTACGTGGCTACAAATGTGTTGCAATACACTTAGAAGTGGATTTTGGCTGTTTAGTTTGAGGTACATGAGAGTGATGAGCATGAGGTTCCTATAAACATCTATATGTAACCATAGAGTAATTAAGGTTGGAAAAGACCTCCAAGATCATCTGGTCCAAGCATCCCCCTACTACCAATATCACCCACTAAACCGTGTCCCTAAGCACCATATCCAACCTTTCCTTAAACACCCCCAGGGACGGTGACGCCACCACCTCCCTGGGCAACCCGTTCCAATGCCTGACTACCATTTTGAGAAGAAATGTCTTCTAATTTCTAACCTGAACCTCCCCTGGCACAACTTGAGGCCATTCCCTCTAGTCCTATCACTAGTTATCTGTGAGAAGAGGCTGACCCCCAGTTTCCCACACCTTCCTTTCAGGTAGTTGTAGAGAGCAATAAGGTCTCCCCTGAGCTTCCTCTTCTCCAGACTAAACAACCCCAGTTCCCTCAGCCACTCCTCATAAGACTTGTGTTCCAGGCCCTTCACCAGCTTTGTAGCCCTTCTTTGGACACCCTCCATAGAATCATAGAATGCCTTGGGTTGGAAGGGACCTTAAAAAACCATCTACTTCCAACCCCCCTGCCACGGGCAGGGACACCACCTACTAGATCAGCTTGCTCAAAGCCCGATCCAGCCTGGCCTTAAACACTTCCAGGAATGGGGCACGACAGCTTCTCACCACCCTCAGAGTAAAGAATTTCTTCCTTACATATGATCTATATCTCTTCTCTTTCAGTTTAAAGCCGTTCTCCCTTGTCCCGACAAAGAGTCCCTCCCCAGCTTTCTTGCAGGCCCCCCTTAGGTACTGGTAGGCCGCTGTAAGGTCTCCCCAGAGCCTTCTCTTCTCCAGGCTGAACAACCCCAGCTCCCTCAAACTGTCTTCACAGGAGAGGTGCTCCAGCCCTCTGATCATCCTCATGGCCCTCTTCTGGACTCAGTCCAATAATCTCCACACTTACTGTTTAAGTTTTCCAAGTAATACCATCTATGGCCCCTTTATATCAATTATACATTTTTTCTAGTCAGTGAATAAATAGATTGCCTCATAAAGCAAAGTAAATTTATTTGCATATTTTCTTGACAAGTTTTTCCTAACTACATATAGATTACATTTTAATCTGTTTTTTACATTTAAATTCAGAACAGCTTCAAAATCATGATGATATAAATCAGGTGAGTGATCACCATGAGATCAGGAGATGTCCCTGGAAGGAGAAGAAGGGGAATTTACATTAATTTATTGTTTAAAGTCATACTGAATGCATGTGTAGCTGTGAACATCACAGTGAAAGCAAACTTTCTCCTTGGTTGCTGCTGATGTGGCTGAAATCTCTTGAGTGTTTCTTGCAAAGGTCTTAGACTCACATAGCAAATATCTTCAAAAGCACTGAAAACACTCCAAGCAGCTTGTGACCATGCCAAGAGTCATTATTTGTTTTAACATCCTTTTTAAGAGTTTAACTCTGCCAGAGAAATTGTGGTCCACTGTCCTGGTTTCAGCTAGGATAGAGTTAATTTTATTCCTAGTAGCTGGTATGGTG
The DNA here is from genome assembly GCF_009769625.2 of Cygnus olor. Classification (NCBI taxonomy): domain Eukaryota; kingdom Metazoa; phylum Chordata; class Aves; order Anseriformes; family Anatidae; genus Cygnus; species Cygnus olor. The sequence continues at coordinate 130,264,629 of NC_049170.1, forward strand.
CTGTGCTTTGGATTTTTGCTGAAAATAGTGGTGATAACACACCGATGTTTTAGCTGTTACAGAGCAGTGCTTGCACTATGTAAAGGACTTTTCAGTTTCTTGTTCTGCCCTGCCAGCGAGGAGGCTGGGGGTACACAAGGAGCTGGAGGGGGACAGAACCAGAACAGCTGACTCGGACTGACTAAGGGGATGTCCCATATCACATGGTGTCATGCTCACCAACAAAAGCTGTGGTAAAGGAAGAGGAAGGGGGGGGGGGGGGGGGGTGAGCGTTCAGAGCAATGGAGTTTGTCTTTCCAAGAAACTATTATGTGTGATGAGCCCTGCTTTCCTAGAAGTGGCTGAACACCTTCCTGCTGATGGGAAACAGTTTTGATTTACTTGCACACGCAGCTTTTGCTTTACTTAGAGAACTGTCTTTGTCCCAACCCATGAGTTCTCACACTTACTTTTCTGATTCTCTCCCCTATCCCTCCCAGGGAGAATGAGCAAGTGGCTGTGTGGCACTTAGCTTCCGGGGGTAAACCACAACAACCACAAAATGTATTTGTTCACATCAATGTATGCTGAAGATGGACAAGACCTGGCAGCACTGCAATCATTGCAAGCATTTCTGTTGAATCCACCCTTGTAGCCTTTCTATGATGACCTGAAGTAAACAGCTTCTTAGGAACACTGTTTATGTTACAGAGATTGTGAATAACTGCTGCTCATGGAAACAAACTATGATTTGTGGATGTAACTGAAAAGTCATAGAATCATAGGATCATCTATCCTGGAAAAGACCTTCAAGATCATCATGTCCAACCATTAACTTGACCTACTGAGTCCTATCACTGAACCATGTCCCTTAGTGCCATGTTCACACATCTCTTAAATACTTCTAGGGATAGGGACTCCACCACTTCCCTGGTCAGCCTGTTCCAATATTTGACCACCCCTCTCCATGAAGAAATTCTTCCTAATGTCCAATCTAAACCTCCCCTGGCACAACTTGACACCATTTCCTCATGTCCTATGACTTGTCACTTGAGAAAAGAGACCGACACCCTTCTCATCGCAACCTCTTTTTAGGTAGTTCAAGGAATCAGAACAGTTTAGGTTGGAAGGGACCTCTGGAGGTCATCTGCTCCAACCCCCTCCTCAAGTAGGAACAGCTGGAGAAGGGAGTTCTTTGTCCAGGCAGTTTTTGAAGATCTCCAAGGAGGAGACTCCATGACCTCTCTGGGTAACCTGTGCCAGTGCTCTGTTACCTGCACAGTAAAGAAGTACTTCCTGGTGTTTAGAAGGAACCACTTGCGTTTCAGTTCATGCCCATCACCTCTTGTCCTGGCACCACTGAAAATGGCATGTCTCCATCCTCTTTGCACCCTCCCTTCAGGTATTTATACAAATTGATGAGATCCTCCCTGAACCTCCCCTCTTCATGCTGAACAGTCCCAGCTTTCTTGACCTTTCCTCATAGAAGTGCCTTGCCAATGCTGAATAGAGTGGAAGGATCACCTCTCTTGATCTACTGGTAATATTTTCCCTAATGCAGCCAAGCTGTAGAGAGTGAGTAGGTCTTCCCTCAGCCTCCTTTTCTGCAGACTAAACAAACTATTCCATCATCTGCTCCTCATGAATCTTGTTTTCTAGTCCCTTCACCAGCTTCATTGCCTGAGCAACTGCATATGCCTGAGCAACTCAATATCCTTCTTGTAGCGAGGGGCCCAAAACTGAATACAATACTGAACACAACACAGAATAAAGTCTGCCATTACTGTACTGAAATTCAAAAAATGGTGCTGAGACACTCAACCCCAGGCCTAATATGGTGTGTTAATGGTACAACTAAGGGTAAGACTCAAAAAGTTCTTCAGTTCAAGGACCTTGTGTCCTGGCTTCCAGCAAACACTGTCAAGAGGGAAGATCCTCCAAAGGGCAATGCAGAGCAGAGGCCTATTTTAGCCATCCAGCAACTTCTCTTCCTCTCCCTTTACTACAGAGGAAGCTCAGGAAGAAAAGTCTCCTAATGTTAAAGCAATCTTTGGGACTATGCCCCTAAAATTTACAAACATCTGCCCATTGGAATGCTATACAGGATATCATGTATTGCAGCAGGAAACCTTGGCTTTCCAATAGCTCATTAAAACATAGCTTTTGGGGTCAGATCATGACATGTTTGTTTATCCTCCAGGAGCACACATGCATGCAAGTCACTGCTGTCTCACTGATGACTCACAGTGGAGGAAGATGGCCAAGCTCAGATGAGACATGCTATTAAAGTATACACTGCACACTGCCAGTTTACAACAGACAGGGCAGTGCTCTACCTAGGCAGGGAGCAGTCCCAGGGGGCTTGCATAGGACTGCGGTCACAGTGGCAGGGAGAGTTTTGGTTAACAGTTCCTGACAGAATAATGAATGAGTCTGCGGGTCTGTCCAGGGACTCTCACCAATAGCTGCACGAGATGGATCCAAACACTGGGCTGGAGGCAAGTCCAACATCTGTCCAGAGAACAAGGACTAGGCACAGGTTTACTTAAAATATAGCTCAAACAAACATTTGGTGCCTATGGGGCTCCTGGGCCCATGGGGGGAGGTTGGGCAGGACCACTAAAGCCTGGTTGTGCCTTCAGGGTCTGGACATCTTTTGACCACATGGATAACAAACGATGTGTCTATCTTACTTGTCCACATGGTGGACTATGAGGATTGACCATTTATGTCCACAGATACAATTTTACTTCTGTCAAATAATGTCACTTCTCCAAGTATGGAATAACCTCAAAATCCAAATTTTTCCAACAATTCTCACACAGAAAATTCTGCTTAGAATCACTACAGGTGTCTTACAAAAACATGAGCAACACAAAAAAATGTGTTGGTTTCCTGAATTAGAATTCACATCCACCAGACCTGCTATTAGTTAAAAATTGGATTCAGACAACTTAAAGCCCTTTGATTTCTTAATTTACTAGAAAATTTGTCACAGTCAGTAGCTGAGGCATCTCATTAACTCTTAATTTATCCTTTATGGTTTTCACCTTTTTCATTTCACCACCATATCTTTAACATTTTAGGTACATTTTATCTAAGAGGATAATTAGGAAAAAACTGGGGAACTGTGAATTACCTTTTTTATCTTTTATTTGAAGGCAATCTCTATATGCTTTATATTTTCAGTTGGTATTATGGTATGTTTTCCCAACATAAGCTTAAAAAAATTTGATGATATTATGATGCAAACAGATCTATGCTCCACACAACTCTTTCCAGACTTTACAGAAAAGTTTAAATAAACAAGCAGAGATTGCACAGAGTGTGCTAAAGAATTTAGTTTAGAAACATGTAGAAATTAATGTTCTTGTTAATGTTTTATGGACTACAGATGATTGCTTCTTACATTCTCAAGAGCTTTCTGACCAGCGGGGGGGGAAAAAAAAAGTTTAAAAATACCTTGAAGAGGTGAGAGGATCTCCCCATGGCACAGAGCATGCAGGAGGTGACTAGCTGCTCCCCAGGGGCCGAGTATTGACCAGAGAAGGGCAGAGTAGTCAGCAAGGCAGGAGAGAACAGCTGGGGCCTGGACTCAATGCGGAAGTGTGTGTCACTTGGCCAAATGAGCAAACTCGACAGAAGTACAAAATGTCACTGCAGCTGTGCCAGGAGATACACAAGATTTCAATACAGCCCAGATTTAAGCATTTCTGAAGAAAACATTCATCCCATATTATTCATTTAGAATTCTTTAAATTTTTCTTTGCTACTTTATTTACTGTCTTTGTACTTCACAGCATCCAAAATAGGAACCTCACATGAGAAGCATGCATAATTACCACCCTGAACAGCAACAAAATCCCGATTACAATCAGTTGGTCCTACCATAAACAAGACAGAAATTTATAGAGTGTCATACTGTATATTTATATTTCTGCAGAGTACACCCAGAACCGCTATCCTATTATATTGCTCGCAGAGTATTTTATTCCAAAAATTCAAAGCAACTAATAATATTCTCCTTGGCCTTCCAGAACACATTTTCTCCTATTCTGGAATCTGTTCCAGCATTAAATACATAGGGTAAATTGCAAAGGTCACATTGGTCTGTCAGAAGACAAATGAGTCCTTGTTCTGTAACATGACAGACTGCCTGAGCATATTTAGAGGTGCTAGATAATTTCCATTCTCCAGGCCTCCAACCTCCTTTTGACCTCCACATATCGCTTTACATTTCTTTTTAATTTTGTTCACATGTGCACAAATGCAGCTATGAAAAACAGAGGTTACTTCAAATTAACCCCAAACAGAAGACATGCCCTTCTTGCCAAACACTGGCCCTGGAACAGAGCCTTCCCTGCCTTTTCTGCTTGTATGGTTAACTGCTGCTGTACCCATGGTATTCCCTGTGAGGTGTCTGCACACAGCTGGAAGAAGGGTGGCAAGGAGAGACCTGTATATGTCAAAGCAAAGAATGCTTTGCTGATCACGCCAAAGTTACAGATTGTTTAAGAGCCTTATTGAGCCAGATACTTAAATACATCCCTTCATTTGAAGTAAATGGGACAGAAACACATCTTACTTAACAAACCATGTGCTTGACAATTCTATAGTGAATCAAAGCTTTCTACCATTAGGTCATAAATAACTAAGCTCCAGTAACATTTATATTCTTGAAAGTTATTATTACCTGGCAACATGAGAGAAGAGACATCCAGCAATGGAGGAGATGGGAATGATGAGGCACAAGGTGGGCAGTGCAGCCACCAGTAGGTTCAGCCATGCAGCAGCCGCATTGTCTGGAGGCTGTCACAGACACCCTGGCCAAGGAGAGCTTTCGGCAATGTCTGATGGAACGTAATGAGGCAGCTTCATGGGGTTTTGCAACAACCTTCTTGGAAGCAACATGAGAGAAGACATGAAAGTGCTCGTTTGAAATGTTAAGAAGTGAACGTTGAAGCTTGCATCAGTGACCTATCAGGACCGAGAGATGACACTTTCTGTAAATTATAGATGATCTGTAGGGAAGGTGCAGCTTTGAACGGCCTTCAAGGTGAAGTCAAGTGCTTCACATTTGATGTGATATAAAAAGAAAAGCCAGCAGTGGGATGATGAGGGGATGGGAGGGAGCAAAATGACAACACAGTACAATTAGTTTTGCAACAACATGATGAAGGACAGGGCACGGCAATTTCCCTGCCCAGATCTCTCCCTCCAATGACCACGGTCTCCCCAGTGATCCTCCTCAGTACAGTTCATGGGGTACTTCCAATAGAGCCTGGCCAGTTTTATTATTTTTTCTCAAATTCAGGAGCATGTGCGTGATAGAGTGTACCCAGGATAAGGAGTATGATAAAAATGTCTGCAATATGATAATAATATTAAAATATTGAATTTAAATTTGATTAGGTCAGATAAGAACATTAATGAAATAAACATCAGGTAATAGAGGAAAATAATCAACCATTGCCTTCATTTTAGATTTTGACTTCTGTTCATAATTTCCCAAGAATTCAAAAGATAGAGGCATATTACTTCACAAATATCCACATTTCAAAGAATCAATATTATACATAGTAAGAACTACTTACTTACGCTTTTAACTTAACTTAATCATGCATCCATAAATGGAAAAATAAATTATAATAAATATTAATGAATTATGATAAATTATGAATATAATTATTTGGCTTAATCTTTAGTTGTTTCTGATGGGTTTTTTTGGTTGCCTGTTTTGTTTTGGTCCTATAAAAGCATTTGCTATCACGTTCTTTCACCTTTTCATCTCTCAGAATTACATGGGTGGTGTCATACTCTCCAGACATTGACCTTCTCAATATATCACTAGAGACCTAATCCATCATATCTCTTGACATGCCTGATTCCCCGTATGGGGCATATACTCATCATTAGCCTGTTGTAATACATTCTGTATCCATATATTGAGGCATGTTTTGCAGTAATTTTTTCATTTTATTCAGCTCCCCATCTCTTGCCTAACAACGCTGAGCACTGAGCTTTTTAAAGGAAATCCTAGATTTGCTCCCTAGCCTTCATCAATGAACAAACATCAGCAGTAAGCCAACAGGTCTGGTGAGCAACATTCTCCTATAACTTTGATTAATATCCATGTACATATTACAGATCTCCTCAGCATTATTTCCAATAAGTTCTTTACAGAATATGACTGCTTTCCATTTCCTTACAGTCAGTTGTGCTTGCCAAACAAACAAACAACAAACCAGAATTCTAGTACATTTGTACGTAAAAAAAAAATAGTAATTGGCTGGGATTCACCTCCTGTAATTTTAGCCATTGGAAAGGCATTGTCCCCGTAGTCAATGAAGTGGTTATCCCCAGTATATACTCATCCTAGCCTCTTTTTGCATCTGCTTAGATTAAACATCTGACTTTCAAATAGCCTTCTGACCTTCAAATAGGTACACACAGCACAGGTCCCTGCAGATCCTCCTCCTGTGAGCAAGGCTCCTTCTTCTTGTAGTGCAGTGTTGCAACACTACCGCCAAAGACCCACATGCAACCTGAATTAATGTATTTGCCTTGGGTAAAAAAGAAGTGGTGAAAAAGTATTCCCTATCTCCCCATCAGACAGAAAAAGAGGGTATTCTTTTTTGCAACTGCTTTCTCTGAAATTAAACGGTGATGATTTAGTCTTCTAGTCCTTAAGTGTACTATATTAGAGACCTTCCTGAAAGCTCACTTCATCTGCTTGGTTGTGTGATAAATTCTAGAACACTGTATTTCTGGAAATAGTCCCCAGCACTAAGTAGCTACTCAACTCACATTGCTCTGAAGCATTTCCAGCTGTAGGAGAACTTTCCTGGATAAGCAAATAAGCATTTAACTAATTGCATAAATATGTGCAAAACCTGAGTTTTATTTGCATGTTCAAGTTCATTGAGATTTTAAAAGCAGTCAAATATCTATTAAATAAACAAATAACATTTTTATTTCCCAAACTCACTGTTTTGTTTTCCTGAGAAGTTCATGCCTCTTTTACCTAGTTTCATCCATGCTTACTTCTGACCAATCAAAACCACGTGGGAAGAAACACATGCATCATAGTTAGAGAAGTAATGAATATTCATGCATAGCTCAGAAAGATCAAACAGAGTCCTGGTAAGACCTCACAGTTAGAAGAAAACACTTTTATATTAATCAAGTGCTAAAGATGTTTTCACAAAATTAAATAATTTGAGAAGCTCTGAGCAGGCAAACATAGAGCACAGTGAACTCTCCCTCCTTGGCTGCTGAAGTAACCACGTACATGACTAAAATGTATCACAGCACAGAAATCCACTTTTTCATTTATTCATTTAATTAATTTCCAGGTGCATTTTTAAAATTCTTTTTGGTTTTCCTGCTTCTTCTTGTCTCCATCACTTTGTCTCCATCACATTAACTGTGATGTTTTCTGTGTTCACATATTTCTTTTTTGTCTCAGTGATAGCCCCTTCTCATAAAAGTTCCGGTTAAACATTTGCAAAATTTGCTTTCCTAGAAGTATTCCAAGAAGGCTTCTTCACTTCCACTATTAATCTTTGATTTATGTTTTAGAAAACCATTTGGCAACTCAGCCAAATGAAGAGAAAATATCTTCATCATTAAAACAAACAACAAAAAAAAAACACAATTGTTTGTTGCAAAACCATTATTGACAACGGAAGACAGACAGACATTTGGATTAGGATGATAAGGATTAGGGTCCAAATTCAATTTCATAATGGAATTTAGCAATCTGTGCTTCTATCCCAAGACACAAGACGATTTTGATTTAGGGCTCCAAGTCTGAACTCTAAGAAATATTTCAAACATTGTTCCTTGAAACTACAACATGAATGATGTGCTCAGTTTCTAAGATAAGTGTCCTTAGTAAAAATGGGAAGTGAGTTAAAAACAAAACAAAGTGGAGTTCTTTCAAGTTCTTAAAAAGAAGACACTTTTATCAGTGTTTGAATCAACGTGATTAAGCAACAAAGAGCACAGCTATAACTGCTATAACTCAATGTTAAAAAAAAAAGTACGAATGTGATAAATACCCTTGTTTTTTGTTTTTCACTGAAACAAATAGATTTGCCAATTTAAATATCTTTTTGAAGCTTAAAATTATACTAATACAAATTAAACCAAAAGCATTAGGACTGTCCTTATCTAAGAAGAGCAAATGTCATACTAGATGTTCTTGAGTTTGGTTTATGAGATTTCAGTGTGATTATTTATACTGGAAGATTAAAGCAAACATCAAAGAGCAACATTAGTTCCAAAAAGATGACTGAGAAATAAAAAATAATTAGTAAGTCTATAACCAGGTGTGGAAAGTATTTAACTCAGGTCATTGAGAACAATCTGTTTCCAGGTCAGAAAAATTTGTGACTAGTCAGGTATGAATGGCAACTATGACTAAAGGCCCTTATACCTGCAAATAACTGGACTTGTCATGTGACGAGAATCTGATTTAAAGTCCACTCAGCTGCATACAAAAAGGACTTACCATGAAAGAATGGTAACCTTTTCCACAAAGATGCTATAGATGCTATAGTCCCTCCTGCAGAGATATCCCTCTTCGAGAGAGAAAGAAATCACAGACAGCCACTAAAATTCAAGGAAACCCAACTAAGAGCAGATGCAAAGCCACACTTGCCTACCACAACACTCAGCAGCAGGAGCAGCATTGTGGAACTGATGCAACAGGAGCATGGAGACATGCTCCAGCCCAGGTCGTTTGTATAAATTGGCCAAGCAACGAGCAGAAACAACATAAGATAATACAAAGGTTGGAAACATCCTGCTACCTCCACTGCTCAGAATAATGTTGACATATATTTCTTTATGAATAGGTTTCATTAAACCTATTTTTATTTTGATTTCACTAATGGAATGTTTTAAATAATACTAAAAAAATATTCTATGAAAAAATACTTGAACAGCAATATTATGTTTAACTACATATTCATCTTTATTAATAACTTCTATTTGCATCATTCTAGCTCAACTGTTAATTATTAAGGCTGTGTAAAAAAGTATTTTGTCTTACTGACAATCTGCACAAAAAAACAAAAACTGACCATGTTTCCCAGAATGAAGAGTTTCCCTGCTTTTTTTTTTTTTAACACAGAGGTAACACAGTTGACCTAGAAATTATATTATTCAAGTTAAAAAAAAAATAGCGCAAGCAAAATTATGCAAATATTTAATTCTGAAATCAAGCCAAAGCAAAGATTTGAAGACCAACAGACAGCCTTTGGATGAACCTCTTGGCAATTTAAGTCCTCAACCAAGACATTTCATACAGTTTCATATTTAGGTTAGTCCAAATTTTCTCTTCTTGTCAGGGATTTATCCTTGTCTGAACCTGACTTCCAAGGAAGCATTGAAAGTTTATGAGGTCCTGTCAACCACAGCTATAAAAAATATATATATTTAGAGCTAAACAAAAATGTCTTTTACTTAGTTTCAGGCTCTACCTTTTCCACTTAGCCAAGTTTCTCAGAAGAGATAATCTTCCTTTAGTAACTTTTTTCAGTCATATAAACAAAGTATTTTGTTTCATTCACAGCTCTGGACAAAAATTTATGTAATTTAATCTCCAAATTCCTGTTCAACTCTCATCAAAAATAGTTTCTAAAAAGACCCAATATTGTAGGTGTTCTTACCTACAAAAGCACATCCATTCTTGAACAAGTCAGGACAGGTGGGTGCTTGCACTTTGCAGTTGTTGAACTTCAAACTTCCATTTTTTGTCTGATCAAATTACATGTTAAATAATAATAATGATAATAATAATGTCATAAACACATAGTGTAAATTTATAAAGAATTATGTATGAATGTCCCAGGATAGAGAGTGCTAAATTTGGATACGGACACTGCAAAAAGCAGAAAAGGGAATTTTGATTTTAGGATGTCCTCAAATACTTATACTGTTGGAATTTGTTGTTGTTGTTGTTGTTTTTTCAAATCCTGGAATGAACAGTCAACAATATGAATGAAAAGAAAAATATAAAATCTTTATCTTTTCTCCACCAAAAACCTATGTGTATAATAAAAAATAAGAACCAAAAATGTCAATGAATAAGCTTAAGCTTTAAGTGAATCACTTCCATTACCACAAATGTAAATTTTGCCATATTAAACTCTTGAATACTCAGACATAACCATTGTGTATATATGTATTTGTTTCCATACATATATATGCACTTATATTTATAGTTATCTGTACTTGTGCAGGCATATGCAAGGGTGAAAGACAATTTTAAGTATGAATATAACATACCCAGTTTTGCCAGACTGAAAACAGAAATTGAAATAAACTTGATATCTTGATTTCCTGTTCTTCTGCTGGAATGTTTTAACTACGTTTTGTATTCTTCTTACTAATACTTGTGATATAAAGCTGTAGTTCTGCTTTTTTTTTTTTTTTTTTCACCTATCGGCTCCCAGTAGAAATTACATGCTGGACAGAATATATTTTTCCATACAGATACTATAGAAGTCAACAACTTTGAAAAAAAAAATCAAAACAAAAAGATTTTATTCTCAAACAAAACATAGAAATTCTTCACTGAAAATGAATAATATCATCCAGAGAGATTGCCACAGAATATACAGAGTATTAAAATTACAGAACCAAATTAGACTGATTCCACAACTGGCCAACATCTCCCAGTTGTAAATGTATTTATTTGTTTTGATCTAATTGAGATCTGGCGATATATTACTGAGGAAAAAATTACCATTGAAATGCAATAAGGGACACATCAGCTTGGGAGTCCAAGCTATAGAGGATAATGGGGCTGTCAAACAACCAATTTAACATTGCCTAGAGAAAGAATATCACTTCTAGTACTGGAAATATTCACTTCATTGTTATTAAGTTATATGTTCTAAAATTGTTTAGTAATATTCAGAACTTCCTACCAAAAACATTTTCTTTGTTGAAGGCAAACTTATCCATCAAAAATCATTTCTGATATAACATTTTTGGATCATTACTCATAAAACTGAAAGTCATTTACACGGGAAAGTATGAAAAAATGCTGTAATCAATGTGCACTGGAATGAAATTACACGCCTACAAGACCAAGTACAAGACACCTTTAATTTCAATGGATTGATAAATACATGACAATATCAGGACTGACCTTTTCCAGGATTATTTTCTTACTACCTCTGATAGTAAAAGAATGGGTGGGGAGAAGTATACTTAAGAGAACTACAATGATTTCATTTTTTGCAAGCACGGGTTTCTTGATGCCAGAAGAAGGTCTATTTTTCTGCTTTTAGCGTAAGAGGAAATCTATTCTTCTCTTCAAAAGGTGACTTAGTTAATTACAATTGCTCACACGAAAAAGAAACACAAATGACAAAGGATTATCTTAATTACTGGAAGAAATAAGTCTAAAAGAAGATAGAGGTGAGACTGTTAAGATAGATTTTTAAAATTTCCTGAATCTTTAGACATGTGGATGGTACTTGCTACATAACTCTGCTATGGTATTTGCTCTATAACTTTGCTATGGTATTTGCCCTCAAGTATCATACCCTGCAAAACATATCCCGTTCCATACATACCGACCACATGTAATTTCTAGTTCCCATAACATGCCAGCTAGAGCATCTATTCTACTCAGTACTTAACTTAGTACTTAACTCATTACTTAACTATATGCAGCTGTTTTACGAGTAACTCTGTGTCTCTGTATGCAAAGGCTATTGTCACCATCTTGGAAAGGATGGGCAAACAAAACAGACTCTCATAAATAAATGCATTTGGATCCAGGGCTCCAAGTGTTCACATCAGCTGCTTACCTCCCGTGGGATGAGGGGAGGTTCAGAAGAGAAAGAAAAGCATCAGCTCTCCAAATGTGATCAGGATGCAGGATGCAGGATGAAATACGTCATGCCCAGTTTTGTCAACTTTAACAAGTACATAGTTAAACTATTGAATATATTAGTACTGCCCATTTTGATTAGTTTGATTTCACCATTCAATATATCTTGCCGAGGCGATCGGCTCCGGGGCAGTCGCGTTCTGCAGCGGAGCGGGGGATCGAGGTCAGGCAGGGCTTTTTTTCGGCATCGAGGCCACTCGAGGCAGCCGAGGGAGCTGCCAGGACCCGGCAGCCCTCGCGGGGGAGGCTGACGAGGCGTAGGCGGAGCCAGCAGCGCCCCCTCCCGGGCCGTTCAAAGGCAGCCCCTAAGGAGCGCGGGCGACCGGGAGCCCGGCGAACAGGACAGGCAAACAGGGCGGGGGCGCGTCAGAAAGGCGGGGCGCGTCACGGAGGGCGGGGCGTGACAGTTCGTGCGGGCAGGGCGAGCAGGGCGGGCCCCTCGCCGCTTTTTTGCAGCGGTCATTCCCTTCGGTACTTGTAACCTGCCTGCGAGGAACGTGGTCATGGTATCAACCAGGCAGAAAACCATGGCCTCCGCATCTCTTGCGGCCTCTCCAGCCGCAGTCGCCGATGTGGCTACTCAGACGGAGGGCTTGGGGAAACACGCAGCCATCCAGGTCTTGGGCTGCAGGGTGTGCCCGAGTCTTCTGTCGGTATCCGACAGCAGCAGTGAGGGGTATGCCTGTGGGAGGTGTGCCCAGATTGAAGAGCTGCTCAGCCAGGTGGCGGAGCTTCAGGAGGAAGTTAGCAGGCTCAGGAGCATCAGGGAGTCAGAGAGGGAAATTGACTGGTGGAGGTGTGCTCTACCCTCTCTGAGACAGACTCACGAGCCTGCCATAGCACAAATGTCTCCTGCTACGCAGAAGACAAAAGTTCTCTCATCCTGCCAGGCAGTAGGAGGAGACCTAGGCCAAGCGGGGGAATGGAGGCAGGTTCCTGTTCGGGATGGTAGGCGAGCCCCGTCCCTGCCCACCTCACCTTCCCACCTACCCTTATATAACAGGTATGAGGGTCTAGAACACGACAGTCAGAACAATGAAGTAGATGAAAGCCCGTCCCAGTTGGAGAGGATGCCTAAGGCAAGGCAACCTATCCCCCGCATTGCTACATCAACTGTCAAAAAAGAAAGAAGGGTTATTGTCATGGGGGACTCCCTTTTGAAAGGGACAGAGGGCCCAATATGCCGACCGGACCCAACCCACAGGGAAGTTGTGCTGCGTGTAGGGAGGCGCATTTGAAGTGCTTCTGCACAAACGCACGCAGTATGAGGAAGAAAATGGATGAGCTAGAAGTCTTGGCCCAGTCCTGCAGCTATGACATCATCGGCATAAGCGAAACCTGGTGGGATGAGGCCTGTGGCTGGTGTGCTGCAATAGATGGTTACAGGCTCAGCAAGAGGGACAGGCTGGGTAGGTGAGGTGGCGGGGTGGCGATGTGTGTGAAGCATGGGCTGGACTGTGTGGAACTTCAAGTTGGCGATGGCAAAGTTGAGAGCCTCTGGGTAAGGACTAAGGGACGAACAAATAAAGGGGATGTTGTTATGGGAGTCTATTACAGACCACACAGCCAGGACGACGTCGATGAATTTTTCTTTGCAGAACTAAGAGATGCCTCCAGATCAACTCCCCTTGTACTAATGGGGGATTTCAACTTGCCAGACATCAACTGGGATCACCACACGGCTGACACGAGCAAGTCCAGGAGGTTCATAAAGCGCCTAGATGATAACTTCTTGGTGCAGGTGCTAAGAGAGTCAACTAGGAAAGGTGCCCTCCTAGGTCTGTTGCTGGCGAACAGAGAGGGTCTTGTGGGAGACATGGCAATTGGCGGCCGTCTTGGTCATAGTGACCATGAAGTGGTTGAGTTTAGAATTTATGGTGACAGAAGGAAAACTGTCACCAAAACTTCAGCCCTGGATATGGGGAAAGCAGACTTCAGGCTGCTCAGGGAACTAGTCAGCAAAGTCCCCTGGGAAACTGCTTTTGAAGGCATTGGCATCCATCAGTGCTGGTCAATCTTTAAGCACTGCCTCCTAAAAGCACAAGATCAGGCAATTACAAAATATCGGAAGTGAGGCAAGCGGGGCAGAAGGCCGGCCTGGCTGACCAGGGAACTTCTACTGGAGCTTAGGTGAAAAAAGAAAGTGTACGGCTGCTGGAAGGAGGGTCAGGCGATGAGGAAGGAATACAGGGATGCTGTTCGTGTTTGTAGGGAGAAAATTCATGTGGCCAAAGCCCAACTAGAGTTGAAGCTGGCCATGTCTGTGGGAGACAATAAAAAAGGTTTTTTTAGATATGTGAACAGAAAAAGGAGAACCAAAGAAAACATAGGTCCGCTACTAGATGGGGAGGGTCTCCTCATAGACAATGACATAGGCAAAGTAGAGACGTTTAATGCCTTCTTTGCCTCTGTCTTCAACACTGATGATGGACTTCGGGACCCAGGGTACCCTGAGCTGGAGGACCATGACGGTGGGAATGACAAACTCTCAACTGACCCTGAACGTTTGCGGGATTTGCTGCTCCACCTGGATCCATACAAGTCCATGGGTCCGGATGGAATTCATTCCAGGGTGCTTAAAGAGCTGGCTGACGTCATCGCTGGACCTCTCTCAATTGTTTTTCAACAATCTTGGGAATCTGGAGAGGTCCCTTTGGACTGGAAGCTGGCAAATGTTGTGCCAATTTTCAAGAAGGGTAAGAAAGAAGACCCTAGCAATTACAGGCCTGTCAGTCTCACGTCAGTGCCTGGTAAAATTATGGAGAAGATGATCCTTGAAGTTATTGAAGCGCACCTGGGGGACAATGCAGTCATTGGTCCCAGCCAACATGGGTTCATGAGGGGTAGGTCCTGCCTAACAAATTTGATTTCTTTTTATGATAAGATCACCCATCTAGTCGATCAAGGGAAACCAGCTGATGTAATCTTTTTTGACTTCAGCAAAGCTTTTGACACGGTTTCCCATAGGATCCTATTGGACAGAATGTCCAGCACACAGCTAAACAAAAACATCATACGATGGGTGAGCAATTGGCTGACGGGCAGGGCTCAAAGGGTTGTGGTAAATGGGGCCACATCTGGCTGGAGGATGGTCAATAGTAGGGTCCCTCGAGGCTCCATTTTAGGGCCAGTCCTCTTCAGTGTTTTTATAAATGATTTGGATGTAGGACTAGAAGGTGTTTTGAGAAAATTTGCTGACGACACCAAACTTGGAGGAGTTGTGGACTCGGATGAGGGTGGAAGGGCCTTGCAGAGAGATCTGGACCGATTGGAGAGCTGAGCGAACACCAACCACATGAAGTTTAACAAGAGCAAGTGCCAGGTCCTGCACCTGGGACAGGGCAACCCTGGCTATACGTACAGACTGGGCGACGAGACGCTGGAGAGCAGCCCCACAGAGAGGGATCTGGGGGTTGTGGTTGACAGCAAGTTGAATATGAGCCAGCAGTGTGCCCTGGCAGCCAGGAGGGCCAACCGTATCCTGGGATGCATCAAGCACGACATTGCTAGTTGGTTGAGGGAAGTGATTGTCCTGCTCTACTCTGCGCTGGTGCGGCCTCACCTCGAGTACTGTGTGCAGTTCTGGGCACCACAGTTCAAAAAGGACATTAAACTGTTGGAGAGTGTCCAGAGGAGGGCGACGAAGACGGTGAAGGGCCTAGAGGGGAAGACGTATGAGGAGCGGCTGAGGTCACTTGGCCTGTTCAGCCTGGAGAAGAGGAGGCTGAGGGGGGACCTCATCGCAGTCTACAACTTCCTCGCGAGGGGGAGTGGAGAGGCAGGTGACCTATTTTCTGTTATCACCACTGACAGGACCCGTGGGAACAGTGTTAAGCTGAGGCAGGAGAAGTTTAGGCTGGACATCGGGAAGAGGTTCTTCACCGAAAGGGTGGTTGTACACTGGAACAGGCTCCCCAGTGAAGTAGTCACTGCACCAAGCCTGTCTGAATTTAAGAAGCGATTGGACTGTGCACTTAGTCACATGGTCTAAACTTTTGGGCAGACCTGTGCGGTGCCAGGAATTGGACTTGATGATCCTTATGGGTCCCTTCCAACTCCGGATATTCTATGATATGCAAGCATGGTACTTGACACCTTCACTAAAGTTGAAGTAGTTCACCTTCACATGGCTAGCAGTCTGTAATGGGGAAGATAAGGAAAATATAAAAATCTAATACTAAAATGTTTCCTATAGATGGCAACACGCCCAATTGATCAAGAATTATAGTACCTGCAGTACTGAAGATGTTTGTTTGGTATCTGAGGAAGATCTCAAAGCACATTTTTACGTGGCAATCCCACATTTCATCTCCTTCAGAGATTTCTGTGAAGCTGAAGATCAGTGACCGGCTCCCACTGCAGTCATTGACAGACTACCATGCAACCTTGAAATACCTGGAGAGGTCTCAATGGGCTCCAAGCAAAAGGATTAATTGGGATTTTCAGGATAAGTATCATTGTACCCTGATTAATTCCTGTAAATCCCTAAAGCGGGGCTACACTAAAGCCCACTTGAAGTCCAGGTGTACTTTTTATCAGAATATTACCAGGCCTTAGCTATTGTGTGTATGGCAACACATACAGTTTTACATGGAACTTACATGGAACAGAAGTCACCTCATCACTCACTGATAGTCATCACTTTAGAATGTTGTATGGCAGTGTTGTCTAAAGATGCATCTGAGGCCAGTGCAAACAACATTAATTGAAGACAAAACTTTCCATGGGCCAAAGCACTTACAACCCAAATAAATAAGGTAATAAGAGGGGTGAGAAAGTTAATTTGATTAATATTGTCAAGTTCACATTAATTAACAAAGATAGAAAGGACAGTAACCTATGTCTGAATATACACACAGTCCTCTAGGTGCTGTTGCCTGGTCCTGTTAGTCCACAGAGGATATGAGTTGTTGCAACATCTGAATTCCCACTTTCTGTTTGTTAGTACAAGCTCCTGCAACTCATGTCCTTAGTTAGGGAAGTTTCCTGGCTTAACCTGCTGCATACCAGCAACAGAGAATGTAATGATATCGAGTGTTCAGGAGATAAATGGACTAAATTTTTGCCTTAGTTCATGTGATGAGCCTTGGCAATTAAATCTTGAGCATAGTAGCTAAGTAAAATTCATTAGTTTTAAGCCACCAACACATTTACATTGACAGTTGTGCATAAACAGAGCTGATTTGCTAAGCTGCAGTAATTCTTTCTCTTCCAAATGGCTGTTCATAGCACTCTCACCTAATAAAAGCTTAACAACAAATATTAAAAAAAAATAATAATAATTAAATTTATTGGCAGTAACCTTTGACAGTAAGCTCATTCTCTGTTTTACTTTCTTATATGTCACATCCCTTCGGAACAAATACCCCAAATACCCATTGGTCAAACACACCAGATGTGATATCTACCACTGGTGACCAGGATATGGATGCATTGTTCTTGTATTTAGCACATGAGGTTGCAATCAAGGTGTTGATCCTGCAGACAGCCAGAGGTACAGCAGAATAATAGTCAGGACAGGCAGGAGGCTGGAGACAGATTTGTGCTTGAAGCCACAGTCTTGAACTACAGCAGGACAGCCCCAGAGCAATGGGTCAGCAATCCGTCAAGGTGGGATTTGTCCCACATGGGAAAGTGACTCATCACCAGGATGCTGATAGTGAAATATTTCTCAGGTTGCCTGAAAAAAAATTAACAACTTGCAAGGCTTCACTGATGTATCAGGTCTTCTGTCTGCTTTTGTCCACTTTTGTCCTGTGTAAAGTTAACACTGGAGATAGAAAGACAGGAGAAAGCCCCCAAAATAAAGAGAATGTATAATCAATCCTAAGGGAAGACCTATACCTCTGGTAGGTAGAGAAAAAGGTTGACTGTGAGGTATCCTAAGTTTCTTTCCCTGTGCTGACATGTAACTCACCCTTAACTTCCTGACACTTAAATTATACTTCTGAGGTCTTTTTCCCTTAAAAAGTAGAAAAGGTAGCATTACTAGCTTGTTGTTATTTTTTTTAAGCTTTCCACAGTTTTTTAAACTTGGATACAATCTCCAAACCAAGTCAGACATGAGCACAAACTTGAAGTACTCTCAGATTTAAAAAATTGCCAGCATACAATTGGACTCTTACTCCAAATTCAGAATTGCAAAACGAATGACCTGATTTTCTGAAGTTCTTACACACAGCAATTCCCACAGATGTCAGCAAAAAACCTTAATTCAGAGTTTGACTTCAGTGCTTTGGAAATCGGGTCACTTGTTCAGGTAGCTAAATATAGCTTTGAAAGAGTAGCTACAGCCTTTGTTTATTTTTGAAATGCTTAGATTCAATGTTCAAAGCAGGTTATTGCCTCAGTTCATGCAAGAGTGTTTTGCAAAACTTAGGCCAGGATCCCAGTTTGGTAAGGAAACAAAGTCCAGAGTTATACAGAGACAGGGCTTCAGTCTTTTACACCAGCTCATAGGTTCCTTGTCCACTTGTAGGAGGAATCTCAGACTTTTGCTCCAGTGACCCTGTAAATGACCCTGATAGTTTAACAACAGACCCTTCCCCAGCTGCTTCTTATTCTCCTTTACAACTGATATTTCCTAAAACAATGAATTAAGTAAATGGTAAATGGATGGCCAGATACAAGAAACTCAGGCAAGTAGTACAGAGCCATAGTTATGTGTTAAAAAAAAAAAAAAAAAAAAAAAAAAAAAAAGCACAAGTGATGTAGAAATGATTAATTACATGGTTTCAACTGTTTATAATGGTATAATGTACATAACAATAAATGGGAAGTGGCCGATTTTTCTCTATTTGTCTTCAGTTTTCCTAAAAATGATGTATGTTTGTGCATGTGTCTAATTTGCTGCCAGAAAATAGAGAGATTAACAGAGCAACAACTTTCATGTATAACAGACCTGGAATCACTAAGGGAAAACCCTCTAGAGGGACAACTAGATGTGAATCCCCGCGTTTTCAGGATGTATCCACTGCATATGAAATGGCACTGAAACCATATTTATTTTTAGGGTTCATTTTTTTGTTGCTTTATGTATGCTCAGCACAACAGATCCAACTACATGAGAAGTGATTTCTTACCCTTCACCCACAGCTCTCAAGTGAAAGATTTCTTGTCTCCCTGCTTTCAGCCTGGTGAAACCACCCAGCTTTACCCCTTCAAAACCAAATTTTTGTGGTTCTAGCACTAATCTCCTCTCCATTTTAATCAATTAAATTAATGTTGGCAGCCTAAACAGTTTAACAGCGATGACACTGATACCACTGAAATGACTCCAAAACAGCTTTTTTTTTAAAAAAAAAAAAAAAAAAAAACTTTCTCTGCACCTCAAGGTATAAAGTAGGAAGGAAAAAAAATGTAGCGAAGTTCTACATTTGTTTTTCCATTTACCTAAACCTTTCTTTGTAACAGTCTTCAAATTTTCCATCAGTTCAGAGGGTCTTCATCTCTAGCTAGGAGAATCCTGATTGCAGAGAGTAATTAGCATGACTGCCAACAGGTCAATAATCTGTTCCCTCCCCATTCTTCCTGAAGTCAGCTTCTGTAAGATTTAGAATGCCTTTTAATGATCAGTTGAATATCCATAAATCTGTTGGTTTACTTCCTAGTATGCTCTACCAAGAAATGACATCCTGTAGCAAGTCAATTATTAGTACATGGAAATAGATCATTCCCCCACTGGCTAAAAGATGGCAAGCAACAATACCCTGGGTGACAAGTACAAGATGATGCTTAAGAACAGTTCCCATCTTTTGAGGAGGGAAGGGAGAAATCTACCGTTCTGTTTCTAACGGATCCATAAAAGCAGAAAGCAAATTTTGCTGTGTAACTACAATTACATGCACAGGAAGCCGGAATCCAGGAGTTTCATTAACCTATTGAGAACTGAGAAACCCAGCATTCATTGTGGCCCAGTGAGGCAGACTGAACCCTTCAGAGCAGATTAGCACAACAGCAAATGGCCAGTCTTTTCAGGTGCAGTAACAGGCAAAAGAGAAGAGAGCAATCATTCGTGCTGTCATGATGTTGATACATCATGACCCACAAGTCTTAACAGACAGGTGACTTTCCACAGTCCTCGGAGCAATTTATCCAGCCTTGCACTCTGGTCTGGAGAAGTCAGGAGGAACCTGCTGGGGCCAGCAGATTGTGCAAGGGATCCTGGACACCTCATGGGGACTGCGGCACTGGGTGGTCTCTTCCCACCACACCTTCACCCCTCTCAGCCCCAGACATGTGCAAGAGCCACAGCAGCGAGGTACCAAGAGCCATAGGTGCTTCGGGAAGATCTCAGCTGTCAGCAGCCAGCCAGGCACTTCCCCAGCCTCCTCTTTGCTCCCCACAAACACCTTCCCCAGGGCCAGCTGCCTCCCATGTGCTGCAAGGGGAAGGAAGAAAATGAATGCCCTTTTTGCTTTTGCCTTTCTATACATCTCTATTATTTTTGTATTGTTTAGACTCCTCGGATGGGTTTCCAAGTGACCAGAGCAGAGGCAGAAACATACAGGATGCTGACAGCAGGGATGTTGTCATGGTGACAGAGGGGGGAGCCCTGGTGTTTGGAAACTCGCAGGCAGGTAATTAAAGATGCCCAGAAGCCAGGCACAAGTGTTTGATACCGCCCCGGTACCCAAAGGCAAATTTCAAATGAAGATGAAACCTTCTACCCTATGCTCATAATTAATGCCTCTAATTCTGCTCTTAGGCACAGGGATTTGCACAGCCTTTGCATTTAACTGAGGGAAAGTAATGCTTTTAACAGAATACTGAATCATCGTTTTCCTGTGCATTTCATTATCTGTGTTTCTGTAGTGACATTTTGTAACCGAAATAAAATGCTGAGCTAGCCAGATGACCCTGTAATTGGTAACATCAAGTTTATTTGGCATCCATTGTTCACAGTGTTGATATTCTGAAAATGTACCTGTCTATGCACAAAGATCTCTGTCTGATTCATACTAAGGTTATTGATCATATGGTTGAAAAAAATACAGATAGACAGACAGATAGAAATTACCTCCTTTCTCAGAGAAATAAAAAAGTGGTCTTGCTCTATCAAATATATATGGTTCAATGTGACGAATGAAATTTTAAACTTGTTTCCCTCAGTGTTAGTAAGCATATAATTATACACAGTTATTTTATTTGCATTCATTATGTCCACATTAGTATCCACGTGAACTCACAGAGACAGATGTGTTGCTACAGGCAGAGCCCTGTACACTGCACGATTTGGTGACTCTGCAGTTTATCCCTTACTGCAAGATGTGTTCCAGGTACTGGGCTGTAATCATGCACACGAGCAGTTCTAGCAATACCTTTTTAGTGCAAGGAAAAGACTGAGAAAGGGATTTGAATATTAACTGGAGCAGTCATGTCTTCCTGCACTAGCAAGCAAACTAAAACAATAGGAAAGAGAGATATGAGCAAAAGCATATATCTTAAAGTGCTGCTAACTCTAAAACCCTGAAACCAAGAAATGATAAGTGTGGAGATGCCAGAAAATACTATAGCAATAGTAACACAAGATTAGATGCCCAGAGGTGAATATGAACCTTCATTTAAACATATATGAAGCACTTGCAAAATTGCCCAAATTTCCAGCAATGATGCAGAATCTAAGGATCTTGACAAAAAAAAAAAAAAAAAAAAAAAGCATGATTTCTTAGCATATGTTTGCAGGAAATGTTATTGTAGCTAGTCCAATAAAATAAGATTTCTTTAAAAATTCTGAGGAATCAGACCATATCAATATTATTTTGAAACATTAGAAAGTATAACATTTTGAAGAACTAAGGTGCACAAATAATCTTAATTCCGCCCTTGATCACTACTGTATGAAAACTTTTTCTGCTGGCTATTTACAGCCACCTTCACTTTCAGTGAGGACATTCATTCAGCTCAACACCTGGCAACCCACCTTGTTTCTGGACCTACATTTCTGTATCACAGACTTTCAGGGGAAGAAGACAGTGGCAGATTCTTCAATAGCAGCTACAACACTTAATGAAGGGGTAGAGTCTTATTACTGAAGTCATTTGTTGCCATAGCTTCCCATATTAAAGCCAAAGAAACCATTAGAGCATCCTTCTACCAGAGGCCAAAGATTCTCATTCAATTATACCCATTCTGAGTGCAATAATTTGAGTTTAGCAAAAGCATATCTTCCCAAAAGCCATCCACATTCAATTTGAATGTGCTTGCTGTTTTTCATTTCAGTTTCTGAGGTTTTGATTTCCAGCTGCTGGTTCTTCTGCCCTTTTTCACCACACACACAACCCCTTGGATATTTTTGCCCCAGGAGGACATTTAGTCATCATAATCAAGTCCCTTCTTGATCTTTTTGATAACTGTCTGCTGTGTATCCTTGACAAGCAAGTAGCCTGGAAACAGAAAAAGTGATTCTGGACAACTTAGTTCTGCAGCATCCCCTTTGCAGAGCATCCACCTTGCATCCCTATAATACAATTCTTGGCTCATAAGTTGACTCTCAAAATAAATAACAGTCACTTCTGTCAAACAATGCTGCTTTCTTACCTCCCCATGCATGTCTATAATACCTTTATATGCATCAGGGTGATTTTTAATCCCTCGGGAGTAAAAATCCCTCCCTCCCTCTCTTTCTGTTTCTGACATGGAAGTCATTTTAAAGACTGGCAAACAGAAGCACAAAGAGGACAAAAGCTTACCCTGTATCTCATACCAGACAATGACAGAACCCTGTAACCTAAATCTCCAGCAATGCATTAGCAGCCCTAATTCTGCTGGTTACTTCACTCACTGATAATTGTCTTCATCACACACACAGACGTTCGTAACTTCATAGGTGAAAATATATAAGAAATGTTTGGTATCTCCATTTTTTTCATGAAACTTCTTTTTAATTCCACGTATGGCATTTGCCGATTCAGAGAGTGAAAATCTACTAAATGGAATTTTCTGCTTTCATTTCTTGATAGAGAATATATTTATGAAGGTGAGAAACCATCCTGAACTAAAAGTAGTAGTGGTCTGTTCTGCTTAAAGTGTGCACCAAACAAAATATAAAAGAGAAACACCTAACTCTACCAGAAAAAAAAATCAGATATAAAACATCAACAGTGATTCCTGTCTCCTGTATTCCAAACACACCAGTCTCACAGACCAACAGAAGGGCAATTTCCTACCAACAAGGTATCGATCTCCACATTGTATACACAAGCATGTCCTGGAGGTGTCAGATGGTGGATTTATAAACTCTGTAAACATTGGGAGCACAGATGTGCATTTAGTGAATCTTTTAAGTATTACAAGAGGCAGTATTACAGTCTCATGTTGTGTTTGAAATAAGCAGTCTGTGTTTCAAAAGTTTAGTGATTTAATTATTGCAAAGTCTCAATGTAAACACGCAAGAGTAAGTCAACTGACTTGTGGTTAAATCAGGCAAAACTGATTCATGACATAGACATAACCTAATACACTGAAGAGTGTGAGAAATAAAGTTGTGTTCTTTTCAGTGGAAAATTCCACTAATCTTGTATATTCAAAAGCGCTTGTGCAGGCATAACAGTGGCATAACAGTGGGGAGTAAGTTAAACAGATAAGGGGGCAGTGGAAGGTCCCACTGTCCCAAAATAAGGAGGATAGCTAAAAGGAAACAAGATGAGCAGTGCAAAATCAGAGTAAAAATAAAAAATCGTGGGCCCTCCAGTCATGAGAGAGGAAGAAAAAAAAAAAAGGAAAAAAAAAAAAAGGAAAAGGAGAAATTAATGGTTGGTCAAATAAAATTGTACATATATGGTATAGTAATAAGCGTCACATATTTTGTGAACCTCTAGTACTCAGCCAATGAGGAAACAGGGGAGGAATTAAGCGTTGGATAATAAGGAATATAGGTTATGATACACTTTTGCTGTGTGTTCCTGCTTTCAGGATGCCCTCCATTGCAATCACGAATAAAAATGCTACTTCACTGAGATCTTCATCTGAGCCTGTGTTATTGGCTGCAGATTGTTTCTCACAAGAGCACACATCAAACTGAATTCTTGCTGCTTCAGAAAAAAAATAATAATAATAAAGCAAGAACAGTGACATTCTACAGGCTATCAACTCATCACTTTCTATTCACGTTTTCAAAGTTAATGAAGATGCTAATAGAAAGCTGTGGGGTGGACAATTCTTAATAACTTAATAAGCGTGGAATTCTTAATAACTGTTTAGCTGTTTACTATTAACGGTGATTTCCAAACAATAAAGTGACTGACTCCTTAACAAACATGATGTGAATCTGTCAGAACAATAAGAGCTAACGGTGTTACAGCATACCTAGGTTAGAGAAACCATTCATAATTTACCATCTGCAGCTGGTGTCTACCTCCCAGTGTTCTCATATAGATCCCACTGAATGCACCTTCACAGTGGTCATGAATTTTTCCTGACATTGTAATACATTCATAATGATGATATGGCAACTTCAGTCCTGGATTGAAATTCAGTGGCCTAAATTTAAGTGCCTAGTGTCATTTAAGACGCCACTAGGTATTCAATACAACAAAAAGAAGATAGCAGAAGATGGTGAGTCCTGCAGTAGATCCATTGCCCCCTCAATTGGGTCCTGGGATTCCCTAAGGAGTCTAAAATATTATTGAAACATTGTATTACTGCATTTGTACTTAAGGATTAAGTAATCCTTAAAGGTTGGACTGGATGATTTTAGAGGTCTTTTCCAACTTAAATGATCCTATGAAATTCTATGAAAATAAATTCTACTCCAGGCACAACCCTTCCTTAAGTGCTTCTGACCCAGGGACTAAATTTAACCTTCAAAATTATAACAGTGAACATGAAAACCAATTCATTATCACCACAGAGCAATATAGTCGACATATGTTCTCTGCTCAAAATGATCTAGGAAAATAATTTTCTCTCATGTTCTGTTTTCTCTTTTATTTGCAGGCTAGGAGGACTATCTTGCATGGAGTGGTCTTGGGCTCTCCCACAATCAAATTCCATAATGGAGACAAGCTTACATTGCTAGGATTATGAGAGCAACTCCCCTGTGATTCAAATTCCAAGCAAAGGTGCACCTATACAACAGTGCACAGTTCTGTGGGGGATGTATATGTATGTGCTCATGCTTGCCTGCCTGCAAGTATATGAGAAAGCTTAGGGAAGGTTTAAGGAACTCTCTTCCCCTCTGATTTCTTGGATCTTTTTATTGATTGCTGCCAGAATGCTCCAAATAAGATTCTGATCCCCCTACTTTGATTGAGCTGTACCTTATTAGTAGAGCAGTTAAATTTTTGCAGCACTCTGGTCCTTGGGGAAGAACAAGAACTGATCATTTTGCAGGTTCCTTCTGGTAGGGATATACAAAGAATGAAGAGGAAAAGCTTAGTGCCTCACTCACAGATGGATGGACATAAACCATCCTGTGCATTTTGCACTTACAGATAGTGTACTTGTCTGATCATACAAAGGGCATGTTTCTGCTTGTCAGATTTTAGTTTTGCTCATATACACAGGGAAGAAATGTCAGATGCATAGGAATTATTGTCAGACTTCTGTGGACTCCAAAGGTCTCAGAATATTACCTTCATAATGTCTACTCAATTTCTCCTGATTCTTTAAATATTCATTATTTACATAACCTCATCTAGCAGTTCCATGACTTTTTCCAAAATAAAACTAGTTTGCAAAACATCACGTGGGCACAAACCTTCCTGAATACTGCTACTATATTTAACTATGAACAGATGTTTGGTAAATCTTTACCTTTGTTTCAGTAACTGTTTTGCGTCAATTTAAAGCCTACTAAAGGCTAAAAGCATTTCCAAGAATTTAAACCATGAATGGATTTACTAGTGATTTCCCTTGCCACCCATCGAATTATAGATTTTCTTTCTATGCATATTGCTAGATATTAGTCACTAAATAGATTAAAAGCTTTTCAGACCTGACATTACTATCTCAAAAGGTCAAATAAACCTAAAGACAAGTAGGTCTGAGTAAGGGAATCTGAACAGATGACAGCTTTGGTTAAAGACTCGAAGATTGTATAACTATTCAGAAATAGTGGGTAAATGGTTATCATCCGTACAGATAAGACACATCTTACTTACACACATTCAGAATGAAACAGCAGGAGGTAACAGCAGTCTGAAAGAACAGGTCTTATGCCAGGAATAGTATACAGAAGCAGAGCACAGTGTGGATAATGAAGCTGCAGCTGATAGCACTCAGGATCTGGAGCACCCACTCCCCAGTAGCAGCGAAATGTTATCCTTTGTTATGTAGGTGTTTTCATTTGCTTTATTTTCCCTCAGAGTTGTTGGTCTCAAAACTCTAGGAGTTCAACTTACTTTTAAAAACAACATTGGAGATAATAACTAGAAATATCGTCTCCTTAGTAAGAATTCTGGTGAAAGAAAAATATGGGAGTTTATAATTGTACCAAAACTGCCACGGTTTTATGTGTTTTACTACCCTCAGAGTTAACAAAAATATATATATATCAACTATTCTCTTATGTATTACAAGACTGTTTTAAAAAAACGCAGTTTATGCCAGTAGAACACAGAACTTCTTATGGTTTGTATTTTATTGTGCTTCCATTATTTTCCAAACTTGGAATCAAATTTTAATCAGTCTTATAATAATATATATCTTTGATCACAAAGAGCAGAAAAGATCACAATAATTTCTTTTGAATGTTCACTTTGTATATATATGTAAAATGTGTGTTAAGGAAGCTCTAATCTCCTTTAGCAGACAATGTATTCAGAAAAATGCATTATTCTAGAAAAATGTATATAACTATTTTCATCACACCTGGAAAATGTATCAGTTCTTCTGGCTCACTTATGCACCACAATAAAAAATAATAGAATCTTGGAGACTGTCAAATCTTAGATTAATAATAAATGAACACCAAATGATAAACAGAAGCTTTCACTCTTCTATTGCTGAAGACTACTGCAAGATAAATACTAACAGGAAACTGAGCAATTTTAAACATACAGATTAATGCATACATTATTTACAACAGGCAAATGTATCTAAAATTCACACTACACTAAAAGGATCGGGCATATGTTGAAAAATTAATGTGCTTTGGAATATGATATATTTATATGCAAATATATGTATATATTTTAATAGAAATTACATTTCAAGTTCTAGTTGCACAGATGTCCACAGCATTCAGAGTTATGGTAAAGTGCACAACTACAACTTCTGATTTCTTGATGCTGCTGATGTAAAGAGATGTATGCTGAGTGGAAAGGGAAAAGTGGTGAATGTGTGACAAAGGTTGCAGCAGGAATAGTGCAATAATGTAAAACACTTTTCTCTTTCCAGGAAATGGGTTAATTTCTAGTTTACTCCTCTTCTTTCCAGTGGATTTAATAACAGGACATGGGTGATAGTAGATTCAGCCAAGTGGTGGATTGACACAAGATACGTAAGAAACTCTGCTACCAGCATGGTACAGAGCTGGAGCAGAAAACAGGAACACCACCCTGCCATGGCGTTAGATGATTAGGTAGAAGACGTAAAGTTGCAAGCAGAATTTTGTGGAGAAAATGAAACAATTCAAAACAGAATACGTTCAGAATAAAGACTTCTTGCATGACTTACTAGCCATAGCGACACTTACAGCATGACAGAAACCGTTAGAGCTTATCGTTCAGAAAATGGAGCAATCAAAATACCTATTGACACCACAATTGAATGCAGCCATACAGAGACATTTATGAGCCTTACCTAAAGAAGTCATGAAAACAGTGACAATAATAAGGACCTCAGGGTCCCCATACATAATCCATTATACCTCCCATTTTTGCATGTTTTCATAACTAGGAAAGTAGGCAGAAATGGGTGTATAGAAGTAGGTATTTGAGGGAGTATTTTCTTTGTTTAGAACATAAGTGAGACTACTTACATTACTTATGTAATATACCCGTACCAGTGGTACTGTCAAAAATCTGTTGAAAACGTCTCATCCTGAAAGAGATCAAAGGCTTACTGTGTTTAGTTTATTCATAAGACAAGCAGCTAGCTTGTGGTCTACAAATATTCACATGAGAAGACCTTTTTTGATGACAGAGCACTCTAATATAGCAAAACAAATTCACTGCAAGATTCCAAGGGTAGAAATAGACCCTGGATAAATGAGAACTATGGAAAATAATTGCATACTTTTAACAGCTACTTATATAGCTTAGCTTGTGGTTGCCTGATTCTTAGTATATAAATGAAAATGGATTTTTATGAAAGTAGGAAATAAAGATTAAGCAGACAACATGCTTACAAAATAAGTTAACAACTACAATTCCTTGTGATCAGCATGTTTCCCTGGGCACTGAATACATGAATCTAGCTAGGGACAAGTCTGTTCCATGTGAATTTTGGGTCCTCTTGTGGCATGCTGGCTGCACTCCGTATTGCTGAGGAGATGTTGCTATATAACCTGCCACCGTCCAAAGGGATGAGACTGCTGCAGAGGCATTTCACTAAGCAGTATGTCACTTTGCTCTCTCTCTTTCTGTGACCATATTTACAATGCACAATCCTAATGCTTTGATTTCTTTAGGGATGCTATCCCTCTTTTTTAACACGCAGAGAAATACCATTTTAAATACTATGTGTAAATGTAAAGTACATATTCAAGAGAAGATATTTGCTTCAGAAGAATTGTAAATGCACTCCTGGACTTTTTACAGCAATGGTGGGCATTATTAGATTATAAAAATTGCCATACTGCTTGCATTCAGACTTCTGGATGCTTCTTTCTGCTGAAAATTGAATCCAGGGAGGCGGAGCCTGGGGGTGCGGTGGAGGAATCCTGGTATTAATGAGTGTAAAGTAAACAAATAATCATAATTCCACTAAAGACTAGAGTATTAAGTACTGTACTCCTAACTGAGCTAATCCTTCATTGCACAGGTAAAGTCCTTTCCCCACCCAGGAAAGGAAAAAAACTGGGAAAAGCAGTCACCACTCTGACCTCCTCAGGCAAAAGCCTAGTCCTATAGACCACACTTTTCTTGGCTCTCACATGAGAAAATTCTTATTACTCTATTTCAGGGTCCTCACAATCATCGTGTTGTCATTTTGCTGCTATAAAGATGACAAAAGACCTGGCTAATTGACCCCTGGAAAATAGATATATTAATAGTGGCAACTCTTCTTTCCTGAACTGCACAGAAAAGAGAACCCAGCTTCATCCAAATGTAAGGAAACTTGGCAAAGCTGGATTTCCTAACAGCCCAGAGACAAAAGTAGGAAGAGTTTTGAAAGAAAAATGTGTTGCTGCAGGACTGTCAGTTCACCATATGAAAAACATTCAAACATTCCTTTGAATAAAAAGGAAATTTAAAACCAAAGACCAGGTGGTCTTTCTCTGATTGTTTTGGAAGCAATATCTCAGACTGCATTATGACCAAAATTAATGACGCATGACTGTAGTGTTTTCCAGTGTAATTCTTTTCCCAAATACAAACATTAATAGAAAATTGGTAACAAGTTCTTCAAGAAACTGACTTACTTTCTTCAGTATAGAGAAAAGTCAGAGAGAAAGAATAGGTGTCACTAAGCCATCATTGTCAGTCATATTTCTTGAGCACTATGTTTTCAGAGCTGATGCTCAGCTATGCTTCTGAGATTTCTATCATTTTACCTCTCTTTCCTTGCCTTGTGTTGTTGCCCCTTACCCTTCATCTGTCATTTGATTACTAGGCTCTATGGAATAAGCTATCAAATTCAATATGCCCAAAAAGGAGGACCAGAAAGAAAGGACAAAAAGGCTCTTACAATTCTGGCAGGAATTTCAAGTTCATCTTTCTTCAAGCCCTCATCTACTTCCCTCAGTGTCCACCACAAGACACAAAATATGAGACAGACCACCACAATATAAATAATGTATATGAATTTTCAAATCATCTTGCTATAAAGGTAAAAACTAAAAATCTCAACTGCTTTGCTGCCTACTCACTTTGTATCTTTTCCTCTGCTCCACCAATCCACGGCTTGGGAGAGCAGATTTAACAAAGGAGGAATCACAACTTAAATTGTCTGCATTTTGTTTTCATTTAATGCTTTTTATTAATTTAAATAATATGTGTGTACATTGTTAGGAGCTAGTGACACCATTAGCAAAAATCAGAGCAACATTATCAAGTTTCTGTTAGTGATTTACTGCACATTCTCTTCTGCCATCCTTGCTGTATGCTTATTTTTTATAATTATAGGTAAACAAGCTGGCTAGATTCTCCTAAAAAGAAAAAAAAAAAAAGTAAGGATTAAAAGGCCTCTGACAATGGCAACATTAATTGTCTCTACTTTTTTCACCTTTAGTAGCATTAGGCCCCCATCTCCAATGCTTTCTGCATCAGAGATGTCAAGAGCAACCTTATCTCAGGGTCACTGCTGTGATCTTTATTGGCAAGACTTTGCAGCCTTCTCAGGCATAATCAATGGAAAACTTTTATGAGGAATCTCCAAATGTCTTGCAAATATTTTTTAACCTCCAAGGCACTCAGTGACACTGTATTATTGTCATTTCATAAATGGACAAGTTGAAATAATGAGAAGGTAAGTGACCTTCCTAAAGTTATAGTGGGAACCAGAGGTACACTTACTTGTGTATTTCAAGTATCCTTGCCCTTCCCTAGTCACAGAAGTACACCTTGGCCCATCTGCAATTTTGGTGTCAAGGTGGTTCAGTGAACACTCAAATTACTGGAGTATTAAAGAAAAACTGGCATGAGCTACTGTGTTCATGAGTCATGGGAAATTTGTTCAGGTTAGTACCAGTCCAGTCATACAACATTGCTTGTTATAGCCTGATGCTAGTAGAATGATTGATGTGTAGTGCCAATTATTTTTTGGCACAGACTCTTAGTTTTATGATAAAATTCCAGGCATTTGCAGAAAGAGAGTAAATCCACCTCTGTTTGTTCATATTCTTCAGTATCCAAACACTTGGAAATTGGAAAACAGAAACCTCTGCAAATGTCATGTGCTTTATAAACCTCAAAACCTTTTTTTCTACATGCTGCCTGCACACCCAGGCACACACTGAATCTGGCACATGAGGAAGAATTCACTCAGGGGACTGTCTTGCTGATTTCTATTAGAAACCAAGGAAAGTAATTTTCCAGCAAAGCACATAAGATTCACACATTTCTTACCAATATTTGACTGAAGACAGTTTTGAAATAAAGGGAAGTATCCCCTTTTACTGAATAGCCAGCCAAGAAAGTGGCAGCCAGCCTCCCAACATAATCAGCTTGTCACGCTGCTCTGCAGTGTATGGCCAGTCTTTGTTTCCTTTATTTGCCTGTTCATTACTTATCTGTGCTGAATATCAAAGCTTAGTGATTCACACCCATTTCTAATGAAGCCATGACAGAAGGGCCACAATCATTACTGCTGTCCCAATATATGCAAATTTTCCTTTAATTCAACTCCCCTTTCCACATCACTTTATCAAACTGGACATGTTTCTTGTGGATACTCAGACTCCCAACCAATTTATGAACATCAGCTGTTTCAGAAACAGAGATATTCATTGTATTGTACCTAGCGTTTCACTCCCCTTTGCTAATAATAATGATCTGCTTTCTTGAGAGAGAGAGAGAGAGAGGGAGAGAGAAAGAAAGAAAGAAAGAAAGAAAGAAAGAAAGAAAGAAAGAAAGAAAGAAAGAAAAAGAAAGACAAAGAAAGAAAGAGAAAGAAAGAAAAAGAAAGAAAGAAAGAAAGACAAAGAAAGAAAGAGAAAGAAAGAAAGAAAGAAAGAAAGAAAAAGAAATTGACTGAACTGAGTCTTTTAAGAGTTTTAAAGATAGTAGGTCTTGTTTCCATCTTTACTTCTGTAAATTATTATGCTGCAGCTACAAGAATACATAAGCCATTATGACCTGCAGAGTTTCTCCAGGGATACAGTACAGAAGTGCTCTATCAGAAATGCAATCAATTCCAGAGATGACTGCTTCCTGCACGCTTCCAAGCTGCTGCTTTATAAAACAGCTCCCCATAAAAGGATCAGGAAATGCATGACATCGTTTAGCAACCAGTCATTAGAATTTAATGGAAGAGGATTAAAATACAAAAATGCCATGCTTGTAGACCTTCCCATACATTATCCCAGCCTTTGAGAAGAGGAATCGGTGTCATAGTGGTAAAACCTTAACCCTTTCCTCTGCCTTAGAGAGGGAAACTTCTCACAATCTAAGGAAAAGCTTTGTCATATTGGAATGAAAGTCAAATTAAAATCAAACCTCTGAACCAAAGCCAAGTCAATAGTTTGGTTTTTCAGTTTTCTACAATCTCTCAATTTAAAAATTTCTGAGGAAAATGGAAATGTGTTTTCAAGTCTTTATTTCTCCTTAATTGTCTTTGCACAGATGCAGTACCATGGCATTTCTTACATCTTAACAGTTTTCTCCTTTCTAGTTGCCTACATTAAAGTGTGCGCACTCCCTCCTGCATACACACTAGGTACAATGAGAACAAACAAAATAACCTCCAAAATTATGTTCCTACTGAGCTATTGTGAATACTTTTTTTCTTACTGAGAACACCTGGTGCATGGTATCATGTGCATTGGTAATAAGTCTAGCACAGCTTTTTCCTACGGCAAAGTATTTACAGCTATATGAGCAGGATGCTGGTGATGAAGCCATTCTTATCACAAACAAAAGATAAACTTAAACAGTGGGAATATATCAACCACTTGAGGCTCTGCTCTCTCTAAATCACCATCAAAATGTTCTGTGTGTCTCTCTCCCCTCTGCAGGTTTTAAAACTGACAACTGCATTGTGCTGATAACCAATATCTGTATAAATGCTTTTCTGACTTTATGTTAAATTGTACCTAAAAATAAGTTACAGACCATCTATCTTTAAAAAGAATATCACATATCTTTTAATGATTACATATTTCTTAACTGACAGGTCTTTTCGGTGTACTGAGCCAGAGGCCAGAGTGGAGGTATGCTATTTTTTGGCAACTTCTCTGTCCATCATGTTACTTTCCTCTCCAGTTAAGCACAATTCAAACCACACAAGCAATTGGGAGCCAGAGCACTGCCCGGTGCCCATATGACCAGGTCCCTGGCAGAGCTACACAGTCGCATCTTGCCAACCCAGAGTCTGAAATCATTGCCAGCAGAGTACAGTTACAGGAATTCAGGGTCCTCAACCACTAAGAAAAGGCATCTTGTAATGCTTCTGAAGTGGTGACTCATAAGGCTTGTATATTTACTGTTATTGGTCAGTTTAGTCACTCAGCTGTAATGAAAAGCATTCCCAGCAGCCGTGACACCCCAGGCTGTGACCTAATCACTCTCAGTACCCAAGAATGTGCCAGCCAGCCAGGAGAACCTGTCCTCCACTGCCTCCAAAGGTGGGCGTCAGGGACAGGCATCCATCTCTGGGAACAGCTGTCCCTCCGCAACCAACACCTCCCTCAAGAAGAGCAGGTGGGAAGATTGTATTGCTGGAACCGTTGCACTGCAGGTGAAACAAAAAATTGAGGTTATGACTGCTTCTGACTGTTTAGATCAAGCAAGCTCCTTGTTCTTCTCAAAGCACAAAGCTTTAATTCATTGCTCTAAATCAATTGGTCTTTATTTGACTCAGAGTTTGACAGTCCTCTTATGGCTTTGGCGCAGCACGACCTGGCATATCATTTCTCTAAGGAGAATGTTTCAAATCTTCTACCATGGCAATCAGGCATAGCATTCCTTGTCTCATAAATGTTGAATATAATGTTGCTCTTTATTGTTAAAAAATGTTTTGTTCAACCCTGAAGTGGATTTATTCCACTTCTATACACAGATTTTCATACATAAAATAAAAAAAAAAATACTATTTTTGCCATAAATGACATAAACACCAAGACTAATAAAACTTGGGGTCTCCCCCAGCTGTCTTCCTTCCTCCTTTCCAACCACACGTTTAATCTTACACAGCTTTTCTATACACCCATGAAATTATGCAGTGTTGCAATGATAAAGCTTAAATCAAAGTGAACATAAAATATCAACAGGAAATTTTGTCTGCTTCAAATGAATACCCTTTATTGTTGCAGTCATTTAGAGTCTAGGTAGCCTGTGATGCTGAAAATCATCTAAATGACTCATTTAAAACTTTTTCTTCAGAAAAGAACACTTTAATTTAATGTGCACAGGTTTCTGAGAAACATTTCTAATATGGAAATTGCAAGCACCAAGGTAAAATTCAAGTCTAATTGTCTATTCAAAGATCATTTTTAGTGCACTACTAGTGTACATAGGAACACAACGTAACATGAGAAGCATCACAGTAGCTCAAAGCAAAGGCCTATCTTGGTCAGTTTTCTGCATCCAGCAGCAGTCACAAGTGAAGGGAAGATAAAGAAAAGGGAGCATACCTGATCTATCTACAGTCTTCCAAGGAGAATTCTTGATCCTATTATGATTAGTAACCCAGTTAGTAAATGTTAGTAGAGCTCTCTTCAAAGTACCTTTCCAGTCTGCCTTCAAACTTATCTCAGCTTCCTCCATAAACAACATCCTTTGAGAAGGAGCTCTACAGGTCCACTGCACGTATGATGACGAACCGTATCCTTTTCTTTGTTTTGATTCTGATTGGTGTCAGCATCATACATAATTCTCTAGGATCTGTATCTGAAAAATAAAACCATCAGCTGATTCCTAGCATTCTTCTCCATGCCACTCAGAATCATGTTGACTTCTCTTAGACTTCCAATAAATCCTCTTTTTTGGGTTGAAGTATCCTAGTCCATCTCAGCTAAACTCATATTATAGAGTAGATAACAGAAGTGCATTTGCAAAACAAACCTGTCGATGCAGAGTCCCTGGCATCCTCAGGGGACTTTTTTCTTTCAACTAGCATAAAATTGGTCCTGCAGATTGTATACCGATTGGCAGTTGGATTGCATTAGGCATGTTCCAGAACATCATCTGGTTTTGTTTCATCCAAAAGAAATCCAGTTCAGGTGCTCCAAGACCATCCTGTATTTGAAAGAAAGTGCAGTAAGTGAGGAAGATTTGAAGATTTATTTTAAAACCAAATGCCTAATCTGAACTACAGTGGATGTGTCCTATTTTTCCCTGAACAGAAGCTGTTCCATACCTCTGAATTGTCCATGTTGCCATTCTCTGAACTTTTTCCACTTTAAAAACATACTTTTGAAATGGGAGGACTGAAACTGAACACAGTATTCAAGGTGTAGGCAAACCACGAATGTATTTGTTCCCATAATGATGTCTTCTGTTTTCTCTTCTCTTCTATTCCTTTCCTAGTATTTCATAGCATTTGTTTACTTTCCAGACTGCTGCTAAGCACTAAATTGACATTTTCATGGTACTATCTATAATCTCAATCTTCCCACAGTCTCACTCCCGAGTGGTAATGGTGTCTCAGAACACAATATTTTATATGTGAATTTAAAATTTCCCTTCTCTGTATGCATCACTTCACATTTACCTATTGATCTGATTTTTAACACATAGAGATGAGATGTAAGAATGGATGGAAACATTGTGTGCAGTGGAAAAATCAATTAATTAGTTTGTTATGCCATAAAATATTCTTCTGAGGCATGTAAGCATTATATCAATTTACACGATTATATAAATTTTTAGAGAGAGAAACCCACTTAAACAAGAAAAGTTAAATTAGGGGGAGGTTCTCACTACATTTATTTTAACTCTACATATTAAAAAAAAAATTGCTACAGCTAGCAAGAAATCCTGGAAAATGGTTTCTGGTACAGCTTCCTACAGAAAGATCCTTCCAGACAAAATAGAATTTGGAAACATGAGTATCACTGAAAGAACATATTATAACCTTGGGTTATCATATCAGGAAAGAGCATCCAAAAGTTAATTATGTTTCTGAATTGCTTGGCTGTTCCTCATCACTTGCCAAGACTTACCTTTAGAAGGACATTCAGGTGCTCCAAGTACCAGCATTGTCTGATAATAATAAAACAAGTTCAAATAAGCAGAGCTAAGTTCCTCATCAAGACTCTTTTGACACTTAAATTGCTTAAAATTTCATAAATTTAATAGAAAGCTGCTGAATTTTACCTCCTAAATATATAATACCAGTTGATGAGTTCTAGAAAGAGTGTTGGGGCGGGGGGGGGGGGGGTGGGGGGGGGGGGGGGGGGGGGGGGGGGGGGAGTATTAAAGATACATTTTAATTGAGATCTAACTTTTGTCAGGACATAACTGATCTTAGCTAGCCAGTACATCAGACTTTTTATGGAAACAGCTTACCTAGAAAAAGCTTGCATTTTAATTTCAGATTTTCAGTTACTTGGTCCAAAAACTTGTTTTGTAGCTTTTTTATTTAAAAAAAAAAAAAAAAAAAACTTTCTTAAGAAAAGCTTTTTCAGTGATGATAGCTAATGAACATTCCAGAATCAGCATACAGATTCCTGAAAAGGAAGACATTATTTTGAAAATAACCAGATTAACTATACTTTATATTAAGTTTTTATATTGTTTTTATATGTATATTGTATATACATATATATATTTTACATATATATACATATATATATTTTATATATATATTGTATATATATATATGTTTTATTTGTATATTAATTATATACTTTATATTAAGTATAGTTAATCTCGTTATTTTCAAAGTATATTTTCAAAAAAAATCTGTTATATAAAATATTTATATTATGTAATTGCAATGTATTACTTACATATATCGGCATGAGGGTTGGTCTCTTTTCCCAAGCAACAAGTGATAGGACAAGAGGAACCAGCCTCAAGTTGTGCCAGGGGAAGTTTAGATTGGATATTAGGAAAAAATTCTTCACTGAAAGGGTTGTGAGGTATTGGAACAGGCAGCTGAGGGAAGTAGTTGAGTCACCATCCCTGGAGGTATTCAGAAGACATGTAGATGTGGTGCTTAGGGACATGGCTTAGTGTCAGACTTGGCAGTGCTAGGTTAACAATTGGACTTGATGATCTCAGAGAACATTTCCAACCTAAATGATTCCATGATTCTGTAATTCTATATATATGGCTTCTGGCTTTATACTCTTGGCATGCATTCAGGTTGCATTTTTTGCATTTCTGCAAAGTGAAGGCTGGAGAGCTTTCTGAAAATGAAAGTTTAGATTTCCCTATACTCCAATTTAGTCTTACAAAGCAGTCCTTTTTGAAGAGAATGGCCCCGTGCTTGGCTCTTCCCAAGATGAGGAATTTTGCCATGTGTGATGAGAGATGAACTTTTGCACAGTGGACAAATTACCTTAAGATACACATCTAAAGCACAGCGTGATTTTGGTGCATGTGTATATGAGCTTCCTTCTGACTATCAGAGAAAAAGTCCTTCACTTTTCAATTGAAAGTCTTATTTACCTTCATCTGTAATAAAGTGACTCCATATAAGATCCTGAAACAAGATAGAACAACACCTTGACTTGCACAGGGAATAAATCTTTTGGGCATCAGAGAAATTTTTGAACAAAATGAATTACTGGAGGAACCAAAATAATATTTCATTATCTCCTGAGTTCGTGCTGCACATTCCCCTCCATCCTGGCTGATGTGCTACAGCAGGAGGGGGACTGAGCAGGACTACCACCGATCTGCTCAAGTGCTTTGCCCTGTGAACCGTTCAGGTACACCATTTCAAGCTGCTAGTACAGGTGAAGTCACAGTAGGATAAAGACACCTACGCCAATACAGATTATAACCGTAACCATGCCAAAATGAGCTAGAGACTGTAAAGGCATCTTTGTGTGAAGCTGAGAAGTCACTCTCAACAGTGAGTCAGTAACAACTTAACTATTGTGTCCTAAGCCTGGTAGGGTTAAAAGTCCTCAGAAACAGTGTGGACAAGTTCTGGAGGTCCAGGTGTGCATCCATATGTGAAGGCTTTCCTTTGAAGAAGCAGATCTGAGGAATTCCTTTGAGAAGGACCTTCTCCAAAAACTTTGTACTGTATGATTACTTCTTATCTGCAGAAGTTTGCTCTGTTATGAATTTCTATTTTTCCCTAAGAAAGCATGATTGACAGAAATCAGAGACATCACTCATTCTGGAAGCCCTCTTTTTCTGATGGTCAGTATTTTCTTGTTCCAATATGCTTAGTGAAGATATTTTATAGCCCTAACTTTTAAATTAAAGTAGTGGTTAAAATAAATTGAATAAAAATTTCTTGATCATTTTCAGTGGTCTGTTGGCGTAACCCATTTAGCCAAATTGCAAACAGAAAATATCAGAATTTTAGCAAGTTTGACAATTGACAAATGTGTCCATGATTGTGCATAATACCCACAAGTTCAAAGATGGGTACAGTTAGTACCACTCAAGAGAATACATGAAAATAACATACGTTCGGGCCAATAATGTGATGGAGAATCCTCTTAAAGATCTCTTGGCATGGAACTAAACCTGTTAAAGGAAGGATTTACTATACTCCATGGGTGTGCTTTGAAGAAGCTTCCACTGTATTCAATTACTATTGATTCATTAGGTACATGAACTGTACAGCTCTAATTAAAATCCTTTTTCTTTCCTGCTTTGAAACCAGCAGGGTTCCTTAAATAGATTTACTCTGAACTGGAAAAAAAAAAAAAAAAAAAAAAAGAGTAATTATAAAAATGCTAACCCAAATTCCCTGGCCTTATTTGTGTCAATTTCTAAGTAACAAGTCATCATCTCCCTGGCTTTCCCTGAGCAGAAGCAGTGGATGATGTACTCTCCTAAGCTCTTTGATATCTTGGCTTCAGCATGAACGTGCTTTGGTATGTTTCACAGGCATGCAGTGCTTGCTCACACAAACTGTCATTTCCATTTCTGACATGGAAAGAACACAGAGCTGGAAGTCCCAGGCAGAAAAAAAAGGACACGGAAAAGGAGGAATGCTTTTATTTGACTATCCAGGCTTCTGACTCATTGACTTGGTGAACCTTTTCCAGCTCAGAGGAAGGCCTGACAAGGCACAGTGCTGAGAATGGGTCTGGCTGGGGAGGGTGGGGAGTGAAGGTCCTGCTCGGAAAGTGCATCACAAGGGCTAGGGAATAATTTGTCAGTGGTGAACTGTGCTGAGCTTTCTAGACCATGCTGTGGATGAAATCCAGCCCATACTGATGGCCCAGTATATTTCCTGTATAAAACCTGAGAGCTTTTTGAACTGCATAAAAGATTTCTTCTGATAAGGTTCTTTGCCCTCTGGTCCTTCCCCACAGTGCTGAAGAACTCAGATAGTCCTCCAGATGCCATATGCTTCAGCCAAGGCTTTGGCTGGCTGGACTGAGGTGAAATATGCCAATCTATCCCAGAAGGAGAGGGAAGTAAATAGTTCACTACTTCATGATAAAAAGGCTGTCACCTGTGCTACTCAGGCTTTGATAGAAGCTCATGGAAATAATAGTCAGGCAAAGGTATTTTAAATAGCTGATACCTTCCAGTTGCCTTGCAAATGTTAGCTAACCTAACACAGTAAAAATCACCTCATCCCTTCAATGCCTTCTCATGTGTTAGTGGTTAGATTTCCTTGTGGCACATGCAAATCATACACATCATCAGCATTCTCCAGAGCAATATTGCATCTAGGCCTTTATTGCGAATTTCACAGGTGTCAAAGTAGGCATTGCACGGCAGAAGGCAAACATCACACCAGTTTATTCTCAGATCCCCTAGGGCATCCCCAGCCCTGCCTGTCTTCCTTGCACCTTGCCCATGTCCCAGGACCCTAGGTCAGCCCTGGGGCAGTCAGCCCCTGCCCCAGCAAGGCCTCAGCAGGGCCAGTCTCCAGCTCCCCGTAGTTCTGCCCTGCCTAACCATGGGGCCCACCAGGCAGGGCCCATCAGCAGGCCCACAGCCCAGCCTGGCCTCAGACTTTCCCTGTACCAAGAGAGATGCCCAATACCCAGGGTTGGGGCTGCCCGTTGCCCCCAGATGCCCAGGCTGAGGTGGTGGGTTGGAATGGGTTGCCAGGCCCTGCCCTGATGGATCCCCATAGAGAGCCCTTGCCACTGGGCCCCAGGAGCCCCAGTGGTACTCACTGCACCATGACATTTTCACAACTTCAATTATTACTCTTTGCAGATTGTTGAAAGAGCTGTTACCATTCAATAGTAACAGGATTCTGGATTACATATTTCCGTAGGTGTACAAAACAAGATATATGTGGAGTGGAATGGCTGAGAGAACTGGGATTGTTCAGTCTGGAGAAGAGGAAGTTGAGGGGAGACCTCATAGGTCTCTACAACTTCCTCAAAGTAGGTTGCAGTGAGGAGGATGTTGGTCTCTTTTCTTAGGTGACAAGTGATAGGACATAAGAAAATGGCCTCAAGTAGTTCTAGGGGAGGTCTAGATTTGAAAAGAGGAAGAGTTTCTCAATGGATTGGGTGCTCAAGCATTGCAACAGGCCACCCATGGAAGTGGTGGAGTCCCTGTCCCTTTAAGTATGTAAGAGACGTGTGAATGTAGCACTTAGGGACATGGTTTAATGGTGGGCTTGGTATAGTTGGATGATGGTTGGACTTGATCTAGAAGGTCTTTTCCAACCTAAATGATTGTAGGATTTTATGATTCTACAATTTTCTTTCTCAAGATACTTTTATGGAATAGAAAATAACACCTCTGATCTTTAATAAACCAATAAAATCCGATATCATATACGCCTGCATATTTGTTACTGAATTTAGTGTTTGTGTTTTTTCTGGTTTTGTTTGTTTGTTTGTTTCCATAAAGGTTTCTTAGACTTAAATGACTTTAGATAATTTCCAATACAGATCTTTAGATCTGCTTTGTTTCTTTCAAAGTGTCTTCCTGCTATGTGAAGGAAATAATGTATTTCTTGGAGAAGAAAAACAAATATTTTTCTACGCCTGTTACATCCAATGCTGTAATTGTAACAAACTGCAGTTTTATCAAAGTCCTTCCACAGTGTCTATTTCTGCTCAGCTTGCACCAGGAATCCAAACCAATTTGCATTTACATTTACAAATTAATAAACTTTCACCAATAGCTGCAGCTTTCATGATTCAGACAAATACTGGTCTACCGTCAGAACTGTTTTTTTTCTGCTTAACTATGTCGTACTCTGTCAAGTGAACAGAAAGAGGAAGGCATTACTTTTGTAAATGTAACAAGAAAAATGTCAAGAGTCCCATTATTTTAAACTAAGATGGGAAGAATGGAGGATAATGTATAGTAGAGACCAATCCAGCATGGAATGGACTCAACAATGCACTGAATTTCATCAGCAATTTACTGACTTTCATTTCATTTACCTGCATCAATAAGCACAGTTAATAAGACATAGACCCCTGCCATTCCTCTGAATGGCTGAAGCACTACATTATGCGGTAATTTCCTTTTTGCAACATTAAAAGTATGCTATTTTCTTCATGTTGAGGATACTGTCTATATAGCTTAAAATATATTTGGGCAATAATTTAAACAATGCCACAAAGCCTACTCCCCCTCTCCTTCTTCAACAATTCCCTATGCTCACATTCTCTTCTCAGATGCTGGGGAAAGAGGGCAAACTTTTCAAAGGAGCTCTAAAGGCCATGATTTTCATTTTCATATAGGTCATTTTTAGTCTGAACATTTTCACTAGAAGCTGACTAAATCACTGCACAATTATTTGAAAATTCAGTGCTTGGTTTCATTCATTGCTCTATGGGGTTATAGAAAAAGTCTTAAAATTATGCATGGTCCAAAGGATATATTTAATCTTAACGAGCTTCATTTCTGCTAATTACTAAAGCCAAAAGGAAGTCTGTCAAAGGCTAATAATTCCCCAGCATCTTCTGAGAGATGAATGTACATTATCAAATAAGATTACGTATTACATTCGTCCTTTAGAGGGCATTCTGTGAATAGGGAATATGCTTTGGGTAACACCAAGGGTCAGATCTAGTCTGGTATATATTTCCGCGTAACTCAATGAAAATGCATGAGTTCCACTGCTTGTAGACATTACTCTCTGCCTTTAAATGTTTATTCTTAAAGCCTGAAGTAGCCTAAATCTTTTTAAATTGATCTATTTTTCTTCTCAATAAATTTCATGTGTAGCTTAAAACTGTTCCATTCTGCTTTATTCTTTACTATAAATTTAACTCATCTGATAAAGAAATAAAGCCCTCCAAAGGGAATGGTTGTTGCTCACTGCCCCATAGCCTTCACCAGTAGGTATTGTTTCATATATGGCTTATCTCTTCCTAGGTTTGGAGAAGTAGGTATATTTAAATGCAGAGCTCCAGACACCAAGTGTGTTCATCAGCTCTATGTAAATTAATTAATTTCAAGAGTTTTATCAGAATGCCATTCCACAGGAATAAAAGATTATTTTGAAATGCAGGTGGTCTCTGGTTCACTCACAAAAAATAATATTACTATCTAATAATGAAAAAATAAATAAATAAATAAATATATATATATATGTATATATACGCAGGTTCCTAGCACCCTACCAAACCTTTTATTTAGTCCTTTGGTAGAGATGATTTTGCCATGGATTTCCTGAAAGTTGTTCTCATTGGCAATTTTACTGACATGGTTTTAGAAACTAGAAGTATAAAGACAACTGGACAAGATACAAGTTCCAGCAACGCAAAGGACAGCAAAGCATGAAATATGAGATAAAGAATCAATCAACTTAGACCAGGCAGATGTATAGACACTTGAAGAAGACAGTCAAAAATATATTGGGATAATGTGAAGCACATGAGAGTATTTTTTTTTAATTGAAGATAGAAAAGGTATGGAAAGTTAAGGTTGATAAAAGAGAAGATGTAGTTGTATATCATGAAAGCTTTCTAACAAAAAGACCACAGAATTAAGAAAGACAGAATCTCCAAAGGCTCTTTAGCCAACCTTCATCCTCAAAGCAGGATCCAGACATTTTTTGCAGTCACTTAAAACAGGTATGATGTTGGGTGCACAATTCCAACAGGAAAATCCAGAATACACTTAGTGTTAGTTCCCATTAATATGTTTTACCCCATGAAAATAAATGTATTCTTTGAGTGCATTTGAATGACAAATGTTGGTGTCAGTGGGTTGACTGATGGCATTAAAGATGCCATAAACACTCCCATATGAATTCCAGTACCAAATTGGAAAGGTTGCATACATCTGAATTTTTGGGCTGATGCAACCAAAATTACCCATAACATTGACTGTGCAGTGATGACTTTGAGTATGACAAAGGGGAATTAAAAAGTTGAATTTTTGTGCATATTGTGGGTTTCACAGAAAAGGCTGCATTGTCATTTGTACCTTGAAATGAAATCCAAAGCAAATTATTCACAACATCAGCATCTCTATTTTCCCTGATCATTATAATTGTATATTGTGCTCAGAACCATACAAGATTTCTCTTGCAATATATTATTCTCACTGAAAAAAAAAAAAAAAAAAAACAAAAAAAAACAACAACAAACAACAACAAAAAAAAAAAAACAAAAAAACCAGATAATAAGGACAGATTGCCATGAGAATAAAT
The DNA here is from genome assembly GCF_009769625.2 of Cygnus olor. Taxonomy (NCBI): domain Eukaryota; kingdom Metazoa; phylum Chordata; class Aves; order Anseriformes; family Anatidae; genus Cygnus; species Cygnus olor. Next base: position 130,308,010 of record NC_049170.1, read on the forward strand.
ATAATCTTTTCTATTAGCAAAAGCCTCTAAGTTTTGCATTTCTCAGAACTGCCAGGGCTTGGTAATTTTGACTTGCTAGCTTCCCAGCACATTCTGAACAGGTCTTTCATTGATCCCATTTTCTGCAATCCTTAAAAGTCAAATATTGCTAGTGCGGATAATTTTAAAATGCACATTGTGTGTCTAAAATCAATCTGATATCTATGGGACAGTGTAAGAACCCTCAGAGGCATCTAGGCTCTTTCAAACATATTTATTTTCCTAAAATCTCAAATAGCAACACAAGAAATAAAGCAGTGAACAGTTCCCAGTGACACTAATAGCTGGCTGCTTCCTCTGAGAATCCAATTGATACACAAGGAAACAATATATATATATATATTTATAGGGTTAAAAGATGCAAAGAGAGAGTAAACAAAAAAACATAAGTAAGTAAACAAAAGTAAAAAAAAGAGGGAGTAAACAAAAAACATAAGCAGTACCAAGACAAATTTCATATCCTACATGATCTGGGGAAAGTGAATTCAAAATTCACGTTTGCTTATGTGTATGCATATGTATGTATCTGTCTGTGTTTCTGCAGGGCCTTCTGTGTGAGCCATGCCTCTCCCATTTACTCAGCATCTGATTTTTCCTCTCTGAGATTCTATGTATCATTACATACAATGGTTGAAATGTAGTTTGAGATTCTTGAGAAATGCCATCCATTTTTATTTAGTTATCTCTATGTTAGGTAAATGTTAAAATGTGTAAGTCACTTAACTTTTGCCTAAGCATGTCTGTACTTCTTGAGACTGTGTCTATGTCTTTTTAAGTAATATAAAATGCAAACTAGACTGGTTTGATGGAAGTTTCACTGTAAGCACATACAAAACCTCTCCTAGAAACAAACTACAGAACAAGAGGACAAAGTAGAGTCTTTTGGGTTGGGATTTTTGTCATTTCTCTTCACTGTAAACTTACCTAAAGAACACCAAATGAAGCCCTGAGAGCAGAGAGAGATGCCCTAGCATCAGAAATAAGACAGGTCTGAGTGTGCAGAAATGGTGAGCCTGATCTTAATAACAGAACTAAGCATAGGCAGTGCACCATGCACGTTCTGAGAGATGAACATGAATGGACACATCCAGACACCACAAAGAGCTGCCTAAACATAGGCATCAGCAGCTGAAGCAATAGTCCACCTCCCAGATAGAAAAACATCTGAGACATGCTGTCAGTCTGGAGATGATTGGCAAGACAGCTTCAGTCCTCTGTACTATTTCAGATGCAGCCCAGGTTCAGCCAGGTTCACTTTAAATTTAATTAGGATTATGGTAATATTAAGTTGCTGCCATAGGTAGTGATTAGACAGCAGTACAGAATCAGCCTTTGTGAGTGTCTCTCTCTAATTTTTATTAGAAAGGGATGCGTGTCTTCCCAAAATTCATGCACAAAATTAAAGTTGGATGATGCAAATCTGTCCTTTGGTTTCGTAGCAGCGACAAATGGTTACCTGAATATCTAGCAACATTCTTGATGACAACCCTCCTAACACAGGACTGTATGACTGGATCAAGATCCTGTTTCCACATAAAATTTGGGAACATACATAAATCCCATGAAGCCTTTCTCTGAATACTTTAACACTCTACAGAGTGACACCGGCCTCAGTACTTTTCATAGAGTCCACCGAGACCCTCTCATCGGGCAGAGTAGGTCTGCTGTGCATGGAGAAAAAGAGGGCCTCCAGTGCCAAAAGAAAGACTAATTGTTAGGAAGAAAGAGGTCAGGGAAGCCTGAGTTGGACTTCAGTAAAAGTACAGAAGAAAAAGTTCTATATAATACCACCCATCACGGTAATCCAGGCCATAAGTAATAATGTTTATGCTTTCACTGCCTAGCTCCACGTACAGGACCCATGATGGCAAAGCTTCCTTTCTCCCTCTGTCTTAGCAGAACAGCTGGTACTAGCATGTGATGATTATTCTTCTCATGAATCCATATCAGAGATGCTTTCCCTGCCAAACCCAGGGGAAATCCAAGTGCAATTCAATTAGTGAAAGCAAATGGGGTCACCTATCACCTGCAGCCTGATGGGATCATCTGACAGGGCACTGGAAACATCTGTGTACCCCAAAGCATCACACAGTTAAGATTGCATAGAGGACAGTGAAATACTTGCCCCTGAGTAGTTCACAGATGGTCGAGAGGATCTTCCTTATTAATGAATTCAGACTTCAAAACAACTTTCCTTGACAAAAGTTAACATTTAAAGATTCAAAGAGAGTAGCAAAAGAGGTTGTCTGAAATAATTTAGATAAATTATGTTCTTTAATTAATTTCAAGGTCCATTGAGCACAGTCCTGTTAAATATAAAATCTGCACATAAAAGGATAAACATTTCTAATGCATCTACTTAAGCAATACCAAAAGTCTGATACAAACTTAATTGTGGAAATCAAATAGTATCAAAGTTAGGACCTTGGTGTCTTTCCTCAGTGATATCCACATTCAGTTTTACTGTGTTCAATGAACAGAAATTTAAGAGAAAGAAATCTGAGCACTCTGAGGACAGAGTAAAATTTAAGATTCTATCTGTAACTGTGACTTTCATTATTTCAGTTGTATAAACCAGCTTTCAGATTTGAACACACTGTCTTTTTTCAATGCTTCTCTCACAATATGACGGGAGGATTATGCCCAACTCTGCTCAGAGGGTGAGCCAGTCTCCATGACAATGATGAAGAGTGGTGGCCAGCATGCAGTTCAGTGCTGCTGATGTTCACGTGTCTGCAGCACTCTCACTGGAAGAAGAATCTCTGCTTAACAACTGGTTGTAAAGAGATCTCCAAAAACATATATCCCTGAAATATCCAATATAACAGTAAAATGGAGCCTTAAATGCACTGAGTAAATGCTGCTGATACATACATTATAATGGAGAAGTGTTATTAACAAGACATAGAGCACTTCAGAGAACATGGATGGACTTTGCTAGCTGGACAGGACAGAGTTTAATGAAGAGAGGCCCAAGGCTCTTGCATTTGTGGCATGAAATATATAGAAAGTTACAACACAATAATCTTGATTATTTAGTTGAGTTCTTGTAACAGTGAGAACGGGTGCTGGCACTTTAGAAATGAGGGGTGGACCATCAGAGCATCCCCAACTCCAACATCTTCAGTCTTTACTCTGAGAAGAGAAAAAGATGATTCCTCTTAATGAGTTGTTGGAAAAATCTCCCAACCAGCCAAAGACACCAAAAACATCTGTAAATCATCTCTCACACTCAGAATAAACTGGTAGCAGTGAAGGCTGCATAACTCTGGTCTCTACCTGTTCCCCAGGCTACCTGGGGAGAAACCGTGCTGCCAGAGCAGCTTGCTAACTAAAGACAAATGAGTAAAAAAGAATAATTCGCTGAAGAATTTGCCTAGATTGTTAAAACCAGTGGGAAATGTTGCTTCAGAGAGATTCTGACAAGGAAATCCACTTATGCAAAAGCATCAGATTTTTCTAGAGGAAATTTCATTTTCTGCTAGGAAAAAAAGATGCATTTTTCTGTCAGGAAAATCAAAACGATGGGTTTGTGATTGCCCACCTGGAGGGACCTTATCCATTACACTCTCTGCTCACAGGAAGAAAGAAAACAGCCAAGAGCAATCCCTCAGGAAGCTGCTATCTACTGTAGACATTGTGGTCCCCCATACAGATATTGATTAACGCTGTAGGTTTTCTTTCACACTGTCTCACTTACCTAAGAGTTGTTTATTATTAATATTATTATTTCAGATAAATATTTTCTAGATATATAGGTAACATTTCATAAAATCTTAAAATCCATGCTGACTCAGTACAGTGACACCTTGCAGGAGAACAGCTTTAGGAAATGATCTACTATTACAGAAAACATAGCAAATTAGTTTTTACTGTGTGTCTTCCAGGGTCTGCTCAAAAGTCTCTAGCTACTGGGCAATGTACAAACTGCATTATTTCCACCCACATGGATCCACACCTATGTGAAAGCTTAATTTCCATATAAATTGCATGTGAAATGGAATGCCATCCCTAGAGTCTAGGAGGAGGTAAGTAAAAGAAAATGCTAATGAATGGTATCACTTGAGATAAAATTAAGGGGGGAAATGAAGGAAGACACTGTAATTTATAAAAATATCCTGGAGATCACTAGACTTCTTTGCAGATCACTCTTTGCAGAATTTCTCTTCTGTTTCTACATCAAGGTCCAGATTCTGATCCAAAACTTTACCTTCTTCCAAGAGTGATGCCCAATTCCCTGAACATTTATTTTGGCTCCATTGGGCATATTAGAGAGTAGGGTGCTACATAACTTATAAAAGTGTAGTAGAGTGCAACCTGTTTCCTGTGACTTCTATAGCAAAATGATGACATGCTTGCTGTAAGTAAAACTATGTCAGCCATGACCTTAAATACTTAGCCTTTGAAACCAAATTCAAAGAAGAAGAAAATAGGTTGTGATGTTTATTCTTTTTAACTCTGTACATCCAGGAGAAAAACACATCCCAGTAGAGTCTGCGGAAGATATCATACCCTCATTTCAGATAGACAAATATACCTATACCTCTATACCTCTGAGACACTCAAACTTGGTGATCTGAACCTAGAAAGAAAGAATTACAGTGACAGTCCCAGACATTAGTGTATTTGCAATCAAAGCTGCCTCTGCAGAAAGAATTGAGACAAATGGCAGAATGAAAGCTGCACAAGGCAAAAAGAACTGGGCATAAGGGAATTAAGAAGTAGCAAATAGCAAACATCTGCAAGAAAACTGCTGATTTGTAGCTGAACAACCTCTCTTATTAAGCCAGATGGTTTGTTAGCAAAAAGCATGGGTATATGCCAAAGCAGTTTTAACTCTGCAGTGACCAACACCTGTACCTGGTGCTTCCAGGAGTTTTGCAGAGATACACAGCATTCTGGAGCTGTCACGTGGTTCAATGTTAAGGCTGGCATCATGGCTCTGGATCATGGGTCTCTACTGCCAATTCTAGCCTGCAAATAGCACTGACCTGGATGGACCCTGAGAGATGAGGCAGCAGAATATTTTTAAAGGAATAGCACTTCTGCTGCTTTGTAGCAGCTTCTTGCTGCCCTTTGCTGTTACCCCTCCTTTTATGACCTCTTCCTACCACCCATCACCTTCCAGAGCAAAACCATTGTGTGGTTTTGCACATTACCCGATTTGTTTCTTTTTAATTTCATAAGGCACCAGAAATTCTCTTTTCATTTGTGCCTTAACCTTTCTCTGTGACACTTATATTAGCTATGAGCAATACTCTGTTATTCTAATGTCCAAGGCAGAGACTTTCTTACATAAGAATATACCACATGCCAAGGCCAAATTTCCAGTTGCTCTATATCCACACTTCAGTCTTAACTGTGGGTGAATGATCATGTTTGAAAAACAGGGCCACACAGTCTTGTACAAATGCTCTATGATGTTATTTGTGCATTTACCTTACAGCAAGTCCAGAGTGGACAGAGAGATTACTGCCCTCTTTCACCTCAAGAACATCAGCATTGTAGGTTCTCTGTTCTCTGTGAAAGGAAAACTCTGAGAATACCTGGGGTTTGTATCTCCAGAACTATCTCTGTAGGACACACATGATAGCTCACACCATTGTCACTAAAAATGTTTTCTTACCACAGAAATAGCTCAGCCCATGCAGCCCTTTAATGATCCTGGAAAGACATATTTGGTTGCCTTTTTCAGGCTTTCTGCCTCATAAGGGTGCCTGCCCAGTCACCTCTGACTTCTTTCCTTCTTGGCCATGGGGGCTTTTATGGGGTCTATACTTTCTCCTTCTCCCAGAGCTCCTCTTTCAGTTTGCGCTAGAGCTTTCCTTGCCCTGGCTGGAGGGCAATGCGCAATGATCCCCAAGAGGCTGATGAAAGAGACAGTCGGTTCCACTGGGAGTACTATTAAGCATTAATATAGGTTTCCTAATTTCTCACCGCAACTTCTCCCCATGTTCCAAAAACATGGCAAAGCTCCTCTTTGCCAGGCAAAGAATTCTATGTTTGTGCCTTCCCAAGGCCATGTTCAAACGGAGAGAAAAGAAGCTCTAAAGTGAGGGAGGATGAAAGTAATTTATAGTTACAAGCCTTTATCCAGGCTGATGGGATACATAGTATCCATCAAAGACAAGTAATTGCTTAGTAGATCCTGAGTCAGGCTTGTTATTTACCACCAGCTGGCAAGGACACCCTCACAATGGCTGAATATGCTTTCTTTCATACTGAGAGCTTTCTTCTTAAGACTAATATTATATTTAAAAGTATACTTACCATTATGTCAATATAATGCAGTTCCTTCACTTTGCTGGAGGCATCTGTCAGAAGTATTAAATGGCTTGGAATATCTGGCACTGTCAGCAGTGATGCTGTTGTCTTTCTTTACTCTGGAAATGGTAATACTGCTTCCAAGAACCAAGATACAAGATGCCCCAAAGTAGCTTAGCCAAACACAAAAATACTTTCATCTGTCTTCATTCTCCATTTGTGGTAGTCTGTCTGCATAACATCTGGACATTATTCCATCATGTGTTTATATGTCTCTTGCCTAAAAGAAGCCCAAAGGATAAAACTCACTTATAACCTGCACACACTGGTCAGGGGTTGCTCTCAATATTTATTCCTAATCAAATTCCAAATTCTGAAAAAAAACCCTGATCACATGTACCTAGTCTTCCCATTGTTAGCTGAAAATCAGAGTGCCATTTAAATATGTCATTGTACATTCCAGAGAAATTGAATTCTGAAAACAACTATATCCACTGAGCAGACAACATTATTCTTAACTCCCAGTGTGGAAAGGCCAGACTTCCTACTGCCTCAACTTCACCCTTCTGGTCAGATGGATATACTAAGGTCTCTTGGTTAAAAATATGAAGACATGGTAAATTAGCAAATTTAGCTCTTCATCAAATATGTGTGAGGTTTGGAGTCACATTTACCTACCTGCAAGCCATCTGGGTTGGGACATCACTAGCTGTCTTTCTCCCAGGATATGGGATTCCTTTGCCATTTCCTGTTTTCACATCTCACTCAGCTCTTGTTTTTGACTAGCAGCTTCCTAGGTTTTGACCTTAATTGAAGGACAATTTTTTATTTTTTTTTAAGTGTCTTGATGTGTTAATGGATGCATTTGCTTTATCCTTGAGAGGACACATCCCTTAACTTCTGTAACATAATCTAAAAGCTTACAGTGTTGTAATGTCCTTTGATTTCCTGGTTACACTTCCTCTGATATACTGTGTGATTAACCTCGGCTCAGGTTTACAGAGATAAAGTCTTACTTAAAAGCCTTGCTTTTTCTCTCTCACCATGCAAAACTATTTCTTGCATTTGTGACTCAACCAGGCTTCTATTTCAAAGTATTTCACGTGGATCCTTGTCATCTTTCAAATAGCTTGGGCTACAGACTTGCCTCAGATACTTGAACTTTGTTGGAATTCTGTCCCCTGTTCTTTGACTGGTTTGATTTGATAGTATCATCAAATCATAGACCTTGTTCAGCCAAGGCCATCTGGAAATTTCCCTTCTTTCTCCTCACTCCAGTCTTAAAACATAAATATACTTGTTGGCTGCAGGCCATACAACCTTGCTGCTGCCTCCTAAGCAAAGAGGACGGTGTTAATAAACGACCTAATGGTTATTGTCCAATTAAGAAGTGCTTTGTCATGTCCTCTGATATCTGACTGAAACACCTGCCCACTCATCAGTCTGTGCATGATGGGTTGACATTCTTGGCACATAAAGACCTGGATGCTCTTCAGAATGGCAGACACCTCTTTTATTAGGCATGATACACAGTTAGTGCATCAATCAGTAAACATTTCTTTGTGCAATCAAACTCAGAAAATCGCTTAGTTTTGTTATTCATATTTTGGGATAGCACTCAGCATAATTCATCAGCACCTGTCTTCATCGTCACATATCTGACAACTGATTCACAGCTTTGAACACCTCAATACACACCTAAAGATAATCACTGGTAGCTGTCTTGTTATTGTTTCCCTGGCATCTCAAGCATGTTTATTCATGGGCCTCTGCCTGTCTTCCAATCACTTTGGCCCTGCTCTCATGCCAGTAGATCTGAGTCTGTGTCATCACCTGTATTTCTCATTGTCATTATAGAATAATCATTTGTATTTCTATTCATTTTCACTAATCCTTGATCAAAACTGAAGTCACTGTCTAGAGCTGTCATAGCTTTCCAGTATCAACTTTTTCCAAGCCATTATACAGGCTGTCTTCTCCATTGTGGAGACTAACAGAAAAAACCCATCACACCACTATGGAAGAGCAGCTCTCTTTTTGTGCACTCCTTCATGATTATGGTATTTCAACCACATCTGTATAATTTTGGCTCCTTTGCCCTCTTTTTCGCAGGAGCAGCACCAGTTCCCACCAGTGCTTCAGCTCCTCCAACATACTCTCCATTAGTGTCTTGCCACAGTCTCAGGTCCATAGCTTTTCATTTCTGCTTCACTGAAGTCAAAAGCTGAAGTTGCTAGTTCTGTCCTGCTACTTGCTCATCAGGGAACAGAGCCAGGAGAGTAATTTCTCCTTAAAATGCCATGACTACTAGTGTGGGATTTTTCTGTCATCATATTTAGAAATATAGAATACCTGACGCAGCACGGCAGCTGGCCACAACAGAAGTACTTTAAGGGTAAAGAAGCAAGGGAGATTGATGTAATCCTCTAGTCATACCTTAAGGCTCATGTTGCATCTTTAACCTTTGACTCTCTTGGAGATACATGGAAAGAAAAAAAGAAAACCACTTTATATTATGTATTTTGATATATACTTTTTCTTAGGAGAGGATGGCACCAGGAAGAAAAATACACACTAGGAATCTACAGTCTTACATCTGCTCAATCAACATTAGCAAAGACAATTCATCTGCAGAGATAACATACAGTTATTTCCTCTATTTTAATGAACTATTTACAACCACTGTGCAAAATACTTCATAATATAACAAAATTAATTAAAATTTTGTGTATTACAGCAAAGATAAATTCAATTGATTGAGAAACTCACCATGACACAAGAAGATCTTACACTAGCAAACAGAGAGTTTAAGTAGTGAGTACCTAAGTATGCAGAACTAGGTATAGCTTGGTCAACAGTATGTTTATCAATGGTACCCATTGGAACACAGAGCTGAGATCCTGCCAGGTCTATTACATACATATCTGTGAACTTGATTTCATTGTGTATGACAAATGACAAATATTTTCAGCAAGTATCCTTCACATATACCTCTATTGCCCTTCAACAGCACAGTACAGCAATAAAGACTACTGGTAGCAGGTAATTTAGACATATGTAGCATTTACATTATACTGTGTAGTCAGACTATAACTAACTCTTCACTAGGATGCTAACATCCCTTATGCATTGATTGTACAATGTGGAAAAGAATAAACTGGAAAATGCCATTCATGTGCAGACAGGTGGAAATTGGCCCCTTGCAACTACTAGCTGAACTCCACATATAAATACCCCCTCTGTTGTGTTTCCAATTGCTAACTTGCCATATTTGAGTAGGTCACAAAAGCATACATATCAAAACTCAGAGGATTTAATAACCAAACCCACTAGCCTAACATGTCAGCAGCTATTCTCTATAGCAGGGCAACTTCTATTGGAAATTCAAGCACACATACGAAGACCTTTTTCAGTCTCTATCTGCAATAATATTTTTCTTCTGATAGCAGAAGTTGAGGCAACATTAAACTTTGCAAAGGATCACCTTCACATGTAAAACTGGTTTTCTTCTTTAAACAATCTTAGAGTGAAAAACCAAAGACTCAAAGACTGGAGTCTATAACATTCAAATTCCATAGAATAAATAAGGACATAGCTTTCTCTTTAAATGTGCTGACAAGTCTAAGCAAATCACATCACTTTTCAGTTTCACAGATAAGCAAAACTAGCAAATCCATCTGAAAACAGCACTTGATTCCAAAAGTAGCTGGACAACTCTCACTGGTGCTGAGCCAGGTAAAATTCGAGTTCCTGAAATGATTTGTCAGTGAACTGGGAGATCTGTCCTTTTGTCTGATAAAACCAACAAGACTGACAAACAATACCTCTACTAACATAACAAACACGTATCACAACACATTTAGAGTGGAAGCAACATGCATATTTAGTATGTCTATCATATACTATATGCTTTTACCTATCTTTTTAAAAACATGTGTGAGGTAGAAATGGGATCGTTAGCATTGCTGAAGCACTGGAGCAATACAACAGGTCAAGATATTACTGCCCAGTATTCTTCAAATCCTTTCTCTTTCTTCAAGACACTTAATAGGAATTTCAGCCATATTACCAAGTTCAAAGGACACTTTGCTATATGGTTCATCAAGTTTTCTTTTCCAGCAGACATCTTTCCATTTTTATTATGGCCTGGAGCATTGTATGAGGGTGAAATGACAGATGGTTTCACAGAATTATTTATGTTTCGATTGTGTGTTCCATAACCCACAAAACCGGTTATGCTTTATCAAGATTTTTATATTTTGCACACAGAATTCAGAATAACTTCCTTGAACTTTCCCTTACTATTCAAATTTCATTCCTCTTATTGTTGAACTGCCAGTGTTTGAGTCTGAGAATGGCTGTAAGAGAGTTGGTTTGGTGAGGCATGTCTTTGCACCTGTACTCAAGACATCACACTGTTGATCCCACACAGTTCACAGTAAAAAAAAAATAAAAAATAATAAAAAAAAAAATCTTCCTCAATTTCACCTACCTTGGAAAGACTTTTCTCATTACAATGTATTTCCTAGTTTATTAAAGAAAATATGTTTGATTGTCAGGTCTTTAGCATTTTTTAAATTTTCTGTGATATCAATGTTGTTCTTTCAAGTTTGTCAAAAATTTTCACTTGGAATGATTTTATATATGAGAAAACAACTAGAGGTGATAGGTAAAAAATCTCCTGAGTTAATTATTTACACACAAAGCAAAGCAAAGACATTAAGAACGTGTTATTTAAAAAAATGAAAAATATGTTAAAACACTACTGTGTCCAAGAAAAAGACATGGCATGTCAATAATCCTGCCTTCTAGCCTAGGTTTTAGTGATTCCTTCATGTGTGGTTTTAGTCAAGTTGCTTGTGCCCTGTGGTGTGGAATTATTTCGTTTGGGTGCATTTGCAACACTCAGCAGTTCATTTGTTCTTTGTAAAGTGTTATGAGACCTAAATGTTGGTATTTGTGAAAATGGGCAAGAGCTAATAAACCCTAACCAATAGGCAAGATTGACTGAATTCCAAATTCTACAAAAAATCCCCAGGGACTGTCAAACATCTGAAGTGTTATGAGGAGATGCATCCTTTCATTCAGGGTCCTCAAGTTTCCATCATATTCTACAGACAGTTTTGCTCCAAGATCAAGACTAAAATTTCCATTTACAGATTTAAGGTTAAATGGACATTAAATAAAAAGCACAACTTATCAGTGAAGCTAGCACTGGATCTCCAGTTTGCTTTTAACCAGGTAAATTTCCTAACTAAGACCGGAGAACCTAATTTCTTCTGGAAACTCAGAAACAGCCCAGCAGTTTTATGAGGACCACCAACCACTTTGGATGTAGGTGCTGAGTGTCACTTTAGCCTATCAGTTATGTTTATGAATCATGTTCTGACTCCTTGAGAAAACTAAGGAAAAAAGAATAAGAGCAAGGTCCATAAAGGTACTTGAAAGCTTGGTTTCCTCATTTCTAAGATGTGTCTAGTGATCTATACTGTGTACTAATGCACTGCTGTGTCAGTGCTAACTATATCATTTTCTTGCTCATGCCACTTGCCAACACACTGTTTTATGTGGTACATTACCTATTTTGATATATTTCTCTGTAGAAACTGAGTCATTAACTATTCGTATATACAGAGATCCAGAAACACTCTTGAAAAGATTTTGGTTCTTTGATTTCTTCAAATACTCCCTTCAAAAGAAAATTACATTTTTTCCCCTCCATTCATCCAATCCTCTAAACGTTAAGTTACATATAATGTTTCCCACAGGAGCTGAGGCATTAATTGGTATTCAGGGGTTCCGAAAGCTGTTTCTTAGAGATGTGTTGATGGTAAAGTGGAGCTTCCTTGTCTCAGCCTCATATGTATATACATTTATGTGCATGTGTACTCGGTTTACATGGCAAGTTTTGGTAGTGGGGAAGGCTACAGGGGTGGTCTCTGAGAAAAGATCGTGAGCTGCCCCACGTTAGATAAGAGCCAGCTCCAGCTGGCTCTGATGGACTCACTGCTGGCCAAAGCTGAGCTATTGAGCAACACTGGTTGTGCCTCTGTGACAGCATATTTTAGAAAGGTCAAAAAGTGCTGCACAGCATCTGCAAGTGAAGAGTGAGAAAATGTGAGAAAAAGAGAGAACCCTGCAGACACCAAAGTCAGTGCAGAAGGAGGGGGGTGATGTGCTCCAGGAGCCAGAGCAGAAGTCCCCCTACAGCCTGTGGAGAGGCCCCTGGTAGAGCAGGCTGTCCCCCTGCAGTCCATGGAAGAGCAGATCTCCATGCTGCAGCCTGTGGAAGAGCCCATAGTGAAGCAAAAGGATGTGGTCTGAAAGAGGCTGCAGCCCATGGAGAGCCCCTCATGGGAGCAAGCTCATGGCAGGAACTGCAGCTCACAGAGAGGAGACCACACTGGAGCAGGTTTTCTGGCAGGAGCTGCAGCCTGTGGGGGACCCACACTGGAGTAGTCCACTCTTGAAGGATGGTGCCCCATGTAAAGAACCCATGCTGGAGCAGGTCTTGGAGAACTACACCCTTTGGGAAGGACCCACATTGTCAGTTCACAGAGGACTGTATCCCATGGGACCTGTATCTGAAGCAGGGGAAGAGTTTGAGGTGGAAGGATCAGCAGAGAGCAAGTGTTATGGACTGACCACAACCCTCAATCCCCATCCCACTGTGCCATTCAGAGGGGAGGAAGTAAGAGAGTCAGGAGTGAAGATGAACATGGGAAGAAGTGGAGTAGGGAGAGGTGATTTAAATTCTGCTTTTGTTTCTCTCCATCCAACTCTTTTTTGAACTAGCAATAAATTAAATTATATTTTTGCCAAAGTCAAGTCTATTTTGCCCATGATGGTAACTGGTAAGCAATCTCCCCCGCCCTGTTGGGGGTGGGGGGTGAGAGAATGGCTCTGTGGGGGTCTGGTAGCTAGCCAAGGCTAACCCAACACAATATGCATGTACATATCCATACATATGTATATGTTCAGAAGGAGAAAAAGAACATCCTATTTCATTAACAGTATGAAAATATAAAAGGGTAAGCACTTTCCTCTAAATCTGGCTTTCACTTAAGAGCTGCAGCCCAAAGGGGCTATACCATTCCATTCTTCAGCTCCTCTCACTTTTCCCTGGCTTAGAGACACGGAAAGATAACTATAAGCCACCAACCCCTTCCTTCCATACACTTTCCATACATTTTCAATCAGTTCCTAGCTAATAGCAATGAATCTTAGGAGGGTTCAAAGCAGGTTTGCCTTGGACTTTGTTGTCTTGGGCAATAGATTCCTCCTTATTTCAGAAACTAATAGTAGTTATGGCAGCTATATAAACATTTATGTAACATACCATTTATACCATCACATAAAACCACCACCTTGCTGCTCTACTCTAGTTGTCTGGTTGTTTTTTTTCACTCTAGCAGAGGTGTGATTAACTCCCCCCCCTTAAGGTTTTGCATTGTGGAGAATATCTTTCCTGGGCAGTACTGCCAGCACAGATGTCCCACCCCAAACCCTACTCTTTTGTTATCCATTTCTGGAACTTACTTCCACAGGAGTTTCCTTCTGCCTTGGAGAGTTCGTGACATGCAGGTGTTTTTCTACTATTGTTCACTTAGCCAAAATGTTTAGAAAAATTGTGATCTAATAGACATGATGGTCCTAAAGTAATGGGGTATACAGCAAGGCAAAATCAGATTTCCAACTCTTTATGCTCAAAATGTCTAAACCTCATCTCTGACCTGGCAGTTTACATGACCTCATCAGTGATAAAGCCAACATCTGGAAAAGTGGAAGGGCTCTGACTTCTTGGGAAGAATAGAGAGGGCTGCCGTCTCCCCACCCTCCCATGGGCTGTCAGCATCCACAGATACAGCTCCCAGCTGGTGACTGAGTCATTGCAAGACAGACATTGCCAGCTCCCGGAGAAAATGAAGACAGTGTTAGACAGAGGACTAACTCTGCCCATTTACATTACTAGCGTCAGAAAATGTGCATCAAAACAACTTTAAGTCCAAAGATTAAATGAATGATTAGGCTCTGGAGATAATAAATTGCTCCAACAAACATAAGAGCAATTGTTTCACAAAGCCAAAGATCATGTTTAGACAACATCAGCCAGTCAGTAATGAATCTGGGCTACTTTTCTATCCAAAGCAAGTGTGCTGCCCACATGCTCTTCTTTTTAGACACAGAAAGTTGCCATGATGCTAAAGGAGGGCATCCACCCAGAGCAGTAATCACAGCCTGCTGGAAATGTGCTCCTGAATGCATCACCACCAGCTGGCACTCCTGGGACTGTGTCAGCAGCACGCCCTGTACAGCAGCTCTGATGGGCTGCAGTACCTCAGATGTCCCCAAGACACTTACCATCAGACAAAGATGCTTTTTCAGGGAGTTACTCAGCTTTGGGAATCTCTTGAGCCTCAATGTCTTCTTAAGAGCTGGAATCTGAGTAGTCATCATACACCATGGTGGCAAAGGTTAGTCAACCAGCAGTACAAAAATAAATACATTTCAGTAAGTTAACTCACACATACAGACTCATCAGTCTGTAAATAGAAGACACCCAGCCAAAGCAACTGGAGATATATTTCTGAGATATATCAGAGATTTATCTCTGGTCCTATAATATCACCCTGATAGCCACACTGCTTCATAGCTTTATTTATAGGAAATACTTCATAGCATTACAGGAATTTTCAGTTTCTGATGTTATAATTCAATTCTCCCACATTTTGTCTTATTTTTCAAGCAACACTTCTGGGAAAGATAAGAAATAGAGGTATATTAAATTATTACAGGCGTATCTACAGGAAAAAAAATGCCTATATAATTTCTGTATTCATAAATTAATAATTAATATAGGTTTGTAAGCATTCAGGTGCAGTCTGCTCCTCTCAGATTTCTGGCACTAATAGTAAGTCACTCTACAGCACCAACATTAACCAAATTTACCAAAACAGTGTTGTCAGTTTAAAACAAAACCAACTTTTTAGCACCAGTTTTAGAGTTTGCCACAGGTTTCTAGTTCTCAGCTGAACTGGTTTGCAGGAATCTGTCCAAAATCCTAGTATTCTCTGATGAAATTACTAAAACATTCCATTTCAACTTTAACAATAATTTTCCATTATCTATAGGAATGTCAAAAGGGTGTGGATAATCAGAGCAAGAGTTGCAGAATATTTGGATTTGTGAAGAGTTCCAAAATACTGATCTTTCATCCAAAATTCTGAAATTTTAGCATCTCATATAAGGCAGGATTTTCGTGTTTTGACAATTCTACTGACCTGACATTTCTCAGATACTGCAGTCTCATGTAGTATATAGAGTCTCTGTGCTATATCATGCATTGGGCCCTAAAGAGTGTAATGTCTTTAAAACCATTTGCAAAACATCATTGCTCTTGTAAGATATGTTTAGAATGTTCCTTGTCAAAATTAAGTACTTCTACAAACAGCTATGTGACATAGCATATTAGAGGCTAGAAGTAATGATGTTATATGGGATCTTCCATCTGAGAATAGTAATAAAAGACTAGCAACACAATCAAAGAGTAAGACCTAAGAAAAATTCTTTTGGGGGTGTTTATCATTATGATACTGTGAATCGTCTTCATGCAGGGCTCCTTTCCATTTTAGAGATTAAATAAACATTACAGCATGTAGGCATTCTGTTCAGAATCAAGCATAAGCTTAAACCATTTAAGATCCCAAAAGGCCTGAGTTCAGAAAAAATAATGATAATAATGCCATGACCTCCACAGAAATGTCTATGAATCCTACTTCTGGGTAAATTTGCTGGAACTGACAGGTTAAATTTCCTGCTTTGTGACATAAGGCAGCAGAGGAGTCCTTCTAACAGAGACATTCAGAAAAATTGTGCAGATGGAAACTGATGGTATTTACCTTCTACCTTTCCGCTGTGCCTCTCCAAGTGTAAGCAGGGACATAACCAGGGAGCTGGGAGACAACACAGCACAGAAATTAATTGCAAATTGCTTTCATGTACCATCGGTTTCGTGCCTTCTCACAACATCAGTGTGAAACCTGGACACACATCAGTAGATCTCAGGTCCTGCATTCACGCTTTTCTGGTAATAGACTATGATGTTACATTACATTAAGAATACTAGGAGCATTTTTCTTCTCTCTCTCTCACTCTTTCTCTCTCTCTTTCTTTCTCTTTTTTTTTTTTTTTTTTTTAAGTGAGAATACAGGAGCACTTGAAGCTGACCTATAAAGATGGAGTTAATGAAAATCATGCAGACGGTGACTGTCAGAGGAATGGGTCAAGGATTTGCATGCATCATAGTGGAGACACTGCATACATTTCCATAGCAGTAAGCAATGAATAATAGAATGTACAACTTTATGATTTTATCATGTCATCATCTCCAATTTAATATTCTTTTTGGTGCATTTTTTTTTCTTGTCCACTGTGCTCCTTCCATCATTACTTAGTTCAAATGATGAGCCCTTCTCTACCTTTGGGAATTGTATTTATACTTTTTTTCCTTCGTGTTGCAAAGTAGAAATATGCATAAAGAAGTAATCCCAGAAGTGATTAAAGTCATTCATATGTAAAGCAAATGGGGTAATATCAGGGGAGGACTACTAAGAGCATCTCTGATTCTCACTGTTCAAGAACCTTGTTTTCATCTCATCTTTCTTTCCACCATTGTGTCCCCAGAAAGCAAACTCACATGTGCCAGAATAAATGAGAGAAAAAAAAAAAAAAAAAAAAAAGGGCTATTTGGTCAACCTTGGAAATTTGTTCTCCTGTGGGGATGGCAGTAATTTGTATTTTGTTATTTACCAGGCAGATGGACAGTCCTTGAGACAACTTGATTCCATAGCTGCTGAGTGCTAGCAGAAGTGCTATTAAGCCTGATCCTTCCACAACGACCCTTTCAAAAAATTTTGCCTTTCCTTTCAAAGCAAATGAGATCAAGCTTTACACTCAAGGTTAGTAATGCTCTTTTGCAATGAGAAGTATGGAGTTGGTGCATATACCAAGTGTTCTTCCAAACTATTGCAATTGCTTTCCTCTGATAGACTATAAAGCTGGGAGAATTACTTTTTCCCTGTTTTTACCATATTAGGTGATATATAAGACAACGAAGAAATAAGTCGAAGTGTTTTAATGCATATATTTTGTGTTTATTTTTACCTCTAAAGTAATGTAGAAAACACCTGGGAATTGAGGGAGTTTTACAGATTGGAGAATTATTGTTCTTAGAATGAGAAAAAATATAATAAGTTTGTTTGATCTGTTCAGAGTTTAGAGTTTAGAGAGATCACAGAGTGATTCTGTTTTCCTGATAACCGCCTGTCAGTTTTTGCCAGTTCTCTTCCAACAGTCATTGCAGAAAATGTATCCTAAACTCTCTTACCTACATTCATTACCTTCTCTTTTGCCCTACAGGAAAAAATTAATGATCCCAGCTTTGGGGTGTAGTCACTTAAAACTGTACCTACAACACTGTGATAATATTATTATTCCAGTTTACCATAGCACTAAGCAAAATTAAACACACACACTCAATGAACAAATATAGAATAAAACTAATGTCTACATACCCAGAACTCATCTACATTTAAAAAAATAAGAAGAAGAATCACAGAATCGCAGAATGGGCGGGGTTGGAAGGGACCTCTGAAGATCATGTAGTCCAACCCCCCACCATGCAGGATCACCTAGAGCACGTTGCACAGGATGGCATCCCAGAAGGTTTTGAATATCTCCAGAGAAGGAGACTCCACAACCTCTCAGCCTGTTCTGGGCAGCCTGTTCCAGTGCTCTGTCACCCTCACAGTAAAGAAGTACCCCCTCATATTCATATTAATTTCATATCCATATTAATTGTCTAACTACAAAAAATCTCTTGTTGCCTGTCTGTCTCCAGCAAGGATCACCTAAGAGTCAATAATATTGAATTATAAAACACCTAACCCTAACACCTGCTAATCTCTTAGCAGGATTCAGAGATTCGGTGTTCCTCTTTTGGCTTTACCTATGGAGTTCTTTCCAACATATTTTCTTCGGAGTTTACCTGCTGGAGCAGATCTGAGCAGATCAAGGTAAACATTCATATATTTTGAGTTAGACCAAAGCTAAAACAACAAAGCTAAAGATAGCCTTACTGAATGGTTTCCAGTGACCTTCAGATGCCAGCTTAGTCTTCATTAATTTACTCGACCTCTTATTTTATTCTAAATACGTTAGGATACTAGTGTTGTGAACTGATGAACAAGCAATATAGAGACTAATTTATTTTAAATGAATCAAGCCTGTAATTTTGACAGCCTTCAGCAGAGGCTTAAACACTTATGACAGGTGCCAATTACAACAATAGCTGGGACTGAAGAGTACAGAAAGAAAAATAGGTAGAAAGAGAAACGATTAATACAAATTTTTATGAGGGACACTGAAGTGATTTGCCCATTAAAATTTCATCTTACCAAATTAATTTTGCTCAGCCTTTCCAAAAGAGATGATTTAGACTTCTTATGTCAAAACAATATTTTTTCAGCATTTAAAAAGAAGAATAAAAGGAACTAAAAACTAAATCATTTGATGAAATGTTTATTTGACCTGCTCTTTTTATATTCGTTTGTTTAGTCAAAAACATCCTTAAAATTTTGTCAGTTATGGCTGACCTGAAATTACCTGTTCTTTCCCACGCTCATCCAACTTTTTAACTCAACTGAATTTAAAAACAAACAAACAAACAAACAAAAACTCATGATTTCTTACACAGATGTGGAATCATAAAATCATTTAGGATGGAAAAAACCTTCAAGATCAAGTCCAACCACCAACCTGACCTACTGAGTCCCATCATTAAACCATGTCCCTTAGTTCCATGTTCACACATCTCTTAAGTACTTCCAGGGATAAGGACTCCACCACTTCCCTGGGCAGCCAGTTCCATGAAGAAATTCTTCCGCATATCCAACCTACACCTCCCCTGGTGCAACTGGAGGTTGTTTCCTCATATCCTATCACCTGTCATCTGAGAAAAGAGACCACCTTCCCTGCTGCAGCCTCCCTTCAGGTGGTTGTAGAGAGCTGTAGAGAGCATGTAAAAACCCTCAAAAGGCCAGGAGGCATAGCTCACACATTTTGAGGTACAGATAGAAGGCAGGCAGCAATTTGCCTATGTTACCCATTAGTTTGGAGGTAAAAGCCCATCTCCATATAAGAATGGGATACACAGTCTTTCTCCAGCTTCTGCTGGCTGTCTGGATCCTGAGTTTGACCTTCTTGATTTGTCAGTACATGCCTCTCACCTCCATGATTCAGCTCATTCTCTCTTACACAGTATCCATTTCCACTGCTCAGGGTTTGGGGCAGGAGAGGAGGCAAGGAGAATAAGGATTGCCATCCAGCATTCCTTAATGTACTGCTGAATAAAGAAGGGGCTGACCTTGCCTTTCTATGTAATTACTTACATGAAAAAGTGAAATCTGATGAAAAGAAATCACACGAAGAAATCTATAGTAGTTAAAACTCCATTTATGTTTTGTTTTGGTTTGGTGTTTTTTTTTCCCTAGATTAAATAATAATATAAGCAGAAAATTGAGTATAATATGGTGGAGATTCACTTTTTTTCAAATTTAAAAATTCTCATTTGGATTGGAATTTCACCCCAGATGGCTTGGCCAATGAACATGTACCAATAGTTTTAACCTCAGTGTATATAATTTAACATCTTGACATTTAGTAACTCAGAAAAAATGATTAAAAGAGACATAGATCCTGTAAAAATGAGCCTTACTAATACCGATATGTGCATTTACTGTCAGTGTTTTCCCTGACAGTATGGCAGGATGGAAGGCATGTAAGAAAAATTATCCAAATTCACCCAGTACTGCATCCCTGCTAACAAGCTTTGCCAAGTCCTGGGGAATTTCTGCAATTCACTTTATCCAGTCCAGCCCCTGGTGAGAAATGCTATTGGGAACAACACCCTCTATGATAGGAGGCAGGATAGCTCAGAAAATGCACTTAATTGAATATCTATCTATCTGTACTGCTTGAAGGTTTCTATATTCTCCCATAGAAATGAGGAGGACACAGGAAAAAACAAACAAAAATCAACAGGGATTGAGAGTAACAAGGAATTGGTCAGAAGTAATGGTGGCAATACAGGACTACTGAGGAACAAAATCCCCTGTGCCATGTAGCCTCTCTGTAAAACGTGTCTTCTGGAAGTGATTGTAGATCTGAAATGGTACACCTACTTTAGAGTTTCAGTTCCAGAGAGCTTCTAATAGCAAATTTATATTATCCCTACCTACATCACTTTCACTTGCACCACGGACTGGTTTTGGATTTGAAATTCTGAACCTGAACTGAAAAGAATTTGAATTTAATTATTTCTGGATGAAGCTAAGCAGGAAGGTATGCTCCAGAAGAGCACCTGTACCAAAATAATTATTGTTCTGCTCTCAGAAACATAATTTCAGTGCTTGCAACCAGAAAAACTAGTCCAAAGTAAAAACTCCTGAAATGCATTCCATGTGGACATCAGGAGCATTTCACTGCACAGACCCTGCTCCCTCTGGACCACAGTACTGACTAATGCAGGCATGTTAGCTAGTGTGGCAAGGGAAGCAGAAAGCTTTAGAGTCCCTCAGGTGCTTCATGTAAGTGTCTGAGCCATCTTGCAATCAGATTTCAAAGTCACTGAATATGCATTACAATGAATTCAATCGATCTATATTGTATACAGAAGTGCAACTGCAAAGTATTCTACAGACAATTTCTGTAAGTAATTTTCATGGCAATTTCCA
Organism: Cygnus olor; assembly: GCF_009769625.2. Classification (NCBI taxonomy): domain Eukaryota; kingdom Metazoa; phylum Chordata; class Aves; order Anseriformes; family Anatidae; genus Cygnus; species Cygnus olor. Next base: position 130,329,105 of record NC_049170.1, read on the forward strand.
TTACAACTGCAAATAGAAACTTGCTCTTAATGTTTTCATAGCAGTCTCCCACGTGAGCTGTTATCATGAAATATGTTTTCTGTCTTGAACTACTGAGGACAGCACAGCACAGATGGGATGGGTGATTTAAAATTATTTAGGAAATTGATCCTTTTAGCAAATGGTTGACATGTTAAAAATTAGGAGAAAGGGTGACAAGATTATCTTACAAAAAGTATGCACTGGAAGTTGGATTACTTCTAATGAGATTTTTTGTTTGTTTGTTTGATTGATTGTTTGTTTTTTTGCTTAGAGTTGAAATTTAAAAGAACATAAAAATAAGACAATCAAATTTAATTATAGAGTTGGTATTCTTTTTCCTGGTTTCTGTGTATCTTAGGCAGAGACCAAAGGGAGGTACCCAAAGTTTGCTCGGTACAGCATTCTATTAAACTGAAGTTGAAAATATAGTTATTTATCTAATGATCAAATTAATCATCATCCTGTTCCCAAAAGCATAATTTGTAAAGGAATTCCTAATAATACCTTTTGCTTTCTGATGTGACTCATGGCGTATGCTAGTTTAGACTATGGCTAGCAACACAACTAGCTGATTAAGCAGAGTGACTCTGGAGTGTGCACAGATCTGATGCATGTGATCTAAATAATGAAACATTTTGTCTCTCCACGCAGGAACACTTCAGCACATACCAAAAAAAAAAAAAAAAATGTGGTCCTGCTGTGGCAATATTCCAGGAATGCAGCAATGGTTAACAATGGTTACAAAATGCACCTTGTATCTAGCACTGGCACAAAATAGGATTTCATATGAAGGTTCAATACAAATTCTTCTGAATCAGAAGAAAGCCTGGAGAAAAGACATAAACATACATTACAGTACAGAAAGATAATTGCCTATAACACTATATCTTAGCAAAGGGTCACCATCCTTCGTGGGAACAAATAAATCATTAAAATTTTAATGCAATTGGCAGAAAAAGAAATCTCTCTTCCCTCACTTCACAGTCACCTTTCTTCTATGAAATCAAGCACTACAAACCCAACTACGCTATTCAAATAAACTGTAAAAGCTCATCTTTGTTTTAACTGATATGACAACTTAGTTTTTATCATAAAAGTGAAGACGTGTTTTGTTTTTTTTCCATTGAATATGGATTAAGTTCCCTGGAACTGATCAGAAAGAGTTTTCTACCCACTGACAAACTCCAATCCCATCTGATTGTGTTGCTGGAAAATTTCGTATCAGGTATGATAAAGAAGACTATTTTTATATTTGCTTTCTCTGGTCCATCAGTAATAATGAACAAATGACCTCAATAACATATTACAGCCCATCAGCAGTCACAAGAGTTATTGTTTAAAAATAGAAAAATAAACTATTCTTAAGGGAATGGCCTCAAGTTGCACCAGGGGAGGTTCAGGTTAGAAATTAGGAGACATTTCTCCTCTGAAAGAGTAGTAAGACATTGGACCGGGTTGCCCAGGGAGGTGGTGGAGTCACCATCCCTGGGGGTGTTTAAGGAAATGTTGGACGAGGTACTTAGGGACTTGATTTATTGGGTGATATAGGTGGTAGGGGGATGGTTGGAACAGATGATCTTGGAGGTTTTTTCCAACCTTACTGATTCTCCGATTCTATGTTTTTCTTCTGCTTTGTTATTAAGAGTTCTGGAGAAATACACTCAAGATTTTCTGGTAACCCCACTTATCAATATTTGAAAATTACCATAGGGTTCTCATCTGGGGTGTTCATTTACTTCTACTGTTAACTTGAAAATACTGCATGTCTACTTATCAGTCCACATGATAAATAGCCAGTGTTTAGTCAATAATCTCTAAATAATCCTCATAACATTTCTGTGAGGTTTTGTTAATTCCATCTCAACACCAAAAATTAATCCAAGAAAAAAAAATGGATCAAGATCTCAAAAGATTCAGTAAAATTATGAGATGTAACCTCCTGGCACACACAGCTGTACATTTTTCTCCAGATTCCCAAGAGAAGGCTAATTTCTATCACCTCCTTCTTTGTCAAATGACAAATGAAGGTCCAACGAGGACCTAAAATAATGAGTTTTCTGTGGTATTTTGGAAAAACTAGGCATTTTTCCTCCTCTTTGCCTATATAACTATGAGAAATTAACTTTCACTTATTGCTCTACACAAGAAGGCTAATATGTTTATGGCAATGAGGAACGTTCATTATCACTGAAGAGGGTTGGGTGGGAAAAATGGAGCAAGACACGTCATTCCTGAAAGACCTTGGAGGGAAAGCAAAATCCTGAGGACGCCAAACTGACTTGAAGAGAAACAGGGCTAATTCACTGATGGTTTAGTAATTGTCAGTCTTCAGTGAAAGCCACAGAAAACCTTTAAAATCTCTATAAAAGGGGCCTGTTTTAAAGAGGCTGTCATTGCTGAAAGGAAAAATAATAGACTAATGGGACTAATTCTAAACCCAGCAGGTCTGGAGGTGAGTCCCCGCAGAATAGAAAGGGAAAGCAATCATGTCAGATGAAAGAGAACTTGTAAGGGAAAAATATTCTGCTGGGTACCATCAAGCCAATTGTGGACTAATGCACATCTCTCGTTTCTGTCACTAATTTAAATAGGCTGAACATTCACTCACTGTTATTATGTTATCTTTTTAGCTGAAGGTCGAACATGTGGGCATTGAAACTTTACCATTTCTCTTTTACATGGAAAAAATGGTTGCCCCTATATTTGGTATGAAATATTGCACATTCTGGCTATAATGTTTACCAGGAACTAGATCTGAAGGATGTATCTGAGCAAAAGTTAGCAGAAAATGCTTTGGCTGAGTGGCAATCTCTATCCAATGTGTAAGGATGCACATCCACAAGGTAAGAAATGACATGTTCCCTATTGCAGAGCTTTCCGCTACAGACATATGTGTATGGTAAGTGGTGCCATGGCTGTAACCACCAGTTAGCAATTATTTTTATTGTGGCTCCTGTGATTATTTCTCATATAAAACTGTATGGTGGAAAGCAAAGAAGTCTCTAAAAGGCTATGTCATTTATTTATGCACTTGATGATGTAGACACTGGGAAAAAAAAAATCACAAAGCAGAGCTGTTAGCAGGAAACCTAGCAATAATTCTGTAGCTTCAAAACAAGAAGTCTCCTTCTTCTCCAAGTTTCTTACTGAATCATACAATATTTAAAATTGGAAGGAATTTAGGTCATCTAGGAAGACCTCCCAGAGAAGGGCCAACATACAGTTTAGGGAGGCTGCTCAGGGCCTTGTACAGCAAAGTTTCAGCTATCTCCAAGGATGGAAAATCTACAGCTTCTGTAGGTAACTATTCCAGTATTTCCCACCCCTCACTGTGCAGGAGTATTTTCTTTATACCTGCCTGGAATTTTTGATGATTTTATATTTGTTGTGGTTTAACTTCAACAGGCAGCTAAGCACCACGCAGCCACTTGCTCACTCCCCCTCAGTGAGGTGAGAAAGAGAATCAGAAAGACAATAATGAGAAAACTCTTGGGTTGAGATAAAGACAGTCTAGGAGGTAAAGCAAAAGCTGCACCTGCAACAGAAGCAAAATGAAGATTTTTTTGCGCTACTTCCTATCGGCACACAAATGTTCAGCCATTTCCAGGAAAGCGGAGCTAAACCTGAGTAATGGTTTCTTGGGAAGACAAACACCATCCCTCCAAATGTCCTCCCTTCCTCCTTCTTTCCCCCAGCTTTTACTGGTGAGCATGATGTTGTATGGCATGGAATATCTCTTTTATCCATTTGGGTTGGGTGTCCTGGCTGTGTCCCTCCCCTCCCCAACCTCTTGTGTACCCTCAGAATCCTCACTGGTGGGGCAGTAAGGGAAACAGTGAAGGTCTTGCTGTGTAAGCACTGTTCAGCAATAGCTGAGCCATTGGTGTTATCAACAATGCTTTCATTGCAAACCCAAAATATAGCATCATATGAACTACTATGAAGACAATTAACTCTGCCCCAATCAAAACCAATATGATACTGAAAGTGAAAATTCCCAAGTATGGCCTTTTCAGCATGACAAATAAACAAATTTAAATAAACTTGCAGTGCAACCTGGAATGTAGTAATACATAGGATCATATGCTTTTTTATAAAAAAAATTCAAGGACCCATAAGATTTCTGACTCTGCCAGTTTGAACAATGTGAACAGAGATGACAGATCACAGCCTTCCATCCTGCTTTTTAAACTAAAAAAAGCCTTTTCTTTGGATCCTTCCAAATGAGGGGTTTTGATGCACCCTGTTGCAGTTCTTTCTCCTAGATGGCACAAACAGTATGCTTCATATGCACTCACCAAATGAAATTATTAAAATTATAATTATTTTTATATGTATCCCAGTGCCTTAAAAAAAAAAAAAAAAAAAAGGAGTTCTGCTACATGCTGTGCAGCACAGAACAGGACAAGGCTTTCTGGCAAATTTTAACAGTAAAATGGAACACTCATAGGCATGTACTGGTCAAGGAGGAAGAGAAGAGGTAGGAGGACTTCAGACCTTCAGCTCCTGACTTCTGTCTCAGAACTGGCTATAGAAATTCCAGTCCCAGATGCACTGGGTAGACTTGCCATGGGGAGCTGGAGAAGGCTGCAGGGTGGTGTGTCTCCTCATCGCAGCAGCAAAAAGCAAAACAAGTCCACCTCCACATGCTGGATTCACATTGCCCTTCCTCTCTCCTGCCACCTGGCCTGGGGCTGTGCTGACCTCAGAGCCAGACACCAACAGTGAACAAGCAAATAGACAAAAGAGTGGAGAGAGAGAAATTGGAGGAAGCCTTAGCACAAGTAAGTGCTACACAGCAAATAGTAAGTATTGGTGATGTAAGGAGCACGCAGAAATGTCCTTCTCTACATGACTTGTTTTTCTAAGTAGCCATGCTCATGTTAAGTCAGCACTTAGAGTGACCATGTACAAATCAATGCACACAATGTCCTTGTGGCTTTTGCAGTCAAAAACCATGAGTGATTCAGGGAGTACTGGAATAAAGTAACACAATCTTCTCCTTAGCTATAGATATTTCTGAATTAATTTCTGTTTGGATATGAACGTATCTCTAAGTAAACTTTGACACATAAAAGTGCCAGTTATGGTAAAACCATCACAGCCTTTGAGAAATAATTTAGATGATTACTCCACAGTTAAAAATGTAAACCATAAATACAGCCTGAAATAATATTCTTTAACTTTCAGTGTCTACCTTTTTTTACATCTGTGTCTGCTAAAATGAAGGTCCCATTATCAAACTTTGGTTCCTTCTGTAAAACCACCTTGAAGTCATTTCTCTTTCTCCTCAGGGAGCTCAATGGATTAGTTGACCTTATTTTTTTAATAAGTGGGTCCTGTCCTTACAGCTGTTGATGTTTCCACCACTTGATGTTTCCTCAAGGACATTTACATAATAGTTCACTTGAATTGTGCTTATTACTCCAGCAGCTGAAGCAGGGCACACCATGGTAACAGGCCCACAATTATTTCTACCATCTCTGACAGCGCTACAGCAATCATTGCTAGGTGAATGGGATGAATGCTTTTACTGACAATGTCAGAGAGAAAACCTGGAAAATGATTGTATAAGCACTTATCATGCTCTTCCATCTTAAATCTAAATCCATCTGAGACAAAACATTAACAGCCAAATATTTGTGGTTTACTTCATTGTTAAAATTATATGAGTGTATTAGATGTAATCTTTTTTTATCCCATAAAAAGAATGGTGCAATACAGGTCTAGGGATATAAAAGTGTAAAAGCAGACATTTTCAAACTCAAAAATTGGTATTTTTTTTCTTCTGTTTCTCTCTATCTCATTTGTAAATAAATGTTAATCTGAGAAACACTACTGAATGAATCACAGAGGAGCAGGCTGCACCACCGCAGTTAAGGGATCAAGACTGATACCTGGATGACTAACTTTGAAAAATACAGGTTGCTCTTGACTGTTCTGAAAGGTGTCATATCCCTCAGCCAAAGCTATGATGATCCTAGGTGGCTCCTATTGCTGTTATTTAATGTGTCTCACCCTCATTGCTTTCACACTACAGAATTTCCAAATTATCTGCTGGAGGTTTCAGATGAACTCCAAAATCCTAAGTGATACTCAGGGGGAAACATGGAATTTCATTTGCTTTGATACCAAGCAAAGGTCTTCAGACACAAACCCCAGAGTTTCCTGAACTTGAGAGTAGCTTCCAGGAAAGTTGACTGAAATTAGAAATAAAAGCCAATGCTAGACTCACTTTTAGTTTCAGAAACAAGTCTAAGTAGTCCACAACCTCAATATCACAATGTTTTCACCTAAAAGTAAAATGTCCTTGTAAAAGTATAATCTTCAATATAATCCCAGAGTAAATCTGTATAGAATTATATCTTCTAACTGCAGCTGGTCAGAATTGTCACATATGACCTTATAGTTATGTCATTCAGAAAGTCAACAAAATGGCTTTAAAAAACTCATCTGAGAAATCAGTGAAGCCGCTATGCATGACAATTATTTGTTTCCAGTTCAATAGGATACAGGAAACAAACACAGGAGACCTGTAAAAATGGAGCCTAGCATCCATCTTGGGATGTTCGGTTGCTCGCTATTTGGGATGCTGCTGCCAAAATATTTCTAAGCCAAAATTCTTCAGAAATCAGCTCTAGAAGCCTTGGCCAAGGAGGCCACTACCTCCAGTTCCTACTAGGGATCAAATCAAGTCCTGAGGGCTGGCAAGTGAGCTCCTCAACTGCAGTGCATGAACTGTTGGGTAGCCAGGTCTGTCCTTATCCCTGACCCCTGCTGGCTATTACTGCTTGTTCACAGATTCCTGCTGGGGCTGCGTGTGTTTCCAGTTCTTCTGTAGAGGACAGAAATGGCTTCACTCATGCGAGGCAAAGCGTACACGCCCACTGCTCACTGCTTCGACTCTTTGTCCTAATATCAGCTGCCTGCAGGACTGAACCCAAGCTCATTCATGATGTACAATACTTTGGCTTAATGTTGGCACCCTAATGTGCAGAGGATTTATGGCACATGAGTGTGCATAGCTGAATCAGATTGTTATTCCAAGAAAATGAACCCAATCTCGTCCTGACAAAGCTAATGGTAATTTTCCTAATTAATGCATTGGGAGCGGTCCTTGGGAACTATACTGAAATGTAGTTTTCCATTAGCCTCCACAGGGCTGCAATTTTACAATGTGACAATTATTCAAATATCATTTTATTGCAAAATGAATAGTTTTAAGCTGTGTCATGGGTTTTGACATTTGATGAATTCATGATACATTTTTACTACATGTTCCTGCTCAGGAGTTAATGTGCAAAATCCCACAAATACAACAAAAACAATAAAACTTTTGACTTAAGATATCAATTAAGTGATTAAACTATCACACAAGATTTGTTTATACTTTGTAAATTAGTAGCTCAATCCTCACAATTTATAAGCAGTACAAATCATAAAACAAAAGGCTTGGTTCACTATAAAAACCTCTAAGCTTTTGCACAAGTCCATAGCAGCCATGGAAAATTGATTTTCCACAGCTTGCTCAGTCTTGAATAGGCTCTGCATTGTGGATTTTTTTACTGAATGAAGCCAAAACTCATTATAGCTAAGACTTTAAGGAACAACGTATGTTTGTTCCATTATTTTTAATGTCATCAACATTACATTTTAACTTGATATATTAAAGTGAGAAGTGTGCAAAAATATTTTTTCATTTTATTACCTGGGTAAAAGAAGGGGACTATGCTAGACTGTATGCTAGAAAAATTATCATTCACTATTTCTCACAGGATAAGCAGTGGGTAAAGAGCAGGTGTAAGGTACAGTGAAGCATGGCCTTTTGTGCAGGGTACTATTAAATACTGTAACTCATCACTGGATCTTAGGGCAGTCAACATATAAATAGAACTAGACAAATTCAGAGGTGCAAGATATCAGACACAGCATCCCAGGTGCTGTTTAAGCAACCTCTTAACCAGTGACTGCCAGAAGCTGGGAAGCCCTGAGCAACTAGGTCTCCCCTCAGAGCCCAGCCTTGCTTTGGGCAGCAGGCTGGATCAGAGACCTCCTGAGGTCCCTTCCAACCTGAATTGTGCTACTTCTCTATGGAAGGACTCTATACCTGCTCTTTTCTTACACTGTTAACATCCTGGCTGGTATCAGAAGCAAGTTAGAGGGCTACCTGGGCATTTGGTGTGAGTTGTTATGGTAGTTTTTACTCTGTGTTAGTAGCTAATACTGTGTCACCTGATCCAAGCTATATTAAAGTCAACAGTCTTCAGTAGCTTCTCTGATAACTGGATTGGCTTGGTTGATTTTGCCAGGGTTATTGCAGAGAAATCCTTGAGCATACTGCACACACCTGACCAATAACAGTGCAGGGGCTGGGCAGCATGCATTTTAGAAGTAGTACAATTTATCCACCCAAAAAACACCAGCTGCTCACCCAGTTCTCAGCAGAGGTGTGATCTCATGGAGTCATAGTGCTTAAATGAAGAAATACCATTTGTGATCACCTAATCTGATCTACTTATCACAGGCCATTACCTTTGTACTGAGCTCAATAACTTTGTGTTTGACTTAAATACATCTTCCAGAATGACATCCTGTCTTAATGTGAAAATGAGAGATGGGGAATCCATCTCTTCCCGTCATCATGTATTTCAATGATTAATCACTTGTTCTGTTAAAAATGGGCACAGAATTTCTAATTTGAATTTGGCTGATGAGAGCTTCCAGCTATTGCTTCTTTAGTACTCAGAATTTTCTTACTGTGAATATCCTCTTGCATTTTAATGAAGTCACCTCTGAGTCTTCTTTTTAATTCAGTAACATGCCAATTTCTTTATTTCTCATGGGATGAGTTATATTTTACAGCTCATAAATCATTTTGGTAGTTCTTTCCCTTGCTCTCTCAAATCTTTCAACGGTTTCTAAAATATGAGTATGAACTGGATAAAATATTCGAGTTCTGTGCAGAGAAGTAAAACATCTCCATGCTCCTGTTAGGAGATTTGTTCAACAACGGGCATCTTACTGCTGATTGCAGCATGCAAAATTGTTTCTTTTTGATGAAATAAAAGGATATAAGAAGAGTAATGGAGGAAAGGAGAGGAGAGGAGAGGAGAGGAGAGGAGAGGAGAGGAGAGGAGAGGAGAGGAGAGGAGAGGAGAGGAGAGGAGAGGAGAGGAGAGGAGAGGAGAGGAGAGGAGAGGAGAGGAGAGGAGAGGAGAGGAGAGGAGAGGAGAGAGGAGAGAGGAAAGGAGAAAGATTTCTTGCTGTAGTATTGTCATAACAATACAATTCTTCACCACAACTAAAATTTTCAAGTAGTTAAGCCATTTTAATGTTAAAATTTCATTTTATGCTGTAGTCTTTTCTACTCCAGGGTCTATTCAAACCAAATTATTAGTTCCCAGAACTGTCTTAGACACAAGAGAGACTATTATCCCACAGCTGCAATGTTGAGATATATGACTACTGGGATAAAATAGGGCATGGGCTATACTGTGTTAGTTCAAACCTACTGAATTTACCGTATTGTTAGCTGAAAACTCTCACTTAAGAATCACTACTGGCATTATTGATATTTAATAATGCCAGTTTAAATGCATTACTGAATTGAAAAGTTAAGCTCTCCAAAATGTGTCTTATTTACTTTAGAAATTACTCCTTTTTTAGCCATGGAAATACGTGGTTTCTCAGAAGTGATGGATACTGCATTCCTTTTGCTGCTCAGGATTCTTATCATCCTTTCAGATAATTGAATTTCTTCCATTTGTAAAATCTATTACCAGAGGAAGGATTTCAAGTAAAATTCAATGACTGGAATCCAAACTGCTTTGGCAATATAGGAATACATCATTGATCCATACCAGTTCCTAGGAATACCATTTAAAATATTGTATTTACTTGGTTTTAGGAATTAGAACTTGAGCAATATCACAGGAAATCTCATGAGATGTATAAATTCCTTATATTCATAGAACAGATTTTGCTAAGATATTCTTCAGCTTGAACTAGTAAGATGTTTTGATTTTTGGAAATGCCCTAAATAAATACAACAACATTATCTCAAAAGGCTGCAGAGAGACTGCAGAAATCAATTACAAGCAGAATATCTCTATCCAAAGAAAGGATTTACTTTAAACCAGATGTGAAGCAGCATTTGCCATAATCTAAGTGCAAATATTAAACTGATGCTAGTAAATATAAAAATACTAATAAAAATTGTGACTTCATAAATAATTATTTGCATAATGACTAAGAGAAAGTAATAGCCCTTTCCAGACTTAAAAATTAATGAATGGATGACACTCTATTGATTGGAGCGTTTACTACACCTTCAATATGTCTAATTAATGAAACTGTTCACACAATTAAACATAGTGCTTAGCAGGATAACATTATGTCCCATTTTTTTGCAGACATCACCACATTCATATGTCTCCGTGCTCATGCAGTGGCCCACTGAGGATCTTATTCCCTATCCTAGTGAAGTCATGGAGTGTTTCTCATTAACTTCTGGTATCTCATGCTTATCTAAATATCAATATAAAGCTACTTATGAGACATGTAAACTGCAGGGTCTGATACTTGATGCAATAACACTGTTAGAAATCAGAAGTAAAAGAATAGTTGGTTCATTTCTTTTATCAGTTAACACTAAAACTAACTTTAGTGATGAAAATGTAGATGGTTACTTGGATAAATAAGATTGTCGTATTTTGCAAATAACTTAAATTTTCATTTTAATATGGTCCAATACGAATGTATAGATGCACATATAGGTAGTCCATGATAGCATAACAGAAAATAATGACCCATGAGGCAAAGAGTCTGAAAGGGGTCTGAACGTCCCACTGGAAAAAATAGCATGAACTCTTAAGCGGTTCTAATATGGCAAGAAAAACTAATGCAATATTTGAACATGTTAAAGGAAAGGAAATGTGCAAAAGCAGAGGGACAGTTTTTGCCTCTTGATGAGATAATTTTAGATCCTTTAAACTACCTAAATTTTAAAGATGTTTAAAAAAGGACAGAAATGGAATAAGAAGACCCATAAAGCCCAGGCTAATGATAATGACTTAAAGCAAGAAACTAGAGGGGCCAGATCATCTTTGCTTTTCAGAAAAAGGACTAAGAGACTGGAAACTACAGCAGAAAAAGATGCAGAGAGAAACAAAAGATGGACTCAGAAGGCAGAGAAATTCAACTTAGAAACTATACAATTTTTTTGTGACAATGAGTGGATTTTATATCTCTCAGTGCTTTCAGGTGAAGACTAGACACCTTCCTCAAAAGCGTTCAGGAAAATATGAGCCATTTTGTCAAATAGTTATTAGAGTGTAAGAGTAGCTCTGTGTAGTTTTCAATACATGAAAGAAATAGACTTAATTGAATATTCTGTTCTGTCCTCCTGCAAAGCTAAAAAGGTCAGTGGAGCAAAGATTTCAGCAAAAGGAGATCAAAGTTTTCTAGCTCAATGAATCCTAGTTCAAGGAATCCACTGTTAACCAAGCATCGAATAATGGAATTTGATCCTTGTCTGATCATTCAGTCTATAAATCCAAGAAATTAAAGTTATGATCCCAAAAGTCTTATTGTTATATTTGTAGTGTCATCCTCATGAGCTCATATCAGGTATGTGTTGCAATAGTTTAATGAAACGTCCTCAAAAGGAGATGAGGTTACAGTCAGTTTTCTTGTTTATATGAACTTCAGTCAACACCAAAATGTTACTTACACTTTAGACATGTTAGAATACCAAGGATAGCAAAAAGTCTTAGTTTAGCAGATGGATTTTTCACTGCAACCCATCAACCAAATGTAGTATTCTGAATTTCAAAATGTCACGTGAGGAAATATCTCTTAATTCTGATACCACCAGTCTTTGGAAACCGATATCCTATAGTAGTCCATGGAATACAACCATGGTTAGTACACATTCAGCTGCCACTGTAGATTCCAGCCTGAATGCCCACCCTAGGAAGGGCATGCTTCACTCTCCAGCTTACAACTTCACTTGTTACTCAGGAACTTCTCTCAATCATCTCTCCTTTTCACCCTTCAGATAAAATCAGCCGTAATGTGCTGAGTGAAGCTGTAATCTGTAGGTTGACAACACTATGACCCATCTAGACTTTACTTGCCAGCTTCTCTGGAAGAAGAATATAACAAATCCACTGCAAGACCCTGGATTTCAAAGAACTTTTGAGTAATTTGAACTCCATAGAAGAAAATACTAAGGTTAAAAAAAGTATGAAAATGCACTCCTAGCCAGTCGCATTCAGCATTTGAACTTAAGTTTTATCCTAATGTGATTTGCCATATTTGGTTATTACAGGGGCTAGGTACCGTGGAACTGTTGATAAAGTAATGCAGCTTTCTCCCTCTCTTTCTCTCTCTCTCTCTCTCTCTCTCTCTTTCTCTCCCCCCCTTTTCTGGCTAAAGTTAGAGCCTTACTTGACTTGAATCTAATAGTATTTGACTGAAAAGGAAATCAGAAGTCAGACAAGAATTTTTCAGCCCTAGAAAAGATAAAAGTGAGTTACTGCTTTAATTGGCTGTTGAATTAGCTCATATGAATAATAGCTCACAGTCTTTTCAAGTTCTGTGGTTTAATAAGACTCCCTTTTACTTCTTTGTCTGAAGATTTACTGGAGAAGATTCATTCCTTCTGGACACAGTGATTACATTCAAACTCCAGATGTGAAAAAAAGAAAATGTTATGCAAAGCAAAAAGCATATGTAGTATAGGCTACTGATAACAGTAGTCTTTAACCACCTTCCTGATGTAGCAAACACAAAGGTCTGTTTTAATTATGTTACAGGGCCATAACCAAAGGGGCTCTTCATTACATAGGACTGCACCACAGGGGTCTTGCAGAGCTGCACATAAAAATAAAAACAAGAAAATTAAAAATGGGACAGAACAGATGTATGCTAGCCAGCAGAACCATCACCCATATGACAGAGCTGGAACTCAAGCAGTACATGGACTTCTGCAAGTTCAGAGCTGAACCAGCAAACATCCGAAGAAATGTTATGTTGTCCAAAAAGTGGATTCCTAGTGAGCCCTTTGCCTGCAGTACCCACAGGCAGATACTACCAAAATACACTCTGAGTATATCACCAACTGAAACGAAAGATTAATACAAAATGAAACATTTCTTTATTCCCTTTGAACAACTTTTGTTGTGACTTAGTAAGCCAGTAGCTTGCTACCTGCATTATCTCTTCCTACAAGTTCCTTTTCCTTGCAAGCAGTATCATTAAAGGTATTTATCTAGCCTCCAGCCATCTACAAGCTGTTAATGCTTTGCCTTCCATGGCATCAACTGAAGCACTGCCTAAGCAATATTTACCCTTAGAGTACCCAACTATACTACTTGGAGGCAGTGACTATGTAAAAGGCATACTGGGGAGCAAATTCCTGCAAGAGAAAAGAACCTAAAAAAACTCCATTACGTTCTACTCTCAGCACAAAGCACCCTCATGTACCCTACCCATTTCAAATAGGAGTATAGCCATTAAAGCACTTGTCATAAACCTGAAACTCCCTACTATACAAAACAAACAACCCTGCCCAAGGGACAGGAAAAGACACATGGGGCATCAGTATATTATTTAATCTCCCTCCTGGCAATCTCTCCTGTAGAAGGGTGATAATAATCTCTTGTGCCTGTGTGTTTTGACACAATTTTTAATCACTATTTTTTCACAGGACCACTGCTTCATTCACCAAACAGCTAATCAATATTTTGCTTTTACCTCATAACTCATTGTGTGGCCCATGCTTTGTTTACTGCCCATTATTCAATTGTGTTATGATGGAAGAATTATTAATTTCCTCCAGAGCTTCTCAATGGTGCTCATCACTTCAACATCTGAGTGCTGCAGAAATGCAAATTAATTTAGCTTCACAAAAATACATGGTGGCAAAGAAAAGGAAGCATTGCTGTCTAAAATAAAGGGAGTAGAGGCAGAGAAAAACTAAGCGCAGAGGTATTCACTAATTTTACATGTCCTATCTGATACATCAAAGATGCAATTTTAAAGTATTTAGCAATATTTCAAACACAGAAGTTGCAGCATCAGTCACAGGTGTGAGTGTTGAGCAAATTGGATTTGGGACTCTATGATCATTAAAATTAGATAATTAGAAGCTATGAGACTATGGGAGGTTCCACATACAGAGATTGAAAAAGAGAAAAAGAGAAAAAAAAGAGAAAAAGAGAAAAAAAAGAGAAAAACACAAAAAAAAAATAAAAAGAGAAAAAAAAGAGAAACAGACAAAAAAAATAAAAAGAGAAAAAAAAGAAAAAGAGAAAAAAAAGAAAAAGAGAAAAAAAAGAGAAAAAGAGAAGAAAAAGAGAAAAAGAAAGAGAAAGAAAGAGAAAGAAAGAGAAAGAAAGAGAAAGAAAGAGAAAGAAAGAGAAAGAAAGAGAAAGAAAGAGAAAGAAAGAGAAAGAAAGAGAAAGAAAGAGAAAGAAAGAGAAAGAAAGAGAAAGAAAGAAAGAAAGAACACCAAACTGTTTTAAGTGGCTATATTAGCAATAGGCAGGAAAAGTCCTGTGCAACAGTGCACAGTTCAGTCACATGGCCTTCCTTTACCCTTCTTCATTCATTAACTACTTTTCAGCTCAAGCAATAAATGAGTCAGGAGTCACGCAGGCATCACCTGCCTTTCTTGCACAGCCCTACTGTGTCCCCTGAGCAGGTCCATCCTGCACAACACTTGAGCCAGAAATCCTGCATAAAAACAATATGTGATCACACATGTATCATAAGGGGACTGAATTAAGGTTGCCAAGCAACCACCTCCCCACATTATGCCACAAATCCTTGTCCTTCATCTTTTCAGCAAACAAATGCCAAGCCCTGTCTCACAGCCGTACTCTTTCCCTAGTCTGCCTCTGAGACCCTAATTACCCATGGTCCCAAAGGCTTCCTCATTTCAGTTTCTTTGTCCAGCCAGTACCAGCCTTCTCTCATTACTCCAGTAGTTATTTTGCCTTTGTGTTCTTCACAGTTAACATTTAGTCCATCCCATTTCCTATATCCCCGACCAGCTCTCAGTCCCAGGAGATGAGACAGATGCTGTTAAAAAAATAAAGCATCCTCAGTAAGGATAGAAACTTCAGAAATTCTAGCTGTTAAGATTCTAGCATACATATCCAAAAACTGTATAAAGTACTTTTTTTGTTTATAAAACATTAAAATATCGCCAAGATTAAGAGGATTTTTGCAGTGAAAAGACAGTGAACCTCTCTACTACCAAAACAAAAGCCTGACAGATTTCAGTTATGTATTGCAGAATAGGGCATGCTAGACTGTTAAAAAAAAAAAAAAAAAAAAAAAAAAGAATGAGGAGAACATTATCATATTGCTTAAAGTTTATACTCAAGAACAGCTAAGATGTCTCAGCTCATTTTTTTCAAACAAAAAAATATTCAATGGACATGCAATGCTGAAAATGTCAAATGAAGAAAATGAAGTCTAGCAAAGCTGTGAGCAAAAACAGTTGTTACTTGAAATTTCCTGTAAACTTTTTATGGGCTAAGAGCAAGACTATAAATAGAAAAGTTCTCTTACGCTTCATTCTCAAAGTTGTTTTCAGCTACTGTTTCTCTCCAAGTGTGGATTTCACCCAAATGCAACTAATGTCTTCAGACTCTATTTTATCTATCTTCAACTTATTTCTTGCTTTACTGTCATTTGTTGTCTGTACTGATCACTGAGTAAGTAAAAATTAATTTTAGTTGCAAAAACAATAGATGATGAGCTGATATCAGGAGCAGAATCCTTGTTTCAGAGCGAGCAATAACATAACACTTATTCTCCTAAAATGCACATATCTATAGATACGTCTAACTAGATAGAGAAAAATGGTCTGTAATGTATTTGGAGCATCAAAAGGTCTTCTCCAAGGGGTGTGAGACAAAAGGCATGATGGTAACCAAATTTTAGTCACCAAAAAGTAAAATAAATAAATGTGAATTAAAATATAGTCACCAAAAAGAATATCCCAAGAATAGCAAAAATAGCAAAAGAAAGTTAAAATAATTGTGTATGTGTCATCACAAACAGCAGAGTAGACAGAACAAAGAGAATCAGGCCTTTGCAGCGTAATTTATTGCCTATTGCTTTTTGCATGTAGCATTTTGCTGTCCATAAAGACTACGGTCAAGAAACAAAATCAGAAATGTGACAGTGTGCACCTCATTTCAAATGAAAGGGCCTTCTTGGAGGACACTTACAAACAAGGGTTTCTAGTCTTGGAATGATTTGTTATTCAGATCTGCTCAACATTGTCACTTTTGTTCCCGTAAAATTTCATTGTGAACCGCTGAGGTACCATGGACGGCATTATCACCCAATCATCTAATCTAACTCCTGCATCATCTGCTTGTCCACTGGGTTACATGAAACTCCTCCCATTTTAAAAGGAGAATTGGATCTTTACTTTAAAGAGTAAAGAATCCTCTGATTCTAGGATTGGAAGCATACTTAGCATCCTAGATCTAAAGATGAACATAATAGCTCTTAGTAAGACATATTATGCTTTAAATTGGATTTATTTTCTTAAAATAAGCAGAAGAAGATTGCTCTTTATATAGTAAAGAGCCAGCCTGTGGAACTGACTGCCACAGGATATTGTGGAAAATAAAAGGCATATGGGTTCAGGCACACTGCATAAGCACTTAGAAAAAAAAAGAAAGATCTTTAAAGGGTTGCTGAATAGGAAGATTGTGTCAGGCTCAAGAATACACTGAGAAAGGTCAATGGCTGAAATGATCTCTGGGAAAGAGCTGCACGTGCTTGCCCAACTCTTGGCCTTCCCATAACATTAACTTACAATTAGGATAAATATGGAGAGGCTGGACTACTAGACTGTTCCTAAATGTGTAGAAACCATAGGAAACCACACTTGTAGAAATCAAATTGCATACACTTAAAAGCTAGGAGAATAACAGGAGCACTATCATAGAATCATAAAATGGTTTGTGTTGGAAGGCACCTTAAAGATCATTAGATCATTTAGTTCCAACACCCCTGCCATGGGCAGGGACACCTCCCACTACACCAGGTTGCCCAAAGCCCCATCCAACCTGGTCTTGGACACTTCCAGGGATGGGGCATTTGTCTTCAGAAGTGCTTCATCACTCTGATCATCCTCATGACCCTCCTCTGGACCCACTCTAATAGGTCCATGTCCTTTTTGTGCTGGGAGCCCCAGAGCTGAATGCAGCACTGCAGGTGAGGTCTCAAAAGTGCAGAGCAGAAGGGGCAGAATCACCTCCCTTGACCTGCTGGCCATGCTGCTTTTGACATAGCCCAGGATACGTTTGGCTTTCTGGGCTTTAAGCACACATATATCATATATGTTTGCTTTCTGTTATTCCTCCTAACCCTGTGTTTATGGCTGCTCTTCCTAAAAAGTTTCCATTTTAGGAACAGCTCTTCCTTGAAAATAAACAAATAAATAAATAAATAAATAAATGAAATTACCCGTAAACAGGAAACTGCAGAAGAAAGAATTTAGTGAGGAGAAATGCAGAAGAATATGGAATTGAAAACATGAAGGCAGGTGAAAGTCCAAGGATTACAAATGCAAAAATAGGATGTCAGAGGGGGGCATCAAGCTGGACACCTCTAACAGCGCTTCTGTGAGCACTCTGAAAATACACAGGTACTTGGGGAGGCTGCCCAGTGGTGGCCTACCTGAAGATGGGTCAGGATGAGAAGACTGAAATACCCCCACAGACATGGGATTTCCCTTCAGGTTATCTCCTTCAGGAGCTTTTGTTGACCAATTTGGCCAAGGCAAGAATGTCATTGACAAGAAGATCCTGTTATCCTGTGGGGACTTAGAAGGGGAGGATATACAACTTAAAGGCCACTGGCATATGACCACTTGGTCTGATTCAACACAACAGCTCCCATGTTCTCGTGAACATGGTATCCTCATTCAGAATCACACAACTGGTTTCTACCTCAACCTCCACCATCTTCCCCCACAAGGTCTAGGGTGTTTTATGTATTTGCAGCATAGGACAGAGTCTAGGTGCAACCAAGTCACTCCCATCACACAGCCTTGTGCAGCTCTAGCTCACATCTCATGGACAAGGGCATCAAGGGAGACCTGATTATGTACAATCCCCATGTTAGCATTAAGCCATTGCTTAGAGATTTCTAAGAAAGAAAAAAATCCACAAATACCGTAATACCATTATTCAGCTTTCCCACTGTGATTCTGAATGCTGCTGAAAGGAACACCATGTGCAGTCGTACAAATATAAAAGCCTGCATGAAACCAGGCTAACACTAAGGTATTCCAATGCGTGGAATGAGCAGCAACTGAAATCACTAATGGCGACATTGTTTGCAGCTGGCTTATCGAGCCACTATCAAGCTGTAACAAGATGATTTTTAGACGGGCTACGCCCAGCTAAAAAGCACAATTTCAGAAGTGGAGAAATGCTAGTAGAAATGTAACAGCATGTTGCCACTCATACATTGCATAGGAAAATGAAAGGATAAGAAGAGCATAATTCAGAAAGGAAATGGTGACCATGGTTCATATGTAACACAGTTACACGTATGTATCAGTGCTTGCTCTTTCTCCCAATGGACCCATCAGTACATGGATCACGGATAATCTTTTTTTATCTGCTTGATATGGTTTTTATAGCATTCTGTAGGACTTAAAAAAAAAAAAAAAAGCCAAAGTGTTACAAAAATTACAAAATCACAGGTTTGTAGTCTCTCTCTATTTTCACATTAAAATATGTAGGGTTTAGTTGCTTACTGATATACACACTATGCTAATTTCTTCTAATCTATACTTAACCTGCTGTGAGGAATAAGTCTGGACAAAAGATTTTTTCACCCGCACTAGAAAAATATTCTGGCAAATGTTCTCACAAGAAAATCTTTATTGTCCCCATGCTTTCAAGGGTAGAGAGGACTGTGTCAAGGTTCTGTTTTATGAGAACAGAATGAAAATAAAATATCAAATAGTCCTCACCAAGGGACCACCATCCATCTTGTTATGGATGTAGGGAGAATCTGGTGGAAAAACAGCATATGCATACATAATTAAAAACTGTATCATAATATTTATGCATAGGGGAGTAATTAAGGTTGCACAGGCACCATTCTTTTCGGACTTTTGAGGACTGCATTGTACAATCTCACTAGTGTCTGTCACCACAGGTTTGGGTGAGGTGTGAAAGCAATAGAGATGAAAAGCTAATCGTGAACTAATTACTAATTAATTTACTAAAATTGCATAGATACAAAGAGAAAGTACTTGGGAAGGCCTATAGAAGAAGTAGGAGTGACCAAAGCAAAAAATCAGCTGCTATAAGCAAGGTCCATTACATTTCCTAATGACAAAAGCTAAGTGTAAACAAGCCTCCGCAAAGTCAATAAGAGCTTAATTTCTCAAGTTATTTAAGTAAGATAAACAAGGCTGCACAGCCTCCCAGCCTATGCAGCAGCGAGGCACAAAGCACAGGCAGACAGCAAGAGATTCATGACCTACTCCCACCTCTGCTGTTTGTAGGTGCCAGTGCAAACAGTGTTTTCAATGCCAATGTAGTTCATTTACCTAGCAACAATAGCCTTCAAAGTGCTGCATAAACATTTCTCTTTCCAGCATTGCCTCCCTCTCTCCCTTGTCTCCTGAGGGGTGAAAATTAAGATTCTTTCTAGCAAATGAAGAAAAGAACAAATGAAAAAGAAAAAAAGGGAGGGAAAAAAAAAAAGACTTTTCAATAATCTGGCCAACACCACAGAAGAAGCCCCAGACATACCCCACTGCCATTTAGGAGCAGTTAAGGATTGCTGGTGCATCCTTACAGCCTGTACACCTGCAGACCCAGAGGTAGGGCTGGGCTACGAGTGCTTTTTATGTCAACTGAAAGAAGGCACAGGCTGTGAAAGAGCACAAGTCTTAGCAACGCTAGGACATGCAGGAGCTTAATTCTGTTCTCCTTTCCAATGAAACACAGCATTAAAAGGTGACGTGGTGTATGGCCCATCTAATATCCATGCTCCCCTATACGCCACGGCTTTGACATGACAGTGATTGCCCGGCGATTTCTTGCACCACTTTCCGAGGGGGAGCGGCGAGCTGGTGGCAGGGGGGTGGTGGGACCGGATGATCTCGGAGGTCTTTTCCAACCTTTATGATTCACTGATTGCCCCCCTCCCGGCCTCACAGCCGAGGCGGGGGGCTCGGGGAAGGCTGCTGCCCTGCGGCGCGGCCGGGAGCCCTCCCGCTGCGCCTGCCGCGCCCCGCAGCTGCTTTCCCTGAAAAAAAAAAAAAAAAAAAAAAAAAAAAAAAAAAAAGAACGAAACGGGGAAGGCAGATGCCAGGGCGGCTTCGCTGCCTGCTGGGCGTGCCGGGTGCGGCGGCGGGGGATGGGGAGCCGAGCCGAGCTGCGTGATGGCAGCACCGCCCCGCTGCATCCCCATCCCCATCCCTATCCCCCTCCCCCCGCAACCCTCCCCAGGCCGAGCCGAGCCGTGCCGGGAAGGCGCTGGGGAGAGGCTGCAGGAGCCGGGCGGGGCCGGCAGGGCGCCCCCACACCCGCCCCGCCATGCGGCTGCCGCGCTGCGCTGGCGCAGGGCCGGCGGGGGGAGGAGATGGGGGAGGAAAGCGGGGGGGGAAGGCGCTGCCCTGCTGGGCTGCACCCCTGCCTGCCTCCGCCCGGCTGCCACATCACTGCAAATCCCTGCTCCGTCCCTCCTTGCTCCAGCCCTGCCCCATTCCTCCCTGCCCCATCACTGCCCCAGCCCTGCTCCATCCCTTTCTATCCCATCCCTGCCCACCCCCTCTCCAGCCCTCCCCATCCCTGCTCCATCCCTCGCTGCCCCAGCTCTGCCCCAGCCCTACTCCATTCCCGCCCACCCCATCTCAATCTATCCCTGCTCCATCCCTCTTTGCCCCATCCCTGCCCCACCCTGGTCCCTCCGTGCCCCATCCCTGCACCATCCTTACTCCATCCTTCCTTGCTCCATCCCTGCCCCACCCCTACCCCTCCATGCTCCATCCCTGCCCCCTCCCTGCCCCTCCAAGCCCCATCCCTGCCCTACCCCTGCCCCATCCCTGCCCCCTCCATGCCCCATCCCTTCCCCACCCCTGTCCCTCTATGTCCCATCCCTGCCCCATCCTTGCTCCATCCTTCCTTGCTCCATCCCTGCCCCACCCCTACCCCTTCATGCCCCATCCCTGCCCCACCCTTGCCCCCTCCATGCTCCATCCCTGACCCCTCTGTGCCTCTCCCTGCCCCCCTCCCCCTTTGCCTCCCTCCCTGCTCTCCTCCCCCCGCAGCCCTCCCCCTCCCCTCCTTTCCTTCCCTTCCCCTCCTTCAGCACCGCGGGCAGCTCCCGGCCGCGCCTGCCCCGGGCGCTCACAGCCCGCAGCCGCCGGAGCCGCGGGCGGGGGGGCTCTGGAGACACCCCCAACCCCTCGAGGCGTCTCCCTCCCGGCAGCCGGCCTCTGCCCCCCCGGGATAAGCCCGTTCTGCCGCGCACCCTCCCCACGCCCGCAGCCTCCCGACAGAAAGGTTGTCTCGCCCCAAAAGAGACAAGCTGTCCCCAAAGGACAGCTGTCCGCGGGGGCAGGGTGTCCCCAGGAAGGCAGATCACCCCCCCGGGCTGTCTCGTCCCCCTCCCGGCACGGCCCAACGAGCCAAAGCTGCCCCAGCGGGGAGCCGTGGCAGCACCTCCTGCGCCGCGCCCCACGCGCAGTTGAATCACAGCAGCGCTCTGGGCGCAGAGTGGGGATGCTTCCTTCCCCGAGCCCGTTTCCAGACCGTGCTGCTCTCACTTAAAGGAAAAATCTAGTTCCTGCAATTCAGAAACGATCGATAGTGACTCAAAAGAGAAAGCTGGCCTCAGACTTCCGGGCCCTGCTTTACGCAAAGATGCTCTTACTGACCCTGAAGGAAGCTCGGAAAGAATAAACCTGTGTTACCTGTCCTGGGGAAGCACACGCAGAGGAAGAGCATCGCAGCTCGTGATGGCACAGTGCATGGGCTGAGCAGCTGCAGATGGCACTTCTGGAGGAAGGAGAACGGTGCCAGTGCCCTGTCTGCTCCAGCAGGACACAGCTCCTCCCTGAGACCTCTCCCTGCTCACCACCTTTCTCACCCACCCCACAAAACAACCCCACAGGTAGCATCCTCCAAACTCTGAGCTGAAAATTCACCCAATGGCTGCCTCTCTGCCAGCAGCCTGGGAGTCTGTTATCACTGCACGCCTTTGAAAGTAAGGATGGTTTTCCTCTGGGAGAGGTGAATGAGCTCCAGTTGGGCAGTGTAGGGCAAGATGGCCATGCAAGCATGGTGCATTGTCCTCGGGGCACCACAGCCCCAGGCAGCGACTCCTCTAGGCCAGCAACTGCTTCCAGCCCATGAGGTGTGCACATACATCCCCGCACTGCCATGTTTCTAGCAAGCATTTCAGATCACCACCCACATGTGTTAGCCATCAGTCATGTCACTGGCTTTCCTCTTGCCAGGGGTAGAGAATCCTTAAAATGAATGAAGAAGAATCCTTAAAATGGGTCCATCCCCTTTTGTGTAATAATCCTATTAGGTCATATTCTGTGCTCTTCATCAAGTAAATCAGGCTCACAACTTCCCAACGTACATCAGGGAAGTGGTTACTGGCACTTCTTTTCACATTTATCCTGCTTTGGGCTTCCCAGAGCCCTTCATGAGTGTGAGCAGTTCCAGCTGTCGTTCCCCAGGTTTTGACATGATGCGAGTTGTCCAGGGTTAGGTCTGGGCACTCTAAAATAAATATGCGGCATAAAACAATTGTATATGGTATCTGCATGCAATTGTAGGAAATGAGACGCAGAGGAAAAAGTAATCTAAGCAGCTGGTTTATGGATATGGTTTATTGAAATGGTTTATTGAAACCCTTTCCATTGGTGGTCTTTTTTCCTTTTTTTTTTTTTTTTTTTGGTCATATCTTTAGAATAAAACGTGTTAAAATGAATTTCTGCATGTTTCACAGGTAGCAACAGCAGCGCCTTCAACACCAATAGGCTTTTTCATGTAAGACATAAAACGTTTGACATGGAATGTACTATTAAAGCCAGACCGAGGGGGGAGAGGCGTTCAAGGACTGATTTCCATTTCAAACTGCATTCTGGCACTTTGTACTCCAGCACCATTGGTGGATCAATATTTAATGCCCGGAGATTCTGGCTCTGCAGGAGTCATGTCAGGGGACCTCTAGAGCCAATCTGCTTGGGTAGAGGAGTGATAATTATTCATGGGCTCCTGCCTCTTGCTCCTTCTCTTGCACAGCCCCACTCTGCTGACTCAGTGCCTTATTCAGTCTTCTCTCCCTCTCTCCACTGCTGTAGCTGGACCCCTTTGCCTTCACCACCTCTGAGAGCCTGCACATCCCACCATGGCTAAAACAGCAATGGGTAAGAAACCGCATCTCTTTTCCTTCAGCCAGTACAACAGCCACTGCTCCTGGGAGCACTGCCTGCACCGGCAGCTCTTCTCAGTGGCCCTAAAGTTTAGAAAAATCAAGACGACGCTAAACATATTTTTATTTCTTTGATGGGAAAGAAAAAAAAGGGGGGGGGTGAGAGGGGAGGGGACCCCGGGTCTCTTTTAACATCCTGAGATCGGATGAAATATTTACTGATGGGCGAGGTCGGCGGCGTGAGCGCAGCCTCATTTTCGGAACGGCTTTTCTTATTTTAAACATTAGTCTATCTCAAGGCACCAAAGATACAGAGGCAGATATATTTATTAAAAAAAAGAATAGAAAAAAAAAAAAGAATAAAACGAGCCGGAAAGTTATCCCCGCCGTAAATACGCCTCCCACCGCCCCGCAGCCCCCCGCCGGGAGGGGCAGCGCTTCCCCCTTTTCGTTCCCAAACGAGCCTCGGACGGCGTAGGGGGGAGGCTGTGGGGGAAATTTGGGGAAGGGGGGTCCCAGGGGAGAGGCACCCCGAGGGGGGACCGATGGGGGGGGCTGCGGGCGGGGGGCCGGGGGCTGCGGCGGGCACCTGCTGCGGAGCGCACTGCGGGCCGGCCGCGCCCAGCCCGGCGCCGGGGGCTGCGGGGGGGCGAGGAGGAGATGGAGCCGCCGCCTGCCCGCACCTGCAGTCTGCCGGGGGGGGGGGGGGGGGAATGGGGGGAAAAAATGGGGGGAGGGAAGTAGGTCACTGCATCGTCGCTAGCTGGTGTTTTCTAGCGGGTCCCACCCTGCTTTGGTTCTCTCTCCCAAGGGGCAGCTTGCGGGGCTGGGGCGATGTCGCGTGTTGGAGCTGGCAGCCCCCCCGCACGGCTCGATGCCCCCCCCCCCCCGAGCCGCGCCCTGCCGCCGCACCGCATCCCGCACCCCGCACCCCGCATCCCGGGAGCGGCCCCGGCCCCGGGGGGGCCTCCAGACCCCAGCCCCGCTGTGGCCGCCGGGCGTTGGTCCTGGCGGGGGGGGGGAGGGTGGAGGGGGGAAACAGGGGGGCCCGGCGCCAGCCCGGCTGCTGCTGCTGCCCCTTTGTTTGCGGGAGGCTGCTGAGATGGGTGGAGGAGCAGAAAATCGCAGGGGAGGGCGTGGGAGAGAGAGACGCAGAACAACCGTGGGGTCAAAAGCATCCAAACCCTGCTACTTCATGATTTTTTTTCCTTTTTTTCTTTCTTTTTTTTTCCTTCTTTTTTCTCTTTCTTTCTTTCTTTCTTTCTTTCTTTCTTTATTTATTTCTTTCTTTCTTTCTTCTTTTTTTTCTTTTTTTCTTTTTTTTTCTTTTTTCCTTTTTTCCTTTTTTTTTTTTTTGGGGGGGGTGGGTGTGGAATGAGGCAAACCCTACGCTTGTCGCATTCAAATACAAGTTTCCACAATCATTCACCATTAAAGCTGTGCACACACGAATCACACAAAATAATGATGGAGTGCCCCACCGCAATTGTGTTCCTTTCCCAAGAAACGATTCCCATTCCGTGCAGATGCTGTTACCACTTTTAACTGTGTTGCACGAAGTTGCACCGAATCCTCCTGGCGCTGGCTATAAGCGATGCATTGCACATTTATTTATCTGAATGCTGATCTTCCGCTCCCGAGGAATAATCGGTGGGGATTGAAAGCCTTTTACCCTGGCTGTGGCACCCCTGGGAAGGAGGCATGAGACAGCTGGATATGCAAATAGAGGAGAGGAGACAGGGCTGTGGGAGTCTGGCCAGCCCTGCAGTGCCGAGCACGCCGTCCCCTCCCCACTGCAGCAATCTGGTAATCGGTATTGATAATTTGTAGTCAGCTGGAGACTTATCGCTGCAGAAGGCCCTGCAAGGAATCCTGTCAGTGGGAAGGAAAGGGCTCTTCAGCCTTTGATTAATGATCTCGCAGCACACAAATATAAAGGTTTCTGCAGCAAGAGACATGGCGGAAATCATTAGATTTGCCCAGAGACCAGTTGGCTGTATGGCTCCCGTTTGCCTATTAATACCTGGTTAACCAGCTGCATAGGAAAGCAGTAAGAAGCAATATAACCACCTAGCTCAGGTCTCTAAAAATGCTAATTGCAACAGCTTTCAATTAATAAGGAAAAAACATCATTAAAAGCATCTTTTCTTTTTTAAACTCTCAAATTTAAAGGCTACCCTTTGCCATTTCTTTAACTTTATTCCTCCTTTCTGTATTTATTTTAGGGAGATTGTGGACCTAGGCAGCATATTAGAATAAGCTATTTCGTCTCTATTTTGAGAATTTCTT
The DNA here is from genome assembly GCF_009769625.2 of Cygnus olor. Classification (NCBI taxonomy): domain Eukaryota; kingdom Metazoa; phylum Chordata; class Aves; order Anseriformes; family Anatidae; genus Cygnus; species Cygnus olor. The sequence goes on from NC_049170.1 coordinate 130,354,866, forward strand.
CAGCAGAACAATTTTTATTGTCATGTAGAAGAACAGACTTGTTCTCAGTCATACACATTTCCAGCTACTGCTAAATAAGCTACATTTGCTTGGTACCTAAGCTTTACCCAATAGACCACTGAGAGAACTACACAGTGCCTGATTTTTTTTTCCCTTTTGAGCACTGTAGTTTGCAAAGTGGCAATAAAGGCTAGGTCCTGCTGCCATCGGAGCCAACAGAACATTTCTAATTGGCTTAAGCTGGCCCACCATTATGTTTCTGGCCCCTCTCCAGCAAGGCACTTAAGCAGGTGTCTGAGTTTGAGCATGTGAACAGCCCCACTGTCTCTGGGCAGAAGTCTTTGCCTAACTCAGTTTAGGCAGATGCTAAATACCTTGATAAATCTGCTTTTATCTTCTGCCATAGAAAGCAAATTCTTTTTTTTTTTTTTTTTAGTCTCTATTAAATAAAATCTTTTCAAGGAAAACTCAATTGATTTACATGGGAATTTCAACAGCTACAAGAACTTTCTTGTAAACCCTGACTGCTGATAAAGTTCTTTCTGTTTAATTTGCATAATATATGAATGATGCACATCATGCACAAGCATGCACATATATGTGTCTTATTTTAAAGTTTCATATAACATGACTGCAGAAAATCTGAAGGCTTTTAAATTGTACTCACCCCTTGACACCTTCTTCCAAATAAAATCTGGGTTATATGGATGGATTTATTCATACCTTATGCTTCCTACTGCACAAGCTGTGCCTTACAGAATGTTAAATCAGCTGCTTTTTTTTCGGGTGGGGTCACTGCAGACCAGATAGGCCATGTATGTGGTTGAATAAACTCTCCTAGGGTAAGTACATTGAAGTGTGAGGGTGAAGCAGGCAGTTGTGCCAAAGGAACTAAAAAAGGTGTCTGAACCCATTATTCGAGTGTTTTCTTGTGGTGTTTAATTTAAAGACTATTTGTTCTGAAAACATGTTCAGACAATTACCATACAAAAAGTCTCAGTCCTGATTATAGTCCTTGTTTATTTTATAACAAATCATTTAACAGAAATACATGGGATTCATGTGAATAATGTGTTAAAGAGGTGTTTTAATTCAGATCTTGAGATTAGGATAACGGAATTTAGGCAGCCCCACCTAGCTTCTCAATAGCACTGATCAAACCATTGTAAAAGTGCTTCAGAGTATTGTTCTGTTTTATCCTCTGCATTTTAGTTACACGCTCATATCTAGATAGTTAGCTTGATGGATGCAATGCCAATGCTCAGTTTGTCTATTAATGGACTGCTACATTATTGTTTTATCTGGTATGTAAACATACATGTGAAGTCATAAACATGTGCATGATTGTTGATTTTAACTGGTTCAATTATTTTAATAACTAGCTTTTTTACTGCACAGAGCTAAGCATTTTGCCCTGATCTGCCACTACACTTAAACAATTGCTTTGTCTTTAACAATTTCACATTAGTAGTCATCTGGACGTCAATGGCAGAGACAAGCTTCAACTTAAACAACATATGGCAAAGTGCCAGGCTGCATTCAGATTCAACATCCTCCTTTCCATACTGTGCAGGTTTTAAGTGAAGGTTTTAACCATTTTTTTCCCCCTTTTATATAGAAAGGAACACAAATCATCACTGAATTATTATTAATTGTCAGAAAATTACATATTTGAATAGAGCAATAGGAAATTAAAATGAGAAGAAATGTAGACAAGATTCAGAAAAGAGAATTTGCTGTCTCATAATGTTGATTTGACTGAGACATGGCCATTCCAAATTTTGTCAGGGTGTGGAAGAAGAAACATTTCAATTAGTCTATTGATCATTCTTTTGACAGTTTTGATCACTATGTTAAAGTAAATTTACTAGTGAGTACAAGTCACTAGAGAACTCAAGGTTAATATTTACTTACATTATTTCCCTGTTTTTATGAAGTAGATTACTCTTCCTGCTACTGAAAATTCAGACAGTAATAATTTTGAAAACAGTCCATATGGTTAAGAATTTATATTGCCTCATAGCAGTTCTTTACTTACCCTGTGAAATGCAGAGGCAGGAGAGCAGAGCGTCATCTATTCCATCATCTTATGGAAGGCATCCCACAACATGCTGAGGAAATAAAAATAAAATTCAGCAGCTTGAATACTCCCAAAATGTTCTCTCACCTCTACCTCCATCACCTCTTGTCCAAATATAAGCTCTATCTAGTCTAAAGGCTTCCCTATTTAATAATGTATTTTTATAATTCATTCACATTGATTTTGTCAGCTTTTCCCTTAATTAATTAAGCCTGGAATCTTTTTTCATTTCTTTGGTATTTGGAACTATAATAACACGTTTCTCTAGATCACATTTCGCACACATTTTTTTACCATAATTGTGCATGTAATCTAACAGCATGGTTACATTTTTCCCAGGTGACATTTATATTCATTTCTTTAGAAAAGAATTTTCCATTTTCAAATTAATACCATTAATTAAAAGACTGATTATAGCAGAGGGACTGGATGATCATATTCAGCAATACGTTTAGGTGGCATTTTAGCCTTCAAAGACTGTGCAAAAATGAACTAATTAGTTTTCATAAAAGCCTCCTGTGAGAATTAGGCATTATCATGTAGTCTGAAGCACAGAAATCAGAGGGTTCCCAGGACAGGTAGATCTGGGCAGTACTTGACCCGTGTAGCATTTCTGTGTAGGTCTATTTGAACTGCCTTATTAGTTCATAGACAAAAGCAACAAGAGATATTCAGCGCTCCTGAGAAATAAATCAAGCCCTAGGTGTCATAAACTAGGCGTACTAAAATGGTGCCACTCCAAAAAATTGATGTAGTTGGAAAATTAACTCACTGAAACCTTTGTCAAATATTTCACAGCACTTTAGTTACCACTTGACCTCAGGGGACTGAGGATGGCAACTAGTCACCAATTGTTGTGCTTGTAGGCAACATCTCAGCTGGAATTGAAGTCCTCCAACAAGTCTTTTCGTTGAACATGCTCCCCCCAGGCTTTATCTCTATTAAGTACATTTGTCTTTCAACTTGCATTATCAGGCCTCATCTTTTTTCCATCCTCGCACTCTCAGTAGCACACTTCTTTGAGGAGGAGCAAATAGGGCATCATGAACCAGCAGTGATCACTCACCACTGCAGTAACTACCTTCAAAAATCCAGTGTTAATTGTCCATACCTTTATAAACGAAAGGTACTGTTGTCATCAGTGCACTTGCAAAGAACGTCTTCTTCAGCAATACTATAAAATGGATGGTAGATGAACCAAATTCACAAAACAAGTCTTGCCGCCATGGAGTAGTGGAGTTCAGTCACTGGCTTCAGCACAATCAGGGCTGGTCCTGAGCCCGTGGGGAAGCAGAAATCTGGTAGATGATTTGGAGGAATGGCTGCTATTCAAGATTTTTCCTAGGGTGCACGTAATCCTCAGGTGATGAATTCTGTGGATACTGTGGAGAGCGGATTCCAGTGTGATGCTAGAAGTGGGTCAGTCTGTCTGTGAGAAGCAGCCAGCAGTTCTACCTGGGAGGCCCTTCTCGATTCTGAAAGGTGCTGGGCACCCATGTCTACAGTGAAGGCAGTGTCTGTTACTCTAGTGGCTCAGCACTTTTCAAAAACTGGAAGAATATATCTTGGAGATCTCAGCATGCACAGACCTCCATCCTCAACCAATGGAAAAAAAAAAAAAAAAAAAAAGGCCTAATGCAGAAGTGCTGGCCCCTAGGGAACAAAATATTCAAGACATCACATGTCTGAGCAATATCCACCATACAAAGCTTCTCTCTAATTATTTCATTTTCTTCTACTTACTACGTTTTTCCTGTCTGATAATACATAATTTAACAAAAGAAATGAATTTAAGATCTTTCAGCAGGATGTACAGTTAAACTGATGCATAGCATCTACATGAAATATTAGGCATTGCTACACACATTTAGAAACATTATTTTCTGTATGTTTGTAAGTTTGTCTAATCCAAACTGTTCATTAAAAATTATAATTTGTACACTCATTCAAATACACAAAACACATCATTGTTGTAACAGTTATTATGTGGAGACATTTTGATCCTTCACACATTAGATTCTGAATTACAAACCAGGATAGTTGGGTTTTGTTATTGTTGTTGTTGTTTTTTCTTTTTTTTTTTATTCCCATTTCTGCCTATGAATGTTTTTTAGTTTAGGCAAGTGACTGACGACATTTAGTAAACCTCTAGGGCACTTGCAGTGGGATACAGGTGTGACTGCATCTACACAAAAGGTGGGGAGAGGTCAGCACCTCTGGCTGTGGTCAAGGTCTTCCCAGGGTGATTGCAATCATCACCATCATCTAGAGGAAATACAAGGGGGTGAATGCTGAGACATAAACCTTCCCTCAGGCACTTCCCCTGCAGCTCCTGAAAAGCCCTACTTCAGACTTCTCTCCTCCATCACCACAGGAGGAAAAAGGTGGCAATGGGTCCACTCCTCTCCCTTGGCCAAACAGCTGGTGGTTGGTCTCCAAGTGTGGCACTGGGACTTGGTGGCCCTAGTCCTTGTGTGTCCACCTTCCCTGGAGAACGCCGGAGCCACCAAGCTGCAGCCCTTACTGCCATCCCATGGGAGCAGCTTCACACTGGAGAGAGAACAAGAGGACAAACAGACTGGGGCATGAGCCCCACCTAGTACCTGGGAAGCCCTGGCTTATGGAACAATCGATGAATTGTGCACACTACAGCCAGGGGATAAAAAATAGAAACAGTTGTGGGACCAGAAAACAAAACATGACTTTCTTTGGGTGGTAATTAGGACCCTTCAGCTTGAACCCCCTAATTTTTCAATGAGATTGAACCCATCTCTGTCATTTCCCAATCCAATGTGCTCACCATAGACAGATGTATCAAAGGGCAGCAGTAAGACAGCTAACGTTTCTCCTCAGTAGCATTTTAAAAGAAAGCAGTGGTTGCCGGTGCTTTTATGATGAACCCTGTCCTATCCATGTGGGCCACATTTTGAGAAAACAGGCTGAATAGATTTTCTCAAAGGGTAACAGCTACATTTGAAGAACACCCAATTCCCAGTATTAGGGGATTAAACATTTCAAACCTGAGGCACTCTTGCTTGCACACACACAAAAAAAAAAAAAAAAAAAAAAAAAAAAAAAGTGGCATCTACAATGCACAACCAATTAGAAGAGCACAAATTACAGTATTTATGGGTTTTAGCAACTAAGAGCTTTGCAAAAAGTTGCGGAATCCACATTTTGGATTTAGAAGCCAGAATTTTTCTTAAAATATGAGTATAGGCATCTAGCTCCTATATTGGATTTCTCCCTTACTCATTTTATGACTTGCTTTATCTTCATTAACATGAGAATAATCTTACATAATTAGTTCAGCATTGTGTTGTGAAGTTATGTTCCACAATGTATAGAGATGTATAACAATGCTCTTATGTTCTAGAATTTGCAAAAATCCATACTGATCAGATCAGGAGATGGAGCAACTTACCTTCTAAAGCTGTATTAGCTTTCTGTGCTGTTCATGTACTTCTTATAATCCTTAGGAAATTATTAGGTAAAGAAAAATGATGTGTATATTTTATACTGATTTGCATAGAAATCTACAAATTGAGTAGTAAGCTTAAGCTAAGGTATGCTTTACCATAAGCTGTGCTAAAATACTTTTTAACGTTTAAGATTTTTTTACATTTAAATATGTTCTCTAGTCACAAAGTTACTATGAAGCTAAAACTTCCAATCTTAATACTATTTCTGATCCTTTCTAAAGTTATTGAAAACACCAATTATGTTTTTTCCATAGTTTTCTCATATTCACATGTTCAGATTCATCCTCTTGTTTCAGCTATGATGACACCTGATGTGATTTCACCAGAAAGATTCCCTGAAATGTCTAAAATTTTTAGGGTTATTATTTTTTCATCTCAAAAGATTGTAGAGACCACATCCAGGTCAAAGATTCACAAAAATTTTGACCTATATTTTGTCTACGACAGTGTAGTAAAAATTAAAATTTGTAGTTTACCAGTATTTTTGTAGTGCAAGTCCTCCCAGCCACCTGAGTGGAGCTGCAAGGAACCTTTGCACGCTCCCAGGAAATCTTTTAAATTAAAACAGAATGCACAAATCAGGCTCTATTATTTTTAAAGACATATTTTTGAAGTGAAATTCACTTCTGTAATCAGTATTATTAGGCTTTATTAAATATCACATTTAACCTTTCAGATATATTTGCTTTTTTACATCATTCATATGTGAAAAGAGTAATTGAAGTCACTCAGTAGTCATGTTTATAGTTGCTTGAATACACAGCCTTTATTTCCAGGTACTGGCATTTATTCAATTTATTAAGTAGATGCAACACAAAAGACTATTTCTAAGCTAATACCTTTCTATCCATTTAGATATTTTTGATACTGTCAAGATTGCAGTCAGGTAGCTTTCAATATTATATTTGTAGATAGGAAAGAAGCCCATACTCATGGTTGTTTAAAAAATAAACATGCACTAGTTATCAGTAAAACACTTGTTCTCAAAGCAAATAACTTGTTGCTGGGAAAACAATGTTCTAACTCTAAACATGATTATTTTTTAAGTAGAATACCTATAACGACCTCTTAAGACAAATAACAGTAAGATATTCATTTTAATCTGTACAGAGGATTCAAGTTCTTCCCTTCTGAAGTGCATTCACTTTTTTTTTTTTCAGTGAAGTATCAAGAGGTGCAACAGTGTAAAGACTTTCACCTTCTAGTGGTGGAAGGCCTGAAAAACGGGATTAAATATGACAGAGATACTTTCAAATGCTCTGCAAAATTCTCATTATCAGCTGGTGTAGATCACCTATGCTGTTCTGCAGCTCTTGGCTCTTCTGGTATCCCAGTCTCTTCTGCATGAAAAAAGTTACCAGTATTCTCAAGAAGGATTAAAAAAAAAAAAAAAAACAATAATAAGAATTGAACCACATAATTGAACTGAACCACAGCACAAAACTCAAGCTATTTAGAGAAGCAAACTGGAGCAATCTACAATACAAAAGTTACAAAATTAAATTTAATATATTTCTACTTAGCTATATGGTATATAATTTCCTAGAATAAAGCAAAAATTAAGGAAAAGTATCCTGGAAATGGAATACTGGATCAGACATACCTCAGTCTGTCCCTGAGCTGCTGCTCTAACATTTTGAGTCTTTTAGTGCTATTTATACTTCAGAGAAAAGTCTGAGCTAGCCTTCAAGAAGATTTCTATTTTTGATTTCTCACCTCTGAACTTCCTTGCGAGCATCTTGCCATCCAAAACACAGTTTCCCATCTGCTCTGTCCCCCCCCGCCTACTGATTTCCAGTCCCAATCCATCTCCTTGGTGCATTTTTCCTCATTTTCTTAACCCAATCTATTTATCCACTGCAGAATGTCACCTTCATTCTTGGTCATTTTTTAATCATCCCATTCTTTAACCAACTTTACCCCACCCCTTTTTTTTTTAACTTATCTGCTGTCTACAATTTCTTTCACCATCTAGATTCAACTCTCATCCCTTCATGCAACCCTTAGTAATCCTCCAATAATCCTCCACACTTCTGAGGGGCCAGAAAGGGAGGAATTGACACCATGGGATAGTTGTTTTCTCTTCTTTTTCCAATTTCCAGAACCCTTCTGCACAGCAAGCAGGAGAAGCAGTGTTTGAAACATTGCTCTCAGCCCATGTGGAATCAGTCATGTCCAGCACAAAGTGTCCTCAGAGAAATTGGCTGAAAAGCTTGGACATGTCTCTCCTCGCCATGGGTGAAGCCTGTAATCAGATATTTCAATGACATTCCACGGCCAGGCCTGGGCAGATTTTTCAATGGTGGCGTGATTTCCTGGCACAGAGCTCTACAGCCCGTCAAACAAATGCAATAAGCATTTGTTCAGTTTATTATGTACAATCTCTGTATTTTTTCCCTAGTCATCTTCCCAGAAATAGTGAAACAAATTTTGCTAAAAGTTTTCCCCAAACTCAGCAAGAGGTGGCCCTCCAGCCAACAAAAATATTGACCAAGTTGTTATAATTTATCAAAGAGATACTCAGTGGAAGGAGGACTCTTATGCTTTCTAATGCAGTGGAGGAAAAAAAAAGTGGCAGTAGATGGGAAATAGCAACTGCTCACTGTGGCGTATGGGCTGTACATCTGAGTGGATAAGATGAGCGAAGGTCAGGAACATCGATTGTGCTAGAATTAGGTCTGATACCAATGTAAATCTATGGTAATAGACCCGTGTTGATTTATGTATGATGAACCCATTTTTTCCCCTTTAAATCTCCAGAAGCAGCAGCTTAGGAAGGAAACATCTCCTTTATTATTTTGAAAAGTCATATAAGAGCCAGCTACACTAATAAAGGAAAATTTGATTATACAGGAAAAGAGACTTTTTAATACAGGAAAAGGAATTTGATTATACAATAAAAGAGAAAAAGCAGGCCATTATAAGTTGACATTTGGATATCTCCAGCTCCTGCTACTTTTAGGATGTATTGAAAAATGTGACAGCCTGTCCAGTTGTGGGAGCTTGATAAGGCTGATAAGGTTACAAAGGACAAGCAGAACAACGCAGAAGAGGCTCTGATTTGCCTTTAATGACAGGCTGTTGACGCTGGGATATGCTGGTGCACAGTGTCCTGAAAATCTAGTTATTGGAAGCAAAACAACTCCCTTACTGTAAATGAGCCAAGCACCCTTCCACCAGTGCCCCACAGAAATCAATAGAGCATCTCGGCAGGGGTTGACTCCAGATGTGGTTAATTTAGCAGCAGAGGGGTGCCTCAGAATTCATCAGCTCTTCTGTGTAAATGAAGACCAGTACTGCAGGAAAATAGAGACAGACTGGTGGACAGACTGCTACAGAGAGATAAATAGACTGACAGAACGAATGAGCTCTAGATACCTATATCTTCAGTAATATTTCATAAATGGAAAAAATCAATAAACTTAAAAACAGTATAAAAATGGGAAGGAGAAAAGATACAAAAAACTGTGGTTGATCATGAAAGACTTAATTCAGAGCAGTCATATTAAAACCCATATAACTTATTGTAGCTTATAAATTTATGCATTTATTTTACTTCTTCAAAAATCAGCGTTTTTCTATTATGTAAATCTGAGCAAAGCTACTTAAAACACAGGTGGCTTCATCTGACTGGTGGTTCTTGTTCTAGTTTTTTGTTGTGTTTATTTTAACAAAAATGTCTCACCAACAATTGCTCTCTCTCAGGCAATTTAATCAATTCTGAATAATATACTAATTTAGTTGCACCATCATCATGGTTTCAAAGAAGAGGCTGTCATTCCTTTTTTTTTTTTTCATTCATTTTACACATCCTCTGATTAAAGTACTCAGTAATATTTATAATCTATGCCTAACAGATAAATTTTAGCGATATGCTGCTGAGTGGTATCATTATTTTCTTAATTTAGGCAATCAAATATTTGAATATATGTAAAGACATGCCAGGATACAATAGTAAAAGTGTAAATCAGGTCATTAGTAATAATAACTGCATAGATAGTTTAGTCATGCAGAAAAGTCTGAAAGCCACAGAATAATAGACATTTTACAAGTAGATCAAAAATTTCATCTTAGCCCCTCAGAAAGCATCTACTGGGTAAAACTTAAGTGTACCAAAGTCAAAGAGAACTTTTTAATCAACTTGAAAAAAAGCTGGAATTTCATCCACAAATGATCTGATTGCTAGTAAAACATGGTATTTATCAGCTGAAGTTCAGGACTGATGATAACTTCAAACTATTGTAATTCATTTTATTGGGAGTTAGGATGCATTCCTGACAGTAGAATGTTACAGAACATGGACCATATCTTCTAGAGAGGCTTATAGAGGACCATTTATAAATGGCTACAGCTCAGTGGTTGAACTTTACTGTAGTATATATGCATAGCATCTTTTGTTTTGTTTTGTTTTGTTTTGTTTTGTTTTCTCAGACTAAGAAAGGATGTGACAAACTGGAAAATGCTTGTCATCTAACAGGAGTCAAGGTTGCTGAAGATTTCATCCATCACTTAGCAGGAGTCACTTCACTGTTGACACTGCCCAAATCAATTTTACTAATAAAGGCAAAGCATGTCCAATCAAATAAATCTCTAACATTTATTGTATGGACTGGATTTCATTTTAAGGTTGGCCTAGATAAATGCTTTTAATTGTGGTGAGTTGTGGTTAAAATAGGCACATTTCTATTTGCATGCTCTATTTTTAATATGATGTAGTGATTTCACTCAATAACAAATCTTGCAGAGAACTTGTATTCCTTGTGTTGTGTGAGTTAACATTCACTGATGCTCAGACTGCTGTTTTATATGCAGTATTTCCAGGAATTAAATAATCACTTAAACTCCACAAGCTCCCTTAAATTGCCAGTGACACAAAGCCTTTAAAAAAAAATTACAATTATGTCTTTATTTTATCTATTTGCTTATTTTTTAAATTGACCCCATCTGTTCTGTATGGTTTATTGCTTGCAAACCTGAAAGGGTACTTGAATCACTGCATTTCAAAAAGAGGTAGGATGTTTGGAGAAGTGGCCTCTGGTGATGACTACACCTAAAGGCCAGTAGCTGAATGGGCTGGTGTCTCTTTTGTGCTACCATGGCAAGGTGATCTTGCAACATGGCAAAAGGAAACCATGAGGTTTTTTGGCATGAAAGAAGGTAGGATGGAGGCCAGTGAGGAAATGTTTGGCTGGGGGAACAACTAAAGAATGAGCCTAACGGATTTAGTCCAGTAATGTACTGGGGATGAGCTCACCAAAAGCCTGCAGCTGATGTACAAATCCAGAGTGATAGCAATAGTGCAGCGGTTCAGTGAGATATGATGCATTTTTATTGGGATAGCAAGAATTAAAATATGTCAATAAAAAGGAGGAAGGGAGCTGGTGTTGTAAGGTGGTAGCAACCCTTACCTCCCACAATGACATAGGGTGTAAAGATGAGCGTACTGTGGGAACTGAACCACGGTTCTGGTTGTAGGGAAATCCAGAGGTCATCTAGCCTGTCCTGCTGCTTGAAGCAGGGCCATCGCCACCTTGTCTAGCCAACTTCTGAAAGCTTCCATGGATGATATCATAAATTCCCAAGGCGCAATTTGTGACTGCTGATCCTTCTTGCTAGCTGGCACTACCTGGGGAAGGTACAGGTGCGACTGTAATTTCATTGATCTTCCCCCTAGCTCTAAGCAGCTAGTATATCTATCTATATCCCCTAGAATATGCTTTGCCCAGCTAAACAAAACTGGCCCCCTCCACTAGCCTTCACAGGCTACATGCTCAGGTCCCTCATCTTCCTGGCAACCCTTCACTGGGCCCTCTCCTGTTTGTTCATGTTCCTCTTAAACTGGGGGTCCAAATGGGTGAACCCAGCCTCCTATACTGTTCATTCACACACTTCTCTTCTTCTGGCCACCCTCCCCTCTCCAATTCCCTCAGCTGATCCCTTTCAAGGATTGGTGGAAGAAAGAGCAAAAAAGCTCTTCAATGTGAGACTTTTAGTACTGAATTAATTTCTCTAAATAAATAATAATAATAATAATAAGTCACTCCTCCAGTATCCTTTCATATTTTATGCTTAGGCTTCATCTTTCAACATTGGCAGATAGAGTTTTATGTGGCCACATACTGAAACATCATCTGAAATCTCACTTGGGCATTTGTAGGATTTCTTAAGACTGTGTAGAAGACTAACAGAAAACTACCCTATGCTCTTCAATGCTGTGAAAATATATTTTCACTGTGAACATATTGATGGTTGAAATGTCTATGAGTTGCCCCAATTTCTAGACTTGAGAATCTTCCAAAAGATACTTTTCTAGTCAACCTGCTGCCCACTCATTGTAAGATAATGCCAAATGAAAAGATGAGTAATACAGAAACTGCTTTGTATCAACAGGGTTGATCAGGGAGTTGCTGTCATCTTAACTTACCCTGTGCAGTGGTTTCAAAGACCTTCAAAACCTCAAGACATTATTATTGGACCAAAACATTTCTCCAAAGATTAACATACCTTGGTTATGTTTTCTACATGGAGAGACTTCCTTAATTCAGGTTTTAAATTTGTCTAAACTCAGAAATTCATCTCTTTGGAATATCCTATAATGAAAATACAGCCCATTGCTCCCACATATACCCAATCAAAGGAACTCTTACATTGTTATAAATACATTTGAAAGAAAGGGATTTAAGCCATATGATATAAGGCATTCATAGAGCATCAAGACATCTGCAGCAGAGTTGTCGTTATCACACCTGCATGGGTTTAAAGCAAAAATCTCCAGAATTACATGTTATAACTACAAGCTCTAATGTTAAAGAGCTTTATATAAAGACTCAAAACTCATTTGCTTAGGGCTCATTTTGTTCTGGCACTCAAATTCAAAATACTGTGTTAATTAACACAATTATAACATGTATGTCATTGTATTATTGTAAAGATAGGAGCCCTTCATTTTTACATAATCTTCTTATATATGCCATTTGGAATTGTGTACAGAAATAACTAATGCCTTTGTTCACACAGATGAGACATCCTTATTTTAAAATGTAGCACAAAATTAAAATTCCATTCAAAATCCAGAAGAATGGATTTTTCAGACTGTCTCCTTTCATTGTCTTTTGCATTTTGATATTTAGCCGGTAGTCATGGCAGCTCATAAGAGTGATTGTGTAGCACAAAGATGCAGTTACACATGTTTGGCTTTGGGTTAAGTAGATTAAACACATGCAGATTGCTCAAAATCAACCAATAAACTTACGTAAAAAAGCTTTATATAAATACATGTAACATATATGTATACATGTATATGTAACCTAAATAATGAATGCTTCTATTTGTTTCTTTCAGACTCTATAAAATAGGTTTTCTAGCCTATCGGACCAGGTTTGTTTGACAGGTATCTTACACATCCCTCACAGCAGCATTTTGTTTCTAAAATGGATTCTCCCAGTAATTATAGCATGAAAATAATTGCAATATGTTCTGCACTCACTGAAATGACTCAGCAAGCAAGGAATACATTTAATTACTGGAATATAAAGATCAAGAGTCCATCCTAACTGCAAATTATAATTGTATTTATCCCATATAATATAAACACTAATTTCTACTTAGCTGACTTGCCCTCAGTATTGTCTTTGCCTAAAACAAACAAATGCACCTTGCAATTTAATTTGCAAATCATTTTCCGGGCCTTAAGTTATGACTAATTAATATTTTCACTTTCGTTAGTTCAAAGAACAGTTTTTAAAATATTGGAAGACATCAAGGATCTCTGCACTTTGGAGTGGCACAAAGTGTGTGTTAATGAGGATTGTGGTTACAACCCCTATATGAGTTATTTAAAAATAAGTAAAAAGTATCTGACTTACAGTTCTGGAAAAAAAAAAAAAAAAAAAAAAAAAAACTCATGTAAATCTGATTCCAAATAAACTGCAAGGACCAGACACTTAGTTAATGGAAACTGGCACAGAGCAATGCGGTTCTGTTCACTTGATGGAAGCACTCTACTTTACAACAGTTAAATTATGAAAACAGAAAAAGATGGATTCGTTAGCCATTCTTCCTTAATTGTCTGCTTTGCAGAAGTATCTTGAGCCATTCCTTTGCTTGATGCTGTATCAATGGCTTTCTTCCAGAACCTGGTGGTAATTCTGCTAAAAGTTGCTCTATCCAGAAGCCCACTGTGACTCAGAACAATTTGACTGCAATCTGAGTCCAGAGGTGTGGAGAAAGGAGGGAGCATATAATAACATAGCTGAAATAATATCAGCACATGTCCAGAAAGAATCTACTGTGTCAGGATGACAAGAAGCAGTAGCAAAACTCTTATTTCAGTTGTGAGATGAAAAATATGCCAGGATTCTGTCATGACTCTCTAGCTATAATATTCACAGCCAATACAGAATAAAATGTCAGCCAAAGTTAGTGGATGATGCAAGGCCAGGTGATGAAAGACCAGGAGGAGTTTGTTGAGCCTACATAAAGGGATCACAGTAATACAAAATCCAGTCACTGGAAGTCGCTGTAGAGGTCATTATGAAAAATCAAATACATGCAGCTGTTCCAAACACACATACATGGCCGAGTCTGAGATTCAGAAAAAATCCGGTGCTGGAAGCCAACTCTGTCACATCCTGCTCTACTAACCCAGTCTTATTGCTAAAATAGAACCTGCAGCACACTTCATACCTTGGGAGACATTGTTTGATCATAGCAGGCTGATCATAACTAACTGGTTACAGCTCTGTTTCATCAATTTTGATTTGCATCCTCACTCGAGAGGCTGTTTCACCAGCTAGCACCTCTATTGCTTGCACCATTCTCAGTGAGACAACCTGGGCCAACAGAGGTGTCACTCACACAGAAATCAGGAGACCTGGGTTCTCCATGAAGCCTTCCTACAGACTAAGTCTGTGACCCGAGGCAATTTTTGTCACCTCTGGGTTGTTTCACCCCCAGTGTTCTCTCCCTGGCTTTCTCTCTTACGCTGGAAGGTCTTTGGCACAGGGTGTTCGCATCTGACATGTTTGTACAGAAAGTAGTGCAGATCCCAGCTGGACCCCTGCGTTCTCCTGCAATACAATAATGAGATGACCTTAAGAGCATGCTGGGAGACAGCAGCTACCTCCAATAGTCTGGTCCCTGACCACGGGGTGCTCCAGGGGAAAGTAATGTGCTCAAGAGGACTCAAAATTGAACCTCCCACCCAGCGCCGGGGTCACCAGCAAGCAAAAAGTTGTAGGCACACTTCTGTTGTGGTGACTGGTACCCGCATGCCAGGCCTGTCAGGGAAAAGCAGGCTGGCTGCAGGTTCTGGAACTTGTGTCCTTCCAAGCTCTAGCTCTGTCCACCCCACACCTCACTTGTTTGTTGTCTACTAGGAAGTCCCATCTCCTTTCCAAGTAGTTATCATAGTTACTTGGTGCTCTGGCCACCATTGTGGACCCAGGACCAAGTCAAGCACCACAGCTTTGCACCCAGGAAGCAGCACGGTTTGGGGGAAGCCACTTCTGAGGGAAGGATCATAAATGTGTGGGGGTCTCCTGCTACAGGGAACTCCTGACTGTTATGGCAGGTTAGTACAGGTGTTAGCCCCCGTCTCAGAAATGTTGAGACAAGATAACCCATGTACAGCAGTGCTGAGATAGGTGTGTTGAGGCCTTCTGCTTCTCTGGCTTTTATACTTGAACATTAGCACTCCTTCAAACATAGCTATGTGGAGACTAAGATTCTGGTTCGGTGCTGCTTACCAGGGAGGATCTTCAAAGCTATGTCAGTAGAAAGTTTGGGGTGAAATGTCTGACTTTTTAAGCCACTTTATATGTTACCTGTCAGAGAAGTAAAGGATTCTAATGTCTCTAATGTGCTGGCAAAAGAGTGTGTAACACTTCAGGCATACTAGGCAAAGGAAATACTTTACACGATGAGCATTAAATCATGCAAAGCAAATCCATGCATTCAAAAATTCCAGGGCTTAAGGTTTTGATCCTTAAATCATTCGTGTAAGTCTCCGAGTGAGAACTTGGTCAATAGGGATTTACCTTGAGAACAGGAATATTAATGATAGGATCAGACTCAGGGTGATACATGTAGTATCATTACTACTATTATTAGTAGTCTTAAATGAAAAGTAAAATTGAAGATTTTTCTGTAAGACATGACATAGCAAAAATTTCTACAGTACCATCAGATCTGTGGAATTTATTTATTTATTTGCATCCTGGCAGAAGTTCCCTGCACTGCAGTCAGGGTTCAGAAAAATGGATTTTCTTATAGTCTCACCAGTGAGAATTACATACATTGAAATAATACAAAATAGTTACTTCACTTCTTAACATTCTGACATCAGAAAATAAAGTGAACAGACATTTGAATCCAATCACACTCATTAAGTAAAAAACATAGCCATGGCATCTGGAGTAGTCCATTTTAATCCAAAAGCATAGTCATGATCAGTGATTAAATTGTAAATTTGGGCACAGTTTTCAGCTTGACTTGTGTCACCCTGCAATCTGCATGTTGACAAGGTGCCTGTGTTTGCATCTACACACCAGCATGTGCAGGAAAATCAGTACTGGGCAGTCTTTGCATAAGCAAATAGTTGCTTGTGTATTCCTTTGTGTGGGTTTTCCAGTCAGATACTGTGCTGTCACCTGAGCTGTGCTGTAGAAAGGGCATACAAAGGCTTGCATTTGATGGTAGCGTTCATGGTACAATTTGACACAATCTTAATAAGCAGGTGAAGGGTCAGATCTGTCACTCACATCATTGTTTGTCTTATGAAGAATTCGTGCTACAATATTTTCAGTCACCACAAAGTAGATTAGATCTGTCCAAGTTCTTTCTTTCTGGACTTATGGTAGGAAAGATTAGAGCTAGTGTTCACAAAGGAATCTCAGTAATTCACAATTTGTTTTCCTTGTTCTCTTTCTTGTTTCCTTTTCACGGTACCCGCTTCCTCTGTGGTATAGATACAGACATATCACAAAATTCAGGGGCAGGGGGCATGACCAAAACTTTGTACTTGTCACAATATTAAACTGCTTTGCAGGACATGAAGTATGTAATTTTAAAGACTTGGTTACGAAAGAATGGACACATTTATGATCAGAAGTGATAATAACATCAATTAAATGGTTTTTTTATTATTTTTTGGGTTTTTTTTTGTTCATTTGTTTGTCTTTAATCAATAGTGATTAATCAAAATTATATCCTAAAAGACAACAACAAGGAAAAAAAAAGAAAACAACAAAGGGTGAATGAAATGCAGGCCAGATATACAAGGTTGTCTTTATAGGGTTGTCTTGGTTTACTTCTGTTAAATATCAATTACAGCTATGATCATGTAACACCGTTTCACTTAACATAAAAGAACATAGTACATTACTAAAGTCGTTTACCAAAATAAAGTAAAATTACTGGCCAACAGCGTGCCTTCTGGTGTTCGTGAAAGGATGTGGCTGTTCATGAATTAAAGTGTTGCTTTGACAAACCAAAAACTCTATCACTTCAAAGGGAACATTAACAAAGTGAAATTTGTAGCAAACTGCTTTGTCAGTAACACCCTTAAGAAATCAGCGCAGAAGATGGCTGTGGTAGGTCTTCTGTACCTTGCATTCCATGCTTCATCAAATCACATTTCTTACTCTTACAGTCTCTTCCAAATCAAAAAGACAAAGCAGAATTTCAGTGACTATAATTCATCACAGCAAGCTGACTGTCTCCCAGGCAAGGGAATGGGGCTGAGTCATGCTATGGGTTGCACATTTTGACCATGGGCAATGTGCCAGCTCCTGCTTCCTTCCAGGTGTGCAGAACCTCAAGAATTAGTTAGCTGGTGGGACTCAAGTGGTGGGTTCAAGTTTCAAAAATCTATAACATTTTGTTATATGCAGACTGGATTCAGTAAAGGAAAATGAATCAACAGATTTGCATTCATCAGATGTTAATTATAAGTAAAGTTTACACTATCTCTCTGCTTTCATGTGTTAAAAATAGTCTTGATTATGAATAATGGACTCTGCTGTGACACAGCAATCTGTCCTAACTGTGCTTTGCCAAGGAACAAAATGTGACAAAAATTGCCCATGGCCCGTCAGTCAGGACAGATTTTCATGTTACAGTGTAAACTAAAAAATTCCTTATAGCTATTTGATAACAGATAAGAGCAGACAGGGTGGTTTCACCAGCATATTCCCTTATCTCCCTACTTCTCTCAGCAGCAGGTAACTGGTTGCTGACTTCTAATAGCAGCCATAGCACTCTCCCCTGTGTTAGTTTCAATCAATGGGCAAGTGAGCTGAAGGACTGGCAGTGGACAAATTTTCTGTCATTAGTGAAGGAGTATGGAATGCATCTGAATAAGTGCATTATTTGAGATCAGGAGAGCAATTTTGAAGTGAATCATCAGAACATCCCAGCTGACCATGCTTTGGTCTACACTGCAGAGCAATCTCAAAGCCCACAAACTGGTTTAGTTGAGAGGTGAAGAAAACTAGAAGGTGTCCTTTAGTAGTACTACTGTGCTGCAGGAGCTAATGGTTGGTCAGAACATGGGATATATTCTAAAGAAAATATACACAGCATGGGGATGGAGTACTTAGAAGTGTGTCCTTCCACAGATCCTATCCTGCTACATGCTTTGCTGCTTGCTCATGTAGATGTAGTACTTGAAAGCCTCTGGGAGATCTTACCTCGATTAGCAAGTAGAGAGCCCTCAAAAAAAAAAAAAAAAAAAGAGCATCAAAACTTTCACAAGTTCTAAAAACTGCTGTTATATATTATGCCAGAAGTTTCAGGAGGTGGTGATATTAGCTTAAAGCTGTGATATTAAGATACACTGGGGACTCATTCAGGGAAAAAAACATGCAATCTTGAGTTTCAAGCCAATCTGAGATTCTTCTTCTCTGAAGCTGTCAAAGGTTTTATGGGTATTAGGTAATATTTTATTTCCAAGCCTTTTCAGCAGCTATGGATGTGAGGAATTCACTTCTTTAAAAAAAAAAATGCTCTGAAATAATACACAACTTAGAATTTAAGAAGATCTGTAAATAATAGGATATTCATAGCAAAACCACAAGAATTGTTAACACCAAAATACCTCCTGATTTTTAGCAAAAATTAGTGTTCTGGGATCTTGCCCAACTTTAAATCATTTAATGCATCTAAACATTTAAGTCTTGCTGCCTGTAACTGAGAAGATGATGTTGCTGTCTTTTGTCAACATTGTTCTTCCCTAGTAATTTCCCTATCAAAGCTTTTGTATTATTACGATTACCATCATTTACTTTCCTTCATTTAACTTGCACAGTTAATGCAATGATATGTACCCTACATGACTGCACAAGGAGCTATATAATTAGGAAGCCAGTTGAAACACATTTGGAAAATGAGTTTGGAAAAGTTTATTTGAAAAATAAATTTTGTTGCAATCACTGATTCTCTTTAAGGGTTTTTAAATGCTCCACTATAAACCAGAGCATTTTTGTGCCTACTTCATTTAACACCATAAATCCTGTGCAGATTACATAAATGTTGTGATGTTGGATTTCTAATTTTTTAACATAAAAAAATTTCTTTTAGGGAGAACATGTTTCTATGGTTAAAACACTAGCTCTACGGGGTTTGGGAAAGCAGGGTTCTCTCCCTGTTCAGCCACGAACTCCCTGTGGGACACTGGCCAATAACTCTAGTTAGATCACCATCTACAGGCATCTACGTAGTTGTCAATGGGCTAATAATACAGCTTTTTCTTTAATGCATGGCATTTTAAGGAAAGGACAGATGAGTAATGCATGGCTTCTGATATTTAAAGCTCCCAAGTAAAGCTGTTCTTTGTCTGGTCATTGGGGGGGAAGTCTTCACACCGCTGATGCTGGACACCTGAAGAGGTGTGTAGGTCTTCAATTCCTTTGAGGCCCTCAGACCTCAATTCTCCAACAGGCAAAACACTATGTCAGCACTGCAGGAGTAGAATACATTACACACTCTCCCTGAGACAGAACAGGTCTCCTTTTCCATGTTTTCCCATGTCATCCATGTGTTGCTTGGTTTCCAGGGTTGCAGTAGCCTCCAGAACTTGCTGTGAGTGTTCAAGCCAGGTTCTAAGTGTGGCTGAAGGACTTTCTAGGACAAATAGAGACTAAATCAATACCATGAAAAAAAGAAATGTAATGCTTGCAAAGCATGGAAAATCATCCTAATACTGTCAGTAGCCAGAATGAAATAAGACAATAATTTCACCAGTGTGCTTTCAGTGCAGCTATTGTATTGAAAGGAAGGAGAGCTGAGCATTTTCTTATCTTTCTCCAGCCATGTTTTGCAGATGATAAGCTGGCAGAACAGACATCTTTGTCTGATTGTTTAAATGCTGCTAGAAAACAACACATATTCAATGTCAAACAAACATAAAAAATAATGACAAGGACCCCAAAAGACAAGGTTCCTAGGACACATCTTTCCATGCCTCTTTCTATAAAGATGTTTCAAGCTATGTGTTGTAGCAGTGATTCATCATACCTTTTACAAGAATGTTTAGCTTTCAGCTTGTGCCATCAATGGCCATGTCTTCGATAGGCAACTTGAAGTCTGTTTTCTGTATGTTTACTAGCCCCTTATGCAGGGCCTCATGTGCTCCCACTCAGCAAACTCTCTGCTGAAAAGGATGCAGTTTTGGTGGTGTGGGCAGCTGACTGGACAAGCCCTCCTCCAAGGACAGTCTGGACGACCATGCCTGTGTGCTTAGAATTACATATGCAGTTAAAAGTTTTGTTGAATTAAGGCTTAAATGGTTTGGCATTTCATTATGTTTGATTACCAACAGATATCAGTTTGATGTCTTTGACTCTTCAGAGGATTTTTGAGTTATTTCTTGCAATTTAGTACTTATGTTTCAAAAGCAAGCAAACAAAACAAAAAAATGTGAAGTCCAAGCTTCCTTGGCAACCTTAGTTCAGAGAAAGCAAAGCCTTCAGTATACTCTTGGTCTGAGGTGCTGTCTTTCTCTTGTGGTATCTATAAAGCTGTAAGTCCTTTGGGTGGGTTATTTAGTGTCCATGATTGCCCATGCGAAGCTTTATTAGCTAAATTAATCATGTGCTGGCAGTTAGAAATCCATTCCTAAACTGATGTATCATTCAGATATCACCATTCTTAGCAGTACCCTAGGGTTCTCTAACCCTCATCAACCTCAGGGGTGTTTCTGAGGAAAAATTAAAAAAAAAAAAAATTAAAAGACTCTCAAGCAGCCACAAGAAAGACTGAATGACAATATCATATGTATCCACTATTTGAAGATCAAAGGGCTCTCTGATTTTCATTTAGTAACAGGAAGGATTAATTTGGTCTAGTCTGTTAAGTACAATACTTTCAGCCCAAGTTATATTTAAGCCATATTTTCACATGCTGGCAGAAAACGTATGTCTGCCTCTGTAGATATGAATTTGATAGCAGCAATAATCTGTGTGTGCCAAGGTCAATTCTGAAGCAGCCCCCAACATATATACTTTATGCTGTGTGTGCAGTGGCTTGCGTGTTGACTAAAAAGGACTTGGGAGAGCTGGCTGTAGTTTGGGCTCTGTCATTGACCTGCCAAGCAACCAGATACAAGACTATTTTCCAGTTAATAAGCTGAAATGTTAGTAATTAGGAAGGGCAAATGTAGAACCTCGTGTAATGGCTAGGTATTCATATCACCATTTCTAGAACAATTCATCCTCAGTATATCACTGGGGCCTATAGTAATTACTGCGCTACAAACTAACAGTAAAGTACAAGCATATTTATTGCATCAGCTGATATACACTATAGCTGAGTATGGAAGCAAAGTATTTTGGCCAGCAAGTGAGGAAAGAAAAGCTTCTTTGTCTCAAGGACTTACACATATTAAGGATATTATCCTAAGGATTTTATAAATGTGTCCTCATTTCTGGATTTAATTTTAATTATCTGGATGACGTTTTCATTTGTAATGGATAATGTCTTTAGCATCTGTCTATGGCAATACATGGGCAGTGTTTCTGTTCTCAATTGCATTTGGGTACATCATAGAATTTTGTAAGAGCTTCATTTCTCTCCACCTGCCAGGAGATAGTGGGGTCATGGCACTCTTCCAATACTAAATACATTGCCTAGTAGCCAGACTCACTTTCTATAAACCAAAGATGACTGTATTCATTTTAGCTGAGGTTGAGGTCATGCAGGAGATCAGAAGCAGTCTCTGCAGTACTGAGCATCTCATATTTGATGTGATAAAGACTCCATGTCCAGAAGAAATAGCTGAAAGTAAATATTCTAGATAAATCTGCCAGGTGCATGATCAATCAGATTTTCTGGTCACTAGTCTGTCATCCCAGTTAGAGGCTCACTAAGGAGAAGCTGGGGAAATTAATTATGCTAATAATGTCTCTCATTTCAGCTTACAAGGAAAAGATGAAGGAGCTGTCCATGCTCTCTCTGATCTGCTCCTGTTTTTATCCTGAACCTCGCAACATGAACATCTATAAATATGATGGTGAGTAACTTTCATTGGAAATCATCCTGCAGGTCAGATAATGTGCTAATGCTAGGAAATGACTCAGATAACCATCCTGGTACCTACTGTTAGGCAGTCGATACTTTGCTGATTTAACAATTCATTTGCTGGTCTTGGCTGTTGTCTTCTATTGATTGTGTATTACCTGTGATGCTCAATATTGGTCCTAATAGCAACTAACTAAATTTTCAAAGCCCTTTCACAGTGAACTGTATTTTTTCCCAGTACCCTGAGAAATACTTCCCATTTGAGAGTTACAAATCTTCACAGCTGACATAATTCCCAAGGAAATGAAGAAAAGATGAAAGCATGCTTAAAAAATTAATCAGCTTGGGCACTGCTCACATGGGGCGTGAAATGACACAGAACGCCAATAAGCTTCCAAAACTGCTGTAAATTTTTATTTTTATAAGATTAGGGTATAATTAAACTATTGTAGATAAAATGGGATGTGCTTCTGAGAACAGTTGTCAGCCCATAATCTGCTATTTCATTTTAAATGTCCAATGCAAAGATGCAAAATCTTTTGTCTGTACTTCTGATCCTACATTAATGTCAGTGCTGCTTCTCTCCTTGATACCACCAAAGTATTGAAAGACTTACCATTTCTCACTTTATCATACAGACATGGAAGTTAAACAGATCAACAAACGTGCCTCGGGCCAGGCTTTTGAACTGATCCTAAAGCCGCCATCCCCGGTCTCAGAAGCACCACGAACTTTAGCTTCTCCAAAGAAGAAAGAGCTCTCTCTTGAGGAGATCCAGAAGAAGCTGGAGGCTGCAGAGGAGAGGAGAAAGGTATTTTGCCTTAATAAAATACTAGTAATTACACCAGACATTGTACAGGATAACAGCCATGTTTCCTATCCATTGCCATCATTGTTTTGCATTACCATCACTGACCCACAGTATGTTTGCATGGACAAAAGCTATTAACGTGTTTAAAGAAACAAATTAGTTTATTTTCTTTCAGCAGCTTGCAGACAAACCTGACTGATTTGGATGCTTGGGAAGCATGTGTCATTGAAATACTGATAGCTTTGGACAAGAAGCCTGAGATGCAGATAGCACATGGGACAGCCTGAACAGCAAAAAGCTCTCTGCTCTCCTTTCACTTCTGTCAGACCAGATCAGGGGGCCCTGGGAGAGTCAGTGGAGCCATTACAGTGGTGTGTGGTGAAAAGTGAATCCCCTGAAGTCAGTAAATCTGGTTTGCTGACATTTGCTTAAAACCTGGCCCTTATTTTTGACTTGCAATGAAACCAGACTATTCTGTATCTCACTGATTTGAACAATTCAGTCATTCAAATGTTGCACATTAACACTATCGCTTCTGTCTTTACTTGTGTCAAAGTATTCACTTCAGCAGAAGGACATGTCTATATGTGAAAGGCACATGCATATGCAGTAGCACCTGCCCAGAAGTATGAGCTTTCACACACCCAAATGATGATATGCTTGAAAGACTCAATCTGTGAAGTACCTCTGTACTGAGTGCAAATACTCAAGTAAAGATTTGGACACAGAATGAAATGGCAGCAATTAAGAAGCCTGATATTATGCATATACTTAGTGGGAAATATAGATTGAATGTCCCAGACATTTCAGTTCATTGATTTCATTACTGTTCATTTCTTCCTAAAGCAGAACTCATTATGCCATAAACTAGTAATCAGTGATGGTAGTACAGACACCTGCCGTTTCTTCCCCTTAATACTATGTTCATTTTGAATGAACATATAACTGAGTTATTTTAATAGATTAAATCTTCCATATTGGCAATGCAGCAGAAATTGCAAGGAAGGGAACCAAGGAGTGAGCAGAAAGCCTCATTACATCACTGTTTAAATCCTTGGTGCTCACACATCCCAACTATCACCTGCAGTTTTGGTCTAAAAAAAGCGTATAGTGCAGAGAAAGGTAAAAAGCAACCAGAGCATAAGAAGATAAATTAAACAGTCCACTTCTCAGCTTGGAGGCAGACAACAGATGGAAGATAAAATTCTATAAAGTCATGAATAGTAATGAGAAGATGAATAGGAACAATTATATTCTGTTTCATGCAGTCCAAAGGGGAAGAAACACTCAATGAAATTAGATAACAATTTCAAAACAGAGAGAGGGAATTACCTTTGCATGTATTGTTTAATCAAGTTTTTGTGTTTGTTAACACAGGCTATTTGGATGTTATTAAAATATTAATTATTTCAAAAAGCAAATAAAAAAGAAATTGGTAGAGCAGTACCTTGCAGAACATGACTATACAGATGCAACCTCTGGCTCAGAAAATACCTAACCTGATGGAAACTAGGAAGATAGATGTATGTAGGAAAAAATTAGGCAGATTTGCCCAGCTTCGTATACACTTCCCCTAAGAATCTTCCACTCTCTGCTGCTAGACAAATCAGGCAGATATTTTCTGAGATCCGACATGGCAGTTTTTATCATACTTCTCTGTCTATGTACAGCAGCTATCTGGCATAACCGTTCCAGATCGTGTCCTTCCAGCACAGTTCTAATTAAAATCAAGTATAACTAATTGATGAGAATAGCCTTTTTTGAAACACTACTAACTGATTTCACACTTTTTAGGAATTAGTCCCTGCTCTGTCGATTAAGCAGTGTTTTCTTTAATAAATTTTAAAACTCATGAGAACATCTACAGTAATACATGCACTCCAGCAGCCTCCTGCTTATGCTGTCTCGTGTTCATCATTCCTGTTTATTTCCTCATATGTTTTTACAGGGCTCCTTCCTTTTCTCCCCATTTTTTCTACCTCAGTTGGCAGTCACTGAGATCTCATACTCTCAGACCAAACTGAGAGTTTCACCTGAGACATTTTTTCCTTTTGAACCACACAGCAAGACCATTTGAGCTAGTTACAGACTTGTCCTTTCTGTTTATAGAATCCTCTTTGTAGTGTGTCATTATTATCCCATTACTTTTTTGGCATGTGTGCGCTATATTTTCTCATCTTGATAGATAATCAGAAAGATCTCATCATCACTTCCATTTAAGAAATTAGTGCACAGTGACATTGGAAGCAGCAGAATTTAATTTCTTAAGGAACTTTTGGCATTTATCAAATTTTACCCATTGGTTTTGAATATTCAGCTACAATTTCACTGGATATACAGACTTCAAAAGCCGTATGTTGAATTATGTATATTTATTGCCTATATTCAACTTGCATGACAATGAAACTCTAAAGGGAGGAACAGTTTTAGTAGACTTTGAAATGAAGGAGAGAAACTGTATGTAATGAAAACCTCCTAATGGCTTTGTATTGGGGCGAAATTAAATCAGGTCAGTCCTTAGTGCTTAGCACCACAACAAATGATGGAGAACAATCATCTTTTTTAACTTTTGTGTTTCTCATTATGGAGTTAAAGCTATATGAGTTGTTAATACTGTAAAATCATATAATCAAATAGTCACAGAATCGTCTAGATTGGAAAAGACCGTCAAGATCATCGTCTAACCATCAATTTGACCTACCAAGTCCCATCATCAAACCATGTCCCTCAGTGCCACATCCACACGTCTCTTACATACTTCCAGGGATGGGGACTCCACCACTTCCCTGGGCAGCCTGTTCCAATGCTTGAGCACCCTTTCCACGAAAAAATTCTTCCTAATGTCCAATCTAAACCTCCCCTGGCACAACTTGAGGCCGTTGCATTGTGTCCTATTACTTGTCACCTGGGAAAAGAGACCAACACCCTCCTGGCTGCAGCCTCCCTTCGGGTAGTTGTAGGCAGTGATGAGGTATGCCCTCAGCCAGACTCAGCCTTCTCCAGGCTGAAAAACCCCAGTTCCCTCAGTCACTCCTCGTAAGTCTTGTTTTCTAGTGCCTTCACCAGCTTTGTTGCCCTTCTCTGCACATCCTTGAGCACCTCCACATGCTTCTTGTAGCGAGGGGCCCAAAACTGAAGACAGTTTTCAAGGTGCGACCTCACCAGAGCTGAGTACAGGGGAACAATCATATCCCTGGTCCTGCTGGCCACACTCCTTCTGATGCAGGCCAGGACGCCATTGGCCTTCTTGGCCACCTGGACACACTGCTGGCTGATGTTCAGCTGGTATTGACCAGCACCCCACAGCAAGACAAGGGCCCCTGTGCAGCCTTATAGCTTGGCAAGGCTTGCTGTGCTCCCTCAGTGGGCAGCCGGCCTGGGGCATCTCTGCCTGCCAGCAACAGGGCCGCACTCTGCATTGGGCTGCAGCACCCAACCCGCTGCCTCTAAGCTGGCACCACTGCCTGCTGGAGGCACTTCTTTGTACTCTTGATCCCCCCTCTCTTTACACATTGAAAAAGCTACGTGTGCTTTACCACACAGCAAACCAACAGGAGGCTCTTAGGTGAAAAGGCTTCACCAAGGTGGGAAGATGTTGAAGCTGCGGGACAAATGGTCCCTCCTAGAAACCACTCTGGGTTTTGACATTCCTCTGTCAGAAAAAAAAAAAAAAAAAAAAAAAAAAAAAAGGAACTTTCTTTGTTCTTTTGTTCTTCCAACTATTCCTCTCCTTGGTTTCCTGTCAAATTGTAAGTGAGCAGGCCAGGACAGATGACAGGCACTGCCCACGGTATCTGCCTCCTGTCTTGCCCATCTACTTTTTCTGTTACTCTTGGCTGCTGGCTGGGCTTCTGGAGAGATGGAAAAACAGAATGAGGTGCTTTTACATGAAAAGATCCACCGATATATGTGGAATCACAACTGGAACCAGGCATTTCTGCCCCATTTTGGTTTTCTATACATAGTGTTTCTGTACATCATGCTTCACCCCTAATGTTGACAAAAGACGTCTAAAACTGCATCCCTCCCCTTGCATCCCTCCAACATGCCTTGCTTGCCCCCATGGGTCAGAACCATGAGAGCTGCCATATTATGTCAGTTCAGGAAGAAAAAGTAAGCTTTCTTGTCTCACAATACAAATAAGCTCTTTTTTATTTTTTTTTCCTCCTTGCATTTTTAGTAGGCCTGACACAAAGCTCCCTGGCAGATTTGAAAAAAGGAAAACAAAAAAGATTCTTATCTAAATTTTGCACCATCTGCTTTCAGTAGAAGTGGGACTACGGTTCCAGCTCACAGATGTCTTTGGCTCTTCTGCAAAATGGCCATTTTTCTCCTTTGCTCTCTAACTTCATAGAGCAGGAACACCCCCCTCTTCTTCTTGTCTCTTTAAACTGTCATTGCTCTGGGAGAGGAACTGTCTCTCCCTTTGTGTTTGCACACTGCCTGGGACAGTGAGTCCTCACAACAGCTAGAATAAGTGCTAATAAATAATAATACACCCCAATGAGGAATATGATGTAACAACAAAGAGATGGAGGAAGCCAGTGCTATGAGTAAGGTCTAACTTGGGCCCATTCCCTTGCTTTATATGGAAAGAAAAATCCCAGTTCCATCCCTGAAAACATCACTTCTTCAACATATGACTTCCTTCTGATTAATAACTAGGCATTTATATGTTGTCAATTGCATGGCAGTTGGAGCTTTTAATCCTGCCCTGTAGTATCTCTTAAGTACACAGTACACTGAAGAATACCAAAGTTATCTCAGCTTCTGCAGAACAATTTAATTTAAAATAAAGCCAGAGAGTGAATAAATGTATTAGAATAGTGGTACTCTCATGACTGGTAGTGTGTCTCACACATCCTAGTAACCAAGATTGTCAGGGAAATGGATCCAGGCTGGGATTCCCAGTTTAAAAGTTTTCTGAGGCCATTCCTTGCTTTAAGAGTAATCCTTTATCTCTGCATAAAAGATTTCAATATTTGGAGCTATGCATCAAAGAAAAATAGATAAATGTGAGAAAATAAGAGCACCTGTTATTCAGATAGTGGGATTTTCTTCCTGTGAGTAATAATAATAATAATAATTGGGGAGGACTTGGTAGTGTTAGGTCAGAGGTTGGACTAGGTGATCTTGGAGGTCTCTTCCAACCTAGATGATTCTGTAATTCTGTAAAATAATAATAATAATTTTTAAAAAACATCTCTAAATAGAATTTCTGTAAATAATTTTTCTATTAAAGTGAGCTCTAAGTTGTCTGAATCTATCTCTGGCCAGCTAAGCATGAGATACAGATTTCTTTGTGAAGCACTCATCTCTGGAAACTGGGGGTGCATATGATCCTTTAGAAAAATGACATGAATTTCTTAAGGAGCTGGCCTACATTATCCATCTTTTTAGCACAGAAGTACATTTCTGAGAGCAAAAGTATCTGTACCAGGAATATCTACCTACATTTTTATTCCTCTACACCTAGCATTAGAGGCTGCAGCTGTAGCTGCATTGATTAAACCATTTAATATTTAAGAAGTCTTCTGAATATTCCCCACTAAGTATTCTTTTTTTTCCCTTCTCCACCATTTTATACTTTTCTCTCCTTATTAATCTTCATCTCCCACTCCCTTTCCAGCTTTTTTTCCCTTATTTTCTCATAACTATTCAAGAAGTGTTTATTGTAAACCATTTACAAGTATATTAGAAAATGGACTATCAAGGATTTGAGAATACCTTTTCCAGCACTTTAATACAATGTTGAAAAATAAACTTGGAATAAAAACTTCCTGTGTATGTTGAAATCATATGTCAAGACTGTCCAAACACAGTGGCTAAAAGCCAACACCAACAAAGGGAGTTCATTAATCCCAGCCACACTAGGTATCAGGGGTCATTCATTTTGGCAATTTCTGGATGCATAGTAGACTTTGAACAGGCTGGGTGGCCAACTTCTTTTGCCAAATGTGTTTGAAACAGAAAATCATTCAACAATCCAGTACAAAAACACACCGACTACATTCCAAAATCATCACAAGGGGATTTCAAAAATGATCTGAACACAATCAAACAGGCAGACTCACAGCTGGTGTAAATGGCATTAAAAGGGGGACATCAGTTTAAATGAGACTCTACCCCTTCGATGGTTTGTGATGGGGAGGGGAGTCCTTTATTTTGAACCATTTCTGGGTACCCCAAACATTTTGAAGGAGGAAAATGAATGCCTTTTAAGGAATATCATAAAGGAAAATCGTATTAGGAACGTGCAATCAGTTCCCGTGGCCTGGCTTAGCTTTCCTTCAGACTCTTACCAGTGCCAATGCAATTTGCATCCAGAAAATATTGAATTACCATACAAGCATTTTCTTCCTTATCAGGCATTAGCGGCTAAATTACTTTTGAATGCATCATCTGCCAGTGTGGCCTCTAGAACTGTGTGTACTTTGATATGTAACTCTAATTTTTCACAATTCTCATGGACTTATGATAATAGGAAGTAGTTCCAGAAGGCAAAGGGTTTCAATAGAAGAAAAATCCTGACAAACAGGCGAGTGCCCCAAAGACCCAAAGGCATTTTGACACCTCCCACTGAAAGCCAATGTTTTTTTCAAAAATGCTGCATAGAGGCATAGTCCAAAGCTTGCTTTTTTTTATAGCATCCATGGATCCATGGATATGTCTACTGTCCAAATCTCAAAATGCTTGATTGTATATAAACACCTTATACCAAGGTATGTTTAAACACCTTGAAATGTTAGCCTTTCAAACTAAAACACTTCTTTAACCTTTCACGGGAAAGGACACGAAGATTAGTATTATATTATCTTTTCTATTCAAACTCCCAACAGAAAGGGAAGTATTTTTTTAGATTATCAAAAGTGAAAAAAAGATTGCAATTAAGGACTAAATTAAAGAGAAAATGCAGAAAAACTTCACAAGCACTAGTCAAACTGAGACACACAGGTTGGTCCAAAGACAGTCCAACAGGATGAAGATGTTCAATTATTTAATTTTTACATTTTACAAAATCTTTCAAAAGAACTTTTTTCCTTTTTGAAACAGCATATGTTTAAAGAAATTTTAAACATTAAGGGCCTGAAATAAAGCATTTTGCTTTAAAATAAGCCTTTTATCATGCAATTATTAAAATTATTGATATTTTTGTTAAGCATGCTTTTTAATGAGTTTTGAGTAAAAGCAAAATTTTGAGTAAAAGCAACAAAGATCTTTCTAAGGTACCATCCAGTTCAGTAGACCACTCCCATCATTAAGTGCTCCAAGGGTCATAGGTTGAGAAAGGAGCCTGAAACTGTGACCAGGATGGAGGTGAAAGCAAATATAGTAAGTGGCCAAGATTAACAAAAGTTGCATTTATCTCTGATCTCAAGCAAGCCATTGCAGCCTTTCAAAGCAATATACATTTTATTCCAGTGTCTTCATGAAAGGTGGTCTGGCTGGTTTCTGCACCCTTTTCTACAATCTGCTTAATTTGCCTTGTCATTACATCTGCCTGTATATCTATCTTACCTTTGTTAAAATGTTTTCTCTTCCTCGCTTGATCTTCTACATGTAAGAGAACTGCAGCTTTTTTCACTCCATTAAAAGCCACATGATATAATTTAATAGGATTCATTATTGCTAATTGTAATTGTTGGTTAAAACCCTTAATTTAGGCCTTAAACTAATTCATTTTTATGGTTAACAATGGCAACAGTGTATTGTTATCTGCACTGAAATATACACTTATCTTCCTGGAGCCATATTTCATTCCATGATTTCTGTTTGCCTCTCATGCTCCCTCTAATTTATTTTATCCAAGAGCATACAATGTTGTTTATCATTTCCAAATAACCCCTCTGAAACATACTGTCTTTTCTGCTAGACTTGCCTGGAGGATGGGCCCAGTGCTGCAAGTTCCTTGGCTTCCCTCCTAGGATTAGTGGTTCCATGTTAGTAATTTGATTTAAAAAACAATAACAAAGCTTGTGCTTCTGCGTTCACAAAGAATAGCACACTTGTGCATAGGCTGAATGTGCTTAATTCCTACCTCCACTTTTCATCTTCCTGGTAGAATTTAAACTTTAAACTAACAATAGCTTTTTTTGATATTTTCTATAAAGTAAAATCTTTTTTTTTTCTTTCATAATTACTGAGATGAAGTGAAACATAAATATCATGGGGAAAAACATTGTCTGATTTGGTTCTGTTTATCTTTCACAGTGGTAAACTTCAAAGCCTGTTATTAACAATTCATGCACACTGAAGGACTGTCCAACCTGGGCAAAAAATGTGCCTCTCCTCCTTTTTAACACTGTACCCTGCAGCCTCCATCCCAGATCTCTGCAAATAAAATGCTCTTATCTAAAAGACCACAGCTCTGAGAGGTTAAGCAACCACTGCAGTAGCTGAGGGCAGCATTTCTCAATAACAGCATTTCTCATTAACAGAAGTGCTTCAGAGACTTCTCTGCTGCTGCATAAGTCATATTCTCCACATTTAGCCAGTGCCTCTAAGCCCCTGTTATTGACACTAGTCCGGTTTATATACAGAGGTGATCTTTCCAAACTGTGCCTGTAACAACAAAGGAACAAACTTTACGCAGTTTCCAAACACTGTGAAGAGCCCTGTGGGGGTTATTTTACTCCTTGTGGGTGTTTGAGACACTTATTTCAGCCTCATGTCTCTCTGTTTCCAGTCCCAGGAGGCCCAGGTGCTGAAACATCTGGCTGAGAAGAGAGAACATGAGCGAGAAGTGCTTCAAAAGGCTTTGGAGGAGAACAACAACTTCAGCAAAATGGCAGAGGAAAAGCTGATACTGAAAATGGAACAGATCAAAGAAAACCGTGAAGCTAATTTAGCTGCTCTTATTGAACGTCTTCAAGAAAAGGTAACTGCACCATCACTCCTCACCTAGACTAGAGGAGAAAATCCAACCAATATTTTGAAGAGAGGTAGTGGATAGCTCTTTCCTCTGTTGCAAAACTTGAGTTATATTTAAATCAGAGCCCCTGATGCCTATCTAAACCACTTTTGAAAAATCACAGAATGGTTGAGGCTGGAAGGGACCTCTGGAGGCCATGTGGTCCAAACCTCCTGCCCAAGCAGGGACACCCAGAGCAGGCTGCACAGGACCACATCCAGGTGACTTTTGAAGATCTCCAAGGAGGAGACAACCTCTCTGGGCAACCTGTGCCAGTGGTCCATCACCCGCACAGCACAGAAATACTTCCTGGTGTTGAGGGAATCTCTTGTGCTCTAGTTTGTGCCCATTGCCTCTTGTCCTGGCCCTGGGCACCATGGAAAAGAGCTCGGCTCTGTCCTCTTTACATCCTCCCTTCAGGTATTGATATCCATTAATAAGATCACCCCCCAGCCTTCTCTTCTCCAGGGTGAACAGTCCCAGTTCTCTCAGGTTTTTGTTAGAGGAGAGGTACTCCAGTCCCTTCATCATCTTAGATGCCCTTTGCTGGACTCTCTGCAATACGTCTGTGTCTCTCTGGTTCTGGGGAGCCCAGAACCGGACACAGTGCTCCAGGTGTGGCCTCACCAGTGCTGAGTAGAGCAGAAGGTTTACCTCCCTTGGCCTGCTGGCAATACTCTGGCTAATCCAGACCAGAATACTGTCATCTTTCTTACCAGCAAGGGCACACTGTTGACTCATGTTCAACTTGCTGTCCACTAGGACCTCTGTGTCCTTACCTGCAAAGCCGCTATCCAGACTGTCATGGTGAAATGTGTATTAAAAACTCAGCTGTCCCCTGCTTCTGTTCTTAATCTTGGTTTGGGACCTTTGTGCTGGCCAACATTCACATATTCTTAGAGTTATGAAGACAAAGGTTCATCAAGAAAAGGAGAAAGCAAGCCAAACAAAGGTTGATTTTCTAGCTTTTAAGAAAGTGCTGTGAACAAATTAAAGGTCAGTTGTGTTTAGATTTTGGTCTTTAAGAAAGGTCAGTGACCAAATCAAACAGTTGTCCCGTGGACATATAGTTCTTGACTTCCCAGAAAGGAAAGGGGAAAAAAATAAGCAAAAAAGTCTTTCCTATATATTAAAAGGGGCCTATTCTTCCATAAGTCTTGCAACAAAAAGAGAGAAAGTTTTCTTTTGAAGATCTTTGAAAAAGCCAGAGGAATTTCCTTTAAGAATCCAGTAAATCACAAACCCC
Source organism: Cygnus olor (assembly GCF_009769625.2). NCBI lineage: Eukaryota > Metazoa > Chordata > Aves > Anseriformes > Anatidae > Cygnus > Cygnus olor. The sequence goes on from NC_049170.1 coordinate 130,387,911, forward strand.
ACAGTGCCCTTCTCCAAAACAGCCCTCCTAAACAAGAAAGAGAAACATTAGAATTAAGATTTAGAAATGTTAAGAAAAAAAATAATTTACACTTGTTTCTCTCAACAATGAACTTCTAATATGTTAGTAAATGGTTTAACAAAAAGAAAATAGCTCTCATACATTTCCAATGAGATGGAACAGCACCTGGTTTCCTTTGGTGATAACAAAAGTCTCATAAAGTAAGAAAGAAATAATAGTTTCCCAAAGATTGATGTTATAAGTGAACTGGGTAACTCTGGAGTTTAAGGACTGTACTCAGATTATTTGACATTTTTGTAGTAGATGAGTTTGCAGGCACATATCCCAAAGTTTATGAGAACAAACGGAAAAGCCAATTAGCCATCCTTAAGGTCCAAAAGAAAATAGGATGGACAGCTGGACATTCTCAGTCCTATGTTATTGTTAACAGACTACTAAGCCCCTTTTCCTCTGCAATATGATGGCAAATGTGCATGAAATCCAAAGGCTTCTGAACAAAGATGTCGATAACTCACTTGGGAATGTTTGTACAGACCAGAAATTAAAAATTTTATGACTATAGTTTTGCCAACACAAAGGCCAACTCTGACTATGCAGGAAAATATGAAGTGAGATAACTTCAAGAGTGACCAAGAATTGTGGATGACCCAAGGCTGTGGTGTTTAGAAGCTCCTACAGTGAAAGATAACTTTGTATACTGCAGTTAACAGGAGTTCTGAGAAACAAGTCCCTTAGAAAATCTAGCATTCAAAATTATGGAGTTTATAAGAAACTGTGATTTACAGATTCAGTTGATACAATAAGCTGTCTTGGCCTGTGATCCATAGTTCATTTTGACCAATCCCCATAAAAGATCCCCTAATGTACAAAAAGATCCCCTAATGTACAAAAATACCTAGGAAGTGCCATAAACAGAAGACAGCTAGAGATAATTTTGCTTCTATAGCCTTATGACTTGTCATTTAGTTGTCTAATGTGTTGGGTCTTTTTCCAGTAGTCAGACATGAGAGGTAAAAATCTGATAGTTTGACAGTTAGAAAGAGATAGGCATAATCCAAAAGCCCCAAACCCCATAAGCTGCCAAAAATAATACAGTATTATAAACACCCTGAGTGGAACATTCTTAACATTTAACAGATGTTGTTCCTGACCACAGTCCCATTTCCACAGAATTATCTGAATATACAGTGGCTCTAATAAATCTAAATTAATTGTGGCTGTTTTTGTAAAAGGCAACATGGCTGTAACTTGGCAGAGGGGGCTAGCATTGACTTACGGTAAAAACTCCCCTTTTCCATCACAGCAGGAGTAAGAATGGAGAGGACAGCTAACCTCATTGTTCAGTCTAAGGACATTATAACAGAACAGAGCATAACAGAATAGAATAAAATAGTTCAGTTCAGTTCAGTTCAGTTGGAAGTGACCTTCAAAGATCATTGAGTCCAAACGCCTAACCGCTTCAGGGCTAACCGAAAACTAGAACATGTTATTGAGGGCATTGTCCAAGAGCACTGACAGGCGTAGGGCATCAACCACCTCTTTAGGAAGCCTGTTCCAGTGTTTGATCACCCTCACGGTAAAGAAACTGTTCTTAATGTCCAGTCTGAATCTCCCTGGTGCAGCTTTGTGCCTGTCTTCCTGCACATCTGTCATCTGTTACCAGGGAAAAGAGACTGGCATCTCCCTCTCCACTACCCCTCCTCAGGAAGCTGCAGAGAGCAGTGAGGTCACTTCTTAGCCTTCTTTCCTCCCAACCAGACAAACCAAGACTCCTCAGCCTCTCCTCATAGGAAATGCCTTCCAGCCCTTGTGCCAGATGTTCAAAACACTCAGATTGACCCTTCTTGGCAGAACTACAATCTGGGACCTTTTATTTGTGGCTCCTAGATAACATAGTAGCTGTCACTTCTTCTGCATACAGCATGCAAGCAATTAATTCAAGACCATTCATCCTTCCCTCTATTTAGTTCAGTATCTAGGAATTCAAAGAGGAAATGTGAGCACATGGCATATTTCATGCTGCAGGCAGTACCTCTCTATGCAGGTCCTTAAAATGAATCTTTCTGAGGTGCCGAGAACTATAAGGCCATATAAGATAAAAAACTGAGTTCCAGAGCATAAACAGAATGTAAGCACTGAACATGCCTTGGGCTGGGCTGGTAGGTGACACCTCTCCTGAGCTGCATCCTCTAAAGATGGTTGTGCTGTGAAATAAGTTTTGCACAGGCATCAAATGCACAACCTAAATGTGTAAGCATCAGGATCCTCCGAGGCAGGCAGAATGAGAAAGAGGTTTGATTTTTCCCTTCTTGATGTTTTCCAGGAGAGGCATGCTGCAGAGGTCCGTAGAAACAAGGAGCTCCAGGTGGAACTGTCTGGCTGAAAACAGCAATGGTGGATGTGACCCATCCCCACCATTAGTAAACTCCCCCTGCCTATATTATTATGGATCATGCGATATCAGTATGGGAAATGTATGACATGGTTTAAAAAAAAAAAAATCAAGAACTCAATAAAAAACTTTAAAAAAGAAACAAAAAATAAAAACAAAACAATGCGGTCTCTTTGCAGAATGATTTGCTTGATGTTTAAAAAACTTGGATCTTATTTTGTAAATACTTACATTTTTGTTAAAAAATACAAGTATTGCATTATGCAAGTTATTTCATAATCTTACATGTCCTGTAACAGGCTTCTGATGTTGTCTATTTCCACTCGGTTGAATTTGCTGGGTCTGTTCATTTGAAGCACCTCATGTCTAACTCCATTCCCTGCGACTTTCATTCCCACCCACCACGAGGTCAGTAGTAGTTCTATGGTGCTAGAGACCAGTCATTGCCTGATAACCTAGACCGCTTTGCCATCGATAAGCTTTGTTGAAACAGTGACTAGATCACAGGTATCGTGACTTCACATTCAGCTGTCCGAGACAAAAGGCTCTTAAAATGTAGTTTCTTTAAATGCAACTTGTGCTACAGGACTCTGTAGCATGCTGTTTGACTGAGGTTAAATCACCGTGTGCAGTACTTGCTGCTTCTGCTTCCGAGGCAAGAGGCAACAAATACAGCTTTGCAACTGAACGACAGCAAGTGGTATCAGTTTGAGGTGAACCTGAAAGGCACATTGTAACCATCCAGCTATGACAAATTCTAAATGATGCCAAACAGCCATACAAATGCTAATTGTAAAGTGAGCTTAATTCACCACTTGAAAATTTATTAATGGAGCAGATAATAGATAGCATCAAATGGCTTTATTTGTAGATGCCATGATCTATGATACTTCTCTGATGCTACCATAGTACGTGTGTAACAGTAAAAGAGGCTACCAAATATTTCACCAGGATCCCATGAGCCAGTTGTCACCTTTTTTTGTTTTTGTTTTTGACACTGCTGACTTCCATTCATCATGACCTTTACTCTTCAGTGTTAGCCAACCCTACCTAGTGACGGACATCTAGGACTAAAGAGGGCTGAAGCAGCAGGAATGACTAGACAGGGTGCTCGTGCCAAGTACAGTATCACGAAACCTAACACATCATCCCCAAAATACCTGCAGTTTTGAAGTTGTCCCTACCCCCCTGGAGGTTGCTGCCTGCATATTCTACTCTTCATTAGTGCTATTTTCCTGTATGTCATTGTGAGCAAGCTGTGATTAATAAAGAATTGGGGTTCTGTGAACTGAAAAAGGGCTTGTCTCTTCTCTCGCTCCATTACTTCTGACATGTGCCCATACGAGGTGAAAGCCTAATGAAGTCATAAAAGCATGGAAATTAGATTTAAATAAGACCTATTAATAAATCAAGCCTATTTCTTTGCTAATACAGGACCGACCCCTGCTATGTGTTTTCAGTGCTTAGGGTGGTTATTTTTAAAGATTACCATATAAACTGAGCCTATGAATGTGACGTCTAGCACCGGGATTATTAAAAAAGAACTAGCTACACACACATGCACATGCACCCTTAATCCTAACTCAATATTGGGAAAAAAAAAAAAAACAATCAGGAAAGAAAATTTAATAATGTATCCTTGGGCATATACATCAATAACTGCATCAAGATTCTGGATGTTAACACACTGATTTTCAGGGTAAAAGTTCATTTATAGGAAAAACTTCAAATTTCTAGGAAAGCTGAAGAGCTGAGATATAAAAATGGTTCTGATCTCATTTACAGCAGTTCAAAAGGTGATCGAGAATTACACCTAGGATTAGTTTTCTGATTTAAAGTGATAAAAGTGGCATTGTTTGCTCTTTCAGAGAGATGGGCCAAAAGTTCCAGATCTGCAACAGTCAGTTTCTGACCCATGCAGCCTGTTTTAATCTGGAGCCAAGTTATGTCCCTGGAAGTCCTGGCCTGCAGTCAACAAGCTGCAGAAGCTCATCCAGGCACAGGGCTGCAAGGTCAGCTCTGTGCACAATGAGCTCTGTAACATGGCATGAGAGGCACAATCCAAATTTTTTAGGGCAAGTTGGTTTCATTGCCTAAACTCCTTGCCTTTCTGGCAAAATTACTAGAATTAAACCTGGCAGGGAACTCATAGAGCAAACTTTGAAACTGGATGACACGAGCCTCAGTGCTGCGAAGTCTTCAAAGTTTGCATTTTGCTTTAAGCCCCATGAAAAGAGTCATTCAGTCAAGATTATATCTCTATTTGAGGTCCCAGATTTTGGGTTGAGGTCTCCTGGATTTGGGTTTCATTTCCAAATGACAAATCACTTACAGAGTTCTCCCTGTCCATTGACTTAACAAGACCTGGTTGTTTTAGGCCCTTTTCTTGTTTGTCCTGCTGGCTGCACTTGCTAAGGCAAGAGGCCAAGGACAAACCTCTGGTGCTGGGCCCTCTCAGCCTCCACAAACAAGGGTGTCCACATCCAGCGTGTCTGCTGGAAGGCTCCATGGCACGTGCCCTCCCCAGAACCAGACCTGGGCATTGCCTGGTAGATGCCTCTCCATGGCTACCAAGTCTGCACCAGAGAAATGAATGAAGAAGAAGGCCGTGTGGCCTCGGTAGGTCAGTGTCAGAGCTGATGTTTTGCTCCTGTTGGGTTTACTTGGATATTTTAATAGTTTGTGGGTGTAGAATTCATTTTATTAAAGTATAAATATATTCTAAAAGCCTTTGGCTAATACCCTGCATTACCATTTGGCTACTTGAAATACCTCAGATTATTTTTTTTAATTCAGTGGCAAATAGCATGCTCAGGATTTAAAAAATAATAATAATAATAATAAAAAATAAAAAATTTAGTCTGCTTCTTTGATTAACTGTAGAAGCCCAGCTGCATGCCGTGAGCTTAGAGCAGCTGGTGCTGCAGTGGGGAGCATTTTCTGCAGGCTGCCTGAAGCCTCCCTGTGGACAGGAGGGAGCCTGGAGCGCTGGCACTGTGCAGAGCAGATGCTCCCTCCTCCCTCTGAGGTTTGGGATGGCTCAGCTGCTGGGCAGAGCTGGCAGCCCAGTGAGAAAGGCAGTTTTGACCTGTGGCATCTGCATGTCCCCACACTGCCTCCAAAATGGGGTTAGGGCTCTGTTTTTTGTTAATCCATCAGCCACATCAAGGCTGGATGAGTACTCAGACAGGAATGTCGCAAACCCGTCACAAGTTCATGTGGTCTACTGAAGCCACAAAATTTATGCTCATACAAACTCAAATATTTCCAAAGTCAGGAGGTTTGGATGTAGGGTGCACACATACACAGAGCTGACCACTTTTTAGCAAGCCTTTCAGAAGGGTGTGATCGGCGTAGGAAAGAGTTTTATTCCTGACACCTTAAGCCATACAGAAAAGTGCTTCTCTCTCTTCTCCCAGAAGAAGAGGGATATGGCTTAAAACCTACGCTTAGGGCAGCATGGACACCTACCTTATCCAACTGTTTTCAGACACCATCATGTCAAACGAAATCCTCTCATCAGTTTTTTTGGTGGAGGGAGAAGAAGATTGCATGGGAAGCAGCAGGACCTCCCTGCACCTTGCAGCACGTGCCATGTGCTGAGCACGTCTCAGCGGTGGATGGAGCCAGCATTTCACACCGCTGAAGGGCTCTCGCTGGGCAATGGGAGGATTATAGAGAAAATTCCCTACGCATCGGGGTGGTGCCGCAGGTGGTGCCGCAGCGATAGTAGTGCAACAGTGCCATGCAGTGGTCGGTTTTAAGAACGGAGATAATCTCTAAATACAAGAGGTTGCAAGGCTTTCCTCTGAAGGATACCCATTACATCTGCTGCACAGCTCACACTAGGTCTTTATGTAAGGTAAATGGTGGCTCTGAAATCTGGAGACCGAGCCCAGATATTTTCAGATTTAATTCCAGTGTAACGTGAGTGACATGGCCACGGGTTGCTGTAAAATTAAAAAAAAAGGGTTGACTTTTTTTTGTGTGAATTACAATACCATCATCAGAAACTTGTGACTGTGAGAGTATCTACATTTCTGCAGCTTCAAATATGTCTGGAAAGCAACAGGCAATATTCAGCAGCCCACTAAATTGACACTGGGGAGGTGATAAAAGCAACTTCAGAAATATAGGGAACAGCAAGAAAAGCTAACATCAAAAAACCACCATCAGATCAGAGGCTAAATGACCCATGAAACAGCTCAGAGAGAAGAAAGAGGATGGTCACCCTTAGATCTGTCACCCTTCAAAAACACTGAACTCTTTTTTTCCCTCTCTAAATACCGGCAACCAGGGCACAAGACGGTGGACCCTGAAACCCAGCCTGCAGTAAGCATGCAAATATAATGCAAAGCTCTGTGAGCTGCAGAAACAAGAGTCTGCTATAGACTCCCCATGGATCTTGTACATTTCTCTGATGTACAAGAAGACGCCTGTGCTTTGAGCTTTCATAACTTCAGTGTTATGCTGATAGCATCTGAGCTTTAAATCTTCCTCTGGGAAAATTAAGGGAGGTTCTTTTTTCTATTCAAATGTCCACAAAGACTGTAGTCATGCATATATTTTATAATTTACTTAGCGAAACATCCACTTCCATCAAGCCTACAGTGGGATGTCAGCTTCCCTTTCTTTTGGGTACCAGTAAATGGATGCTGGAAAATGTCTTCCTACTGTAACAGGTTGGCTTTGGTCAAATGGGCCCCAGAAAAGGAAGCTCTTGAGCAGCTCCTGAAGAAGGAGGACATGAAAGACTTTATCCAAGATACATCCCAGGAAATTATGACATAAGGTGATAATGATGTAAGGAAACAGCTGATCTACAACTTAAATTTCTCTTATCTATTATATGTGCAACAGATTGTTAAACAAACTGTGGAATACAACTATTCCATAATAAAATATGTTTTTGAAACATTAACTCTTCAAATATGCAATTTGTCAGAGTCTTTTAGACGATGATTTCCATAGGTTCACAAGTTCGTAATAATCACTGTACAATCAATGTACAACTACCTGTGACCAGAAGAGGGCAAACTCTGATAATTTAACATGCAGCTGTGGGCAGTGAGTTTTATTTTGAAAAACTGGCTGTGCATTATTGTGATTTAGGGCATCATGAAGAATGATGCTCTATTATTTGCCCTAAAATCTGGATTTGAGTGTGTATGTTGGAATAGAATGGGATAATATAAATAATATAGAAGATGTTGTATATAAAGTGTTTTATATATAACATAACTCCTTTAAAGCTGAATTTAGAGCAGCTTAGGAAAGGATGATGAAGAAGCGACCAGACTCAACAACTGCATTGTTTTACGCTTCCCCCTTTGCAAATGATGAAAAACTGGTGGAGTACAATGCCATATAAACAGCTTTCAATCAACCATGAACATGTTACTCAGACTGCAGATTATCCCTGCCATAGGTCTTATTTTGGGAGCAGTGCCAGATAAATGCATGTCTTCTGCCTCCAGGGACAGGTTTAGGAGCGGCAGAGCTACTTGCTCACGAAACACAGCCTGTGCCTGAATTAACAGTTTCTGTTAGACTTTAGACGTCCCCGTGAGGGGCCAGCTCAGTTTTCCTTGTGTTGTGCTCCCAGGGCACCCTACCGATGCTGGAGGGAGCCTGACTCAGCCCAGGTTGGTCTGACAGCTGGGGTCCCTGCACCTGACCACAGCCTGCAGAAGAGCTGGAGGGGAAGGAGAAGACATCCCCTGGGCGCTGCAGGGAAGGAGGAGGCTGTGGCTGCCACCTGGAGACAGTGGAAAAAGTGGCTGCAGCACCCAAGCTGGGGGGTGTAAGGACAAAACTGGGGGTGCTGCTTCTGCTATGAGCTCATGGTAACTTCAGAAGGCAGGCAGGCATCTCTGTTCTCTGAGGAGGGTACCTCCACAGCTTTGATACATCTCATCAGCAAACCAAGCTGGACATTTCAACATGAAAATTAGAGTGATTCTCCCTTATTATTTCCCATTATTTTTATCGTTATCCATTGTGGTCGGTCTCTCCACATCAAGACCACAGACTTCTTTCTTTTTTTTTTTCTTTCAAAACTACATATCTGTGGATGAGTAAGAGAAAAGAGTTAAATATAAAAGAGCCACATAAAATCATTCTTCCCTACCTGGTCATTTTAACAAGGAGTTGGTAAGTTGGACATCTTTACTCTGAGCTCTGGAATATGCAAAGCAGTACAGTGCTGCTGGGCACCTTTTTGGCCAGTGCAAGGTGCTGCTCTGCCTGTCGGGTCACAGGCAAGGCCCCATGCTCCCACCTGCACACAGCCGTGTTGTTTGGTCCCTGTGAGAGTTCACTAAGAGACATGGGCTGTTTGCTCCATTTGGCCTCCGTGCCGAGGCATGTTTAATGCTCACAGATGTAGCAAGCAGTCTTGGCTAAGGAAAGTCCTTTGCATTGCCCAAGGCAGCTGCTGGCTCTTGCAGCACATGTGTGAGGATGCATCCAAACAGCCCCAAGCTCCCTGGCCTGGGCTCAGAGCTGGCTGAGCTCAGCTTGCAAACAGGAACTCCCCAGCCAAGCAGTGCCATGCTGGGAGTCCCAGGACATGCCAGTGCAAGCACTCGGCTGCTGTAGTGCAATTCATGGGCTCCAGCTCACAGCTGGCTCTGCTCAGCCACTGTGGAGGGCAGGCAGGGACACCACGGCTGCACCGATGGAGCCTAGGCAGGGCTGGCACTTCGTCTTGCACCAAGCTCTGTTGTTTTTGTTGTTGTTGTTCTTTTTCCCCAGAGCAGAAGAGAGGGTGTCCTTCCGGTCAAGACCTACTCGGTCATGGCTGGTGGGTGGTGACAGATGCTCACAGGCAAGTATAAGAACAAGACAGGCTCATGGCAGTTCTTCTCCAGCTTCCAACAATATGCACCTCTGAAGCTGCCTGAGCAAGAATTATGTAGTACATTTAACATCCCTGATGGATATTTTCTTTTGTTAATATGACTAATCACTTTTTGAGGCCTGTGCAAACTCATGGTGCCCATAACAACCCATGAACTCGCATTCATGGTTGTGTGGGCCCCAGGGGTTTGATTTCACCTGGTAGTGGTGCCTGCTACCTGACACATCTTTGAGAATCTCATCAGTTTTTTCAAGAGAGAGAAAAAGAGAGAGACAGAGACAGAAGCAGACAGAAAACTTTGAAATTGTTGTCACAGAAGGGGAGTTTCCTGGACAAAATTCTTCCTTCGGACCAGCAGCACCCCCAGCTCTCTGAACCCAGCTCACCCACCCCCTGCTCAAACACCAGTACGAAGGCAGAGTCATTCCTCAAAAGTACAGCTTGGCTGCCTGTATGCTACCAAATCATCCTATTTCCTCCCAGCATAAGCACTCTTGGGTGTAGGTTTGTTTTAACAGATGTGCTCCACAGTACTCCACAACAGCCACGCAGATGTGCCTTGCTGGCCTGCACAAGCCAGCTCCTGTTCTTGGCAAACACCAGCCCAGAGTAATCCTGCCCCCGAGGAGCAGGCCTCTCTCCACCTGGGGTTTCAGAAGTGGAGTGGCTCTTCTCCTTGCTCACTGAAAACAGATACCCACGTGCACTGTCTGTTTTCCAAGTGACTGGCTTAGGGTGAAGACCTGCCCCATGGGAGTCCTCCTGGCTGGCACAGGCCACCCAGACATGCTACTGATTGCTACTGAAAGCCCAGAGCACTGTCCCAGATTACAAGGAAAAATTGATTTTTTTTTCCCCCTAAGTTTTAATACTGGAAAAAATCATCTCTTTTTATTTGTACCCATAAAATATACAGAACATTTTGTCTTTTTCCCATTTTACTCCTTTCACAGAGAAATTAGATTTTTCTTCTTTCAGAGGAAAATAATTCCCTACACTGTAAAGGGATTCCTGTTTTCCTCTTGTCCTCTAACACATGGTGACAAACATGCAATCAGATACTATTTTACCTGTAGCCTTCTTCTGATTCTCCAGGCAAAGAGAACAAGGCAAGGAGTTTCTAAAGCAAAGATAATTGCTTCCAAGGGAATAAAGCGCATAGGCATAGCCTGTATCTCTCCCTTTTTCCCACCACATTTCAGACCATTTTCCAATTGGCGTAAAGGTGGGACAAAAGCAAGACCTCAGCTAGGTATTTCAGCTTGGTAGTAAAGCTCTGTATGCATTCTGTAGCTCTAAAGTCCTGTGCCCAGCATACCCAGTTAGCAGTAACTGAATGATGTACAGATCTGGAGCGTAAATAAAACAAATCATTAAAAAAGAAACACACTGTGTTTCCAAGCAGTATATGGATTTATGCTGAATGTAGTATTGAGTTTTGCCTCCTTGCAGTGGAAATCAAACACAAATACTCTGATACTGAATCCCGGAATAGTGATACACATAAACTTAATCTTTGTGTAACATGGGAAAACATGATCTTTCTCCTTATTCTGCTCAGATTTATTCATTATGCTGCTATTAACAATTACTTATTTTCTTTCCACTAGCCTTTTATTAGAAGCTGTAGTTGACTGAAAGCACAGAAAATCTTTTGCACAGTGCATGTTATCTCGTTAGGAAAAAGGCGTAAAAAATGCTCTCACATCTTTGCATTACTATGACGACAGTAATGTTCTTCAAATGAAAGAAAAAAGAAAGCAAGCAGAAATGAAATATGAAATAATCTCCATTACACTTGGCTAGACAAGGACTGGCTAAAAATACAGTTACAAGTAGCTAGAGCAGTTGTAGTTTTATTTAGCTGCTTGTCTCAGAGAAAGACTATGAATGTGAGGTATCAAAATGCCTAGAGAAGAGTTGGAACCACTCCATAACTTTCACAGAATCAGGTAAGAGTCATGAATCTTACCATCTTGATGGTTGATTCTGAGAAAATATCTGGAGATGGAGATAAATCACACCAAAGAAGCAATAGTCTTTGGGAATATGAAAGCAAATCTGTATGTGGATGATACTATGAATATTCATGTTATTCATTGCATTGCATGAGGTAGCTGCTACCTGTCAATAAAGGTAACCATGTCAGTAACTACAGTTATTTTATTACATCTAAATATAAGAAATGACCCTACTATGAAATTACAAATGTGGCATGTTTAATAGCAAGTGTTGCAATCGGCCTGCTACTGGACAAAGCATTAACTACATAACTTCACAGACTTTGGGTACAATAAGTCACTGAAAAAAAAAACAATCCTTGAAGCATTAGCAACTACTTACAGAGTCATAAAATTATTTTAACATAATCATCAAAAAAGACACAGAAAAAACACCCTCTGACAAGGGACCCATCAGGAGCATTCTTCATGCAGAAGAGGAGAAACAGCCTCTAGTCCTGCACAGAAACAACCTGCTCGTGAACCAAAGGCCACCTGCAAGGCACAGAATGGCCACTGCTGCAGGCCAGATGGATAGCAGTTTGGGTGAAGATGTCCTGCATTCAGGTAGCCGCCATCACACAGGTCACCAATAACGTTTTAAACTTTCCTTGGAAAATCAGTGGAAGCACAGACGCTGTTCCTAGAAAGAGTATTAGACTCTAGGCAACTTATAGCAGAAAATAAAGCTTCACTAATTTTGTCTTTTCACCCACACTTTGGGTGACTCACATACTTTCTACCTTAGTTAGGTAGGCCTCTCTCATGACCCAAGTCCTCCAGCCAACTCTCTGACTTGCCCACATACTCACCCTCTGAGTAAGCTCATGTGTGGCACTGTGCTTCATTATGTACAGCAGTCAAAAGAGAATGAGAATCTATGAACTTCTCAAGGGCTAATGAATGTCTTAGAAAGGACTGCCTCTTACTACAAACTGTTTAATGTCTTCTGGAATAAGAGTTCTCCTGTGGCAATGGTAGAGAAAGATATGCAAAGACAGTTTCTAAAATATGTCTGTTTCACCCCATATTAGCTATTTTGTCCATTACACCATAAAATAAGATAATACTTTTACAAGCCCTGACAAAAACATTGTGTGGCAAATATAGGTCGTTCTTTGGGATTTGTATGAGGGGATAAAGTAACATAAATAACAAGGTAGCACATCGTTTTGAGTGTTTGGACCTCATAAATTCATGTGCACCTCTTGAAACAGTACAGTGCTTACCCTGTGAAAACCTGTTTAAGTCACAAACAAGGAATTGCACAGAATGCAGCACTTGTTGTCAAACTGGAGATGTGTTTTACTTTTTGAAGAATTAACTTTGCCTCTCAAAAAACAGACGTGGATCTGCAAAATTACTTAAGGATAAGATTCTTTCCTTTTCTTTCCCATTAATCACAATCTGATTACATAGCAATTATTTTATTTAAACCTGGACACTTTTCATGGATGCTTCAATGAGGAATGTATGGATTATAGTGAAATGACTGTGGCATTATGAACATGTAAGGAATATTTTAATTGGACATTGTTAAAAACTGATGCAAATGTTTTGTATTACGTTAGCATTATTTGGTTTTGATCATTCATGTTTTCATCCCTAAGAGAATACTGAATTAATTTTTGGTGTTGAAGCAGTATCTCAGTTTTTATTATTCCAAGAAAAACTAGTAGTGTTTTAACACCCACAAATAAATATGTCCTCGGAGGAAAATAATTTTAGTTATAGTTTTAAACCTTTGTATTTTGACAGTAACTTAAAACAAAGAAACAAACACAATTTAAAATTAACTGGAAACACAGAAAAGGACAAAATAATATTTAAGAGGTGTGGTCGTTCATTTGATCTTTGCATGGCTAGTAAAGGATCTGACCTTAATATTCACTAATATCAACCGGAATTTGTCCCTTAATCTTAGTAAATGATGAATCAAGCTCCAAATATATCATTCAGGATCTCACAGTTGGAAAGCTGAGTCACTGTGAAAAGGAAACATTTAGAGTCTCTAGAGTAAATAAAATAGGGCACATGCTATGGCATTGCAGATAACATCTTTTTATCTAGATGCTACCTCATAACATGCCCTAAAATAGGAAGTATATTGCTGCTAAGCTGGAACTGTGCTAAACCTAAAGTCAAGGAGATGATGTATGGGTTGTATTTAGGAATGTGTGGAGATGACAGAAAAGATTACTTATCACTATTTTAATCTGTCCACACAAAAAAATAAATAAATAAATAAAAAATCCATGTTTAGCAGAGTTTCTTTATCAGCCCTGTTGGAGAGATTTGCAAATGATTCACCTGAAGAACCTTGATGCCGATTTGTTTTTTGATGTATATTTTCAAGTGTGCCCCCAGTGGCCCAGCACTCAGAGCATTTGATGGAACCAGAAGAAAGTGCTGGGAGCAGCAGAGCTCAGCAGTGATCCCACATCGCTTAGGATTACTTAGGATTCTGGCAGAATAACCGAGGGAGGGTAGGAGCTAAAAGAGAGAACTCAATTCGTGCCAGTGCTAAAAAACGACTGACCTTTGAACAGTAAATCCACTGGTAGTTGTATGAACTGGCACAGGCCTGAAGTAAGGATAACAATAAATGATGCCTGGTGATGACAGCTAAAGCCAGAGCCCTAAAGCATGTATCTCCCGAACAGAGCCAAGCAAATCATGAGCCCGTGCCTCTGATCAAAGGCCACCAAGAAAGTGCTGCAGCATTCCTTGGCAAGTTCGGGAGATCCCATGGCTATTTTTGACCACTACCATGTGGTGGCCAGCCAATATAGTTTGTGGATGGACAGATGATCACCTCTTGTTGCCAAAAAGCCTTAAGAGATTTGCAAACCTCCTCTTAAAGAGAACCACAGCATTTCTAAGCTCTCTCCCCAGCAGTCACATCTCAGTGCAGGTTGAGCTGTGAAACAGTGTCCAGCAGGTGATGGGGCAAAGCCATCCATGCACCCAGAAGAAGGATCCTGTCAAAGCCATGAAGGTGCCTTTGGCATGGATGAAGTCCAGTTCTGAGCACAGACATGCTGTTTTGCAGTGTCTCAGGCAACCATGAAAACATAAATCTGTTGAAATTTGAGGGGTGCTTTAGGGAGAGCTGAAGCCCCTTTGAGTAACACTCTTCTGTCAGCAGAAAATCAATTGTGTGGAAATTGTGCCAGCTGAGCATCCCTCTTAGCATTCTGAAACATAATGTCACGTAGGAGGATGCCAGAGAAGTAGTGAGAAAACAAAAGAAACTGCAAGACAGGGCCTTGCAAGTCTCCAGTGGAAATGGTTTTCATATCGAATGACATAAGTGTCAAACATGAGTCACTGCTGCCATTTCTGCCTGCCCAAAAGAGGGAAATGTATACTCTGTGGTCAAGGCAGAGCGTGATAGGATGATAGATATTATGCAGTTGGACGCCAGCGCAAATGAGCTGCTGGGGCTCAGTAAAGGTGTCTCTCTATAAGGCACATCACATTTCCATAGTACTCCATGAAGGACTGGAAACAGAGTCTCATAGTCAGTGTGAGTTTACCAACATTTCAGGGACAGAAAGCAATACTCACGGAAAGCTCTCCTGAAGCACTGCCCACACTCGGTAGCTGTGGTGATTAATATCAGGCTGTTGTTTTAAAAAACAGGATTGGAACAAGAAAAATGTAGTTCTACTTCATTTTCCTTTTTAATTCGTTGCCAAGTGCAGGTTATGATTGACAGTTTGATGCAAAGAAAAGTTTAGATTGGGGTGTTATTATCTAGACATAAAAAAGATGAAGGAGAAGCACCTGCAGAAGTGTGTACATGTAATACGTGCCTTTTCTTTTTGGGAGCATGGTCTTACACAAAGTTGGCTGCTTAAACTATGAGCACAGTGGGCCGGTCTGCAGCCATTACAATATTTTTAGCAAGACTCCACCAGTTTACAAACACCAAGAATCTGGCTGATTTTCTACCTTGGAATCCCACTTTGTTGTCTGTGAGATTTGCCTTCGGTTTACTCAAGTTCAGTGTACTTCAGTAACTCAGTCAACAGAGGGAAGTAGATGGCAAACATTCCCTCCCAGGACGACGCCTTACTTTCTGTCAGTTTGGTGATAGGAAAGCCAGCACTGATGCAAATTCTCCAGCCAGCACTTCTGTGCTTTGCCATCAGGTTTCCTCTCTAGTCAAGGCATCACTGCTTCTTAAAATTCGAAGTGGCATGACTCTTTCTCCACACCAGTAGTGTACATGGTTCAAATCATGCCTCACTTCTTCAATGATTCATCCAGAATGAAGCATCTGTTAGGGAAAAAAAAAAAAAAGAAAGAAAAAAAAGAGTCATAATGATCCTTCCCTGCTCCTCTGGACACCTTAGAGGCAAGTGTGTCTTTAAACTTCAAGTTCACACAGTGTCATCCCCTGTTTGTCACGCACAGGCTGTGTTATCTCTGAGATTATAAGAGAAAGTTCAGGGGCCAGGAGGGAGGATTTGCAGTGATACCCACAACTGCTGTTACTTTTTATGTATGCTTGCTCGTAAGCCAGCAGGGCTCTGCTAATTCAGTGCGTCCACCGTGATTTACTTTTCAGACTGGCCTTTGCAGAAAAATATTCACATTCTTAATTCAAACCTGATAATGGTGACTATTTCACCAGCAGAAACATAGCCTCTCATTTGGAAAAAAGCATTTGCAGGAGCATAGCATTCTTGCTCCACAGAGTTGCCAGTACAGCTCTGGGACAGAAAGATGCTTTCCAACACTAGATTACTTTCTGGAAGGGAAATTTCCCTGCTCAGTTATATAATAATTGTTTTGCAGTTTTGACCACGTAACACTTGATCTCACAGGTCTTAGGAAGAAAAGGCATTCTTGGACTGCTACAAGAATCTCGCCTCCACGAAAACAGCAGGATGAAACTTCCAATTATTATGTGTTGTGCCAAGACTCTGCACAGGTTTTTTTGTTTTGTTTTGGGTTTTTAAGGAAATCCTCTTTCCCTGGTGCCCTATGTGTTAGAACTGAGCCCAGCCACAGTTGCTGGCCTTAGAGAGGGACAGGAAGGAAAACCAAACAGAGCCAGCCCCCTGTGCCTCAACTTGCAGAATGCCACTGAGACTTCAGGAGACAATACATGCTATAAAGTCCTTTTTTGGAACAAAAGCACTCTCATTGCACTCTCCTTCTCTGTTAAATCAACAGAGTTGTAAAAGTTATTTCTATAGAAGCCTATTTTTTCTCTCTCTCATAAAATTGTATGCAAGTGTTACCCAAACAGCTCCACTGCTATTGTAGAGCCAACACCCCCGCCCCCAAATGGCGCTGCTTTGCTCCCATGGGCCACCCAAATAAACACAGCAATTGCTCTGCTGCCTCACAGGCTTCCTCCTCCAGTCTTGTGAAAGCCAGAGCATAAACCAAAACTGTTCCAGAGACACTAATCTGTACTGTGTTTTCTGTATGCTCCCTAAGGAAAGACATAATTGACATAGTTTTGTATGTCCTCCAGAAAAGAGTTTTCCTTCCTACCCGAAAGAGATTCAGTCTTTCTCTCTTTACTGAGGATCCCTAAACAGGTCTCCTGTATAAATTACATCTTTTGTCCTGACACTATCATGAGGGGCCATTTGCCCAAGGTTATAAGGACTCTTTGTTCACTTCTTGAATAGGTTCTTGCCATCACTGCAAGATACAGATTGGCCATTTGAGGCAACTGAGCCATGTGTAGGCACAAATGCTCTGCCAAGGCATCTAGCTGTTTATCTAGTGCTACATATTTCTGATTATTGCTGGTATCTGGCAGTAGAAATAGAGAGGCAGCAGAAGGGAAACAAGCAATTAGTCAGGAAGAGTAAATTCTAAAACAGTACTGCTTATATCCAGAGAATATTGTAAGAGCACAGACATGTCTGCAGCAGGTCAGGCTCCAGGCCACCTTGTGCAAAAGGAGAGCTGTTTTACTGCCAGCCTCTCATCTGGATAATTATGTTCATTTTGTAAATAGAGGCAACCGCAGTCTTAATAAGGGTCCAGTCCGAGCTATAGTGATCCTACCTCACATGTCCCCCACTTCTCATGTCCAAGTTTCTGAGGAATCACATAGGTTTGCTAACCACCATTTCTAGCAAATGAGAAGTATTGAGGGGAGCCTCCTCTCCCTTCAAGCATGAACTTTTCCTCAACCTTATCCTCTTTCCACAGTCCCAACCAGTTTCCTTTCATGTCTTTAACTCCTTCCCAAAGCTGCACTATAACTGTGGACTCCACCTCCTTGACATTTTCTCACTGCAAGATTTCCCATTGGGATCCCACCTTGCACCTCATGTTCCTACCATGATGCAGTCGCACACTGGCAATCTGTGCCATCCTAACAGAGCCTTCAGCTGTGCATCCTGCACCATCACCCCCACACAGAGTTCCTTAGACAGATATTTTCCTTCCCTCCAGACCCACTTTGCTCTAGGTCTGGTCCACATGAAGATAACCCTCATATGTCACCAATTATCCCTTCCAGCTGAAGGGGTCTAAGTAGAAAATCCAAGACCTTCAGCCCTACTAATGTATCGTATGCATGATGATCTGAGGCCTCTTATGGGAAGCTGTGCCTTCAAATAATTTTTTTAAGACCTAGCACATAATACACAGATGAGTATGTTAAAAACACAATGTTGAGTTGTGAAGTCAAATACACAAAAATGCATCTAAGGGAGTATTAATTTTGCCTAAGAACTCTGTTTCATTCCAACTACAGGCTGGATTTTCCTTCATCAGGGAGTAGTGAAGGGGTCTAGTTGTTGCTGAAATAGATGAAGGTGTTTGGAGACTTTGGAGTGTGAAATACAGAAATACAGCCCACTCTGTTAAGGGGATTGAAGCGTGCTGGGAGAACTGGATTCTTTTATTCCTTCCATTTGTGTAAGTGCTTTGGGATACTAGGAGAAGGCTTTCTAAAGGTTGCTGGTGTTCTTCATTGCCTAGAACTCTGACATGGAACTAACTCAGTCTGATGTGAAGAAGTACTCATCATCCATGGCTTCCAGAAACTCAAGAGCCATTGTGCTTTGAGTCCAGGAAATCTTGCTTAAGTGCTGAAAGAGGAAAAAGAAAAAAAAAAAAAAAAGACAACAGGTCCATGCACCTCAGCCAGCCACTTCAACTAGCTGTTTTGTTTTCACCTTTCTGAGTCCCAGGTCCCTACCCAGAACTACACTTCCATGGGACATTGCAAAGATCACCTAACTCTGGAGAAGCAAATAAAATGCTGCTGAAACTGAAAAGCCTTGGTGATAGGGAGAAGGAGGATTAATAAGAAAAATCCCCTTTTTAGTCAGATTTAAATATAAAAAAGTGTCTGAAATTTTCTGCTGTGCCCTACCTACTCCCCTCAAATACAATTCATTCTGCAACTTCTGCAGTCATTCAACAAAGTGGGACTAGATGATGAGTATGGGTTGCATATACAAATTTGTCTTCATTATCTCTCACATTTCCCTAGGATTAACAGCATTGTTGCAACAGTTTGTCTCCTGCAAATGAGTGAGGAGCAGATACTGTCACCAGAAAATTAAATACGAGGTGGCACTAGCCCCTGGCAAAGTCTTCTTTAGCCTTTTGCAGTCAGAAGCTTCAGACATAGTTATTAAAGGAACCTTGTTTGGGGTGTGTCAAATGCAATCTCATAAAAATCTCCTTTCTGATGGGAGTTTGGGGATATAAAAGTTAATGCAATGCAGATAGCTGAGCTGAATAGGCTGTGTCCCAACAGACTTTGGTATAAAAGTATTTCATTATATAAAGCCTGAATCACAGCTTTCTCAGCAACTGTTTGATACAGACTGGGTTTCTATTTCATGCAAGGCAATGAAAATAATATGGAGGGAAGGCTGCACTTCCTAGCATAGGAACTGGCAATAAGAGGGGATTCTTTTTCTTTTTTTCTTTTTTTTTTTTTCACTTGAAAGCATACAGCCAAAATGAAAGCTAATGAACAATTTCATTACAGCTCCCTTTTTGCTTAAAAAATGCATAAAGTCAGACTGTCTGGCTAGCACATTATGAGGATATTAATGCTGTGTAAAACAGAAAAAAAGAAAAGCAGGGATTTTTCTAACCGGAAACCTGATGCGTCACTCCTTCAGCTTTGTCCCTGGGGGCAGACCATGGGAATTCCCAGTATTGGGCCCCTGTGGCTCTCAGCCAGCTCTGTCACTGAAGCTGTGCTTTCAGCCTGGGATGTTGCTGTGCTGCCGGGGCGGAAAATGAGGCCTCGGTTTGTTAACAGGCAAGATGAGGGCATTCCTGAGGGGCTGTGCAGGGAGTCCCACAGACCTCTGTCAGCACCATGGAAAAGCAGGGAGCCTTCTTCCTTCCCAGAGAGGAGATAAAAATTGGACAAATGTTGCCTAAACCAACAACAACCCGCAGACTTTTATAGCTCTGTAACAGATTTTGCTTGAACTTCTTTCAGTGCATGTCTGGCTTGCGGCTGGCTGGGCCAAGGAGAGTATGTGGGGTTTCAAACCTCTCTTTTGCAACAGCCGAGGGAGTGACAGCAACTTGGCCTCAGATCTGCAATCACGCCTGTCGGTGCGCTTGTTTGATTTGGTGCCCCAAGTCTTGGGACACAGCAGTCCAGCCTCTGGCTTCAGGTTGGGGCTGCAGCTGCCTCTTGCTCAACTCGTATGGGTTGATGTGGTGAAAAAAAAACACACTGTGTAGTCATAACTGCAGTACCTCAGAACCAAAATGTAAGGGAAGGGTCTGTTTTCCAAAGAGCTGCTCTTCTGCATGCTCTTTACAACACCGCTGACTGATGCATCTTACCCACCAAACGTGAAGGGTATTTGTTTTCATCCAGCAGGTATGCACACCCTTCACATCCCCACCAATGCAAATTCTTAAGAGGGTAAAGTTTAATCATTCTTATTCCTCGTGCTGCTTTTGGGAAGAAAAAGAGTACTTTTGTCATTGTATGCTCCAAAAAACAAGTCTCTAAGGAGCCCAAACTTCCTGTTACCAATGCCTTAAACTTTGCCCCACCTTTGTGAAGCACAAGCAACTCATGGAAGAATGTCATCCACTCTAACAATTGATTTTCTTCTGTACGATAACGTCAGACCTTTTAAATAAAAGGCTGACCCGTCTCCTTCTAAAATAATTCGTCTGTTTTATGGAGTGTTGTTCTGATTATATACAATTCCCACAAGAAGGGAAGTACCTTTAAAATAAGGACTATTCAGTACTAGTACAGGATTTCCTCTTGTTGTTGATAATTTCCTCTTAACAGAAGACGCAATGAATCCCAGAGAAATTCAAAGGGGCAATCTACAGACAGTTAGGCATCGACATTATACAGGGAACATTGTTCAATCAAATTGATGTTTCCCTTATGAAGTAAAAAATAGATCTGCCTGCTGTGCAGCATGTGAAAGAGTTCCTACAGCACCCACTTCAGTTCCCTTCGCTACTTTTTCAAATCACCATAAAATCCCACAAGATTTTACATAACCATCACTGAACAACAATAGATGACAATTATTTTCATTTCATCTTTTGATATTGAAATTCAGTCTCTGGAATGGCCTCTCTGATAAAGAAGACAGGCTTGGTGATAATAGGAACCAGTATTACAAAGTTATTATCTGCACTATAAATAGCCTACATATAATGCAAAGCAAGTCAGGAATTCTTGGTGCTCTCTGCTAGAAGTAGAGAGAAGTGGCTCCACACTCACTTTCACTAGGTCTAGCTTTTCTCTACCAGAACATGCACCTGCCCTATTCACTTCTTGGTGAAGGAGACCTCACACCTATGTCAATGACTAACACACGCCCAAAAAAGATGTACCACAATTTGGGAGCTAAGCAGCTACGACTGAGAAATTTATGGAAATGGCTGCCAGTCATTCGGAGCTTACATCAGTTATCCCAATATATCAAATTCTCCATCATGTTGGGCCACAAGCCCCCTCTCATTCACAGGCCACACTTTAATTCCTTCACCCCCTGACGCTCATTTGACCAGACTGTACAAACACAACCAGCAAATCATGCTGCAATGCATTCTTGCAGTAGATCACCCAAGCCCTGATTCCTCCCTAGCTGGGGAGATGACCCATCAGAGTAGACGAAGATATCCACACATATTTGTTCCATCACCTTACTGTTTTTGAATTATGTGCCTCAATTTTTGCGTGTTGCTCATCCGATTCTAGCTGACTGAGCAAAACTGAGATTTACTAAGATTATTGCCTTCCCCTTTCCAAATCATTTACGTACTTGCATACAGCTTATTTTGTCATCTGACGACAGTTATTTCTGTATCTTTGCAACAGCCAATGCAAACAATGCAACTCTTCATTCATCTGCTCACAACCTTAGCTTTCCTCTGATCCACATTAGCCTTCCTTCCTGCTCTTTGCCATTCTCTTCACAGAGTTGTTCCACCAACTTTTCTGCTCCAACAGCCTTGCTTCTGTGAAAGCAGGGCAAGACAGAGAAATGCACGCACCACCAGCATTTAACCCATTACTACTGTCTGTTCCTGGATATTACAGCTTACCTTGGTTATTATTGGATATTACAGCTTACCATACAAGCTGCCTGGAAAACTCCAGGAAGACTTCCCAATGCAGAGAGAAGAGAGTGGTCTGCAGGTTTCCCCGTGCTGAGGCTGCCCTGACAAGCAGGAGCATGGCAGATATGCAGAACTGGCTCCAGCTATCTCCTCTTCTTTTCCAGGAGGCTTCTCCTGAAGAAAGAAGCCTGATAAAAGCCTCTGAAAAGGTCCAAGCAATGGAACGTGGTTAAGGGCTCTATAAGCAGGGCAGAATGCCCCTAGTGCTCAGATGTTTTGAGCACTTAGAGAAGCCCCTGTGCATCATACAGCTGTGTTACACGATATATTGAAGAACAAGACACAGCTGGAAGAGAACCTCTGTCTATGAACTCTGGGGTCCTGGGAAGGCTTGGGCAGGCTGCAGACAGCATGGGTCAAAACAAGGCAGTTTGGTCAACTGCTTCATGCTGTATGATTAATTAGTAGAATTTGCTGAAGAAAAAATTACGTGGGATGAGGTGGAATAAGAGAGCACAACATGAAATACCCAAGTACTTCCTTAATAAAGGCTTTCTCCAGATGAATTCTTCAGACTCCCAAAAGACACCTTCAAATTTCTGTATCTTGCTTGGCACCGGCATTTCAACATTTATTACTGCAGTCAAGCTACTATATTGCAAGCATGAGTCAGTGCCTGCATCTTCTGGCTCCAGAAGAAAGGGCCTGTTCTCATTTTTATTTATAAGCTGGGCAAGTGGAAGGAGAGGCATTCGGTTACTGGCAAAGCATGCGCTGCTCTACGGGGCCAGGTAGACCGGTTAATACATGGGCACGCTCACACCTCGTGTGCTGAGTCACCTGGCAAGCACCACAGCCCGTCTCTACAACCTTTCATGTAAGGCCTCAGAAAAGGGCTTTGTAAATCGTTTTTGTTGCCTTCCAGCACAAAGCCAATGACCTGCACATTATTCACTGCAGGCTTCAGCTCAGTGTGGAGTATATTGTGACCCAAACTGGGAGTTTCTGGCAAGAAATGCTTGTGAATAGGCACACAATATAAAACAGGAAGAAGGGTTTCAGTTTATCTGTGCTCGCTTGGGCTTGTTTGTTTCTCGGGAAAACGTGGGCTTCCCACCACTAAGTAGTAGTCTGAAAAGGCTCCTGTCACCTGGGGACTCACATGCTGATGTGTGAGTGAAGAGGGCAGTAGTCAGGATTCATGTATTTTATCATGATCCTAATAAACTGTGTCACGCTGCGAGTGTAAGGCGGGAGCGCTGAACAGAAACAGGCCTAAGAACTAGTGACAGCTTCTTTCCAAAAGCAAAAAATATCACTTTGATGAGCTATTCTTTTACGCCAAATCGGAGTGGATTTCCAAAGGTTTGTATATGGTTTTATGCAGTATTTCCAGCGTCTTAAATTTATCCTGCACTTGAATCCAGCTTCCTCAAGAAAGGAAGACAATATTTGCTTATATAAAATACCATGTCGTCTCACATCCCACACAAAATGCTAGCCTGAGGATTTCCGGACAGACAGGGTTCATCCAAAGAGATTTAAGGTAGTTGGGGGTCAAGGGATCAAGTCACATCTGCATTTCCTTTCTTCTCCACTACCTCTCTGGTTAAGCTTTTGCTCCTGAATTGCTTTTTTTTTGCACTAGGGTAAACAAGTAAATATTTTGGGCTCAGAATCTATCTGCTGCCTATGGGAGCAAGCTTATCTTGCCTTTCTCAGCCTGTCTGCAGAAACCTAGCATTCTACAGGAAATAAAAATAGCAGAATGTCTCAGAACTGCAGTTTTTGAGAAACAACAGCATTTGTCATTTAAACAGAAAATTTCCAGCTACCACTGTCTCCTGAAGAAAGGAGAACAAGCAATGCCATTGCTTTTTCCCTGCTGACAAAACGGATATCGTTAAGTGATTGCCAAGCATGAAATACTGAGTTAGCAGCACAAGTCGCCGTATAGCCCTGGACTTGTTTTTTCAGTCTCTAAAAGTTAACATAGTTTTACTGCACAAGTTGAGTAAGATTGGTACTTGTCTTTAATACTTTTGCCATTGGGAATGGAAAGAGAAGACTGCATATGGATAAACACCAGCAGGTAAACATTTATTGTGATCTGCTTCTGAACTTTGCTCAAGATTAGGACAGTGGGACAGACATAGTTATAGGGGTCTTCCTAAATAAAAGAGCCAGCTATTTAGAGGCAGGCAAAGTCATCTGAATGTCAGTGAAATAACCATTAAAAAGCTGAGAAGCATTGCCATTTATTAGAAGATCTAAAGTATAGTTGCATGCACTATAGCAATCTTCTACATTGGAGTTGTTAATTTAATATAAAAGCCTATTAGGGACAGGGCAGAGCATAATTAAACAGGAGACAATACACACCGCGAAGAGGAAACTAGATTTGGAATTTTACAGCCTCTTGTTTCGTGTTTATACACGAAATACTATTTGCTATAATCTCTCCTCAATAATACCTATGTATTTCTAGCTGCCACAGTGTTCTGCATTTTGTATCTAGCAGTGGTCCCAGGCAGCCTGGGACGGAAGGTAGAACAAGGTTACACACCCGAATAACCTCCCACTCTTTCCAGCCTCATGGCAATCCTTCCGAGAAAGCCTAGCCCTCTCTCAGCCTCTCGTCAACGCCACTCCTTAATTGGCCCGAGAGCCCCTCTTTAAACAAAGCACTCTTCTCCCACAGGGCCGAGCTCTTTCTGCTATTTTCTGGCAGAGCTAAATCCAGAGGAGGATACAGCATGTACCAACACAAGTGTACTACAAATTCAAATGCATAGGAAAGAAGCGAAGTACTTCCAGGAGTTGTTGATGTTCTCCAGGTAGAGATTTGCAGGTAGGATGGATACATCCGCTCACGCCTCGTTCAAGGAGGAAACCTTCCGTCTGTGTTTAGGGCTGTCAGGTTGTTGCTTCAAAAAAGCAGCACACCATGCTGGTAACACTGCTCAGTGACAAATACAGGACCTGTCAGAGATTGTGGGTACATCTGAACACAACTAGGCTGCCAAGTACGGACCTGTGTTACAGAGCTACAGGACAATTAAAGATTTCATGAGTTTGACCAGAAAGGCCTCCACGTTGGTAAAGATGATCGCTTTTTAATATTAAGATGAAGCAGTAAGAATATTTAGTTGCTGGGCAGCTTCAACCTCCTCTTTAGCAATAACCCAGGTCTCCTCACCCTCTGCCTGCACACTGCCATGCAGGTAGAAGTAACACACAAAACGCATCCTTAACTTTCACCCCCTGGGCTGTTACTCTGAGGCACAGTGGCTCTTTATGCTACACTCGGCTAGTGTAGGTTATACACCGTAATACACGAGCGAGGAAAAAGTAAACACATATACCCACAGAGACACTCAATAGCAACTCTTCAACATTGCCCGTGACAGCAGAGGCACAGAATTGTCCGCTGATATATATGTATCAGACAAACATGTCATTTAAAATACTTTGTTCTTTCTCCTTTATTTAGCCACAACACAAATACAAGAGCAGTCAAACTCAGTCCAGTGGAACTCACTAGATAAACCTGTTCAGATTAAGATTCTCAGGAAAACAAACAAAATACACACACACACACACACTCACACACACAAAAATGCAGCAGCGCCCTTACAAAATGAGGAGTGGCACTGAACTGCACCTAAAAGTAAAATACAACCAAAAAAAAAAAACCACCAGTTAGGATACATTTGTTAAGCAATAAGGTTGGGCACTGAACAGGTTCCCACTGTACCATCCCATTGGCTATTTAAATACCAGCATAACTTTTTTCAGGTGCAAATTTGGAGCTCACAGAGGGAAAGAGCCTCATTTCAGTTACCCAAGAACACAGGGTAACAGAACAATTGCTCCACTGTAACTCAGAGCAGAATCTGGCCCAGTAAAATGAATATGCATGTGACCTGCTCTGGCTGGAAGACTACCGTGGGTGACAATTTTTTTTTCCCCCCTTCACATCTCCCGCAACAAAACCCACCACCAGTGTAGTTTGTAATTTCACTTTTGCACCCTCCAAATTTCAGAGTTTGCTCTAAAGCACATGCTGCTTTTTTGGGTGGAAGAACTAATGTAGTGATTCTGTGATGCAAATAAATGTCCACTAGGGACTAGAATAAGACCACCGAATATACCAAATCACTGCAGAACAAATAGAAATCGGGCTCTTAGATAAAGCTGGTCAAGCTGGTCCATCTGATTTGTCAACGCTTTGTTCAGAAATATAAGACTCCAATATAGTTTACAAAAAGAGTAATTCGTTACAGAACATCTCAATGTCAAAATACTAACAAAAACACAGCTTTTTAAGGCTGAGAAGAGTGGTCTTGGTAAAATTAATAACTAAACTAAGCTGTTGCTAACAATAACAGGTGATATCTCTTCATAAAAAGGCGGTCTGATGTACTCAGGAAAAATGGAACATTGGAAACAAGCTGTTTACAAAAGTGATTTAAATGCTCAGAACAGATCTAACACAAGTGTTAACATCCACTATTGTAATTTTATTTTCGGACAACTTCAGCAACTATTTAAAAAAAAAAAAAGCTAATACAAAAATGTAGAAAACAAACAAAAAAAATCCAAAGAGACGGTTTTTAGACAAACTTAGTTAAGTTGAAGCTGTACCTTTGTCCCAGTTATTAAAAACTTCAATTTTAAGCGTGGCACAACCCAGCTCAGCTAGGTTTGCAGGCTTCCCCACCCTTACTAAAGGGTTAGTCCTTAGAAGGCTCCGATCTCAGTCCCCCACGGTCTGTATGGTTTGCCGAGGTTCGCTGACTGCGTTGGTGCAGACGGGCTCAGCATGTTGGGAGACAGCAGATGGAACGAGCCAAAGGAAAAGGGGAACGCAGACAGAGATGCCATGGAGGAGAGAAGAGGAGGAGACAGTTTGGTCGTGGATGTGACCACGGGGAGCACTGGTCCGACGCTGCCATTTGGGGGCACTCTGAGTGAGGAAGTTTCAGCGTGTGGGGCGGCGATTCTGCTCTGGTGATGCGGTTCTGTGGAAGACGCCGTAGTACTGGTGTTACCATGCCCGTTTTGAGGCAGCAGCAACGGGTGAGATATATGAGGGTGATGTCCAAAGGCACTGCCCCAAGGAATGTGTCCAATGCCAGTGTGTGCGGTGCTCGCTGCTTCCCGCTGAGAGGCATAGTTATTGAGATGAGACACGAGTCGAACCCGCAGAGGGTCAGAGGCATCCAGACCCTCTATAATACTAAGGTATCGAGCTACTTCAGCCAGGCACTCTCGAAACCCTAAACTCCGGTAGTCCATAGCCAAAGCATGAGCATCAAAATAACCTATGAGGAAAGAATGGAGTTTTAAGATGCTGTTTTCTAGTCCTTGTCTACACGTTGCCTCCCCACTCCACCCTGCACTATAAAGCATATTTCACTTGGATGTGGTTAGTATTCCCAACCATAGATTAGCTGCCAAACTCCTTTCTATTTCTTTTTGTTGTTGCTTTTGTTTTTAGGGGGGGCTAACAACCTTTTCTTTCATATCTGTGCTGTGATGCTGCAAGTCCCAAGACCGGTCATAGACTGCCATTTTTAAACTGAAATTGCATGCTGCCGCTGGGAGGAAAGTACTTTTGTTCTCTTCACGTCTCCCAGTGCAAGCAAAACCACAGCACAGTAAAATTTGTTAGAAACACAAGTCCCGACTTAGAGAGGGTACTTTTGCAGGCAACTCGTTTATTCGCTGCAAAGCACATTTCACCATTTTTGCTCATTCTCTGCACTACTCGTTGAAAGCTGTATTTTTTCTAGCTTCTGCTCTGAAATTTCAGAATGCTAAAGAAACAAACATTTGACAGCAGCAAGAAATATGTGTTTTCTGAGTTGCCAACAGTTCGCCTCACAGGGCTGACACATTGCTAGACTTGCAACTGTTCTCCCCTGGAACAAGCCGAATCTAGTGCTGTAAAACATTTGGGCTGTAAATCTTCCCAAGAAGAAGAAAACCGTAAAGTCCTGGCAAAACCCAACAGACTTCCCATCCACTTTCCCCAGGAGCTCCTGCACGCTCGGGGACACGCTCCTCCCGTGGCCGGCTGTCAGCACAGACACTGTACCTTTCCCTCCCGCCGTGTGCAGCATTTTCAGGTGGTCGACGGTCATCTGCAGGATCTCTGCCTTCTCCAGCTTGGCCGATCCCTAGGAGGGAAGGGGGAGCGGGAAACTTTCCAGGCAGGGCCGGGGACGCCCGAGCCCTTCCCGGAGCGGCTCGGGGAGGGCAGCCCGGGGCCGGGCCGGGAACCACCGACCTGCTTCTCGAAGGCGCTGGGCACCAGCCTCCTCAGCTCCGACAGGCTGTTGTTGATGCGGTCGCGGCGGCGCTTCTCGATGATCTGCGGGGGAGAGCGGCGCGGGGTGAGGGGCTGCGGGAAGGGGGCAGCCCGTCCCGCCGGGCAGGCACTCCTCCCTCGCTCCCTCCATCCCTCACTCACCCCTCGGCGCCTCTTCCTGGCCAGGATCTGCGAGGTGGCGGACGGCGACACGGAGCCCGGCGGCGAGCCCAGCGTCCTGCGGGGAGCGGCGGGGCTGAGCGGCGGGGGCAAAGGGCAGGGGGGGAGAGAGGGCAGCACGGGACAAGGGACCCCCCCACCCCACAGCCCCCCTCCTTCCCTCCCCCTCCTCACCCGTTCTCATCCGCGCTCTCCTTCTCCACCTCGACGGCCTCGTCCAGCTCCTCGCTGTCCGACGAGCTGGACTCGGGGTGCGCCCGCTTCATGGCGGCGGCGGGGCGAGGGCGGCCGCTGGGCAGGCGGCGGGCGGCGCGCGGCACGAGGGCGCGCGGCAGCAGGGGGCCCGGCGCGCGCCCCGCGCCCGTCTCCCCCATGGCGGCCCCGCGCCGCGCCCCTCGAGCAGCCGCGGGCGGGACGCGGCCAGCAGCAGCAGCAGCAGCAGCAGCAGCAGCAGCAGGAGCAGCAGGAGCTGTAGGAGCAGCACCAGCAGCAGCTGCAGCCGCCGCCCGCCGCCACGCGCGGCCCCCGCCTCACCCATTGGCCGCCGCCGCGCCGCGCTCGGCCAATAGCCGCCCGCCCCAGCCGCCGCGGCGCCGCCCACGCGGCGCGCGGCCGTGGGAAAGCTGCGGCGTGGTGTCGGTGGTGTCGTGGTGTGGTGTCGTGTCGTGGTGGCGGGGTGTCGTGTGGTGGTGTCGTGGTGGCGGGGCGTGCATGGAGTCCGTAGGTGAAAGCCCACCGGGCCTGGATGTGTTCCCCGCACACAGCCGCTGCCTCCTGTTGTGTCAAGCTGAGGGGCTGGCAGAAAGGGAAAAATAATAAAAATAATAAAAATAATAAAAGATAGTACTAAATAATAAAAATAAATAATAAATAAAAATAGTACTAAATAATAAAAAATAATAAGTAATAATATTACTAACAAGCACAGGTGAAATGGGGCCATGCTGTTTGAGGCAGTTTCATCACAGTTTGGTTTTCACGCACACAAAGCCTTTCCAGCAGGGCCCCTTATCAAAGCTGATCCCCTCGAGTGTCACGGCCGAAGGGCAGGGGGTGCCCGGTGTCACAGCAAAGAGCCACGAGCCCCTGGGACAGCATCCTTCAGCCCCCCAGCTGTTGAGGTCGAAGTCAGCACACGCTTGCTGCACATTTCAGGCAGCTGCCCGTATTTTTACCAAGCACCTCTTCTGGGAAGGGAGAAGGGAGCAAGGACTGGGCTACAGGCAGTAAGAGCTGCAGCTAAGAAGCCCAGAGCAGTGCTGCAGCTGCCTGTAAGCAGCTAACAGGAGGTGGTAGAAATATTCTGTTCCCACACTGCATTTTTCATAAGTCTGTCTGTTCTGCGGTGCTGTGTAATTAAGCTTGTGTCAGCACTTGCAGTGCATCCACCTTTCCAGCCTGTGTGTTTTTGCTGGAAAACAGCTGTCTGCACCTCTCGCTCGCTTTCGCAGGACCAGAAGCAGGTCCCTGGCCGTGACATTTCTGCCTCTTTGGCTTGCAGACAGTGAACCTGACATCTCCCATCCAGGTGCGTGTAACCCCTTCCTGACACAGGGAAAAAATGTGGTAGCTGAAATTATCTGGCAGCAAGCACACGTCGCTTATGCATGGGGTCTGACCTCCAGGTCCGAGCAGTCGCCTCCTGCAGCTCAGCCCACCTATAGCTCCCCGAAGCACTGGGGCCAGGCCCCCCAGGAATGCTCTGGGAGCTTTTTGCAGGCACTGCCTTCCCAAGGCAACCTGCAGAAGCCGTCAGGGAGAGCATGGCTCGGGCTCGGAGGCAATAACTGCAGTTGGCTGTCAGCTGCCGGGGGAAGATAAGAAATGTTTGCCCGTCTGTTTGTTTCGATCTTTCTGTCTGGCACGAGGAGGAACAGCAGCATGAACAGCTTTCAATTACCTTGTGCCTCTGTGATACTGGGCAGGGCCCAGTGCTCAGAGTTGGTCTAATTGTTAACCGTGGCCCAAAGGGCAGTTTTATTAGCCAGAAATTGCTAACGTGTAGAGACAGCACCGTCATGCACCTCTCACACCTCTGCCTGGAGCAGTCAGGAGGGCAGACAGGAGAGCAGCCTTTTGCATGCCCAAGGCTGAGGGAATTAAAAGGAGAGTGTGCACGAGAAGGGCACGTCTGAAAGAGACTCATCTCGTACCTCACCGATGCCTCCGCAGCACTGGGGAGATGGGCTCAGAAGGCAGCAGTCTTCCCTCGCAGTGCTCCCCAGCGTGTCATGCCGTGCCGTGCCGTGCCAGGCTGTGCCATACCATGCCATACTGTGTCATGCCGCAGTTGGTCTGCCACTTCCCTGTGCATTGTGCCCCACAGCTGCACCCCTCGACCTTCCTCTCACATGCACTGAGGCCCTTGGCTCCCCTCACGCTTCCCCACTAGGGCCAAGCACTGCAGCCTCCCTTCGGGTAGTTGTAGGCAGTGATGAAGTCTGCCCTCAGCCTCCTCTTCTCCAGACTGAACAACCCCGATTCCCCCAGTCACTCCTCATAAGCCTTGTTTTCTAGTGCCTTCACCAGCTTTGCTGCCCTTCTCTGCACACCCTTCAGCACCTCCACATCCTTGTAGTGAGGGCCCCAACCTGACCAAGATACTGGAGGTGTGGCCTCACCAGTGCGGCGCACAGCACCTGTTGGACATAACCGTCCCTCAGAAGGGGGTGGCCTTATTTTTTTGTGTGCACCCCCCCATTCTTCATCGCTGTGTGCCTCCTAGGTTGATTTCAGGACTGGCCCAAGTCACACTGAACAGGAGTTGCTTGTCGCTGCTGCAGGCTTCCCTCCGGTGGGGACCCGCCGCCGCAGCCCCCCACTCTGCTGCATGCACTAAATTAACTCCGGTCCCCTCCCTCCCGGCCTGCTCTCCCAAGGCAGCAAGTGCTTTGAAGAGTAATCCCATCAACCCGTCATCCCCGCCCGGAAACTCGCCGTTTCTATGGTTATGGTGCCCAATTCAACCAGTGGCTCTGGCACTCACATTGCCGCCCCCCATGCCCCCCAGCACGTACCGAGCTGCGGCGTCAGCCCTGCAGGCAAGAAGCTGCTGCTCCAGCTCCTGCGATTTTCCTTACTGGCTTCTTGCTGAACTTGTGTGGCTTGTCCGTGCCACCGACACGGCTCAGGGCTGTGTCACGGGTCACATGGAAGCGCCTGCGGAGTTGTTGGAAACAGCAGAAGAGTTTTTCAGGCTTTTTGCGTGGTCTATGAACAGCACTCCAAGTGCGAGGGTGTTTTCTCGGGAGCTGGCTGCCGACGTTCACACCTGCACATCTCTGAGGCCCGGGCACTCACACAGAGACTTGGCTGGGGAGCTCTCGCTGTGCTGGCCCCACGCAGCATGCAGCTGCTGGGCTCTGGGAATGCATTTCTGCCTTCAGGCTGGCCAAGGACGGGGATAACTTCCGCACCAAAGTCCCTACTGTAAGCTGAATGCCTCGGCTGCACCACTTGTGTTGCAGCACTGGTCTCAGCTCCCACTTTTGGGGAGCTGTGTATAGTGATGAGTGAGCAAGTCTGTCACTTGTCACACTGTCAGTATCTTGGCAGCAGCAGAGCTCCATTAGTCTTCTGGACAGCCCTGAACAGTGCAGGTAGTCTTTGCTTTCACCTGAGGAGGTTCCAGCTCATCTCCAGAACCAGACCTGGGATGTAACTGTACACAAGGCCGATCTGCGAGCACACACTGAAGCCACCCAGGCAGAGCTACCTTTTACTCAGTCAGCCCTCTGACTGAGGTGG
This sequence comes from Cygnus olor, assembly GCF_009769625.2. Classification (NCBI taxonomy): domain Eukaryota; kingdom Metazoa; phylum Chordata; class Aves; order Anseriformes; family Anatidae; genus Cygnus; species Cygnus olor. The sequence continues at coordinate 130,419,989 of NC_049170.1, forward strand.
GGGCAGGCAGATTGGCTATTTTACCGCCCAGTTTCCTTTCCAATCAGACCAACCCCTTTTCTCTTTCCATGCAAGCCTTCCTCTGAGTCAAGGTGCTTACAGGCAGCAGCTGCTTCCACTAGACCTCCCTTCTCCCACTCCCAAAGTACAGCCTGCCCTGTGCCCTGCAGGAAGCCAAGCTTCTGCAGGAGGAACAACACCAGGTTGCAGAAGATGCTGAAGTGGGCAGAGTACGTTGGTGAGGAGGAGAAAATGCTGATTTGATTTCCAGCCACCTTCTTAATTACAGGAAAATGCCATAGTGTCCATGTGTATAAGAGTGTACCTTGGATGTAAAAGAGCACAAGGAATTCAATCATGTGCTGTTGGCAGGACAGCTTCTATCAGCATTACCAAATTGTAAGGGGGTCAATGGCCACAGATATGTGGCAGCTACAGACACCTTCCCACCAGGGGGGAAATTCACCATAGCTGGGCAGTTTATTTATCCCTGGCTTCATTCCTCAAAGTCACACAGTATGGCTTCCACCAGATATCACACAGTAAAACCATGTTTTTTCTTTTTGCTGACCTTTTTCAAGCAAGTCTTCTGTAGTTTGCCAAAACAGTTTTCTTCTGCTCCTGCAGTACTTTTCCTGTAATTGGACCAAGAAATAATAATATAGAAACTTGTTCTTATTTCCTGCTGTCAAAATCCTAGCAGTCCACCAAGGAACAATCTGACTAGCCAGGTTTTCCTGTGCAGTTTTGCAACTTCAATGTTGTAAGAGTCATGACCAAAACATGCTTCATGTGGTACACTGATGGTTGGAGAGGGAGGCCCTGCTCCAAAGAGAGAGTCTAAGTCTTGCTTTGAGTTTTCTTTGTCAGTAAGATGCAGCTTTGAGAAAAAGGTGTGTGCTATTTTTTCTTGCTAAGAAGCATAGGATGGAAAACAACTCCCAGACCTTCTGTTCCACTGTGCAAAGTGTTATGTGAAAGTATGCTCTTTAAAAAGGGAAACGTGACTTTTTGGCAAATAGAAACAACCATTTTTCTTAACAATTTTTCTCAAACTAAATTTCATCATGGAAAAAGAAAAATGAAAGTTGAGCATGCCCCGTAGCTGTCAGTAAATACAGTGTGAAATAAAGCAAATCAAAGCAACAATTTATTGCTTTTGAAGGTACCAGCTATATAGAAGCTTTGATGACCACTGCACGGACAAGTTAAATGAGTGCTGCACATTACCTATCTGACGTAGCGAGCACTGGCTCCTGGAAAAGCATCTTTATTTTCTCTCAGGGGATACCTTGCATTCACCTCACACCTTTCTGCCGCAGCATTTCCCTGCTGTCCTGCAGCCACCAGCCACCTGAGCACAAGTTCAACGTGGGGAAGCAGCCACCATGTAGGGCACCCCCGGACCTCAGCGTAATGAGCTGTGGGGGGATGTTTAGCATGTGTGAACAGAGTGAGAAAATGCCAGGGAGTTTTAATTGCCACAGAGCAGTCAGGATTTTGGCTGAGGTTTTATCTGGGAGATCCTGGCAAAGCAACCTCATTTGTCTACTTCAGATAACTTAAAGACTAAGCCTGACTAGTTTGGATGTGAAACCTTATTCCATATAGGCTGCATATTTGAATGTTGCTGCCTAGACCACTAAACCCTCTCCTCTGGGGAGGAGATCAAAATCAAATCCCATCATCAGTTGTCTCTTCCATTGCATTATGGAATACCAGGATAAAAATAAGCAACAGAAGAAAAGTGCCACCTTGGTTCTGCCAGAACAAGGTTAGACACTGAACCTACTTTCTGCTAAGAAAACTTTTGTTTCTTAAATGATCTAAATGTGTATCAGCACCTTTTTTTTCCTTTTTTTTTTTTTTTTTAATCCAAACTGAGGGATGATAAAGCAGTTAATTCTGAGATTCAAGCACATTTTGAAAGTGCTATTCTGAAGTAACAAAATAGCAATGGCCTGCATAGGCACTGAGGGTATTTTCCTGCGAGATGCCTTCTTTCAGTCTTGCTCACAGTGCTTTGAAACTGCAGCATTCCTACGGGCTTCAGAGAATTCAGGACTTGGGGATGCTGCAGAGCTGACCAGCGTATCTGTGCAGAATGAATGCCCTGTGCAGATCCACTGTTCTCAGAGTGACCTTCATTTCGTCTGCTCTTAAGGAAGAAAAATTATTCCGGGAGAAATAGTTTTTATTCCACAGTAGCACTCATCTGAAAGATTTATTCCAGAAAAACTCAGTTGTGCTGGAACAGGAGCTATCAAAGCAGCATTGCTGAATAGCTCTGACAGTAATTTCCCATGCATACCCAGGCCTTTCTTTTGATTCATGCTGATGTAGCTGCGATAAAACTCCCTTGTGTTTACTTGTTACAAAACAAAATCACCAGCACATGGCTCTCGGTGCATAACAGCCCCAGCACCGCGATGCCGCGATGATGACCTCTGCATGAACACCTCCACAGCCGTGTTAATAAGGGTGCTCTGAAGCAAGTGCAAACAGTCACACTCTCTTAATGCTTAAACCACAGCAAATGTGTTTAATCCCACACAATAGCTCCGTTATAATACGTCTTAAAGCTGTGGTCTGCAGGGGAAGTGGTGACCACTTCTCACATATATAACGTATACCAAGCATATTCAGCTTGGCACGAAGACAAGAAGCTGGAAGTGTCACGCTGGAGCCGAGCCCCCTGACAGCATGAGACATGTGCTTGTAAGCTGTCTCAAGGAGGATATTTGATTGCCCTCTTTCTTCTTCTGCCTCTCTCCCAACAAAAGCGCCGTGACCTCCCCCATGACCTGGCAAGTGCTGAAATTCCCCAAACACATTTTTCTGTTGTGCCCCAACGCTGAACAAAAGGGAGAGAAGCAGCCTCGATATACTTGAAGTATGGAATGAAAATAATAGCTGGCTGCGGCCGGGCCAGCCAGCGCCGAGCCTCACCTCTCGCCCAGCGTGGTCTGCGCTGCCTCCCACGCTTATCTGCTGCATTGTCGGCGGCGCTTTCTTATTTATGCGCTCATTTATTTATTTATTCGTTTATTTATTTACTTGGGGAAGGCCAGAGCGAGGGGCAGCCGGGGGGGGGGGGCTGTGTAATTGCCATTTACACTGCGTTCCCACGCTACTATTGTTTGTGACTTTGTTTCCTATTCCCATCACGTGTGCTAATTAGTTGGAGCTGCTGGCTAGCTGGGAGGCGTGTGTCTGGAGTAAAAGCAGAAAGATCACTTCCTGGAGGGATCCGGGCAATCTGAACAATTCTCCGCTTTACTTTCAGCCCTCTCCCTCCCCCCGGTTTTGCCCACTCAGGGAAGAGAGAAGAAGTGCTGATTGTCGACTGCTAGCCACTGGAGAGAGAGGCACAGATTTTCTCTTCTTAAAAGGAGCAACTGAGAGGGTCAAAGAAAATTGGGCTGAAAAGGACCTCTCATCTGCGCTTAACAAACCTGATTGTATTGTATTGTATTGTGTTGCATTTTCAGAAATCCCTGATGTATTTCTGTTGTGTCTAAGGAGGTAAAAAGCAGCATTTAAAAAAAATCCTCGGGTTATTTTAGACTGCCCTTAGGAAGTGAGTCAGATTTTTATGGCAAGGCTGAAGCTAGCTCGTGCCATGGCTTGCAAAACAAAATGAGGCAAAGAGAGAGAGGGAGAGGAAGAATTACCTGAGTCATGGCATTTGCTTATTAAAGCAAGCGTCGGGCAGCAAGTCCAAATCACATGGCAAAACCAAGTACCTGTACAGGTATCAAGTTTCAGACTCAGTACTTGGTGTTGTTTTTTGCTTTGTTTTGTTTCTTAATGTAGATCTCCAGTTAAATCCCCCTACCATTGCCCTGGTGCTTTTCAAATGTTGACCCTCCCCAGATCACACATGCTGCATGCAGCCCACGTGGGCACCTGGGCACTGGGCTGGAGCCCCTCTGGCTTGGAGCTGCCAGCATCCCACTGCCCCTGCTGCCGCCACTGGCCTTCCCCAGAATCCACCCTTCTTCAAGCAAGGCCCCTCTGGCTTTAACCCCCTTGTCCCACCCATCCCCAGAAGCCCTCCATGCTCTCCAGTTTCAACCACCAGGTAGGGACAGGGATGCTCGCAGTCCGTGGCCCCATCTTGAGAAAGTCATAGCTGGGGCTCTTCTCTTCTTCTATGGCAATAGCCATCATCAGGCTCAGTGTGAGTATGCTCTGCACTTTCCTACACGGCTCTCCCAGTGCCCAAGGAAAAGCCCAAAGTAGCGCCCGTCAGGCTGCCTTGCCATCGTGGGACTGCAGCTAGGTGAAAATCAAAATTTCCGTGCTATGGGAAACTTCAATATTTCTACACTTTTGTTTTGTTTTTGCTTGGGTAAGGAAGAATTGAAGTATATTAAGTCTGTTTGGTTTGGGGTTTTCCTGTCCTTTCTGTGGGGAAAACAAGTCCTAGGTTTTGGAAACAGTGAAACTGTTCCCTGTGAGTCAGCTCAGCTTTAAAGGGCATCTCTTTCAGTGTCACATTACTTAGAGGCTGTCATTTATGTCCTTTCCCAACCTAGCTGTTTCTTAGAGACTGGCCCCCCTTTCTGGGTTACCCATCTCATGATTCCCTCCTCAGCTCCAGAAAATATGTTGAGTTACAGAAGATATAGGCTGGCTAGCTGGTCCAGAACAAGGCTGAGTAATTTTCCTGCAGTGGAAAGAGCAGGTTTAAAGAGTCACCGTGCAAGGCTACGGAGCTGGCATCCCACAGGTCTTAGACCACCATGCACGCCTTGCTTCCTGTTCATTACCTGCTCCAGGTGGCCCTCCCTGAGCAGGGGGTTGGACTGAGTGACCTCCAGAAGTCTCTTCCAACCTCTGTGACTCTGTGCTAACCATCTTTGGCATTCACAAACACTTCACATCCTTGCAGTAGCTCCAATTGCTTTGGCAGGTAAATTGGGAAAATACTTGAAATGTAGCTTTCGATGAGATAAGGGGCTAGAATTTTGGGAGAGATGTGGCCAAGTAGCTGGTGACCTGGCCCTCTGAAAACCTCCAAGCGCTTCTGGTGCACCAGTGGGTCACGAAGCATGGTCTGCCTTGGGGTCAGGGTCACCTGCTGCAAACATGGAGAGGCTTTAATGAGGCAAGGTCCCACCAAGTGCTACCTGCATCACAGCCTGTTTTACTCAGGAAAGAGTTGTTCAGTTAGGAAGGCACCCTAGAGGAACAAGAACAGCATTCTCATGTGCATGGTTAACGTCAGTGTTTCCACTAAATAACCCCTATACAGTCTGCAGTATTTTGCACCTGTGGTCTTCCACCGGCATTAAACATTATCATTTATTCTTATTTATTTCTCTTATAATACAATTCACAAACTGTTCCAGCCACTGACCTCCCAGAGAGATTGCTAATCAGGCAAAATTGCACTGCAGGGAGTGGTGAGTGCTGTGTTCAGATATCTTTTAAGGATTTGTTAGGACCACCAACATCTTTGCACAAGTAACCTGAACCAAAGGAAAAATAACCTAGCAAACCAACTCTGTGCACTACCGACTTTGTAACAATCACAAAACTTCACCAGGATTTAATCTAGTTAATGATTTTTTAATTTTTTCAACTCATTATTTATATAGAGAGATGAAAAAGCTCCAGAAAAGACAAAAAATAAAAAGTAGTCTGTCAGTGAGTCACTTCAAAGCTTTCTGTTTGTTGTTTTTTTTGTATGTGTGTTTTTTTTTTTCCTGTTTTCTCACTGAATATGGAGAGAGGCTCATGATTTCTGTCCTGATATGCAAATCCTATATGAGACTGGTTTAGCTGCCTGAGGGAGTTAAACTCAGACTTTTTGGCCACAGTTGCCTACTGGAGCCACTGCAATGGAATGACATATCTCCAGCTGAAAGAGAGGCTTTGGGGTGCGTTGGTCACAGTAATGCAAAATGCTCAGTGGAAGATGCCCTCCCCTTCTGGAACGACAAATTAAGGGAATGGTCTCATTTCAACTTTCCTTCTGTGTGTGCTGGTGCAGCATACTTAGTTACACACCACTTACAAACTGATGCTTCTCCACAGACAGCAAAATGAATAATCAAGCCTCGTTTTCTGTGGAGTGGTGCTCTACGTCCTGAGAGTGGCCCAACATCTGCACCCACCAGTTCACTCCATGCTGCTGCCCGTGCCTATGGGCTGGCACACAGGCAGGAGGCAGACTACGCTGCAGTGGGCACGAAGGCTCGGCCATGCTGACGGTCCTCTGGCATGTCCAATGGAAGGCTAATCCAAGCCCCTCTTCCTCTACCCATTCGTGATTTTTTCAGAAAACCTACAGGATCGTCATTAGTTTGAGTCTGCCATTTGTCAAAGGTGCTACGTGTTGGCCACCAGGCTTATTGGGTGTGGAGTGACTGATGGACCAAAGGAGACACATTTAAAAAGAGCCTTTTGAGTATTAAAATGTTTCCCCATGGATTGGGAAGGAGAAATTATTTATCTCCTTAGAGGTAGTAGTAACAACAATATTGCTGTAGACCTGATGGTCTAAACTAACGAGAGACTCAGGTTTCTTAGGAAGAGTCAGTATCTTCAGATCTAGGGCTTGTGTGCCCAGTTTATCCACTTTCACAGCTATTTCACCTGGCCAAGTAAAGGATATTCCCTTTCTTTGCAAACTTTGCCTCTCTTAAGGGTTTGGAAGGCTTTTAGACACTGGAGAAATGGGCCTCAGAGTAGGTACACAGATTAGATAGTTAATCAGTCACTCGCAGATTGTTTCTGAGATAGGAGAGCTTTCATAGTGCACATGGTGGCATTTGTGACTTTGGAGAGCTTTCAGTTTTGTGATGACTAAAAATAAGGGGGATGGTTCCAATACTGCATCTACAGTGGTAAGAATGTGGAGCCCACCTTTAGCTTGGAAATATTTGCATGCATTCAGGTAATATAAAGGAAACCGATTACTTTATACCAGCTGGATTACAGCAAGCCAATATTGACTTCAGGTTTAGGTTGTCATCAAGATCTATTTTGCTTGAGGTAAATATTGACTGTGGCACAGCCAAGGCCAGTATTTACTTTGGAGGAATATCAGTCTTGTAGCTCAGAACTGGAAGTCAATATCTTCATTACTATACTTTTTCATAAATATTGGAGAGGGGGGATATTGACTAATGAGAAATACACATTTATATATATGTGTATAATTTAAGAGAGTACTTCCAATGCAGTGAAACAACAACAACAAACTAAAATATGGAAAGAAGGTTATTACTTTGAACCAGTAAAAGATGGGAGCCGCTGAAAGGAACAACATAGCTGGATTATTATTACTCCAAGGCAAACTCTCCCTGCAGACACTGGTTGTTGACCTCTTGGAAAGTAAACAGCAAAAATGTAAGGGGTAGCTGCCATCAGGGATGGTATAATGTATGGAGTGAAAATTTCTGTTCCCAGCCCCCTTTGAACTGTCCATTGATTTTGTCTTAATACTCTGCAAACCCGACAAAATGCAACATGCCTGCTTGGTTATGGGATATGTTTAGAAAGCCATTGAAACTGTGCTTACTGGAGCCTTTGTCACTTGTGTTCCTGTAAAGAGGCACAGCATCTAAACTTAAGTCAGGAGAAAGACAGGGAGTCTGTTTGGATTTGCAGGCACTAACGTGGAAAATGCTCTGTGTTGCTTTTCACTGTTGGTAAAACCTTGGAGGAGGGCATTAAAATCCATAACTATTACGTTATCCACAAAATCTCTTGGCGCACACACATACCATCTTCCTTGGGGCAATCTGCAATACTTGCCTAGTTAAAATACTGTAAGAAAATAAAACCGTTACCCCACTAATGTCAGAGATAGTCCTATTAACTGCAGAGACAGACAAATAGCCTGCAGGATCCCATGGAGCTAGGAGAGGCAATGGCATGCTCCCCAGGATGCAGACTGGGTGGAGCGGCATGCAGGAGGTGCTCACCACATCTGATCCAGACTGTTCAGGTAACCGCAGCTGTGAAGAGCCAGCTGCCATCTGGACAAGTCTACCAAAGACCGTGGCTGGTTTCCCAGAGGCCTTGTCCATGCCACACCACTGCTGTTGGCAGCAGGACAAGCTTGGTGCAGGCTAGGTAAAGTGTGCCTTCCCAGACAGCAAACCCACCAGCTGATTCCCAGCCAGGTGTAGCTCGCCCCCTCTAGACAACACAAGTGTTAATGGAGCCAGAATCAGGTCTCTGATCTGGAAACCCAGCCTCCACCCAGACCTTTCATCCACATGGTGCCAGAGAAACTGTGGAGGACATGTGCCAGGCAAGGAGAGCGGCGTGCTGCCCTCACCAGCTGGCCACACCAGAAAGCACGAGCGGCAGCGGGGGACACAGACGTGACAGAAGTCAGGCCTCGCAGCAGGCTGTTCGCTATCTCAAGAAAATCCTCAGCTGGTGGTTTACAGCTGGATTTGCCATCATCTTTGCATTAACGTTTGCCTTTTAAAAGCTCTACGCACTTAACAGCTGTTGCAGCAATTGCTGGGAAGAGCCAAGCTGAGCTTCCTAGAAATTCAGGCCTCCTCGCTTCATGTGCTACTTGTATTTGTATATTGCGGCCCCTCCGAAACGCAGGCAGTCAGAGCTGAGAGAACTAACACCGGCCTCCCTGCATCTGCCCACTCCTCGCTTTGCTAAGCTCGTGGGAGCACTAAATATTGAACTGTGGCAGGGCTGGATCTTGCTGGCTCCAGTCGTGTGTGTGTGTGCAAGGACGGCCACTAAAACAGCTTTCACTCAAACACCACAGGGGGGTTGCCCAAATTATCCAGCAGCAATGTTAGCTTTTTATTCTCTCTCCCAATAGGTGACTCTATATATTGGGGATAAATAAATGTCACTTTCTTATAAAATGATGTAATGGGATTTAGTTACTTTACATTAGCAAGATAACATCGGGGCAATGTGGTCATCTATAGCCTTTGGCCAGGCAGCAATTTTCTATTTTATTATTGTTACTCCTTCCTGTGCTTTTATGCTTTGGTTTGGAAGGTGGAAGAAATTTTGGCCAAGAAATTTCACAAGTGTATCCCCCATCACATTTTTGAGGTAATAGATGTTAATTTTGTCCCTCAATTCACATGAAAATAACTCACTCCTGTCTGATGCAAATGCCAAGAGAACCATAATGGGTTTGCAATAAGATCCTCCACTGCATGACTGCCTCACAACATCGTAGGACGGAACTCTAGGAAGTAACGGACAGCCGTCTTTTCATTGCAGTATCTACAATACATAGGTTTGTTCAAGAAAAGATGGGTTGTGGACCTCAAAATGAGAAATTGCCCCATGCCAAAAATCCACATGAGAACAGCTTGTCCTATGTAAAAAAATACCTCTTCTAGAGGTAGGAGGCTCCATTTCTGCCTACTTTCTGATAATTGGTTGTGTGTGTGTTCTCCTCGATCAGCTGTAATGTACATATCTCACCTTTTTTCAATGTCAACTTTTACCTTTCATTTTAGTGCTGTTTCCAAGGGTGGGACACATCCAAACCTTTCCCACACATCAGGGCTTCGGCTTGAGTCTTAAAATAAACAAGGGGTTTCCCAGTGGAAAAAAAAATGGACTCACATGAGGGGTAACTGGGCTGTAATTGAGTCTCCCGGGAGGGTTTTACATGAAGTGGAGATGAGGTTTGTGGCTTCGCCCATGCCAAGGAGCCGAGGGAGGAAATGAAGGGGGACCCAGAAGGGACTTTCCCTCACTCTCACCTCCAGTGCCAAGAAAGGCATAATTACACTTTTTGAAATGAATATGCGTCTTCAGTTCCTGCCGTTTGAAAACATTTCATTCTCAGTGTTTGTGTAGTTTTAAGGCTCCTTTGGCTTCAGTGAAATCCCTTCCCTCTCTCAGATTCATAACATTTTTTTATAACTGGCCATGCTCAAGATCTGGAACGCTGACCGCCTCTTTGGGAAATAATTACAGTTTGTGTGGTCTAATAACCAGTCCCAGAGGGTTCGACGTGGAATAGCCAGGGTCTACAGGAAAGAAAACTATGTGGAAACTAGCGCAGTCCCACTAATCTGCAAGGAACAAAACAAAGTTGTACCCTAGGGTAAGAACCAGTAGCAACTAGCTTAATTGCTACCATGTCGTTGTGTGAAACTACTACCTCCACGCAAGCTAATGTGAACCTGATGCGGCTAGATTTCTGATTAAGACCAGCTAAATTTCACTTCAAACGAGCAGATAATCCCCGCGACAGATCAGTTGTGCAGCCAGGGCTGTGTTTGTTATGCGAGCCCTGGGAGCTGGCCGGTGGAGGGGGAACAAGGACACCCCGTCGGGGTCACCTTTAATGTGTGGCATGTATAAATGGGGAAGCCAGTGCCTCCAAATCCATCTCCCTCTCTCTCCCACCTCACTTGTCCTGCTCACAGAGGAGAAACTCATCAAAAGTGTAATGAGAAGAGAAGGCATAGCCCTTTTGATTAGACCACAAATGACCTTCTGCGTTTCAATCCTTTTTTTTTTTTCCCCCTTAAAAAGGCATGCTTAAGTACGGGCAGCTTTATGAGGTCTCCTAAGTCCAGTAGTCTCCACCATGACCGCACAAGGAGGGACTGAGTGTGCAGAGGAGAAGGCTGCATGCTGCTGGGCTGCCCTTGAGCAGCACAGATTTGGGCTAAGAAAGTCGTAATTCAAAGCCCTGCTTTGTTCCAGCTGCAGGAGCTGTGCCACAGGCTCCCACCCAGCAGGACCAGCCAAACCTCCTGGAGGTGGTGCAACCACAGCCAAGGTGATGCCCATCTCCCCTCCAAAATGGGAAGACCTTTCCCTGCAGGCTCTTCCCCAGGTCCTGCCCCAGCCCAGGCCGTGCGATGGCCTCATACTCCTGGGCTTGGATTTCAACAGCAGTTTATGAGCTGCACAGAGCAAAGCCCTGACCCCACAAACCCCCTGGCCATAGTCCCAGGGCATGGCTCCCGGTGTGTGCCGGGACATGCTTACACTGTCAGGCCCTTCAGCTCGTGCCCAGTCACACAGGAAGTCTGCGGTAATGCCAGGAATAGCCCTTCTGCCAGAAGGACCTCCTGGCAATCCCGTTCCTGCCTTAATCACTAGATTGCACTTCCTTTGCTTCACCCGTTACACAAGATTTCTTCTTTATTTGGTATTTTCAGTGGGACATTCTTCTGTTTCCAGGGTGTTTCAGACATCGTAAATAACAAGGACACTGTTTGTTTCTTTTAGGTGTACGTGAACGCTTTCAGGCACAAATCCCTGTAGTCTTTTCTTTGAACTAAATCAAAATTCTGAAGTTTGGAAAACTTTTCTTACACTGCTTTCCATGCTCCCATAAATCTTTAATTTTTTAATTAACCCCGCAGGAGAGTGTACATGAGAGTGATGTGGCAGCTCCCACGTTACAAACTGCAGTCCCTGAAGGAGAGGTCCCATGGGTGCCAGGGGGTGCATCAGAAGGTTTTAGTACATGGCGGAGGTGCCCACATTCCTTGCAGGTGTAGATGCTATGGAGATGTCAGGTAGGTGCAACCAGGAGGAAGCAGTCCCCAGACTGACATCGCCCAGCTCTGTGCACACCATGTTTTTTAAAGGAAACAAGTTTTGTTTATCTGAGCATACTGAGATGTTTCATTACTAGCTCTTGTGAAAAGAGCTCTGTCTTTGAAGGAAGACCTTTCCAGCTGGGTTGTTAGGAGGGGAGGGACAATAAAAGAGGAAATGGCGGCTGTGTGAGGATGCTCAGAGGAGCTTTGTGGAGGTGACAGCAGCGGTACTTGACTGCTCTTTCAGGTCCTTCAAGTTCCTGTGTCCACACCTCTTCACAAGACCTCTTGTTTGGGTGGCATGTGCAGACAGGAGAAGAGCACTTATCTCCTTCCTGTGTCTCCAGACAACTTCCTGAACGACCCCTGGAGGAACCAGTGTTGAGGAGCACAGGCCAGAGCTACTGTTGCTTGTCTACTGCAGAGATGCTGGCTGGCCCACGCTTGCAGCTCATCCATAGACAGCTTCCGAAGACCCAGGCAGGTTAAACAGCTCACGGAGCACGCGTTTGCGGATGCCCACCTTCATAAACTGCCTCACTGGTGGCCTCCTACCCACCTTTCCTCCACGGGCTGTGATGGGCAGAGCCCACCAGAGCCAGCCTCTGCCCCTGTGCTCCACACACACCAGGCCACTTCTGCAGCACCTTCTTGCCCACCGAGGAAATGGCGTCCTGCTCTGCAGCTAATCTCACACACCCGGCCAGCCTGATAACACGGTTGACATCAAAGGGTGGAATTCCATGTCTGATTTGAGCCGCTCAGCCATAAATTCACTGAACTCTACCCCCGGCACCCCATCCCTATGACCTCTGAAGTGCTGCATGTACCGGGGCATCCTGTGTGCTAAGTAAATGTGGAAATTAGGTTAGTCATACTTTCCTGGAAGCATGATCTTGCCCTGGTTGGCTGCAACCCATGAGCTTCCCCAGTGCCGTGAGCACTTTCAAAACCAAGTGCTTTTCCAGTGGAAGGCTTTCCTGCTCCATTGTGAACCAGGGCTGAAGTGATTTGCATCAAGCGCCTGCAGGAATTCAGGTCCAAAAAAATAATAATAAAAGAAAAGAAAGGGGTGTGCTGAGGTGACTGAATCAGTGCGTTTCACAAGGAGGTTTGCTTTCAGCTGCAAAAGGGGTCAATGGTTATGTGAGATGGGAGAGTCCTGCAGGGAAGCCATAGGACAGGGCTGTTCCCTAGCTGAACTGCTGCATCTGTCATGAAAACCAGAGAAGCCCCCAACACAAAACATATCCAATCCTTAATGTATCAGAATGAAAAGAAAAATAATATTGCAACCACACAGCAAACAAGGAGAAAAGTTACCTATTCCAGGTAAATGTGTAGCCAAAATCCCAACAATCTGTGAAAAATTCAAGTTGCCCAAAGGACCACATCATCCTATTCTGTGCTATTCTTATTTGGTGGGTCTTCTCTGAAGTTATAGGGTAATCTTTTGGAGGACCCCATTCTGAGCATTCAGACTCCAAACCAAATTCTCAGAAATGTAGGCAAGTTGATAACATAGGAAAGATTCACAGCAATTTATTTAACAGCAATTTTATTTAAATTATGTTCTAGAGTAAATTAACTAAATTATCAAAACTAAATTCTGTTGCATCACAGCATCTTAATTTCAAGCTTTGAATAAATTGAAGCACTTCTCTCTCCAAAATCTTGTTCTGGGAAGAGTTCTGCTTTGAGGAAGTTTTGCTTGCTGGTGCAAAACCCTCCACAGAAAGGTCCTGACAGCCAGTCTCTGTGGATTTACACCGGTTCAGCACTGACAACACTGGAAAATTGAAGAAGGTGAGTTATTTGTGCTGCACGCCTCGGCCATCCTCCACAGAGACGTGCACGGGCCCCGTGCTGACTCCTGCCCTGCCACACAGTGCTGGCACGTTCTCTCCCAAAGGCCAAAACCTGTCAAAATGTCTGAGGCTTAAATGCATCTGCAGCTCCAGCCTCCCACCTTGCCCGATGGTTACTTCTTGTAGCAGCCATGAAGAAGGCTCATAGAGGCACGAAAAGTTTTCTGACTGTAAAACTTACACAGTAAAGAAGTCCCTATTTTTTCATGGCCTTTGTTGTTTGTGCAAGAAAATCTCTGCCATAACAAGTTGCTTACAACCACCAGATTCTTCAAAAGAATTATCCTCTGCCTTTTCCCAACAGCAAACTGCTCAGCTACATCTGTGAGAAGGTAGAAGCAACCCTGCTTCACCCTGCAGCCCTCTCACAGCGGTGGGATTGCCCGAGCACAGGTTACCTCTGAGTGACAGCAGCAAGGGGCACAGACAGTGAGTTACCCCGCAAGCGAGTTTTGACAAACGCCACGCCAGCCAGTAAGCTGGAGAAGGCACCTCCTCTCCTCCTTGCATTCAGACAATATTTAGGCCTTATAGAAGAAGTCTATAGGTCTTATAAAAGTAAGCAGGTCTTCAGCAGTTCCCCTGGCTCTATAAACCTTCTATCAGACCTTCAGATAGCCAAGACATGAGAGGAGAGGCAGGCACACCTCTGGTGGAGGTCCACGGTCCCGTGGTACCCCTGGGCAGTGTGGATGGGCCAGATTTCACTTCATCCAGACATCAGCAGTTCAGCGTACCCCTACATCCCTTCTCCAGCTTTGCCTGGTCCATGTCTTCGCTGCTCAGGGCTGACCATCCCCACTGAAGGTGCTCACTACCACCCCTACCACCACAACCTGAGCTGCTGGAACCACTAAGGAGGACTCTTACTGTTTGTTTTTATCTTACTAAGAAGATTGTTTTATCATCATATTGCTTTGCTCCATTACGGCACATCCCTTTTTCTACATAAACACTTTTCTAAGTAAACACTCTTTTTCCCATATCCTCTCTGGTGGTGGAGCAGATTTTGAGTAATGTAGCACTGAACAAGGTTTTTTAGTCCTATGAATGGGATCAACCTGAAGGACTATTAGTTCCAGGGAGTCCTGGAAGGTGCAGGCTAACCTGAAGGAGTAATAGCTCCTGGGAGTCCTCAGCTGACCTGAGAGATTTCACCAAGGGCTGGCTGTCCATATGTGAGAAGAAATATCTTTTGGTGCTAACGCCAGCTGGAGGAGGCCTGGCCGAAGACCTGGGTGTCAAGACCTTGCTGTTCTCCCATAAGGCTGCAACAGCTTCACCAGGAAGTGGCATTGATCTGCTCCAGCAAGACCAGGCCCTGCAAAATGACAAGATCAGGCAGCAGTTTGATCCATGAGAGCACAGCTCTGCCTTTGGCAGCTGCTGGAGCTTGCAGGCAGAGAACTGGGTGATGCTGCCCCGTGCACCTTATGAGTTCTCATTTTATGAGCATAATAGGGCATGACTAGCAAAGCCAAACCATAAATTCAGGGATTTCTGTTTAGTAACAACTTCTGGAACAATTCTCACACTCTTTTTGAAAGTAAACAAACTATAAACAGCCATGAAATTAAAAGTATCCCCATCCCCAGATGGTGTAGCAAACAACACTATAAGGAGCTCCGGATGAAGAGAAAGACACCCTGTGTGGATGAGGCTTGCAGCAGCTGGGGGTCAAGGCTCCCCTCAGAGAAGGAGACAGAAAGTCCTGTCTCTCCCTGTGTACCTTTCCCTGACCTTGGCTGGCCTACGAGCAAGGGGACTGAGCAAAGGATGCACTGCAGGGGACACTTTCCTTGCAGAGTCTGCCAGGCTCTGTCTTGAGATTTAATTTCCTGTGACCCAGAGCAATGTCAGAGGGGCTGTCATGAGGCAGGTTGCCTGCGAATGTGAATGAGGAGTAGCAACCCCCTCCTGCAAAGCATCCAGCTCTGGACTTACTTGTCCCTGGACTATGTCTGTGCTAGTAAATAAACAGGTCAGGGCTCACGAGGCCAAGTGCCACAACACAGATTAAATCCATACAGCTGAGCTTCCGTCTCCTTCAAAAGAGGGTGGCTCCATCCTTTCTGCGTGTTGGAGACGGGATTAAAGCCCTGCTGGTGAGCAACCAGACAGCTTGGATGATTGAGTGGCCAAACCCAATCTGCAGCTCAGCGTGACTGATCACGAAGGTGCCGGCGGTCTGCCTGTACCAGGAGCATCCTGGCAGTGGAGAGGGTATGGCTCCAGTCCAGGCTGCACATCGCTGGGAAGAGCAGGGGGAAAATGCCTCTGGTTTAGGCATTGCACGGCCACTCACTGCAAACTGCACACATCAGCTCCACAGTAAGGCGCTGAGACTGCAAGAGCTGCAAAGCGTCGGTCTGATCCTGCCCTGTGGCTGGGAGCAAGCTGCCCTCTGAGTCTGCAGAGTCTGTGGAGCCCCGGCTCCGCTGTCAGGCATTGTGTCTCTCTCTGGCTTGCACTTTATTTATGAGAATTAGCCTGGAGGTTGAGAAATTACAGGCGAGCTGGGCAATGTTTGTTAGCAGAGTTCACTGGAGAGGGGATTATGCAAAGCAGGAGACACTGGAAAATCAAATTAAAGAAAAATAACTGTCCCGAAAAGCGAGTTGCATAATGATAATTAAAAAAAATATATATATATATACTGGTTGGGAGCCTTTGTGGTCGTTTTCTGGCCCCTGCTCAGCCAGCCCTCAGGAAGAAGAGAGGCAGGCGGAGGAGAGGAGGGCGAGGGCAAGGAGGGCACGGCGGGGCCGGCGGGGCACCCAGCGCCTTCCTCCTACTGCCTGCTGGAAGAAGTGCTTCCCCACGCCTGCTGGGGAGAGTGTTTCCAAGCCAGCTGACTTTTTGCCCTTTCTAATAGAGCTTAAAATGGGCCTGTTTTCAAGCGACCCCCCCTACCCCGCCCCGACCCTCGACTCAGAGGCATTAATACTGCAGGTTTGTGAAATGCCATCAGAGTATATGGCAAATCAAGAGGATTAGGAGGGCGATTGGTATCTGAGGGGGCCATTGGGGTATTAAGATTCCTCCCCACAGCGCTAGCGAAACGCCGTAAAACCACAAATCTTAAAAGGCATCGGTTAAAGCCAGCAAAATCCCCTTTGGAGTCCGACCCCTGCAGCTGCGGGGTGAAAATCCTGCCATGCCAGCCTTTCCCATCCCAGTCTTTTTTTTTTTTTTTAATTTTCCCCTTTGTTTTTGCCCTTCTTTCCAGCCGCTCGCTGCAGCCACCAGGCTCTGGGGCTCGGAGGCCTTGCGGGATGCTCCCCCGGCCTGGCGCGCTGCTGCCCGCCGCCCGGCCCCCGGGGAGGCTGCGTGTGTGTTTAGGAGGTGCCGTTTCCCACAGCTCTGATCTAATTCAGCTGTAATTCAATCTCCGTGTGACCAACGCTCCGCCAGCGCTCTCCCACCCGCCGGCAGGCTCCTCTCTCACAGGCTGTGTGTGTGTTGCACATTTACACTGTCAATCTGGCAGGCTCCCCTCAAACAACCCCTCTGTATAGGTTTACCGTGTCAATCAGCCGGGCTTTGGGGGCTGTCTGCAGCCAGAAATCCCGCCGCCCCTTCTCCGGAGCAGCGCAGTTACCCTATACCTGCCACTCAGCCCCTGCCAAAGGACCTCTGTTGAATGGTGTTTGTGTGCAGCCACAAAGGGTAAAGGCAGCTGAAGCAGATAAGGCTGAGAACCTGGAACAGATGTAAAAGAGATCAGACCTGGGGTTTCCGTGGATGCTCGGCTCCCGTAAAGATTTATGACCCCTTTTAACCCCATTTTAAATAGGTTAAACTAAAAATAGGATGAAACGAGACTGGCGCTTGTATAGGACTTTACCCAGAGGGATGGATAGACCCCCTCCATTTTGTTCTGCTCCCTACTGCCAAGCCGACCCGTTCGGTGGCGGCCGTGCTGCCTGCCGTCTGAGCACTTTTCTCTGATCTCATTATAACTCACATCCTCCCAAATATCGCCAAGCTGCCTGCTGACCTTTAGCCCCTGAGGAGTCCTAATTTGGGGCTGGCAACTTGCAGCGCAATGAGTGAGGCCAGGCGGCCGGACAATAGCAGAGGCTGAGGACGGGGAGCTCGGCACAACAATGAGCCGTCCTTGGAAGTGCCGGGCTGTCATTGTCATCCCAGACACAATCATGGGAGACTCGGTCGGGATCGTTTTCTTTTGGCAGACGGCTTTGAACTCCGCTTTTCGCTTCCTGCTTCTCCGTTAATTATAAGTTTCTGCCCCTTCCCACTGACCGACAAATCCGCCGGGGGGGTGAGAAAAATCAAGGTGACAAATTCTGCTCGGTTAGCGCCGCCGAGCCTCCGAGGACTTGCACCACGTTACTCCTGACTTACACCACGGGGCTGCAACCGAGAGGAGAATATAGCCCGGTAGCTTGGCCGGTGGTTTGAGCAAAAGGCACAGACCAGCCCCGCTCCCAGAAGCTTGGCAAAGCGCCGTGATGTCCCCTGCAGAGAGCACGAAACTTTCCAGCTCACTCACTGCTGCAGATCTGCCCTCCTCACCGGCGGCACCAATTCCTGGAGGACCCGGGGCTGTTGCTGGAGGGATATGCCATGACTGGAGCCCCACGCTTCGTGTCGGATCCAGGGGCTGCGTTTTGGGAGCCTCCATCCAGCACTGCAGGGCTGAGCCCACTGCGAGATCCCCCAGCCCCAGCGCTGCCCAAATGGAAGCAGCGGCACGGCCCCGCGGCCTGCTTGCACTTCCAGTGGCTTTGCCTTACTTACCTGTGAAGTGGCTCAATGACTTTTTTAAACAAAGGTCACGGTGTCACAAGTACCAAGAGAGAGCTTTTTAAAGAGTGCTTTTCCTGCTGTTCTCCTAAAATGGAGTCTCAAAACAAACCAGACCTAGAAACACTGTCATGAGAAGAAAGGACCATGCCATTTATTTTCTTTCATGGGTATTACTGACTCATTACATTTTTCTAGCGCACTGAGCCTTTGAAGCCAGCTGTAAGAGGTGAAACACGTTTTATTTCTGTCACGCAGGGCTTTTTCTGAACCCCCGGGTTTTCTCTGGTTGCAGATGGTTGGGGACAGAGGTAAAAGAGGAAAGTCCTCCAGCAGTGAAACAAAGGCTGGTCAGCTTGTGGCTGTGCCTCCACACTCCCACACATGCACCTGTGTCCCGAAGCCTCCAACAGCAGCATCAGAGGTTTAAAAAAAACTTTGCTGTGCTCAAGGAAGAATAAGAAATGTGACCATCCAGCCTGGGAGGGACAGAGAAAAAATATAACTACGGGTCATGTCTTAAATCAGTGCTAACAGGGCCTGGGCTACTGGAAAGAACTCCAGAGAGGAACACACACATACATAAAAGAAGAAGCACCATAAAATAGAAATAGAGGCCTCTAGATTTTCCAAATTTTGGGAACACCTCTGCTGAACGTCGTCTGCCTAGCACCTGACTCACACCTGTGCAAATGACCACAGGTGCCAGTATTTTTCCCTGTGTTCTGCACAGAGATAGGAGATTTCGTTTTGTACCGAGGGGGCAGGAAACCAAGTGTTTGCCACAGCTGCCAGTGCTGCGGGTTCGTGTCCATCAGCAAACACTCAGGCGCGGGAGAAGAGGGCAGCTGCTCCCCGGAGGGCAGCATACCCCACCACGAAGCCCCACGTTTGGCAGCTGCTGCTGAGCCAGAGTTCATCCCATTCCTGTCCCCGTGTTGCTGGGGGCATGGAGGTCCCTTTGGCTGTGTGCAGACAGCATCGCAGGGTGAAGTGCAGGAGGACACAAGGAGATCTTGCTTCTTCAGCAGGAGCCCACTAGAGCTTAGCCTAACCCCCCACTCCAGTCATCTCTGCCCTAGCCTGCACATTAACACCACCACCCTAAATCCACAGGCTAAGCAGAGAGAGTTGTTTTTATTTAAAGGCAACATAAAAAGCCTATAAAAAAGGTTAAAAGCCCCATATAATTATCTTATTTTATTTTATTTTAAGTCCCGTGGTATTAATTAAAAAAACATTACCCAGCTTGAGAATTTGATTCCTTCTGCATGATATGGGGAAGGAAAGGAATCTCTCTTGAGAAAGGTCTCCAGAGTCCTTAATCACCATTTAGGGGCCCTGCTCTTTGAAGGGCCATAGAGGAACAAAGTGGTTTGGGGATTAGTGAACGGCTTTTATTTCTTCCCTAATGATGAGAAAAGTGCAACGAATGCCTAGGGCAGATGATAAATTGAGTCAGAAAATGTTGCACGAGTGCCCTTTGCTAAGCTAGAGGATCAGTGTCAACAATATAAAAAAATGCCTCTGTTTGCTCATAAGAAATAATGTTTGAATCATTAAACAGTGGAGACGGTACTCGCCATATTTAACTGTGTTGTACCTGCAGCCCCTTTGCAAACAACCCCTTTGAAGTGACTTCAAAGGGTCTGTGCACATAAGGAGAGGCTGTGGTACCAGTCACTTCACTGGCTACTCGTGGGACCGCGGAGCAGATCCCAACAGGGCCGAGCTGCCTGTGCCCACCAGCCCCAGTCAGGGATGGGAGTGAAAAGGAAGGCCATCCAAAAGCCCATGAGAATATGTTTTTCCAAAGAAGAGAAAAACAAAAATACAGCATGTTCCCTCTAATGTTGTCCTTAAGCAACTTTGAACTGGGGCTTCCTTCAGCCACAGGGGAAAAAACAGCAACAACAAAAAGGTTAATTCTAGGGGAAAAAAATAGAATCACGGTGCTCTGTAGCATTTCTCTGAAAGCATCTGTGGTGAGGGTGAGGAATCCAGGATGCAACCAATGTCCCTGGAAGTCATTGGAGACTCTCCCTGGTTTCAGGGGGTGCCAAGCCAGGCTTGAGTCAAGGATAACAGGATGTCAGAAAGCTCTGCTGGCAGGTGGGGCATAAATCAGGAGTTGACTGAATGGAAAATAACCAAGGCTGCAAAACAGAGTATACAAGTTTTCCCTTGATAAGGTGAGATACAGCTCCATCTCAGAGTATGGTCAGGACTTAACCTACTGAATAACGTGGTGGGATTTATGGAATCATCTTTTTTTCTTTCCTTCTTTTTGTAGATGTTTTTTCCTCTTTGCACTGACACCATATGAGCTGTGGGATTCAAGTAATTCTGCATTGTCCAGATAAGCAAAGATAGTATCATGGTGTGGCCTTGACTGTGAGAAGAGTGTGGGACTCACCGTGCAAAGACCATTCGTCTGGCCAGTGGAGAAGGCAAACGGGAGCTGGAGGGATGTGACATTACTGAGCTGAAGAAATCACAACTCACTGCTTTTTTAACTTGGAGGAATGATTCAAGGTAGTTAGCGAGTCATCCATAAAAACCTATTGCAATGCACCTTTCCTGCTTGGGGTGCCTTTATTCAACCCAAATCCCCAGTTCTTCCATGATAGGTGATCACCTATGGGAGCCCAAGGCAAGGAATGCTTTCCTGCTAACTCTACTACCTTCAGGGAGACATTTAAGCCATTCAACCCAGTGCTGACTCTTATTTATATAAAGAAATATGACCACACAGAAATATACCCATGAAGACAATGCTGGAATTGTAGAAAAGGGTAGATCTGGAGCTCACATCACCTTCTTTGAAAACTGGCGAGATACTGGCTTCCAAAGGAACAGCTGAAAACTAACCGGTAACTGGTGTTGCCGGAGTTTCTGTGGGTTGAGTGAAGATCAAAGTTTACAGCTACTTCAGCCTCATTTCTGGAAGGACTAACATATTTGCTAATCTAACTAAAATGATGCCAGAACTCATCCAAGCGGATCAGGGACCTGCAGCTACCTCATCAGTCTAGCAGGGCACTTCCCATTCACTGGCTGTACCGGGTGAATGTGCCCCACAGGTGCTCTGGTAGCACGCCGGGCATCCTCCTGCTGCTCTCTGCTGCTCCTACACTAAACTTGTGACATGACATTGTCATGCCTGCAGAAGTAGTTCTTTTATCCCTGCTATTTGGACTAGATCCGGGGTGGTTACCTTTTTGCTGACATTTTGATCACTGCAGCTTCTTTGGGGCACGGTGATGACTATTCACAGAGGCTAAGCCTGGATGAAGGTGGGCATTGTCAGACAGGAGGTTAATTTTATGTGCTCATTTTCCTTCTCTGTTCATTCAAGAGGAAACCTGTGAAGATAAAATGTTGAAAATTGCAATGTTTTTATGTCTGGGGGGCTATACAGTTCAGTGACACATGGCATCCTCTCGTGACTTATTATGGCCATTTACGTCTCAAAAGCAGTTTATAAGGAAAGGCACAATATAAATACATACTAAATAATTTATACATATTAAAATACATACTAAATAATTTTATTATTTATTATTTATTAAAACTGATATTACTGATAAACTGATATTATCAGTAAGTAACCCTAATCAGAGAACTATCTTTGTTTTTTAAAAATCTATTTTTTTTTTATATGTTTAATAGAATTCATAAGGATCTTGGGCAGATTGAGGAGTCAGGCAAGAGTCTAAGGATTTCTGAGATAATTAGTATTCTTAATGATGAAACAGCATGAATAAAAGTTCCAACCGTTTATCTCCATGGAGACAAATAAATTACCTGCTACTACAGAAAAGCAACCTGGTTGGCACCTTAGATATTTGTAAGGAATGAAAAAAAATAATGATAGGGCAAGTGCTCCCCAATTAGCGGTTGGCAGAGAAGAAAATGTGTTGTAATGGAGAATGAAGACTAGCAACATGATTTACTGCACGTTACCTGAATATATAAAATAAACACTGAGCTAGCGTTATTGTCTTCATTAAAATGTCTGTATCTGTGCAGGTGACATGAATGGATGAAGTGGGAAATTTACTGAGGTATTTTAAATATAAGGAGCTAGAGAGCTTGTGTTTGCCTCTTGTATAAAATTAAACAGATGTGGTAGCAATAACTTTGTGCTGAGATTGAAACTAGAAGCAAATATTTCAGCTAAACCAAAGAAGCATAGAGATTAGGGAAATGTTGTGGTCAAGTAATGTAAGGATGGATGCTATATAGGCCTGCAAAGATGCTGAAGAGAGGAGTTTAGGAGATGGTTTTTACACCAACAGTGTAAGACTGTCAGCCTTTAGGTCCATGGAAAGGAAGATTGAGAACATGCAACAGTGTCTCAAAAGGACGTCTAGAAAAAAAAAAACTGTTCAGAAAGGATTTGGGCAGTTCCTGAACTCTTCAACAAAAGGTTTGGGTTTTTCCTGAGCTGCTGATTTTTGGAATCAGATGTGATAAAATAAGTGTTGATACAATAAGGGTTTCTATCTTTTCCTTCTCTGTTTATCTTCTTGCCTTGTGCATCTCCTATTATCAACAGGACTGGGATGTATGGCCTCTTGGTCTGTCCTAGCGTGGTTGCCCCTGGAGTTTTATTTCAGGCACCCATTTCCTAGCCCTACCCCAGCTTCATAGCATGTGGGCTGCAGCGTGGTAGGGCAGAGGCACAGTCGTGCAGCCTCTGGGAGCTTTAGCTGAAACTGCCTTGGCTGGAGGGGAAGAGGGAGGAAGCGAGAAGGAAGGCTTCAGCATGAAAACCAATGCCACAGCTTTTGAAGCCCTTAGGTCATGGGAGGACTAAGCATGGAGACTTGATTCCTAGAGACAAACTTCATTGTGGTATCTTCACAGACCAAAAAATAAAAAATAAAAAAAATGCTGCCTTATTGAGGAGGAAACAGGAGGATGTGTGCCTCAGACATATGGTTTGATTTTTGGGTGGTCCTGTGTGGAGCCAGGAGTTGGACTCGGTGATCCTTGTGGGTCCCTTCCAACTCAGGATATGCTGTGATTTTCTGATTCTATGAGACCTAAGGCTGACTGGGCAGCCCAGGAGGCATAGCCAGAGACAGCTTTGGAGCCAGTCTTGGGAAAAAGGATCCTCCTGAAAAGTAAGAGTTAACAGTGGGAGCATGTTCGTGATCCTCCTGGAAACTGAAAACACATTGTGAACAGTCAGAAAAGCTAAATACACAAGGACAGAGAGGATACATAAAGAAAAAGAAATTAATTGTAGTAAAATGGAGACAGGGATGAGGGCAGTAGGTTCAGTGTTGCTAAGTAAAGATGTAAGAGATTAGGATGAGCAATAAGCAGAAGGCCTCCCAGCTATAAACAAGCTGGGAAAAGAGGGCACTGGGAAAGCTGTACAAATAAGCAGAAGGGAGTTAAAAAGATATTTGGAGGAGCAAAAATAAACCTTGAGCGCAGTCCGACAGAGAGTGCTTTTCAGCAGCAACGTAACGTGGCACCGGGCACTCAGGGAAGGACACGCTGCCCCAGCACAGGCTCCCAGTGCCTTGAAAGTGCTGGCTGATGAGCAAGACATAGGTTGGCATCCCTGTAGGGCAGGCTGAGGTTTGGGGCTCAGTGCTGCACATGCTGGAGCTGCCAAGGAATAAATGCTGGAAACATTTGGCTAAAGAGGCATGTGACAAGAGACGGGGCTTTCCTAAGCATTCGGGTTTTGATTTCATCCAAATGAAAGACCCATAGTGGAATTATAAAAAAAAAAAAAAAAAAAAAAAAAAAAAAAAAAAAAGAGAGAGAGAGAGAGAGAGAGAAAATAGATTTATTCTCTATTTTATTAATATTTTGAAATGGTATTTAGACTGGGCAGATGAGCAGGTTAATAGAAGACAAGCTAGGGTATGAAGCTTTAATCTGTCAGATACCGGTGTTTCATAGACAACTTTTCAGCCCTCCCAGTCAAGATATTTTATGCATTTACATAAGAAAACACGAAGTAGAAAATCCTATGATAATTTTAATCTTCTTCTAGCTGGAATTGCTGTGGAGAAAAAAAGAGGGAGAAAGATGCTTTTTCATTATTTTCTTTTGGGAGAAAATCAGATACCACATGGCCATAAAGACCTGAACTGAGAGAGATAAAAAGTCCCCGTTCCCAAAGAGCTTACAATGTGAAGGGAAAAAAAAAAAAAAGTGGCTTTGTGTGCAGAGGGGATAAATGGTCTTTTGATATCCAGAAAGGCTTTATTTTCATATGAGTCATAGCTGGTTTGAGTAAGTCCTTCTAAACGCCTCGCGTTTTGGCTCAGGGCATGGAAAGCCTCTGTCAGAAGTCAGGTTTCTTAGAATCACTCTGAGAACGTGCATGAGCTAGGGAGACTCGCAGCCTCTTCCACTGCCACAGACCCTGTCCCAGCAGTAGCAGCACTGTCCCAGATGGCTGTTGCAGCAGTGGGGACACCACAGCCATTGCCACCACCGGAGTTTTAACATTGGCATGTAGCCCTTGCTTGCGTCACACCAAAGTGACACAGCTTTCAGATGTGAGCAAGGACACAAGAGCCCATCCGAGGAGGTGGAGATTAACTGGTGCTAGCAACAGGTTTTGGGGTGTTTGGGTGGTTTTATTTCATTATGTTGTGTTTTTGTCTAGAATACATCCCTAGGGATGGAGAGGGTGGCTCCTTTCAGGGAAGTCTTTTGTACCAGCATTTAAACAGGATCTGTTCAGGATACTCACACTTAATTCAGACCATTCCATATTTTCAGAGCCTTTTTCAGTCCTTTTACCTAAGCCTGAAAACTTTCAATTGTTTCCTCAACATTTCCAGATCAGAATCAGCTTACGTCTCTGGGTGGAGATATCCTCTGAGCCACGGTATTGTTGCCCTGTCCCCTCCGTGTCTGCTAGGACACCCCACAGGCCTTCCCAGAGCTGTACAAGTGCTGCTACAGCTGTCACGGGTGTTTGTGGACAATTGCAGTCTGAGGGGTTTGGGGGCATGGAAGAGAGCAGAAGCAATGGGAGGTTTTGTAGCCCTCTTAGCTGACATTCCACCAACCGAAAACACTTCCTTATCCATCCCCTGAGAGGGCTGGGGGAAAGACATGAGAAAAGCCTCCAGGAGCACTGGTATCTGCCACAGCTCTTGTTACAGGGTTTCTGGATCATTTCACGTGTTTCCTTCTTATCACTAGGAGCCATGCCTGAGAAATGGAGAAGCTCCCGCAGAAAACCTGCTCTGACTGCTTTCCTTATGCTATCAGGGTTGCTCTGTGCTGTTCTGGGGAGAAGGGGGGAATTTTCAGGCAGAGACTTTGGAGACAGCACTTTGGATGCTTTGGAGAGCTTTGCAACTCCACTTTGGCCTGCTTGGCCTCTGCCAAGGCTGAATAAGAGTCAGTAAAACTCCTGACAGTTTGCTACAATCCAGGCCTGATGTGGAAGCAAGGCTATCCCTGAGGATTTTATTGAAATGCATATAAAAATTAATGATACAGTCAGTACAATAGCCCCGCTTTGCACGTTTTATACTAAAATCAGCTTTGTCCCACCCATTTACCTTCCAGTGCACTTTGAATATGACTAATGACATATTTCCAACACAGAAATGCTCAGAAGAGGCTGTCCTGCCCTTCAGACAATTTCTCCCATTGTAGCCACCAGCATATGGCTTGATTTGTTCTTGACATCGTGGTCCCACGTCTACCACATATTCACATACACTAATGAGCCTTTTTCCTATTCCAAATGTTACTTGTCACATGAGGAAGGTGACTCTGTTGTAACGTGAGTCATGAAACAGCCAAGACCAAGCAGAAGAAGACATAGAGATTCCCTTAACAAGCAATGGCCTCAAGATGCAGCCAACAGAAGACAGCCTTCAGCAATTATAATGAAAAATCATAGCCAAGACACAAGCCAAATCTGAAGTGCTCTCCTTTTACCTCAGCCCATTTCTCTGTGGCCATGGCATCATCTGATGTAAGGCCCCAGTTCTCACACGGCTGTCGGGCCTGCACAGCTCAGCGCAGCCAGGAGGGCACCCTGTGAGGCTCCATTTTAGCTCCATTCAGTCAGACCAATTCACTGCCAGGCCAGCATCCATGCAACACATTCAAACCCCTTCAATCTGCATGCCCTATGAGGACAATTCCTGAATTTATAAAGACATGGCATGGCCCAGCCACGTTGTCATTTGATTGCCAGCACCCCGTGTGGTAGGTGGCCATGCCTGTCCCACAGCCACCGGTTCCATCAGGCTAACCTGAGGAGCACCGGGGCTCCTCACCCCTCAGGGCACCAACCAGGAGAAGTCCGAGCACACTGCTGTTCAGACTGGGGCTTTCTGTAGCTGGATACAAGGAGCACTGCCAAATCTGCCTCTCTTGGCAAAGAAACTGCTCAGCCTCCAGACCTGTTGGAAGGGTGAGGCAAGTCTCTAAATTATTTTTTTTTAAAGCCCCAAAATGTCTAATATAACTTGGAGACCAGATTTTCCAGAAATCTAAGACAAAAAGCAGTAGTGAGGCTAGGACACCATCAGGTGTTACTAGAGCCCAGCATGACGCAGACATGCAGTGGATCCAGAGCAGTGCTGGCAGCTTCCACTTTGACTCCCTCAGGGGTCAGTCAAGCTCCCTGCTTCCCCTTCCAGGTGCCTTTTTCCTGAAGACGTGTGGAAATGCCTGTGCAAGCCACAACCTTTGGCCACAAATGCCCTTCCTTGCGCCTTGGGCCCTTGCTACAGTCCTGTGGAGGGGCATGTCTGTTGCCAGAAAATCACCCAACTTGTCTCACCTTGCCACAAATAAGGCTCAGACAGAGCTGGGCTCAAAGCAGAATCTATCCGTATAATTTCTTTGATTTTTTTCCTCTGTTAAAGAAAATTTCACAATAGATCTCAGTGCAGCTGGATTAGCCCCACTCTGGAAATTTAACAGTTTGAACCAGTCTCAGCTGATACCTCTACAAACCGTAGTCCTTGTTTTTTATCTCAAGAGCAACCCTGCAACGAAACCAGCATGCTGGTTTCCTAAACAGGAGCACCATTGTGCCTCTTATTTAATCCCAATGACCAGATCCAAGTTTCCTTCCAAGAAGAGTCAAGGATACGTATCATCCTTCACAGAGAAAACAACAGTAGATACTGCATGACCTTTTTCCAAGAACGATGTGTACTTCACACTAACGTGTTTGTATTGGCCTCGGTCCGCATGTGGGTACGGCTGTGAGGGGGCCAGGGAGGGAAAGGGAGAGCCAGGAGGGAAGGTAGGGCAGCACCACAAGGACTTGTCCTCCTGCAACCACCTTATCTGACACTAAAGTCACCTGTCTTACCTGCCTGAGCAGCGATACCTCACTCTCCACCCCTACACACCCACTGTGAATTAGGGAAGAGATCATCAGCCGGAGCTGGAGCAGTGCTTGAGGCTGGGAAAAGGATGCGGTATGAGAGCATTTCAGAGCCTCAGGAGAGTATCATGGGCAGTCAAGTAGCAGCCCAAAGTGCAGTGCTTTGTTCAAAGCAGAAGGGTGATAAACATGTCCTATCAGATCATAGCTTGTTCCCCACATCTGTCCTCATCTGGCACACCAGCCTTTTCCCATCCCTTGAAGGTTTCTGGTCATGACCCAAAGGCCAGGAAACAATCCTGCAGTGAAAGAAATCCCCATAGTTCTGCAGGCTCAGGATAAAAGGCTGTGGGTGAGTGTTAGCTGCTGCGGGGCTATTGTAGTCCATGGTGGTATTGGTGGCAGTGGTCTAGGGTTGCCTGAGGGTTAGCTGCCATGGGATCCAGGGTGCTCTGGTGGGAAGAGCCGGGCTGGTGCAAATGCCAAAATAGAAGCCAAGAAGGGTGACGAAAAATAGTAAAACAACCATCCAAGCCACTGAGAGCACAAGTCTCCTGTCATGTTAAGGAGTGAGAATGGGAGTAGTTTTGGTGTCTGTAGATGGAAAAAGAGAAAAGGAGTTAGGTGAGAGGAGGATCAGCTACACCAAGAGCTGTGAAGGATAAAGGGACTCTGGCTGAGCCCAGAGGGCTGATGGATGTGTCTCTTCTTTCTCCTAATTCCTGGGCACAACCTAGAGCAATCTTCCTCCAGATTCTGCAAGGTCTGAAGAAATCAAGTACCAATCAAGCTCCTTTTTATCCATCTGTTAACATACGCAATTGGAAAGAAATTTCAGAAAGACCTAGTTAAACTTGATGCAAACCGCAGTGCTGTGTTTTCTGCAAACCTCCCGCAAAGCCTTTCAAACCTAACCTAAACTTAATGTTGCTAGCTCTCCTGAAATTTTCTCGATATCTGATGATAATAGGTGTTTTTCCTAAAGCCCCAGCTCCTGAGTGGAAATTATTACGTGAGAATCTCAGCTTTCATTATAAAGAAAATTTCTCTCCCACAGGGTCATGAAAGAAAGCTCAAAACTGTGAATCAAGCAAGTCACAAAGGCTTAGAAAACAGAAGATGAACAGAAAGAAGCTCGTGGTAACTACTGTGCCCATGGCTCAGCACCGTTCCTGGTTCTGGATGGCTGGGGTCACCAGCATGGACCCCATGGAACCATCTTGGATGAACCGCCTTGTGACAGCCAGAATTGCAAAATAAAAATGTATAAACTATTGCTTGGTAGTTGTTGGTTGCCTACATTTTATTGTATTTTGGGGTGCATAAAGGTTGAAACATATTCATCAGTGTAGATCAGGTGACCCCCAAAGGCCCCTTCCAACCTAAACCATTCTGTGATTCTGCAGGCACATGCACAGACACCCAGGCCAAATATCAGGCTTGCTGGTGTAGACAACAATCATCATTTCAGTTACACCGATGTAAAACCGAGACAAACTTGTCAGCTGCACAAGAGCCCCACTACAGATATTGTTCAGTTGCAATGAGGCTACAAAAACAAGATCTGAAGATTTTTAGCTTTCTGATCACAATAATGGGAAGGAACGTTGTGCAGAAAAAAAAAAAAAAAAAAAAAAAAAAAAGAAAAAAAAAAAGACAAGTGCTTACACATTGCTTCCTGACTTTTATAAACACTAAACTCTTCCAAGTACAAAAAAAAATGAGATAGAAAGAATTTAATCCTCATGCTAATGTGGAAACACATGCAAAAGGAGCAGAAAGAATAGGGACTACAGCTTTAGCTTGGTATTGCCATCATATTTTATGTACAGCTTTCACTTCAGTGCATGTTTAAACTTTTATATTTTATTTCTGAGAACACAAATATCTTATTTTCAATATCGAAAGAACTGGTTGTTCCCAGCCACAAATACTTGGGTGATGCCAGTGAAGGACAGTGTTTTCAGAGCAAGCACATAGCTGACTTTGTTGCCCAGATGCAGTGAAATGCAGAGGTAGGTGCTGCATTCATGCACTGCTACTGTTTTCTTCTGGACTGAAGCAAGCTGCTACAGAAAAGGAGTAGAAATAGAAATTCTGAATTGATCAGAAGGGCAAAATGTTTTGTGACCTTTGAAATGACACCGCAGAAATGCACCCGTCTCGTAAGCCTGTAGCAGACACAGCATCATTAACTAGCTCTGCATCAAGTGGATCGGTCCAAAGGTTCATTTGGAGGAGAGAGTGCTGCTTTAAAGATTTTAAAAGCTCAGATCACATGTGCGCATACCCTGCTAAGCAAAATCTATTCTGAGTCCTTTTCCTTAACACTTCTTATTTGCTAACTAAGATAATTGAATGACTCAGTGAACATGGCTGGCATTAAAATCTTGGGGGAGGGAAAAGCAGAGGTAGCAAGCTCTAAATCCTCTGCCAAATCCCCTTTTCATAATTTATAGTCTGTCACCAGTTTATCACAGAGAGCTGTCCCTCTTTTTCTCATTCTGCAGGCTCCTTTCCCAGTGGACAGTCCATGCCAGCTGTCTCGGCAGCAGGAACGTCCTTTTTTTCCCAAGCCTCGACCTGTGGGAAAATCTTCATTGGCCAGTAATTGATTCCACCCTGCCAGCTCCATTACTTTAGCCTACAGTCAAACTGCCAGCAATCTGGAGACAGGCAGCCGCAGCCCTCCCCTGCTCCCACCATTGAAGCCCGCTCCTACCAGCGCCGTTAGCTACCGGGGCTCTGAGCTGATGTGTCAGCCCGCCCTGCAATTAGCGCTAATCTGAAAATTGGCCTTTGCGAGCAAAGCCAAGCACCTGACAGCTAATTGTTTATGTCAGATTGATGTGTATTTAATATGGAAAGGTTATTTATCAAAGGGTACTTTTTTTCTGTTTGTCTTGGTTCAGAGCAGGGAGAATTGCCACAGGCGCTTACAGCCCACAAACCAATAAAGATCTTATACTTCATTTAACTTAAGGAGCCTTCTAAATACCCTTTTTAAACCCGCAGTGTAGTGCAGTGCAGTACTCATCTATTCATATTGTTTATAAAGAAACTGCTGCTAACCAAGCAGTTATTGTTTTTAGTCTCTTTTTTTTGGAATCAAAATATTGAGGGGTGAAGAGAGGTTGATAACAGAATAGCAACTGCCTGCCAGCCCTGGAATTAAAAATGAATTAAGTTTTGACTCATCCCCAAAGTCATTCTTTACAGAGGGTCACTTCAGTATTTGCAGTATTTCCTACGCTTTCCCTCACTGCATGCATCATAGAAAATGTGCAGGGAAAAATATTGGTTCTAGAGATTTTAATGCAGGTTTTGCCACCCCTTACAACAGAGCTGGGATTTCACCGGTGATTTTGCAGAGACAAAAGGACAAGCTCATTTGGGTCCTGATCCTGGGATCAGACGGCAGAGTGCGAAGCCTCACGCACACAGGAAACCCCGCACACGGTGGTGAAGTTGGCTGGCGCTGATCTACTGCAAAATAGGTTCAGCTGCTGCCAAAATCCTTATCTAAAAGTCTTCTGAGGCTGATGTGCAATCACTAGGCTGAAAACAGGGTGCATGTTGCAACTGGATGCTTAAAGAAGCAAACCCACCAGGTACTTAAACAGAAGCACATTTGTTCTGCTTGGACATGCGGATTTCATGTTGCATTAAAGCCCCAGCAAAAACAGTAAGTTTTGCAACTGCTCAGAGGAAATGAATACATCCTACAGAGTCCAGGAGGTCGGGAAAGATACTGGTGGCACACACAGAGATCTGGCACACAAGCTGCAGTAAGAAAAAATTCTTTTGGTTTTAAATGAAGCAAGAGGGATGACAGTCTCCAGTATGGAAAGCAAATATGAAAAGTAGTAAATCAGCTAGGACACAAATATAACAACTGTTTCATACAAATCATATTTTGACAGGGAAATGAAAAGTACCAGCACAATCTGTATGAAGTAATTTCTCCTGTTCATTCCACAGGTGGAGGAAAGCATTTTCCATGTATATCTACTATATCTCCTTTTTAAAAGAAGCTGGTCAAAGGTTTCACAAAGTCCCCGTCCTCTAAATACTGTGTTTCAAAATACAAAAATACGTGGTTTCCTCCACAAACTTTGTGCTGCAAAGATTTTAATCCAACTATTCAGGATCTAGAGAAGGACTTTTGCACAAAAAAACTTTCAAAGGAAAATATTGATTTCATCATTCACTAGGCTGTGCCTGAATAACAACGTCTGTGCATTGCTTTCACTATGAAATGTTATCCTCCGCAGTGGCATGTTTAATAATTTTGAGAAATTAAAACTTGGAGGTGAATTAAGAGCACAGTGCTGCTTGCTCAGAGCAATTAAGAGAAGCAGACGAAGCGGAGGTGCCCCTGGGGTGCACGACTTGCTGGGGCTGGGTGCTGGTGGCGGGAGGAGCTGCCCCCAGAGCTGCAGCCACACATGCTCCAGCTCCCTGCAGAGCTGGTGGCCAAGCACACCTGAAGCCTGCATGTCCTGGTGGTCCCCAGAAGGATGGCTGATGGACAAAACCTTCATCAGCATAAGGGGTGATGCTTTGCCAGGCCCCCTGTGCTCCACTGAGACCAGAAATCCCGTCACTTGCTCTGAGGTGTCCCAGGGAACACCGACCATCACAGCATGTCCTCCCACCCTGGACACAAAAATCCCCTCTTCACAGGGAGCATTTACACTAAACAAATGCTTCATTTTAAATATATGCTTAAAACCCTCTGCGCTGGTCCTCGGCTGGGATTTAGAGATGTGTTGGAAAGCTTTTGGCAGTGTTGGTTTCAGCTTGGCCAGCGAGGAGATGTTGAAAGCTGCATTACTGCAGCCACACTGGAGTTTTGAAATGTGTTAATTAAGACTTTCTGTTACCAGCCCTTTCCTTCCTATGCAGGACAAAACCCACCAGGTTATAAACGTCTGAAATGATTCGTATGTTTTAATGCTTTCCTGAATATGGATCAACTTTAACACTTTTTATAACACTTGTATCCCAGCCAAGACAAAGCCAATGACTTCAGCCTGATTTGAGCACACGTTTAACGCCCTCCATTGAGGAGGTCCCAGAGCAGGCAAGAGTTCAAGAAGTCATCTCACATGTTCCCCTTCTCAGGGCAGGAGAGCTGTGGGGTAGATGTTTGATTTCCAGTAATGGAAGCTTCACAAATTCCCTCAGGCAATTTATCCTACTCCTTCAGTTTCCTTACTGATACAAATTATTTTATGAAGTCTGTTGCAATGCTTCCTTACTGAATTCAAGCCATTACTGTTTTTTCTGTCTTCCACAGACATGGAGAATGCTGTTCCCAGCAGCTGACATGTGGGTATTTGAAGCCCTTCCTATTCTCATTAGTCCAAACAACCCTGATTTGTCAATGGTTCCTCAGAAATGTGTTCCAGGCCCCTGAGAATTGTTTTCTCCTGCATTCTGGCCTGGTCCACCTTTTTTTGAAGCACTGAACCTAAAACTGGAAATGGTGCTCCAGCTGAGGCCACACTAGTGTGAGCAGGGAGGAAAGTTATCATAGATCCTACCCAGCTATTCTTCTTTTATGTGTCCCAGTATGACACTCAGCTTTTCTGCCACTACGTGACAATGCTGAATTTTTACCCATTGTCATGCTTTTCTTGCAGAACTGTCATCGCTCCTGTATCTGTACTTCATCACCTCACAGGGTAGGAGATCTGCTGGGACCAGATGCTTCCCCTTCTAACCTGTGTAGCACTTAGGATTTAGGCAGGATTCTGTCCCACGGAAATAAAATCGCCACCCAGGTCCACCACTGAAATCACCCTGGTGCCCCCCACGTTGTATGGGCCTGATAGAGCTGACACAGAGGAGATGGATGCATGGTGTGATGGTTTCACAAGAGGACAAGCATCCCTGACCCATGCAGGGGCTCTTTGGGAGTAGACAGCTTTGTGAGACCAGGGCAGGATTCCTCCACTGATGGCAGGCCAGGAGCTCAGTGCTGGAGAACGTCTTCCTTCTGCAGGGTTGAGGCCCACGGGACAACCAGCAGACTTGAGAACTGAGGCGCACATGGAAAGGACAGATGCTGGAGCCTGACTGAGTTCCCCTCACCTTCAAGTACAAGGAAGCTGACAGCCCCACTCCCTGCTCTCCCAACACTCAGCACATGCAGGCACCTCGGGGGCAACTGCAGGTGAGTTTCTTCCAAGTTCCTCCACCACAAGCCCCAGAAGGTGGTTCTGGTAGTGGACGGTCCTACTGTCATTCTTATTTGCTATTTACACACTGCAAATTTTCTTTAGACGCCCATCAACATACATCCTGATATGGTTGCTAGCTCAGGAAGAAATTCAGGGGAAAAAAAAAAGGGGGGGGGAATTTCATTATATAAAGTTTTGTCTTACTTCAGTATTAATATCCCTAGATAATACACAACCCTGTAATTTAGAGCAAAGGTTTACTTCTTAGGATGTAAAAGCCTCTCTCTATCAGATTGGAACGCATGTGTGCCTTGGTTAGCTTATATCTTGGGTTGCTTAAAAAGAAGGAAAAAATGTGACCATTTCATCAGCTAAAACAAGGAAACTCAGCGTGTCCAACCCAAACAATGACCTGATGCAAGACTCAAGTCTATCAGGTAATGCTCAAGGGAACATTTTAAACAAGGAAAAAAGAGTGGAAGTGAATATATATATATATATCATCATTGTATTATTCAGTAATGTTCCTCAACCAGCATTAGCTTATCTTGCCATCGAAGCACTTTTAGATAACAGGCTCAGTTTTACGTTGAGTACAGGCTGTACCAAGTCACTAAAACCCTGCTATTGTTAAAGATTATGTAAAATGGCCAATGGAAGTGTCACTCCTTCCTGCCCAGCCCCCAGGCTGTTATGTTGTGCAGTTCCTTATAAAAGCCAGGCACGAAGGGGAAGGCTGGGAGCGAGGTGCTGAAAGGTAGGAACAGGCACCATACAGGGCTGGTGGGCACAGGGCAGAGATCAGCACCAGGCCTTCGCCGAGACACGCTTCAGAGGCTGTACTGCAAGGCCAGCTAAGGGAGAGAGCAAAACATCCCATTTAAACTCCCTCAGAGAATTTGCTCCTTCGTGCTGAGCACCCGCGGAGCTGCTGAGGACCTTCCCGTGCCTCAGCCAGAACGGCAGGCCCCAGCCCTGCGCAGAAGCAAGCAGGAGGCAAAACGGGAACAGGCTGGAGAGAAGTGAACTGCTCTAGCGTTTCAAATGGGGTTTCTAGAGATCTACACCACCTCCGTTGTTTTCAAGTAGGCCGTGTTAGATCAAAGCAGTGAAAAAGCATGATGTTTTGTACCCGAATTCAGAAAGCTGCTTGGTTTTGGGGTGTTGTGTTTGTTGTTGTTGTTGTTTTGTTTCTTTGTTTTGTTTGTTCCTCAGGTTTTCATACATGTTCTAGTGCAATTCTGAAGGAACTTTCTGAGGAGTCTTGGCCAGTCTTTCCACACAGATCCTGTGGCCTACAGAAATCCCACAGCCCTCCCGAGCAGCAGGGCTTTAGGAACAGCCTCCTACCCAACATGAGGGCAAAATAATCACTTCAACCAAGGAAATACCGGGAGACCTCAGAGCAAATCTGAGGGAAAATTGCTCAGGAGGGGTGTACGCCAGGCCTCAGAAAGGTGGGAAGTTCAGGCAAACAGGACAAACAAATTCAGTATATTGTGACTTTTTTTTTTTTTTAGGAAGATGTGGATTCTCCTTCACAAGCCAGCACAAGCAAAGTGAATTTTTAGGCAAACCACTGCCCCTAGGTTAAATACAGGTGGGCTCGATCAGCACCCTGGAGCACACAGCACTCTTGAAGCGGATCCAGAGGGACGGTGGGGTTAGATGGATGTCACGGATTAAGCTCGGTTTTAGCCACCCGCAGCTGGTTGACGCAGCACATACATCGGATGTGGCCCAGACACCTCATCTGAGAGCAGATCCCCTGTTTGGGGGGGATGGCTGAGGCGAGAACAGCTGTACTGGGTCAGACCGGCCTTGTCCGGCTTCCAATCATTTGCAGCTCAGATTTTCCTCCGCCAGCAGTGGCTTCTGTGCATTTAGTAACCCTTGACGGCTTTCATTCCTTTTGCATTGCTGTCCCCTTCTACCCACAGACACTTTCAGCCTCCTCCATGTCCCACAGCATGGAGCTAACTGCACATTGTCCAGAGAGGCTTTTTTCTTCCATTTGCCCCTTGCTGGCAGCACTGAATGCCCCTGCTCCTTGCACTGGAAGACCAACCAAGCCTTACCACACAGAGATGCTGCAGACCTCTGTCACACCTGCCCTTGCCCGTCTCCTTTTCTCAGCACCAGCAGAACACAAAGGTGCTGCACCTCACCCCGCTCATACTGCTGGGAGAAGTGAGTGGGCAGGAGAGTTGCATATGTTTTTGCAGAGTTCACATTTGCCTTTGATAAGGATTTCCTTACCGTACAAATATCTTTCACATTTCAAGATAGACAAATCAAGCATATTGGAAGGCACCAGATGATGTGTCTCCCCCTCAGCATTGAGTTTTCCAAAACTTGCACCTAGATTCAACTGCGTATTCCAAGCATGTGGATTGACAGGGGAGATGGATAAGGGGGGATTTGTGCTACTTGTGATTTGTGCTAGAGAGTAAATAGAGAGAAGAAACAAGGAAAATGATTCTCACTTCTCAGATGCCCAAGAGCTGATCGAGTCTAAATACAGTTTGTATCAACAGGATCAGAAAACAGCCAGCACATCTCATTTTCCTCTGATATACATCCTCATGTATCTTGACATTACAGAATTAAAGAAAACATGTATCATTGCACCAGGATCCATGTCCCCTTACAAGCAGCATGCGTGCACACCCAGGATAGCTGTATCATGTGCTGGCAAGTAACGGAGAAGTTTAGCAAACATACCTGAAATAGCTCACATACTTAGAGATGCCAAACAGGCTCATTACACCATTTCCAGAGGTGTTTTTTTTTTTTTTTTTTTTTTCTTGCTCTCCACATCGCTCAGCCATTCCGAGCACAGTTGCTCATTTTGGCTTGCAGTCTGCAGCAGCTACCACTTAAGAAGATGACTTTAATGATAACCATCATTTGTCACTGCAAGACAAAACGAGCAGCCCCACTCCACAGACCTCCCTTCTGTGCCCAGCTCTCCTCCTCCTCCTCTTCCTCCTCCTTCTTCCAAAGACCAGATTTGTTAGGCAGAAAAATCTGAAGGGTTTACAGGGGGTACCTGAGCAATTGTGCAGGATGACCTAGCTAAGGGTAGGGGTGATGTGTTATGTAGGGAAGTGTTCAAAGCCAGGTTGGATGGGGCTTTGGGCAACGTGGTCTGGTGGGAGGTGTCCCTGCCCATGGCAGGGGAGTTGGAACTAGATGATCTTTAAGGTCCCTTCCAACCCAAACCATCCTGTGGTTCTATGATTCTATGATGATAAGTTGAAAATGATAAAGAAAATGGAAGAACTGGACTGTCTTGCCAAGCGTCTTGGCAAATAAATCTACGAGATGAGAGGATGTTAGTTTGCTGCAGTTGTTTAAAACTGGACCAAAGAGAGATGTTGCACCACAGAGACACAGGGAGGCCATGGAGGACAGCCAGCTCTGGTGACCCCAATCCCCAGCAACGTGACCTGCACTGGGGAACCTCTTCCTCTGCAAACACGTGGTGTTGACCTTCAGGTCCTGCTGGCACAAACCCCTCATGCCCCAATTACGCCCTGAAGTAATGGTGCTCACCTGGTGCTGGGGCCTCTGCTGGGTTTTCTGGAAGAAACAGCATATGGGAGTCACTCCGTTTGGCCTTGCAGTTCAATTAAAAAAACAAAAACAAAAACAAAACCACACACAGTAGCCCCCATGCGGGGAGGAGGGGAGAGGGGCAGTCTCCGGTAGCTGCCTAATCACTCGGAGGGTGACGGCCCCACTCCTGTCAGCACAAACCAGCAATTACAATTAATGGGCTGTGGCAATCGGACCCCGGCGCTAGCAGAGACGGCCGGTCCCGCCATTTGCATGCAGTAAATTATTCAGGCTGTCAGCTGCTCAGGCGCGCACGGGGGACGCTGCGGTTAAACGCTCGCCACATGGCTAATGCGAGGAGCGCCCACCCGCCCCGGCACCCGCACCAGTGCCAGGGGTGGCCGGTCACAGCTGTACCTCCGTGAGAGGGGAGGGTGCCCAGCGTGCTCGCAGCTAGCGTGTGCTGCTCATTGAGCAAAAAACACTGGGAGAGCCCTCAGAGCCCACTAGTGTCTCGTTTAGTTAAAATTTCAAGAGGCTGCGTACCTGATGGGAGGGGAAAGCTGGATGCTGGT
The DNA here is from genome assembly GCF_009769625.2 of Cygnus olor. Lineage (NCBI taxonomy): Eukaryota > Metazoa > Chordata > Aves > Anseriformes > Anatidae > Cygnus > Cygnus olor. The sequence goes on from NC_049170.1 coordinate 130,457,822, forward strand.
GAGCAAAACCGAGTTCCTGATGCACGTGGCTACTCTTACCTGCACATGCAGTCATGGCCAGGTGCTTCTCAGCAGGCAAATTTACACACGGACCAAAAATCAAAGTATTCCTATTCTAAAGATGCGGTGTCGCATCATGAACTCAGCGGTTGTCAGCTAAATCTGAATTTTAAAGAGCCAAATGCCGTGCTCCAAAAGGACCTCCACTCAGTTTTGTGGTGTTCTCCAGAGAGCAGATGGATGGGAATAAGCATTTAGGGCAGTTTTGTGTACCTCTAGTCTTGCAATGTGCAGAAGACATCACTTGGGGGCTTGGGGAAAGGCGGCTCTGATGGGCACCAGCGGTGCACAAACCAGCTCACAGCTCCTTGACAGGAGGTGCATCATGCTGCCCCTTGCCACAGAGGCAATAAAGCAGCAATACTTATGCTTACCAACCCAGCAGCTCCAGCAGGCACAAAAACCAGTCCTGAAGAACATTTGACAATGCAAAGGACACTACAGGCTCTCCAAAGGTGAGCAATCACAGACCTATCTGCGTAAACCCAATGTGCGCTGCAAATGTCTCATCTGCCTGTGAGAGATGCATTTTAATGTACCCACCCACACGCAAAAAAACAAGTCTTTCAGAATAACCCTTCAGGCTGGAGAGAAGGGAGTGGGGAGGGGACTGTGAGCTCTCCCAGCCTAAACTACCGTGTTTCAGGAGCGCAGCACAAAGAATAGCAAACGTGGGGCAGAAGGGAGAGAGCAATTTGGAAAGTGACGGGGAAAAAATTGCATGGGCTGTGGTCTGCTTGCACATCTCCAGTTCTTCATTCCTATTTTCCCAGGAAGAGAAGGGAGAGCGAAGGATCTGACACAAGCACAAAACCCAGCATTTTTTTCTGGTCTCAGAGTGACCAAGCTGTTTCTTCACTAGCACCTCAGTGTGGACAACTGCAGCAAAACCTGTTCATTTACATTCAAATGAGACTTGCCTTACACTGAAGCCTACATGCATTCATTGGTACGCAGCCTAAGGGCAAATATATTTCATGTCAGGAGCGTGAAATTGTTCAGGGTTGTCCCATGTGGCTCAGGACCCCATAAGCCCCCTTTCCCTTGCTAACCATGCCTCCCTCCCCCCTCCCAGCAAACATGTTGGACTGCAGTATCAGCAGCTTTCTTGGGAGTGCTTGGCTTTTCCAAATATGCAGGGGGGTTAATAGAAAGGAAACATTTCATCAAGAAGTATAAATAGTGACAGGTATATAAAATAGTGACAAACATAGCTCAGTCCTCAGATGTGAAGAGTTTGACATTAAAAATGAAGTGAAATAAAAGGGGAATGGCAAGTGGTAATACTCTGTGTAAGCACAATCGAGCAAACTGGTACAGAAGTCATGATAATGAACAGCAAAACTTAAGTTTAAGGGCAGTAGGTCACTTTGCTAAAGAAGCACCTGTCTCTGAGCTTACGGGCAGATCAAGGTGCCTGCTGTCGGTCCAATCTCTTCAGCATTGAGCTCACACCTGTTTGAAAAGGTCTGGGTATATCCCATTCAGTCTGCCTGTATTTAGGACAAGCAATTAAGAGAGTGTGATTGCCAGCAGGTCAAGCTATTTCGGATCTACAAAGACTTAAAATCCATTCAAGTGCTCAAATGCATGCACTGAATAGTCCCATCGTGACCAAAGGGCCATGTAACAGCGTGGAAATTTAGACAGCGGTATGGGCTTTCACACATCAGAGCCATATTTTTATCCTCATTGAGGCCCAAAGTACTTATGCATATATACACTAGCAGTAAAACAACAGAGTGATCCTTTATGACAGTATGACCATAATCTAACCTGACAAATGCAATTGTCAGCATCCCTTAAAGTAAATTACAACGATGCCCCCTTGGCTAAATCCTGAGCCCTTTCAAATAACAAAACAAACTGCTCTCTCCCAAGAGTTGTGTTCTCTGCATTGTGTTTTCTGACATGCTTTCCCACCATCAACCTTTCATCCTGTTGAACTAATTTCCATTGTAAGCTGCGGAAGGCAGGGAGGATAACTGCCTTTCATCAGCTAGAGCAGCGTGGGGCTGCCCCGAGGACAAGCGATAGAGGGGGCATATCCTTGCTGGGACCAGCAATGAAGTCCTGCTTCAAGGAGGGTGAATGCAGCAGTTTGTATGTACATCTGTGCTTTTCAAAGAATAGCAGGTAGCAGCAGCTGGGGCTAACAACTGGGAAAGGTCCTCCCCAGCTGCTGCTCTGCAGAGCTCACGGGGTTTCCCCCAGCAGAGCACCGTGGTCCTTGGTCGTACCTTCTTCCAGCCTGGTGCCCCGCTGCTGCCAGCGAGTCAGGCACCCAAACTAAGGTCAGGGACTTTGCAACTGGCCCTCTTACAAGAGGGATGCGGCCAAGCTCTGTATCTTACCACAGCGTTGAAAGGAGCCATGGCGAGGTGCTGCCAGAGGCACTACTCTGGCACAGCCAGCTGCACACTTTTCTCTTTCTGTGCAAATTGAAGAAATATGTCTTTTACATCCTATTTTCTGCACCCAGTAACCATGCCCATTGGTACTATATCCGTGCACATTTGTATGCTATACACCTGGGTTGCACAAGGGACCACGCTCAGATCAACACTGCACACCTGCAGGGAGGGAGGATAAAACCAAGATGAGCAGGAGGTTTATTTCTTATGTTTCCACTTTATTATCTATATTTTCCTTTACTCTAAGGTTTTGAGTTTCACCTCTAGAAATCCAGTCTTTGCTTCCCTTCTGATTTGTTGGTCATTCACAGAAATGTGCAAAGCTGTATCGACATTAGTGTAACTCACAGAAAAATAAATTTCATGGCCTTACCAGAGCCTCAGCCAAGGCTTTCTGGGCTGTCACAGCTTGGATGGATAGGATTGCTCAAGGAAAATCATTCTTGTAATTGGTGGTATCAATTAATTAGGAGAACCCTTCTTTCTATGCCAGTGTTAGATCTCAGCCCCAACCTCTGCATGGCGACGATTTTAGGCGAAGATGAAGACTTAGGGTCCCACTCACACATATACCTTGCTTCACCAAAAGAAAAGAAGGTCTGAACCTGCCAAATCCTGACCTTGGGGTTGCAACCTGCCTCTGGCTGTGCCTGGTAGCCTCACACAAGGGCATCGTCAGCCCCAGCGCTCAGCAGTGCTGTTCTTCTGCAGATGAAAGGGCAACAGCCCCAAAGTCATGCCAGGAGCTCCCTCCACCCCGTAAGCACCTCTGCCAAAACCAGTATCCAGAACAACCAGCCTTAAACAGTATAAACTGCAAGGTCCCTCTGGGCCAAGGCTGGTTGGAAGCTCCCCCAGGAGTGAGTTTCTGGGGTGGGGAAGTAGCAGAGAAGTTTTACAAGAACAGCAGCCTCTTCAGATGGCTCAGCAGAGCCCAGGGAGGTTGTGCCACGGCCTTAGCATGCTGCATCTGTCTTAAGGTATCAGACGTTGACCTCAAGAATCATCTTAGACATAACCCTCCCCTGCTCACATGCTTTGTGTGTGCAGCGTTCAGCAGCAGACACAAATCCCGAGGGCTGACAGGTTTTTTATCAAGTCATGCATAAGTCCCTGCTGTGAGTGTTGGCCACTCCTACTGCTGCAGAGAGGCACGGTGAGAGGGTTTGTCAGCTCCCAGCACAGCCCACGGCTGGAGCACACTTCAGGAGCAATGCGAACACCCTGCCATGCCATCTCTGTGTGTCCTCACCCAGCCACTCGTAGCACACAGCGCCTGTCAACACAGGCGAAATAGGAATCAGCTTAAACTCCTCTTCCTTGTCCCAAGAGCTGAGGATGAACAAGGCTGTCTGAGAGTCTTGGTGTGTGGCCTTCAACCCATCGGAGGTCTCAGAACGACAGTGTCCAGGCACAGATTGAAGATCCACAGCACTTCACCACGTGATCTGAATAGAGTTTGAAAAGGAGACCTCAAAGATGCAGATTGCAGCAAGATGGAAGTGGTTAACTGCAAGGCTGAACCCTGCTCAGGAGGATCCAACCCACTGGGCAGATCCTGCTGGCCTTTCCCATGGGAGCCATCTTGGGCCTCCTGACAGGACTCGGGATCAGCGTTACCCCAACGTAAGGCGCAGGTGTGGGACTGCTTACACCCGCATTGCAGCTTCTCCCTGCTGCTGCTTCCAGAGCGGCCCAGCCTCAGCAGGGGAGAAAGCAGGCAGGGCATCAGGCTCTGAGAGGGGATTACAACGTGCTGTAAGTGATAATGTGCAGTCAAATGAGGAACAGCGCAAGGAAAACAGTGGGGGCTCACACGGGTGTGTGAGTGATCGTGGACATGGTACACGACGATGCAACTTCACACACAGAAATCAAAGGATCTATCTGACATGGAAGATCTGAGCTTTCCTTTTTTTTTTTTTTTTTTTTTTTTTAAATAAAGATTTCCAATGTGCTGAAACCATTTATAACAATACTTAAAAAAAAAAAAAAAGTCTCTGGGAAATTATTGGCATGAACTTTCAGGCTCTAAATTAAGGCCAGCCCAATTTTCCAATTAGGCAGCTTGATAGGCAAGATGACAAGCGCAGAGTAGCAGGGCAGGCCCTGAACCGCATTTTTATGAACATTTCTCATGACTACAGCAGCCTTTCTATAACCAACAGCTGAGGAGTGCACTTTCCCATGCCGTCAGGGGTGAGGAGGTTACGACTCCAGCATTGTGGCGGCTGTTTTTCACACAAGAACCCAGCGCGCCGCCGCTCGCTTGAAAGAGGCCAGCGCCCTTGAAAGAGAGGGGCTCCCCGGGCTCCCCAGTGCGCGCACTCGGCCTCCCTGGCCTCCCCGGCCTCCCGTGCCTGCTGCTCGAGCTCGGTTTAACCCGCCGGTTTGCCGGATGACCGGTGGGGCTAATTGGGAACAGGGACCTTTTTCAGAGCCGTTTGGCCGGTGAATGAAACGCCGGCTCCCCGGGGGTGCAGCGCGCAGAGGGGCCGTGGCCTGAGGTGCAAAGGGCAAGGAGGGAGGTTTTCAAGCCGGCGCTGCTCTTTCACAGCTCCCGCGTTTGCCTCCCGGCTGCTCGCCCAGATCTTGCCATGCCCTCGCGGCAGGCCTCGGGGTGGCACGTCCTTCCTGGCTTTCTCCCCAAATGCCAGGATGAAGGCAGTGGTGGGGCTTTGGGAGATGAACATGAGTCCAAGTCACCAGTAAGCCCCTCAGTCACAGACAGCGATGCCTAACCCTCCACACAGCACAGAGTGAAATCACACGCCAGTGCCTTTCTCTAAGCAAATCACACCAGGCCTGTTTAAATGTCTTTTTCTGTGTCACTTAAAGCAATTTAACAGCTGGATCCACACTAACTTGCACCGAGCCATGGGAGCTCATGCATGGGCTTTGGTGGATGGGGAGATGCAGGGAGGGAGGTGGTGAAGGCAGGAGTTAGCAGTGACCATCAGGGGAGGGCATCTGAACATATGAGTCCTTGGGCCTCCACCACTAACACAACAGTCTTGGAGGACAGCCGTGCCAGCTGCAAGAAGCTGAGAGCGCTTGCTTTTTTACTTGGTGTGGCTGATGACAAGCGCCAAGTTAATGCATTCCCACATCACGTGGGAGTCCGAATTAAGGATATCTAAGTTTGGCTGAACCTATTCCCAGCTTGCCAACATATGCAATAGGAATAAACCAAGAGGAACAATAGCTGTAGTGGAAATGGAAGGTATCAGTAGGAAGTGGAAGATACCAGTAGCCACACACAGTATCCAGTTGCACTTCCACTGCAGGACAAATGAGGGCTGTGATGAACAAACAACAACCCAGCCTCAAGGGTATGCAGAAGGTACTGATTTCTACTTTCACCATCTCTGGAATACCTTGATTCCCTGCAGCCATTTAGTGACTGGACCCTAAAGGGAAGACTGTACCTGCCTCGTTCAGGAGCAGAACATCTCCATGTCAGGGTGTTTAGAAGAAGTTCTAAGTGTTCGAAAACTTGGAGAAATGAAAAGCAGCAGTGTTCAGACGGAGTGGCATCAGAAATAAAATGCCAACATATCATAGGATGGTGGTGGTTGGACGGGACTTGTGGAGGTCAGCTGGTCTAACCTCCCTGCTCAAGCATGGACATCTGGAGCAGGTTGCCCAGGACCACATCCAGGTGGCTTTTGAAGATCTCCAAGGAGATTCCACAACCTCTCTGGGCAACCTGTGCCAGTGCCCTGTTATCCTCACAGTAAAGTGCTTTGTGGTGTTCAGAGGGAGCCTCCTGTATTCCTGTTTGTGTCCATTGCCTCCTGTCCTGGCACTGGGCACCACGGAACAGAGCCTGCCTCTGTCCTCTTTGGCCCCTCCTTTCAGGTATTTAAAGACATCAGTGAGATCCCCCCCCAGCCTTCTCTTCTCCAGGCTGAACAGCCCCAGCTCTCTCAGCCTTTCCTCATAGGAGAGATGCTCCATCTCTTCATCATCTTCAAGGCCCTTCGATGGCCTCTCCCCAGTATGTCCACACATCTCCTGTACTGGGGAGCCCAGAGCTGGACCCAGCACTCCAGGTGTGGCCTCACCAGTGCTGAGCAGAGGGGAAGGATCTCCTCCCTCGGCCTGCTGGCAATGCTTTGCTGATGCAGCCAGGACACCAGTAGCCTTCTTAGAGTCAAGAGCACATTGCTGACCTGTGTTCAACTTGGTGTCCACCAGGACCCCTAGGGCCTTTTCTGCAAAGTTGCTTTCCAGCCAGTTAGCCCACAGCATGTGCAGGTCCATCAGTTCCTCCGCTGGGCCTTTTTGAAGACAGGAGTGACATTTGCTTTCCTCCAGTCCTCAGGGAGTTCTTCCAGTTGCCATGATCATTCACAGACGTTCAACATGATGCCCATATACTCATCCAGGAGGCAGGTCAGGGCGTATCCAGAACTCTATTTTCTGATGTCTCTGGTTGTATGTTTTGTTAATTGGCACATTGGATTTTGGCCTTCAGCTTTGATTAGTATTGTGTTTTATTTGTATTCAGTTCAGTCATTTTTCAAGAGAAGATGACAACTCCTCTGCCTGGTGATAGAAGTATTAAGCCCTTAATTCTGTTCTCTGTCCTACTGCACTGAGACCATGAAATAACACGCAAGTTCCCGTGTGTGTCACATCTTAAATGCAAACCAGGTCCGAGGCTGAGAAGAAAAGCAAAGATGCAAACTGCCCGAGCTGCTATTGTGTGACAAAGAGGCAGTTAAAGGGGAACTGCTATCTAACCAAGCAGATTGTTTCCACAGCGCCAGTATTTCTCATTAAAGATGGGAGAGAAAAAAAAAAAACACAGCATTTTCCTGTAACATTTCCAAAGATGACACTGAGCACAAATATGCCTAGTTAGGACCAAATGAGGCTTTTAATGTTATGCAGCTAAACTGTGTAATGCAAAATTGATTTCTTTCTTACTCTTAAAATAAGTCACAAGAAATTTGCTTGGTAAGCCAACCTTTTATGTTTCTCACTTGGCATCAGGCCTATATTAACACCTTATCACTGTATTCCACCAGCAAGATAGAAAAGATGTAATTTAAATCTAGTGCCAGCTCCAGCAGTTTACCCAGAGCCGCCAAGCCATGACAGCATCGACCTGAAGGGCTGCGTACGCCTTGGATCCCTCCATCCCCTGGCAGCGTGGCTCTCGGCGGCGCGTCTGGCGCAGCGCGTGGCAGACAGACAGGCTGACACGCTAACAAATGGCCCTTTTCCTCCTCAGAGCCCGGCGCAGAAGTGCTTCAGCTCCCTTCTGATCGAACAGGACACAGCCCAGGAGGAAACAAGAACACTTAGGAGTATTTAAGAACCTACTGCTGTTAGCCTAATGCAGTCACAGGAGGGAAAATATTTGTTTTGGGTCACGGCCAGATGACAACGTAATAGCCTCATTTGAGCAGTCTAGACCCTTCATATGTGATAAACACTTCCCCAGAATACATAATTTACTAAAAACCACATGTAGAGTGCATGCTTGCACCTAGCAGAAATGCTCTCTAGGCAGAACAGAAGACTTGAAAAGCTTTCACAGCATAAGGGAATAATGATGTCAGAGAAAAACTTAAACACTGAATTGCCTCATTTATAAATGTGACAGTATTGGGAAAAGAGGAGGAACCCAAACTTTCCAGAAAGCCCTAAACAAAAGTAAAATATTAGTCTTCTTTTCTTTAGATATGAGTTCAGTGCCAAAGCTTTGGTGGCAAGACGCTAATTTGTTCTCGACAGGCAGGCCTGATCTCTTCGGCATCTCCCTTTTTTCTCATCTCATCACCTGAAGGCCTGGAATATGAAAGGACAGACAAGCCCGGGGGATTTACCAGGTCCTGTCACACCACATCAGTCACCAAAAGAACGTATAACTATTTTCATTTTTCTTTCAAATCTACATTGTAATAAAACTATTTTGTTTTCCAAGTACATATAAAATGTTTTGATGTCCAGCTCCTAAAATAAAAATAGAACTTTTGGGAAAAAAAAAAAAAAAAAAAGGCCTTCATAACAAAACCCAAATAACACAGAAGCCAAAGTAGTGCTTCATCTAAAACCCAAACTGGCTCTAATTCAGTTTGTATGGAAGCTAACTTTGCTTATACGTACACCTATGAAAATGGAAAGTATTACATTCAGGTATCATATGTGGGGGGAGCAAGAAGTGGATATGGACTAGGGTGAAGTTCACGGGCACTTCAGTTATAGGTCTAGAAAGTGTCTAGTTAGCCAAATGTGTGGAAACATTTGGAGTTGTGTACAAGCGAGCACTTGTACCTGCCCACAGCTGCTTGCTGCTAAACCACAGAGCGCGCCACGGCCTGGGCAGAGATGCGGAGGCTGAGGAGGCAGCCAGCCCTTCCCTGCTGAGGATGTATTTCATGCTCTTCTCTGAGCATTGCGCATCTCATCCCTGAGCGTCAATTTTACACTACACCAAGGATGAACTACTACTGTTGCAATTTGCCATGGTTATCCAAATTTGTCATTTTGGAGATGCAGGCATGATGCGAAGCAGTACCTGATAGAACGGAGAACTGAATCTCTTTAATGAAGCAGGGTCTGTGTTGTGACCCAAGAATTTTCAGAGGAAAAAAACCCAAACCTTAAAAACTTCCAAAAATCAAGACTCTTATAGGAAAGAAGCTCTGAAAAACAGATCAAGGAGAAAAGACTGAGATCTGCTAACACCAAATGTCTTCTCAGCTACATAATCCAAAAAAAGAATTTTAGTAGTTATCTTTGATCGTCTGATCAGTCCTTCACAGTAAGTCAAAATCACAACTTTAGAAGAAAATACAATGCAATCTGTAGAAAAATTCCTGATTTTGGCAGTCACATGAACACGGCTTCTACCAGTCTAAGAATTCTCAGCAAAATTATGTATTTATACCTACAGCTACATGACTTTGAAGCCTCAGTACATTGAATCAGCAGCATTAATTTGATTAATATTGGTAATATGCTTAGTATACACGAGATGTGTATTCCAAGTGGTGCTGTAAGCCAGGCATGATGCCACAGAAGCTGGTGTTGTGGCTGTTACCCTTCCTTTTAGTTAGTAGAAATGACAATCCTCATACATGATATGATAATGACTTCCGAACAAAAACTCAGATTCACTCAAGTGCCCATGGAAAGGTACATGCAAGGCCACTCAGGAATCTGAACTATGCAGATGAGGAGACTTGACTGAGCATTGATGAAGAAGAATAGGTTGTACGCACACTCATGTGCATCTAGAAACAGAAAAAGCAAAGAGGAGAAGCAAAAAGACCATGTAGAAAGAGGGAACCCTTGGAGATAGGTGGCAGCTAGCAGAAAGGGGGCTACATTTGATGTCATTCTTTTGTGGGGATGGCACTAGAAATACCTGTTTGCTTTATCCATTTCTACTTTGATAAAAGATTTGAGTGAACATTGAGAATAGTCTTATAGCTTCTACAAGACACAGGACCATGCGACAATGCCTTCATGGTTGTTCTGTAATGACCAACACTGCTGGTTCCTTATGCTGTATTAAGGACGTGTAGTCTACACACATTCTTGGCATACATAGGTATTACAAACACAGAACAATAGAAACATTGTGTGACAACACACGTATTTCATGATTCCCTGCTCTGTCATTGTAATTTTTCATTTGGGAGTTTCACAGAACTGAGGCAATGTGTAATGGGATAGGCTACCCCACTACAGTGTTTAAAAGCCACTTTTCTAAGGATTATCTGGAGAAGATTTGATGAATTCAGTATTTGATACACTATTGGGAAATAAGTCTTAACATCATAGCATGGCCCCCCATCCCACCCCCCCAAATGAACAATTTATTCCCTCCTAAATTGTTCTTGTTTAAGGTCGATCAAGCATATAAGGTGGGTCACTCTACAGGATTTCCCTTTGATATTTCAAATCCTTTCTGTCTCCTCTAAAAGGCCCTCTTTCCCTACTTCAGTAGCACTGTAACTCTTTACCTGGAGGTAAAAACCCAATTAATGAAATTCATGTTCAAACTCCTCTAAGTAAGATCACTGAGATGAACGAGCAATAAAGCCACAAAATCAGCTCACGTTGCCTACTTCCTCTGTTGCTTGGATCCCTACTTATTCAGAAATACGACTTCAGTTTGCAAAACTATAAAAACAACCTGTGAAAACATGTCCATTCCCTTCAGAATGATTACACATTTTCCATGTGATTCCTCCTAGTATTTTGGGCAAATAAATACCTTATATTAAAACATTCTTCTTGACAGATCATGCATGAGATGTGTTTGGGAGACTGTAGCAGCAGATGCCTGCACTACAACTATTTCTTGGTATTACAAACAGGCAAAGGAAGGAGTTCTGTGGTTTTCTTTTGTCAAGTTTTTCCTTTGGGTAGGGGAATAAGGAAAATTCAAAACTGCTGCGTGACAGGGGCTGTGGTCCTGTGTAAAAAAAGCTTTCCTTTTCCTTTTCCTTTTCCTTTTCCTTTTCCTTTTCCTTTTCCTTTTCCTTTTCCTTTTCCTTTTCCTTTTCCTTTTCCTTTTCCTTTTCCTTTTCCTTTTCCTTCTGTATGCTTTCACATGAAAAAGACAACCTTTATAGAAAGAGAAATGACAAAGATTTTGGAAAAGATCTCCAAACAGACTAAAGCTTTTGCATCCTGAAGTTTGTTGACCACATGAAGACTTGTAGAGATTGGGAGGCAAATCTGACCCACAGGCCAGCTACAATTTAACAAAATGGCTCACAGTTCCTTCTTTCTGATGCCGTCTCATCTAAGTATGCTTCAGATCCAGACAAGGAAAGGGGTGCGTGAGTTGTGGCAGTCTGGAGCTGGCTCTCTGGCACCTTGTTTAGGGACCTGTTCTCTCCTCTTCCCTCACGTGACTGAAATACCAGTATACCCAGCCCTGAGACACAGAAGGAGCTATACCACCCTTTAGTGCCTCCATCTGTTCATGTGGCAAGCTCCAGCAGAAAGATGAAGTGTCTGTGGATTTGAGTAATACATGATAAAGCCAGTGTGCATTTTACTAAATTGTTAGATATAGCTAGAAAGGCATTACCACTGGACTTACACTGCAGTCAAACGAAGTGTAATAATAATTAATAATTAATAATTCTTTTGGCAAAATACATTCAGGTTAAACAGGTTTTCTTTTGCCACTCAGTGGGATAAATAGCAAATTTCACCTTCCCTGAACACATCTACGAAACACTATGTATAGATCACAAATGACTGTGCAGAATTCAGACTTGGATACACCAGAAATCAAAAATGCTCTCTGATATCAAATACCCCATAGCATGGTTCTTTGCTTGTACATTCAAATACTCGGTATATTTACCTTAATTATAATTACAGAAGTCTAAGGCCTACACTTGCCCTACTACATTGAAACAGGTTGTAGGCTTTTTTTTATTTTAATTAAATTAATAACCAGAGAAAATTTACTAACATGCATTGGAAATAAGAGCTCAAATTAAAGGAATGAATAATCTCTATTACTTAATGCAGATGGAGATAAAAGCATGATGTATTAGAACAGAGATTCTAGACCAATATCTGCATTAAACAGTCTGCACTCTAACTTGGAAATCAGAACCCCTTATTCCCTTTCTGCATGAAGCATTGTACTGGAAGGAGCACTGCAACAAAAAGCTTTGGACTTCCTCCATGGAAGTAAACTGCCTTAGATCAACATGCCTTGGGGATGGGAAGACTAACTCTGGAATTCTTTAAGCCAGAATTTGGAAACATTCAACTAACATTACCTGAAGAAGCTTAGTTAACCTTCCACATTTAATTACAAAGGCAAATAGCTAGAAAGATGAGTGAACTAGAAAAAAAAAAAGGTAAGAAGCAAATATGATGTGCTTATTGTCTTTTATTGATCTCACTATTTACATAACCAACCAGAAAAAAACTTTTCATTTACTTCCTGAGGGAACATTTCATTTGTTTAATTTGTCCTAGAGCACAAAATGTATTTATTTACATGAAATTTACTCCTTTTGCTTTGTTTGCTTGCTTTCCAGAAGCCCTAAAAGCACAGCATCAGCTTCCAGCAAAGTTGTATCAGTTGTTGCACCCAAGAACCTAGATGTGAGTTCAAGATCCAGCAGTTTCAGGCGTACTCGAGTTCCTTTCTGATATTTGCTGTGAAGAAAAGGGAAGAAGGGGAAAAAGGTAAGTTTTGTTAAGCAACAGTCTTGCATCTTCTATGGCTGCTCTCCTGTCTCCAGATTGAAGTAGCAGCCCCATAAAAAAACAACGTGTTGTAATGGAACTTACGACTGAAACATAATACATCAGCACTAAGACTGAACTTTGGATACAAAGACATACTAAATTCTGAGTTTCCCCAAAACTTTAGTGCTTTGTTTTACATCTTTTTAAAACCATTTACTGTCATGCATATGGTACTCTTCAAACCTTACTTGCCATTGAAACAGTTTCCACCAAAAGGAAAGACAAATACTAGACAAAAAAGCTTTACACACTCAGTTAGTTGAGAAACTAAATTGATATGTTAATAACCCTGCGCAAGGATCTGCTCGGACATACTCTGTAATACTGCAGAGCCAATCTTTGTTGATGTAATCCTATCCAAGGAAGAGCAGATAACACCAGATCCCAAAGAAGAGTAGTTATTATATAGGAAACTGTTTGTGTCTTCCATAAGGATGTTTTACTGTATCATCTGGTATCATGCACACAATTATCTGCTAGGCAATACGTCATTAAAGAGAAGGGCAAGTCATTATTAGATCACTGGTGACATTGCTATTATCAAAGAAGTATAATGCCAGCTGACTGGTTTCTATTCCCAACTCTGAGCCTCAGGCAAGATAACTTTTCTTGTCTTACGACCTCCTCCAAAGTGAGGTAGTATCTGCAAGTTTTTTCCCACATATTACTAAAAAGAAACCCCAGAATTGCTGTACAACACTATTGTAATGAAACATTCTTCCTAAAGGTTTGGGTTTTATTGTTCTATGATCATTGAGTCCAACTCCTTCCTCCACACAGGACAACCCAAAAATCAGACCACATGTCTGGGAGTGTTGTCCACATGCTTTTTGAACTCTCGCAGGCCCAGTGCCATGACCACTTCCCTGGGGAGCCTGTCCCAGTGCCCGACCACCCTCTGGGTGCAGAACCTTTCCCTAACACCCAGCCTGACCCTCCCCTGTCCCAGCTCCATGCCGTTCCCTCGGGTCCTGTTGCTGTCCCCAGAGAGCAGAGCTCAGCGCCTGCCCCTCCGCTCCCCTCGTGAGGGAGCTGCAGGCCGCCATGAGGCCTCCCCTCAGCCTGCTCTGCTCTGGGCTGAACAAACCAAGGGACCAAGATGCTAGATTGGCTATGTTTTTGGTGGTGGTGGTTTTTTTTTCATTTTCTGACTATTCTATCTTACATTATTTTGCTTAATCCTGTGTAAAATACTCAGTTATGTTATAAACAGCAAAGGAAGATCATTTGATACATCTAAGCAAGTAGCTACACAGGATACTTCAGTGAGCGAGAGTTTCTGAGTCCCGATTAATCCTGTGATGGTCTTCATGAATCAACACAGTGGAAATACCAAACACTTTCTTAAAACCATAAAATTGAAAACATTTATCTGCCCAAAATATAAAGAAAAATGTTGCAGTGAAGAGTACATCACAGGTACTAAAACCAGAGAACAGCTTATGGGGGGTTGCTAGCCGAATAGTTGGAAGCAATCGGTTCTGCTCCTTTTCTGTATTTGCATTTCAAAAGAGCACAGTTACACAACTGACAATAATAATTCATGAAAGCTAACACGTGACTTTTAAGAATAATAATACAAAGACAAAACAAAATTAAAAGACACTGTGCAAGATGTTAAATATGGAAGGCATCTGTTGGGATTTGTTAGTACTATTTAAAAGAGAAAGTTCCCCAAAGAAGTCAGGATGTTTAGACATAAGGTGAACGAAGAGGAAAGCTACTCACTGCTTCCAGCAGCCAATAGCTGAAGAACCTTAAATGATACCTACTGGCTAGTGACTTTTAGCCATTTGGGCAAATGGGAGAAATATACAGAAAATTCTCTAGTGTGAACCCAAACTTTACCTTCTTTGACAGCTGCTGGCTAGCTGGGTTGCCTTAGCATGATCTTTGACATATCGTTGACTATCTTTGACATAGATTACCAGACTCTTCTGCCTTTACCTACGAGTGTGAGGAGTGGATGGGGCATGAGAGAAGACCACTTAAATATATATATATTTTTTTTTTGAGAGAAGTCAAAAGAAGAGGCAGAGAAAAAAATCTGAGAGGGAGAAATGGGCTATGGAAACAGAAAAGAGAGGGAGCAGACAGCTTGTAATGAGAGAAAAAGGAGGCTTAGGAAGATATAAGAGAGGGGATAAATGGTAAAGCAGGTGACAAGAAAGTATTGAAAACAATGTAAGAAAATAGACCAGAAATGAAGGAAACTGTATACAGAGGAGAGCTGTAGAAGAGAAAAATTCACTGAAAAATAAAGACACTGCTATAATGCTTGAGTAACACTGAATTTAGAGCTGTAACCTACAACATTCTGTGGTGTTTTCAAAAGATGAAGGACCTATTTTCAACCTAACAAAACTTAATACTAGAACTAGCGGGCTTCTGATAAACATTAAAGACAAGTAATCTCTCTCTCTCTTTTCCTTCCCCCCAACTTTCTACAGGAAAAACAGCTCTCCAACAATGTAAAGCAGAATGCTATAGTGAAATCTCTCTTCAGAGTCCAACACTCTTCTACGCAATATTGAACTCAATGAGGTTTAAATGGAATTAGACACCCTGTCTATATTTGACAGTATAGAGTGGAGAAGATATTGAGTTATTTGCAACTGAAGTACAAAATATTACTTTCATCATGCAACAGTTCCTTTTGGGGTCTGGTTGCTTGACTAGAGGGGTGTTTTCCATGTGAATAGATGAAACTATTTTTTTCTTATCAAACCTCTAAAAATGCTAGTCAGAATGAAGAAAGCCAATGAGAGAAATCTGCAAAAACTGTTCTTCTGACAATTAATAAATAAATTAGATTTAATAATAAATTAGTAATCTCAAGCATGACTCCCCCATTTGAGCATTACGAAGACTTTCTCTTGTAGTTTGCAGGGGACTTTGCTGAAGTTTCCAGACATTAGCATATATTTGTAATGCAAAATCAAAGGAATGGTATTTTTGTAAGAAGCACCACAATCTTAAATGTTGCTTCAGGAACTCAAAATGATTCCAGATAACTTTAATCATGCATAACTCAATTACTAAAGAAAGTTTTCCAGTCACAGCACATCTGCTTACAGAGATCCTGAAGAACATCACTTTAAGGAGCTGACACAACTGCCAATTTGTGTGAATATAAACATTTGGTTTTGTGACAGATGTTCCCTAGAGCTAAAACACTTTAGAATAAACGAGAAGTGGAAGATGTAGGAAAAGTAGAAACAGGAATACAACTTGCAGTGGTGGTCTATCCACCACATTTAGAGCAATATGAAATGATAGGTTGCTCTACGCATAGTAATCACATTCTGTCCACAAAGGTATTTATCCTTAAAACAGACAAAATTATCCTATGTTTAAAGCAGAGCTTTAAGCAGGACCCAGAAACAAAGCAGGAATTTTATTATTTTCAGAGTGTCTTAGGAGACACAGAACACTAGTGGGAAAGGAAAGAAAGTATCTACTCCATTTTGCAAGAGGACTTGCTTTATTTTTAAGTAACAATGCTGGTATTCAACATCATCCTATCTCATGACCATCGGCAGGAACCATTAACCTTCGCCCAACCCCCAAGCACGGTGTTTGTCAAGGGCGCACATGTATTTTTTCTACCACTTCCTACTGACAGGTAAGAGCACTAAATTCACTTTGAAGCAAACAAAGATAGTTTGGTTGCATATATATTTGACAAGGCGTAGGAATATTCAAAAAAACTTTTAGCTCACTACTTTTAAAAATATTTTACATGTAGAGTCAAATCTTTCTCCACTTCTACAGAACTTACTTATAAAACAGTCAGCAGAAGGGAGTAACAGAATTGAATTCATGGAGGTAAAGCATCTGGGATAGATATTTCATTCAAACTCGATATTCTACAACATTTCTACACATAACACACATCCTCGTGAGAAAGCATTTTCCTTCTCTCCTTCCTCCTAACTGGCAATATCCCAGAGCACAGGTGGTCTCTGAATCCCCTTGCTATCAATTATGCTTTATCAACATCCTAACCACCTAGGAGCAGTAGCCCAATTTTATTGCACAGACATCCTTGAAAATATAAACAGACACTGGGACCTTGCAGCCAATTTATTCTTTTCACTAATTCATCATTTCCTAACAAGAGCTATCATTTCTAACTCTTTGGGAACGCCAGTTGTGGCTGGAGGGACCCAGCCTCGAAGGTGGGAACCCACCACTGCTGCCACCAAGCCACGACCCCATACAGGGTCAGTTGTGATGTGGGCACCCATTGGAGCACCTGCCAGAAATCTCTGACTGAATTTAAGCCAAGGAGGGCTCCAAAAAGCTTTCTGACATATGAACAAGTACTCGCAGGCTTCTCTCCATCTGTCCTGGAGTGGGCAAAATGCTGGGGACAAAGGCACGCCTCTACTCAAGTGTCCATTTCCACAAGATGACTTACAGTTAAGTTGGAGGCAACCCCGATAATTGTTTCAGTGTTTTTTGTATCATTTGGACTGTCGTGGAGAAGAATTTGAGAAGATGCAAAACGAAAATCTGTTTTCTTCTTTGAACCACACGTCTATACAACCATACATCACCAACGTGTTACAGTACGTAGGAGCACAGAGAAAACATACAAGGCAGCCTTGTGAACACTGCTTAAAAAAACTTTAAAAGCAAATAACAAAATTAAAGTTCCATTAAAATTCCATTAAAAGTAGGGCCTTTTATCTTTGCTTTTTTTTTTTTTCCTGAACATACAATAAATACAGTGTACACTTCCAAACCTAAGCAACATGGAAGCTTTCTTCTGACTGACTACATCCCTTTTATTGCCACCTGGTCTTTACCCTAATCCTTTCACTTCTGCACTGAAGCTTTACGTCTTGTAAAATCTTAATAAATTAAAGGAAACATCACCAAACCCACAAAACTCTTCAGTCAAGATTTTCAACTTGTATTTTTTACAAAGTAAGCCATTTTAATATGTCCCTTTACAACATACGTATAAACAACAACAGCAAGAAATAAGACGCATTCTTACATAATGAGATTGGAAAGGGAGAATACGGAATGACATATTTCAGCTCTTGCTAACTTTAAAGAAGGCTGGGGGGAAAATGTTCATTTTTTAAATTATAAGTCATTTCAGGCTACAGCAAAAGGTCTACCAAAGGAGTTAACTTAGAAATCAATGAGCATGTAAAAATAAGGAGGCTATAACTAAAAATGTTTTTTGATCCTAATTATACCATTTGCTACCATGAAAATGGGACACTAGCTTTGCAGGTGTGCAATTTCACATGTCAAGGAAGCATCCTCATTACTAAATGGCATGAAGAATTTTATTCAAACTCCAAATTACAGGCAAACATTAAAGCGTTTTGTCAAACTATCCAATGTTTAAAGCTGCATGTGATCACAAATTAGCAAGCAGTCCTTTTTCTATTAAAAATACATAAGTTATTATTTTAAAGTTCAAAGCAATAAACCTTTCATTTTTGGGAACAGTGCTTCGAAAAGAATAAAATTACAGAAATTTTTGAGCCTCACCAGGTCTTGCCTAGTATTTCTCACTTGTTTTAAAAATTCACTCACACATATCCTCTATTTCATATCATAAAAATATACGGCTGCAGTTTTGAAAGAAAAAAGGAGTATGTTAGCTTATATTCCTTCTATTTCGTTACTGTTTTTCAACTTCCATTGCTTTTTTTTTGGAACAGTAAGTGGTGAAATTCAAAGATAAATCCAGGGCATGCTACAACCATTCTCACCCACCATTCGTTCCTCCATACCATCCATCCCACCCCTCATAAGCCTGCCCCTCTGAAGGGAACAGGAAGGCAGCTATAAAACCTGGTTTTGCATTCCTATCCTGAGGGCATGAATTAGAGAATTTAACTTGACTTTTTTTACATTTTTGCATCTTTTTTTTAACACCTCCCAACACACTGTAATGATGGCTTTTCTGAACTGAAATTAAAGGAATCTCTGGGTTATCTTCTATGCAAAATATATTAATATAAAGCACTCCAAGACAGAGTTGAACCACAGCTCTCCCAGAGAATGCTATAAAAAGCTTTAAAATCTTTCATTTTCGTATTATCAGAACTTCAAATGTGTTTTCAGATCTATTAGTTAAGAAGTTTTGTTGCTGTGACCTTCAAGTTCATCAAGTCCAACTACCACCTAACACTACCAAGCCCACCACTAAACCATGACCACGTCTCTCAATGCCGCATCTCTTAAATTCCTCCAGGGATGGGGACTCCACCACTCCCCTGGGCAGCCTGTTCCCATGCAAAAACCACCCTTTCTGAGAAGAATTTTTTCCTGATACCCAATTTAAACCTCCCTGGTGCAACTTGAGGCCTTTTTCTTGCATCCTATCACTTGTCACCTGAAAAAAGAGGCAACCACCCTCCTCACTGCAAAACAAAATTCTTGTTTAGAAATATGAATGAAAAAAAAATTAACAAACTGGTTGCAAGGCAAAGGCAGCACAGTTTTACAGAGCAATTTACAGCTTGGTACAGTGGCTTTTTCCAGCAAGGAGCACGCTCCACAACTAGTTATGGGGGAACCACGATCCTTCTCAAAGCAACTTGATACAGCAGTTGTAACACACACACAGTAAGAGCTCCTAGGCAATGTTGGGACAAAAAGGCCTAAATAGCTTCATATGTATGCCCAAGGTTGCAGAAAGTGGCTGAGAGGTAGTATGAGCTCTGCCCTGCGCAGAGCATGGGATGGTACAATACCATCGTATAGTATCTTGCTGCCTACTTTTCTTTAAGGGCTACTGAAGATGGGACAAAGAATGTGTATAAAACTAAATAACCACTTAAAGATCTTGATCTGTTAAGTTATTAAAAAGATTAAAGATTGAGCTGTCTATACGTTTACTGAAAGAAAATACTGGTATTAAAACATGCTTAAATCTATCTAGGAAAAAACATATAACTGCAGGAAACTGAGGTCAAACAAATGCAAACTATAATCGCTATTTTATCAATAATATTGACTAAACACATGGGGAAAACAAAAACAAAAACGAGCAAAAACCACACAAAACAAGGAAGCTATTCAGCCCCTGATGGCTTCAGCCAAGTAGATGCCAAAACAAATGCTTTACTTCAGTTCAGGACAACCTGCTGAAATGTAACTTCTCATGATGCAGTGAAGTCCAGAGAGATAACCTGAAGGTCTCTTTAGGCTTAAATTCTATTCACGTGTGATTCATTATCACAACAGCCAGTCATTCAAAAGAAGGATGGACTCTCAAAATAGGATTTTCAAAGCATCCCTGTTTTCTTTAAATAAACATTTCACAAAAATATTCCAAGGTTGCTGCTGATATTCCATCAGAAAATACAATCTTTCTTCCTGTGATTCATCAGCCCATTGCCACTTCAGGTGTATTTGTTTCCCACTCTTTGTTTTCGTCTTTCCATGAACTAAGCAAGAAAGTATGCCCTCATTTTTTCTGAACATTTACTTTTTGTCACACCTGATTAGTAATTTTTCAGAATATTTTTGCTTCTCGTGTCAGGATATATGTGTCAAAAACATCCTTTTACAAGGGAAAAAGCTATACTCTGATGTATATATACACATATACACTCTGCTAGATAAAAGGATCTCATGTTCTTGGAAACATTTACTACAATGCTGTAAACCTGTATGAAAGCATCAGCTCAAACAAGTCATTGTCACCTTGTGGTTTTGAACAACAGTACATAAGTAGAGCCTGAAGCCAGCACTATTAAAACCAACAGGTGCTTTATGCACCTGAGGAAGTTCACAGGCAAACCCTATTTTGTTCTGGTCACTGCCAGGCAAAAATTTGAAATGAACACCAGAAAAAGCGTTTGGGGATATTAGCTAGATCCTGGGATGTGAAAAACATTCTGGAGCACTTGGCAAGTATGCCTGGTCAACTAGAGATTGCAGAAACACGCACACACACTACAGTCACTGCATGGTCTTGAAATTGCTAACGATTCGTGTAGATAACTACCAGACTGGTAAAAATAGCAGAATTTGGGGGTACCACCTTATCATTGGTGTTATCAAGGTGGTGTTACCACCATTTATCTCCATTTATGCTTATGGGGCTGCCCAAAACCATGGCGCATTGGTGAAGCCCTGATATCTTTACTCCAGGGGACTCAAAGTTCAGGGACCTTGTCGCCCTTCCCCGGGTTTCCACTGCTAGCTGTTGAGGCACCTGGTAACCAAATGAAAATGGCACAGACATGGGTGAATGAATGAGAAAATTTCCAAGCACGTGTAGCTAAAAGAAGGTAAACGCAAAGCCTGACAAAAATTATTTTATGATTATCATGGAAAACCCCTGAGCAAACCACAGTGAAGACATTGTCACTCTCTGCTATTGCAATGATATCAATCATCAATGTTTTTAAGATAGCGAAACCAGTAAAAAATGCCAAATATTCACTCAGTATGGACATTTTGACTCTAAGTAGACTTTCTTAGCAGTGACAAACTTCCAAAAAGTAAGGTGCATACCTTCAGTTCAGACAAGAACCAAAGCACACAATGCTTACAAGAACTAACAATTTATTTTCCTCTGTATTTTTTTGTTACAGACTGAAAAAAAATAGTTTGTATTAACTAAAACTTTTGGGACAGGATGATTCCCTTTTTAGAGAAAGAATCCAAATACTAATCTATATTTTCAAATACACTTCATATCATGCCAAAGATGAATGCCATAACCTTTTCTGTATGGCACTGTGAGGTAAGCTTTGACAAATGAAACTTGCAAAACGTGGCTCCTGTCATTTCTCAGAATGTCTATCAGATATGGACATGGCATCATAACCAGTAATTTATGCCAGTTACTTTGTCAGTCTACACCGTAAAACTTATCCTTTAACTTGAGAGCAAATGTCACTCCAAAGGAGCTGAACAAAAGAAATCCAAGTCTTTAGCCCAGATTGTTATATTTTTCTTCTCCTGTTTAAACTAGGTAATGAACTACTCTGATAAAAATATTGCTTCATAACTTACAAAATGCTAAAAAATAAAGATTATGATATACTCCAAGTTCTAATAAAATTACCCAGTTATACTACAAAACATTTCAAAAATGCTTCATGCTTATAGCACCAGAAGCCTGGCAAACTGCTCAGAAGATGAAAGAATAAAAAAAAGAGATCCTCACGCAAAGCCTGCGCTAGCAGATACTCTTCTGTCCATCACGTACTTGTTCCTAGTCCCAGCCCATGTATCCAGCAAATCTCAGTCTCCTCTTGGTTTCTTACCCAATCACAGCCTTTTCTTTCACCACTACCAACCAAATTCAATCCTCTTTTTTTTTTTTCCTGCAGTTTCTCAAATTTCTCACTCAGCCAATGCCAGTCCCCTTGCACCAGCAGTCCTGACAGGTCTCTCGCAGGGGATTAAAAATAGTAGGTTTTGATAATCCAGACATAGCTTTTATGAAAATTCAAATCCAACCATTTCTCCCCCTTACTGTCTGAGTATGTCATTACTGCATGGGAACAATGACAATGCATTTAGAAGCCTGATGAACCTTGGTGCTCAACCCTCAAGCCTTGTACAGCTTGGAGAAGCTGTCACGCAGGAATAGCATCAGCAAGACAGGCTGATTCACGTACTGTCAGCAGGTTTTTGCAGGCACGTCTTTTAAGTCTGCTCTGATGCTCCCATCTGTGCTGATAGTAAGTACTTCCATGTCCTTTCTTTGCCTTTAAACCCCATCATAGCTATAATCTAGATTTATTCTTTTCTTGGGAGAGGCTGGATGCAGGAGATGGGTGGGGAGGCTACAATGGCAACGAGTGCTGGCATATCCAGACAGACAGAAAATGGAGCTGCTGAACAGCTGACGGAGATAGCTGAATTTCCAGCTGCACATGAATCCAAGCAAGAGATGAGAATGGAGCTAAAGAAGGGGGATGGTCAGATACAAATGGCTTTGGGGTCTCTAGGAAGGGAAAATAATACACTGGGAGGAAAGAGTGGGGTCTGGAGGAGGTGCAGTTTGAGGAATAGAGCTTTGGAGAATTTAGGTGAGGATTTTGGAGAATCGTGGGTTGGTAACAATTGCTGTAGAAGAACTGGATGGAGTTACCATATGGTTCCCATTTATCTGTCAACTACGGCCACACGCTGAGGACTGCTCCTTGCCAAAGGACTGCTGAAAAGTACCAGTCTCTCCCCTCAACCTCCCCAGTCCCATGCCGTTCCCCAGCTCCCCTTTTGGCTGTTGGTATCTGCATAACGCCCCTACCCGTAACAACTGCCCTCTGTCAAGGGTCAAGTCCGACACAAAAGCTGGTCTGTAAACTGCAGCGCATGCAGATCGCCCAGGCAACTGCAAGACACTCAGAGAAGAAGGAATCAAAGATTTTAGCGATGAATATCTGACAGTATCAACATCACGGTCAAAGTCTGACAAAGTTAAAAGCAGGTGAAACGGGATCTTGCAGGGAAAAAGCACCACTCTAACAACAGATTATAAGCCTTACTATCTTCAGGGCACACAGATCATCCTGAAGCATCACTGAGTGTGTAAATCTTGAATATGTACCTGCGTTTAAATACCAGAGAACAGTATCCACATTTAAAGGTATGTCAGACAACACTTTTAAAAGTTTCCATTACTTGTTGGTGTCCCTTTAATCTGAATGTGTGAAGAACAATCTCAGCTGCTTATGTTATGAATAAACAATACAGACTAACACAGAACAGACTTTTTGATGAAAAAGAGGTCATGGTGCTCCTGCAAAAGGGACATTTTCAGATTCCGTCAGGAACATTTCTTTGCATGCTAACACTTGCATTATTCATTCAAATGGCTTTCAAAGTTCATAAAAGCCTATTCAGAGACAACATGAAAATCTTGCTGGGGAGCTGCACCTTAAAAATACAAATGGTTTGACACTGTCAGTTCAATTTTCAAGAACTCGCAAGGAAGAGTGCGAAGCATGGGGCAAAATTACTCACAAGGCTGGCTTCTCTGCAGAATGCCATGCAGCTGTCTTTGTGCAAACCCTGTATTTGATCCACTTTCTGCTAAAAGTAACTAATATTAGAGATATTACCTGGAGATGGACAGTTTTGTAAAAGGTACGTTTCAGATTAAAGAAAAAAAAAGTGTTTCACATGTGTGAATGGGAAAACATACAAAGAATATCTGGGAAGGACCCTGTGGGTCTAGGCAAGGAGCTGAGGGTGAGGCAGCAAGCCACTGACTGGCTGTGTCCAAGGTGATGTCAGGAGTGAGCACAGACTGCTATGGGCAGCTTTCAGAAATACTAAAAGGAGGAAAAAGCTGTAAGAAACAGCAGGAAACAAGGCATTACCCGACATGATTAAGATATTAGAAATAACAAAGATCATCCTAATGCTGTGATGCATTAAAAATCTTCTTTAAGAGTAGTAAAAAGTGGGTGTAGTCAGGGCAGTAGAGCTTCATCCAGTATGTGGAGACCACCTTGAAATGAACCAGGAACAACAGCCATGACATCATATAAGGAGAACTCTCTTCCCAATCTACTTGCTTGGCTTAGGCATTCTCTAATAACCACTCACGAGTCTTCTGTCACTTACTGGTCAACAGAGAAACACCAATAAATTCTCATTAAATGCAATATACAAACATGATTTCAAACTGAGAAAACAAGTAAAAAATCAGGCCTTTTTTTTTTCTTTTTTTTAATAGCTGTGGAATGATGAAAGCTCCACAGCAAATTAAATCATTTCATCTTTCTCTAAAATGAGGAAACTAGAGAAAGTTTAAAATACCCGGGCAAAAAGGAATAAATAGAGATTCTGTCATTAGAGGAACACACTGAGAAGCAAAATTATTAATGGTTATCATACAGAGTCAGATAACCTGATCCTTCATTGTCATGCCTCCAAACTCTCCCTAGAAGCAGCTTCCTCAAGGAATTTTTCATCTATAATCCCACTTCTTGAGCCATTTTGAAATGGTGCCATACATCATTTTCTCCATCTACCTCATTCATGTGATCTTTCAGCTGGATCTGCGTGAGCAGGCCTTTCAAACCAAAATGTACTTATTGGGTAGGTTTAGTGCTGTCAACCAGAACGGTTAAAGTCACGACCAAATCTGGGTGTATTCCAGGAATGGAGATAAAAAATGACGTGATGTGGACAGAAGGAACTTAATCTATACCCGATCTGACAGGTCTATGCTTCTCTTGCTCAGTATCACCAACAACAGAAGAGCTTTAGGTTGGCAATGGCATCAACTGCTCCCAACAGAACATGGGGTTCTCTGACGGGCTGTAGTACAAGCAACAATTTGAAAAGGCTATTTCCTTTTCAGTATGAAAGCTCAAGCAAACACTTAATGCTATTAGTTTCATATTTTAAGCCATTTTCTTAGAAGCATTACATAGAAGATCCAGAGTAGAAGTCCTAAAAATGACATAAAGAGAAGGCATGTATAATTTTAGCTCTTCATACAATTGAAATTAAGAGCCGAAAGTACTACAGCTCTACCTGTAGAGTCAGACCACTTTTGTTGGATCATCAAATTAGGCTCCTAAGGCTACCAGTTAATGCACCAGAATTGCTGTACATGCCTGGGACAAACCTTGTGACCATCCAAACCATGCCAACCATACCTTGTGAGACTGCTTGCCAAGGAGAGAGTGTTATTAGCCAGGCTTGGCTCAAACAATTCACTGCCCACAAAGCTACTTTAATGTACTGTCTCTACTGGAAAAAAAAAAAAAAAAAAACACACACACAGAGTAATCCAACAATACATTACGATACTTTCCCATCACTGCAGCAGTTCCCACCACAGGCAACACTTTGTCTCCAACAAAGAAGCCTCACATTCTGTGTCTGCAAAAAAACCTATCCATACTGTAGGGATGCCAAGAGGAACATCTGTGTGCTCAGAACTACACAAAACTGGCTTTTTGTGTGCGTGTGTGTGTGTGCGTATGTGTGTGTGCCCGTGTGAAAGAGCTGGGGGTGGGGAGCCCGCAGACAATAGCTTGTGTGACTGCCTGGTAAGGAAATGCTCTTTCATTCCCTTCCTCTTTCCTTTAATTTATTTTTTAATCTGAACAAGGGAGTCAAACAACCACAGCAGCTATCAACTACTTCTCCAAGCCCAGGGAAAAGGGTTAAGTTTTTCCCACATTGCTGGTCTTAGCCTAGACTTATTTTCCCCATAAAGGATTTCGTTAACTCCTAAGCATATATATCTAATTTTCACCAAATAATCTGAGGATTCTGGGTCCGCTTTTCCACTTAGCACAAATTATTATGGCTGTAATACAGATCTCATTCATTACATGCTGAAGTACAGATACTAAAATGCCTCCTACTATACGGATGCATTCACATAATCGTGAAATTTAGAAAGATGAAAAAATCAAAGACAGAAGAAAGTACATATAGCACTGCCTTTCCGAATTGGGGGACGATCATTTGGAGAGCAGCACGAGAGAATGTGAGCCAGGAACCTGCACTGCAATGAAATTGGAGTTATAAAGCCATGGAAAGCCCAGCATAAGCAAGTGATTATAGAATGACCCTCCATGCAGGGCAAAGACCATTGCTTACAGGTGAGCATATTTTGTTTCAATAAATAGATGTTTCACCACCTATTTAAATAATCCAACAAATCTTGGCTGATGGACTGAAATACACTGTTTCCTTCTTCACTTTAGAAGTTGTCCCCCTACTGGTGCTGAGGACTTCTGAAACAGTGACATTTAGACATATTCAAGCTCCAGGTTACAAGCTAAAATCAGAAGAAACCAGAAGTTTTTCTGGAGCTACGGTTACTAATGCTATAACTCCTCCTCTTCCTCCTGCCTGTTCAACCTGTGTGGTGCAATCTCCGAGTCTGACATGTATCAGTAACTCTGCCTCTTTCATGCCTCAACTTTAATGCCCACATTGCCTCCTAAACTGGGAGCAAGTGGCACAGGGAATCAATTAGCAGTGACTTACCTGTTTCCCTAAATATCTGTAACTCTTTAACCAAGGCTCTGAAATTACACCACCCTCCATATGGTGAAAATGGACACAGGAGATGTAAATCTGATGGTGCTCAGCCTTCCAATCTGCCTCCGAAATGCTCACCTGGCTGGGAATGTGTTCAAGCAGAACAGGCACATTTTGACATCCCTGTGCATGTCAGAGAAAAAAATATTTTTGCTGCTTATGGTGTGCAGGGCTCCCTCTGTGCACTCTCTCCAGAGATGAAACTGAGTTACAGGAGCTCCTACAACTCCTGTCTGTGGGCAAGCAGAGAGCCCAGTTCCATGAGCTGGGAGAGGCATCCACGGCATTTTGCTCTGGGTTTGGACATCAGCTCAGCACCTCCGCTTTAGGAGAATCAATACAGGGAGTGCTGAACTGAGGTCAGAACTGAGGACAGACTGAGGTCTAGCAGGGCTCCCAGGCTGTGGAAGCCATCCCAGCACCTTTATTGTGCAGATCCTGACTAATAAACCATGAAGATCTAAACCACTTCTTTGAGGTGCCAAGTAGTTGACTCTCAATATTAGGAGCTCTGAGGGGCACGGCAAGTGTCAGCTAAGGACAAGAAAGGTTTTTTAGCTCTCATTTAGCCTGGACCCTGCCAAACCTAGATTAATCACGGATGCCCCATCCCTGGAGGTGCTCAAGGTCAGGCTGGATGGAGCTTTGAGCAACCTGATCTAGTGGGAGGTGTCCCTGCCCATGGCAGGGGGTTGGAACTGGATGGTCTTTAAGGTCTCTTCCAACCCAAACCATCCTGTGATTCCATGATTCAATGATTTGATGATTACACATTTCCACACTGGACTCCAATTTCCAGAAGGTCTTATTAGCCCAGGTCTACAGCTATATGAATGGGAAGAGTCAGCTCTAGTTCAGCGTCACACTTAGTTGTAGGTCCTGCTGTAACTCAGGACATGAAAGGCTACAACAGCACCTCATGAAACCAGCCCAGGGGTGATGGGGCCCAGGTGAGCAAGAGCCACCATGTCCTGATGACAGTGTGGAACCACTCGGGTGTCCCTTCCAGTGCATCCACCAACAGCTGTGAGATCCTATAAATTGGAATAAATTGTGTATCTCCACCCCAATCACCTTGGCAAATAGATGACTGCAAAGAATGAAGTCAAAACTAGGACTCATTTAGATAAAACACAAGTAAATACGTGAATAAAGTTAGAGCACTTACTTCAGCTTAGTACTGAAAAAAAAAAAAACGTTTCACCTCTTCTATGCATGAATACATATTACCAGGGAAAAATAAAAATAATTTAGTATAATCTCTATGCATATACAAACAATGGATTTTAAATCCCATTTTACACTTCTGAGTGAAACTAATTCATTTAAATGGTTATGAAAACAAGGTAAAGGTAGTTCAAGTCAGTCTGATGTAAGAAAGACATACATAACATGTTTTAGAGGATTTTCCCATTTTTCTCATTGGTATTACAAAACACTCAACCCATTTTGACAGTGTGACAGTGCTGGGTTTTGAGCAAACCTGCAGAAACACCAAATCCTGAAATATTTGCAAACCAGTGCCCAGAGTCCCCAGAAGTTTTGGTCCACATCACTGACATGCATAAGCTTACTGATTACTGACGTGCAAAGCCTTACTGAAGTCTAGGAAGTTGTGGATGTGGTCTACCTAAGATTCAGTAAGGCTTTTGACACCACCTCTCACAACATTCTCCTGAAGAAGCTGGCTGCTCAAGGCTTGGACGAGCATATGCTGTGTTGGGTTAAAAACTGGCTGGGTAGCTGGGCCCAAAGAATGGAGTGAATGGAGTGAATGGAGTTAAATCCAGTTGGAGGCCGGTCACTAGTGGTGTCCCCCAGGGCTCAGTATTGGGGCCAGTTCTCTTTAATCTCTTTATCAACGATCTGGACAAGGGGATCGAGCGCACCCTCAGTAAGTTTGCAGATGACACCAAGTTAGGCACAAGTGTTGATCTGCTCAAGGGCAAGAGGGCTCTGCAGAGGGATCTGGATAGGCCGGACTGATGGGCCGAAGCCAACTGTATGAAGTTTAACACGGCCAAGTGCTGGATCCTGCCCTTGGGGGACAACAACCCCAGGCAATGCTACAGGCTGGGGAAGAGTGGCTGGAAAGCTGCCTGGCAGAAAGGGATCTGGGGGTATTGATAGCTGGTTGAATATTAGCCAGCAGTGTGTTCAGGTGGCCAAGAAGGCCAACAACATCCTGGCTTGGATCAGAAATAGAGTGATCAGCAGGACTAGGGAAGTGATTGTCCCTCTGTCTGCAGCTCTGGTGAGGCCGCACCTCGAGTACTGTGTTCAGTTTTGGGCCCCTCGCCACAAGAAGGACATGGAGGTGCTCGAGCGAGTCCAGAGAAGGGCAATGAAGCTGGTGAGGGGTCTGGAGAACAAGTCTTACGAGGAGCGGCTGAGGGAGCTGGGGTTGTTTAGCTTGGAGAAAAGAAGGCTCAGGGGAGGCCTTATTGTACTTTACAATTACCTTAAAGGAGGTTGTAGCGAGGTGGGGATCGGGCTATTCTCCCAAGCACAAAGTGGTAAGACGAGGGAAAATGGCTTCAAGTTGCACCAGGGGAGGTTTAGGTTGGACATTAGGAGAAATTCCTTTACTGAAAGGGTTGTGCAGGATTGGAACAGGCTGCCCAAGGAAGTGGTTGAGTCACCATCCCTGGAGGTCTTCAAGAGACATGTAGAAGAAGAACTTAGTAGCATGGTTTAGTGGTGGATTTGTCAGTACTGTGTTAAAGGTTGGTCTAGATTACCTTAGGAGATCTTTTCCAACCCGAACAATTCTACAATTCTATGATTTCTGTGGGACTACACATGCAGTTGTGCTATATGCGTGCACGAGTGATTGCTGAATTGGTGCTAAAACCTTTTTCTTTTTAAATTAAGAGCAGATAGAACAAAATAAGGAGGTGGTATCTCTCATTTGCTGTATTTTTTTCAGCTTAATAACTCTTTTATGAATGTACCATTTTTCCACTGCTTTTCATATTTTCCCCTAAACTTTAGGCAGTTAAACTGACACCATCTAACTTCCTTCACTGTCCCCTTCTTTTCCTTATCAGTATTTGTTTTTAGAAAAACAGTCACCAAAAGTTTCTACGGTTGGTGTCATGGGACACAAGCATGCAGTGTGAACATTTGCTCCCAGCTACTGCTCCTAGCAGCTCCTAGAAGACCGCTCACCCCAGCTTATTTCCTGCCCTAATGGAGTGAAGAAGGAACGCTGTTAGATGCCGCCTCTTTTCTCTCTGTCACCTATCACTGGTGTACATTTTACAACCAGTCCTTGATAATGCAAAAAATATCACAAACTCCTTAATTCATCACTGCAGTGCCTTTGTAGTCCCTCTAGGTCCTGACCTTTAAGCCCTACTGCCAAACTGCTTCCTACTTCAGAAAGTCCACACATCCTTTGTGTGCAGTGGTTCTGCAAGGATCTGCACTCGATCCATCAGAAATTTATTTTCACTGCAGCTCTGAAAGATTATCTGTGAAATCATGGGAACAGACTTAAAGCCCCCTCCACTGTTTTTCTTCTCTCTGTAAGATTTTCTACCAAACATTTACTCTGATGTCCTTAAAAACATCAAAAAGATATTTCAAGACTCCAAAGATTTAACCTACAAATACACTATATATTTTTTCTACAAAACCAGGAAAACGTTCTGCAGCAAACTGAAATGGAATGTGTAGTTTAGTATGCTCACCTTTAGTTTATGACTAATAAGAATGAGTTTTGTATTTCAATAGGTTTTGAAGTTTTTCGGGAATAGTAAGCCAGATACATCCTGCCAGTGAAATACTGCAGACTCAGAGCGGTGGCACACAGCAAAACAGAACATTTTTGAAAATATTTGCAGTCTTAAGCATTTGAGTCTTAAGCACATTCACCCATCACGCTTCCACACACTTCTCTTGGTCACGCACCCCCTTGTTTTCCACTTCTAATCTTTCATTCTTTCTTTTCCCAAGCTACCCTGAAAACCTGCTTAACTTATCACCCTCACACTCCTAGGAGCTGCTCTTCAGAGAGCTGCCGTGGAGGCTGTGCACGCCGTGGCTCTGTAGCGGTGCATCACTGGAACCGCACTGAAGGAGAAAGCTGCATTCATTTGCAATCCTTACTTTTGTCCTGCCCTGTAAATAGCAGGGATCTTGAAGTCTGGGCGCACTAACCCAGCATAAATCCAAGCTGCTAAATCCGACCCTTCTCCCTTCACCCCACCTGCTCCTGATGCCATCCTTGTGACAGCACACGCTCTCTGGCTGCCAACCAGGTCAGGGAACTGGATCTGTTTGAAAACTTATCAAAGCAAAAAAAGAAAAAAAAAGTCACTTTTCTTCTGTATCAGCTCCCTGACAGAGCTCTAAAGGCAGCGTGCACAAGGGAGGTGGCAGTGCAAGCAGCTGAGGATAATGCCAACATGGATCCTATCTGCTTCTGCGCAGAGCAGAACACAATGCAATAAAGATGTTTTAGACCCATCTCTCTGTCCACTATGGAATGAGATCAAGAGGAATCAGCTGGAAAATAAGGCAAAGGACAATGGGCTTTGCAGCTCTATCGTATCAGAGGATTTTCTTTAAAGTAAATCAAAACCAATGGAGAATTCACAATTTATAAGCCCAGAATAAAAAGGATTCCTGAAATGTTAGAAACTAGTCTTGCAGTAAGGTAGCCTTTGCTTTAAATGCCAACTTTTTACTCAAGATTCAGTCATATTAACAAAACAAAGAATTGTTTTGTCTCAATCAATGTTCAAATAAGCTCAGTCATTGAAAAGGGAGCTACTTATCACTTCCATCTATCTCTGAATTCAGAGCTTGTGCTTATATTCATTAGCAAAAGCGGGAGAGGTCTCAAGATTGCTTCTGCACCTTTTACTTCTTAATCTTTCCTTTCTCCCTCTCGTTCAAGAATTTCAGCTCCTACTATTGCTTACATTCTCCCGGAGTACGGTAAAACACAATTAATCACGATAACAAAATGCTACTCTCATTTGTGAGTAAAGCTAATTGTAGTACAGTATTTCTTTTCCATCATCTTAGAAGGTACCTTGCAGCTTTCCCACAGTATCGAGTTCCCGACACAAGCAAACACACACAGAGTGCCTAGGTGACAATTCATTCCAACCTAAACCACTTTTTCAAACAACCTTCTCCAAACAATGCATTATCTACATTTTAAATGGGGGGTGAAATTCTACCACTCTCTCCATAAAAAAAGACAGGGAGGCTTATTGTGCTCAACAAAAGATTTAAGGGAAGTATTGACAGTACCAGCAATCTGTAATACTCTTGGGGTGGAAAGAATCGTTCTAGAAATTTTCTCACACTGAGAAAAAGAAAAAACCACCCCTAAGCGATTTTTTCTATTAACATGTTAATCCCATTACAATATTTTATTAACTCCGAAAAAAAGAATTTATGTATGCATGTTAAAAGATCATGCCCATAGTAAAATGCTTAACAAGCTGATGGTGTTATAACAACAAGGAATGATGAAAAAAAGAGAAAAATAGGCATTCAGTCAGGCAGCTGCAATCAAAGAGGTCAAATTAAGTTTCGCTTTTACCTGGGAATAAACTCCGATTACCTGGGTGATAAAACACCCACACAGACCAGAGCACGATTCAGCACCACGAAGCAGGAACAGGCTGATGTTGTTAGAGGACTGATCTTCAGTACCTGCTCAGCAGTTTGTCACCTGCAGATGCTGAAGCTGAGACCAGGACCCACAAACAACCTGCTTCCTTCCACTGAGACCTGTGTTCAGCTCTGCTCCACTGCCACCGTACACCCACATCACCAACATACACCGGCATCAACACCTTCAGCTGAACTCCATGTGCTTATGAAGTTACGTGAACGATTACAAGAAACACAGAAGAAAGCGTGCTGCTGGAGGGGAAGTTATTTAACCGCAGTACTGATGGATGTGTACGACTAACATGCAAAGAAAGTTAGTTCGGATGAAAACCCAGTACTTTTTCCATACTGTAATTAAAAAGTCGTCTTCAATGGAAATGTTTAAATACTTGATTTAACGTTCCTTTTACAATATGTCATCAATTTGTTTAGCCTTTCATCAACAGGCAGAATAGTTATCACGTTCTTTAAATAAATTACCAAGACCAATCATCCCAGTAATACAATGTGACAAAATAGTCAGTAATACTTAACTAAACCTTAAAATATCACTTTTATCAGGAATCATTTTGATACATGAGAAGTCAAGCTATTTATTTAACTTACAGGATTTTAGCAACATACCACACTTACCACTCACTAACACAGCAAATAAACGCAAAGAACGATGGCCTTGCTTCATCAACTGCAGTAAAAATCAGAAAGAAACCTCTGAAGCTTTACAGTTCAGCTAGCACTGCAATTACTGTCAGATAGGATTTGGAAGTCCCTGGCAGGGGACCTAGGTTTGTGTGTGCACTGGGCTCGCGGTGCCCCGAGAGCAGTTTCTGCGGAGAAGAGAAGCAGCGGTGGGATTTGTGACCGTGTGCTGGTGAGCAGCCAGGCTCACCTCTGCACAGCTGGGGCGGCAGCAACTGTGACCTCATGCTGCAAGTGGGACGGCCAAGGGGCTCTGAAAAGCTCACGGGCTGCCCTTTGCTATGTGAACACTTGGTTCCCCATGCTCTTGTCATGTAATAACGATATAGAGAACGGATTATGCTCCAAATAATTATTTCGGTGTTTTTCTTCCAGATTTTTAAGGCATAACACTGGTGTTTTGTCCTTACTTCGGAAACCTGATTTGCTTTGCAGGAGAAGAGACCAGGGCAGCACTCACTGGATATATCGTCACAGCTGGCAAGTCAAAGGCCCGCTCCTCCAAACCTTCTGAGAACCAACCAGCTTCTTGATGCAAAAAGAACAATTCGTAACATTTGCATCATTTCATACTGTGGTATAAACACTCTGACTACAACCTACATTTCCTTTTATATTCAAATAAAACCGCTGCTAAAGTAACACTCAACTAAAAATGGTGTATAACACTAATATTTTACTGGAAAAGTGTAAAAATTAATTTACATTCATTAAATAATTTAATAGTCAAATTCTTATTTTCTTTTCATCAGCTTGTGCCTGGGATGTTGCAAAAGAAATGTTTTACACCAAGCTGTTCTGTGCAGTAATTGTGCAGGTTGTGCAGTAACGTGCAGGTGAGTAGTAGTAATTCAAACACAAGTAACTAAACCGCATCCCCAACAGCATTAAAATAATCAGATTTCTCCGTGTAGCAGTGCAATAGTCTTAAAAATGCCATCCTCCAACACAGGGAGGTGAAGCTGCTCCAACTCAAGCGGCTGGAGTCTGTCACAATAAGCAACAGAAAAAAGTTGCCTCTAAGTCAACAACTCTTCTGCAATTTCAATGCATTATCTGACTTTAATATCTAAATATTTTTAATGAAATGACTAATTGATACATTCAGCGATAATAAAATACTTTCCTACAGAGGTTCCCTTTCAGGAGTGATCTGTTTTGTGCATGTGTGCACATGCAAGCCAACAACCAGGAGAGCAACAACAGAATAAAATTAAATGGTAATGTGCGGGTAGGCTTGCACCAGATACTGCTGTACCGTGGTAATACCGGATGTTCACACGTTCGTGTTTTTACTTTTTTTCTAACATTTTCTAGCTTAAACAGAAAAGGAGAAAAAAACCACAAAGCTGTAAGTAGCATATTCACTCTTCAGTGAACGAACACTTTTCCTCAGAGTATGTATGAGAGAAGCAGGAAATTAGGGGAGAGAAGCTGAGAAGACATATCACGGGGTTATTTGTTGTTAAATAGTGCAAGAGAATGGTGAGCCAGAAAATGTGTATTTACTCAAGTTACAGTTTAGCAAAGCCCGCTACTAAATTGTTTTGGAGATAAGGTGATTGACTGCCTCAGCTTCTTCCAACAATTATCTGGCAAATGCAAAGGAATGAGAGCTAAGAAAACGCACAAAATGAAACTGAGGGAGTAGAACAGGTTTCTGGGTGCTTGCTTTATCAGTATTTCACCCAAATGCTTTCCATCTTGCTCCTAATTATTTCACGGTCATGTACAAAAGAAGTTGAGCAGATTATTTTGAGATTGACTTACTGAATATTTCTGACCCATCTCGGGTCAGTTACAAGGGAACATAAATTCCTGGAAAAAAAGCATTTTATTTGCTGTATGCAGAACTATCTATTTCAGGAATTTTGAAGTGATTACTGGCACCTATTGCATTGGAAAGCTGGATTTCCTACTTTCCTTAAAGTGTCTCAGAATCAAGCCTTCTTTATTCACCAGCCACTTTTTAAATGTTTGACCCAAATCAGAAGAACCAAAGCTTGGAGGAGACCTCCAGTCCTACCTTTTGCACTAAAGGAGGTCACCCCTGACAAATATTTACCTAACCTGTTTTTAAGAAACTTCTGTGAAGGAAAGGGTGTTTTAAACAGCCCCTAGGTAAGCCCTCTCAGAGTTTCACCACCCTAACAGTTGAATTTGTTTACCTAATATCTAAGATAGGCATCTAAGCTAATTGTCTAAAGCAAGCCAACTTTTTTTCTTCTTCCTCCAGCAAAGATCAACAGATATGACAATCATTTCATATACTGGAAATGTTTCAAATACATGCATGAAATATTTTCATACTGAAATATTAAAAAAAAAAAAATACAAATACCTTAGATATTTAGATATTAACAGTTCCTTTAATATTTTGATAATTCTGGTATTTTTTACAGGAAGGAAAGCTGTAAGAAGGTTAAAGTGGGAAAGACAAACTTTCAAAAGCTGAAGATGAAATCTACGGTTCTCCGATATTGCCACTTCCATCCCTTCAATATACATTAAAGTTTGATTCAACATCAGTGGTTCCACTGCTATAGGAAGCATAGCAATAGAGCAGAAAATAGAGGCTAACTTTTCTAAATCCCAGCCCAGTTTTCTAATTCCCTTCTTCCCCTGAGAAAATCAGCAATATCTCTAGCTGTTACTCCTGGCTGCAGCAGAAATCACCCTGTGCAAACTCTGTTATCCAACACAAAAATGGTATTTGATTCCCTCAGCACAGAACCGATGACTGGCACGTTAATAAAAGGACTGTAAAATGCAAATCATTCTTATTCATTCTTACCAAGAAGAAATAGAAGTCTAGAAATCCCCATTTCTTCCTGACTTACTATCCACCCTTCTTCCCTCGGCTGAAGGAAATGAGTTTCTGCTGTCACAGCTCAGGTCTGGGAGAACAGTCAGCGGGGGCTAAAGGGTACTGAAAATACCGAGCGTTCTCTGAGGATGACCATGGCTCAGAAAACCTGATGCATTCAAAGATCCTCACCAGAAGCACCTCTCAAATCTCTGTGCATGTCCAAACACCATCTTAGCCCAGTCTATGCAGCTTATCAAGCAAGTAGCACCGGACACCTCGCTGATAAAGGCAACCCTTGTCAAATTGCAAGGTTTTGTCCTGAAGCAGGACAGGATAACAACTTCATAAAAAACACACAAAGCAACGTATTTCTGTAAAAGTTTGAAACATTTCTATAATACAGAATGTAAAATAAATAGCAGACTCAAGGAAAAATGACAATGGATAATCCAATTCCAAGCATTCAACATCTGACAATTTTGAACAACCAGAAACAGGAGATACAAAATAAAGTGTATGAGGCAGGCTCACTTAGGTTGCATCACCATCGGTTTTGCCTATGTAGTATAAACAGATGTATTCATTTAGCAATTGCTTGCTAATATTGAACTGCACTGAAGAACTGCTTTGCTATGGGAACAACTGCCCCACATCAAAAGAGCCTCATTTGTACATCAAAGTAAAAATTATGCTCAATCATAATGCCAAATAATGTCTCTTTGTATTGCCACCTAGAAAACAACACAGGACAAACTTAATTTTTGGCCTGAAGACTTTTGAAAGGAGAAATCTTCACTGTAGTCAAAGAAATGAAAGAACACTTTCACTCTGCATATTACAAATATCATTGGAAAGAAGGGGAACTATTTTCAACTATACCGTGCGAGGGCGTGAAAAAGAGGAAGACTACTTCTTACACGTACTCCAAAACCTCTCAGCAACATCAAAGGAAAGCATGCCACGTTTCTCCAAGAGGTGTTTGTTTATGCTCCTAGAGCAGCTTATGGTGCGTAGGCCTCCTGGGCACAAGGAGGAATACACTTCCATCAACACCAAGATCCTCTCAGGCTTTCCTATTTACCCTTTGAACACCTTTATTCCACTAGTCCTATGTTGAAGTTTGCAACAGACTCAAGAAGTGCACGCTGCTGTGCCACTGAAGTCCGATTTGCCCACTCACAACAGAACATTAAATATCTTCTTGCTCGCTTTCTCTCTGCTGCTGTCCTCTTTCAAGAACAACGTTGGTGTTTCTCTGCTGAGTTTTGCTACTTCAATCGGCGCTGGCCACAAAGTCTGAGGTAGCTTAGTGGTGGGCTTTGTCATTTACCAGCGATGGCACGGCTTTGGTCACACACAGCACTTCCAGGCTTTTCACTAATCCCTCTTCTTCTTTTCTTCTAAGCCTTACGTTACTTGAGAATTTGACAGGAGGAAGTTTCATACGGACAAGGCCTTCCAAAAACAGTCTGCTGTTGATGACCAGATCAAACACAGAATGGCCAGAACGGAGCTTTCACCTGTCACAGGCTGCACATACTGCAGTGCAAGCTTTCATTCTTTTTCTGTAAGTAAGGGCAGAAGTGAAAGCTCCAGGTTCAAACCCATTTGGGCCTTTACACCCTGCAGTTGTGCATTTAACAAACAGCCAAGTGTTACAAGCAAGGGTGGCAAGGAACTACTTTCCATTTCACCTCTACGTGTGAGAATGGCAAGAAGCATGTATTTTTTTGTGAATAAACCCTAACACTAATTGTAAAATTAAAAGAAGGTGTCACAAGATTTTGAATTTACTACACAACTCCAATTCAATTGGCTAAAACGAAGCAATCAAAACATTTCTGCCTAGAAAGAAAAAAAAAAAACAAGTCACTCAGTGACTTTGTCACCAGCGCAAACCTGTTTAATACAGAAGAAAAAATGGTAGGGAACTTCAATGTACTCAATTACTTCCATTAATTGTTTATACTTCCTAATGAAATCAAACAGTTTCGCAGCCCTAAGCAATATAGCTTAGAGATGAAAAAGCAGGCCATACCCTCCTTGTTTTGAAGTCTCCCTGCCCTTATTAGCTGCTGCTGGTAGGAAACACCCTTCCTCCAGCTGTAGGGACAGTCGAGCAGCTGCCTTAATAACCAATGCCAGCTCTACATATTCATACATAAAAGCAGCTGCCTGCCTGCCTATGCAGCTGAAGGAAAAGTGCTGGAGGCAGAGGCCAGTATCTAATACTGGCACTGATTGCAAAGGCAGCTGCTCGGCTCATACAGCTGCAGGAAGAGTGCTAGGTATCAAAGTGAGGGGAGAAATGGAAGATGGAATGGCTGAAGCTGTGTAATCATAATTCCCAGAATTTATAATAGATACTTGCATCCTTAATCTCTGATCCCTAGCTGCCCATTTGTGAATCAGGGATAAATACGACTCTCTGCACACGGGATCCTGAAAAAATGAATTCATTTGTGACTGTGAAGCATATCAGGATAGTGATATCATCCTGATGCCAGGAAGAAATAGGGAAATCTATCCTTGCAAACTATTCAAAGCACAGGAAAGCATAATGAGCAATAAGCAGGATACTTGTTATGGCATAGCTGTTCGTTACATAAATAACATTCATTCTATGCACTAAACAGTATTAAAGACTTAAATAAATGTAAGATGAAAATAAACCATGGATAGGCAACCTAAGCATTCTTCTACTTGTGAGTGCTAGACAGATTTTGTAAACAGTTACGAGGATCTTTCCCTTTTGGTTGTTTTTCAAGTACACATTTGTTCATGAGAAAGGAGTGCATGTACACACAACACATACGTACCAGAGAAACGCGCCTTGGTTTCCCTGTTCTGACTCAGAGGACATATGGACTACTCTATACTTCACTGCACAACATAAATACTGTAGGCAGTTCATCATGCTGCATTTGGAAAAAAGGCATCTCCAGTGATACTCTGCAGCTGATGACAAACACTGAACAAGCTAAATTCTCTTAAACTAGTAGAGAAATTGCATGAAATTCCTAGCGCCAGAGACTTTCATATCCTCCTCCTTGTCGAAAGGGCAACTACAGGGTTAGCAAAACTGACAAGACTCCTTCTGGGGAAAAAGCGTGAAGAGATATGTGGAAATGAAAAAGAGATTGACTTCATTCAGTATACAAGGCACAAGGAAGGGACAAACCACAGGACAAGCATCAGAACTGGAGGCAAATCTTGGGGCAGAAAGATGGGGTAAGGAGCTTTGTACAGCACAGACTCTTGACGTGCCACCTCGTAATGTTGGGTGTTATTTCCAGAGTGAGACCAAGGGGTTGCTCCTGGGTATGTGAGGCTGGGATTCAGGCACAGGACATCTCCTGTGGCTCTGTGGGAACCAGCACAGCACTGGCAGGACTGGTAGGTCTCCATGCAGGCAGGCACCTCCGCACCAGGACCACAGGGTGTTCTTCAGTACCCACATGGTATCTTCTGTTCTCCAGAATATCCCAGATTTCATCTACCTCAAGCTGAGATGTCCCACCTTCCTATCATTCTGGCTTAACTCCTGAACAAATGTGTGGGAAAAGAATGAACAACCTCGGCCACTTGGAAACTGCCATTTCTATTCTCAACCAGTCGTATACAATTACTGGCAATGTAATGGTACAAATGCAATTTAACGCCTACTGTGACAGACTAGTAAACAGACAGTACTTGTATACTGATTTACTAGAAACTGTACTTTTCTGAAATCCTCATAAGAAAGAAATATCTGATTCACAATGGAAACTGTCTACCTTCAAACCGTCAGAAATATTTTATATCCTCTTGGATTATTCCATATAGCACTATTACGAAAAAGTAAATTGATCAAAAAGTTTAATAAAGAAGTCCTATGTTTTTATTCAAAAACATTACTAAAGGCAAGCAGAAGGAAAATATAAAGAGAATGAAATTCGACATTTTTATCAATTTCTTACATTTGTTTTACAATTTCTCTAGGTTTTTGGTAAAGTTTAAAGATCAAATATTGAAAGTGGTATAATAAGAAAGTGATTAAAGCTATTTGGCAGACACTTTGTGTCCCAGCCTTGGTTATCTTTTAAACATTCTTCCTCCATTTTACTATAAGGTGATTACGAGCACGCCCGCTCTGTAGGCTGCTGCTACAAACAACTCGTGGCAGCTTGGTGATGCATCACGTAAGCTGCTTTGGCTCCTCTTGTTATCTGTTGACAGCAGTCTCTTCAGGTCAAGTCCCATACGAGGTGATGGGTTTCTCTCCAGTGTTGACACCACAGCACTTGGAGATGTGCTATTGCTGAGCAATGCCGTATTTCATACGAAACATTCCCTTGCCTACATCCCACTCAGGAATAATATTACTGCAGATAAACTGGCACTAATAACATAAACGCTATCATACGAGCATATGAGATGCTAGCAAGCAGATAACCATGTTCACGTGTAGCCACTGTACAAATACTGTGTGGTTAATTCCACTGAGAAGCACTCCCCACCAAAATCTCTCAAGGAACAGAGCCCAGGGAGAACCTGCACATGGCATACCCAAAGAAGCTCACGTGGGCTTTTCTTGTTTCAATATACTGCACTCCCATCTTTTGCCCTCTCTGCCCCTCATCCCCCAACTGATATAATTTTATACATTGCACAAAATGTACGTATAAACAACTGGTGCCATTAGGTATGCCAGCCTGCAGTGCACTGTTGTAATACCAAATACATTTTAACACTGGTATCAAATTGGCTGAAGGTATCAGGACAGCTCTTCACTGTGCTGCTGGCAGTGTTCTCCTGTTTCAGAACTGAAGCAGTCAGTAAACGAAACACACACACTTCTCATTATGGGCCCAATTATACACAAAATTCCAGCTGATAATTGGTGCAGCCTACTCAATTTGCTGTCATTCACACAACACTGCTAACAAATGGGAGCACATCAGTGTTTGCCACAGTGCGTTTTTATCAATATCCTATACACAAGGGTAAAATTAATTCCCTACCTATAATGTTATCTTCCACTGCTCTATTAGTCAATAACTTTCTTGCCTCCTCTCTAAGACTCTACTAAGAAATTCTTGTAATTTCTTCCCCAAATACTAAAGGCATTTCCTTCTTTGTGGGTTACATCGGTTGTGTTTAAAACCAATGTATACTGAAATAGCAGAGGAAATGAAGAAAAAAATTCAAAATATGTCACAAAAAAGCACCAAAAAATGTAGAGTAGAAAAGGTATGGCAAGCTACACAAGCCAAAAGAGAACATCAGTGACGTCTTCTCTGAGCTGAACACCAGGCTCCTATCATGACTGCCAACATGCACCAGTGCTACGGAAAGGATAACGTCCATCATTTGCCCAAAATCACCATTGAAGGATCTGGAGACTGAAAGTGTAATTAAGGGCTTTCTTCAGTTTAGTTAGGTTTAGACAAAAAAAAATAAAATAAAAGCTAGTCTGTCAGGCTGCTAAGTACTCTCTGCTTTCCTACAGAAAGTGGTGAAGAGTCTCCCTATGATTCCCAGATTCCCACCAGACAGGTAATGGACAGGAGGAGTGGCTGATATGGAACTGGAGGACACACAGGAAGAAATACAAACAAAAATCTGCTGCTCATCTCTGAAACAACGACTACCAGCAGAATATGCAGTCCTACGTGGTAAAACCTCACAGAAGAAATGCTCCCATATGCGCTTCAGAGAAGGACCAAACTGACAACAGTATATACAAGAAATGTGCACACTGTGGAGAAGATAACAGTGTTAAGCTGCTGCTCCTTTATTCATAGAATAATTGCTGTACCACTTCATGTACGTATATTCCATTATATTCTACAAGCAGTGACTCCAATCTGTACACAGGCTGGGAGAACAGTTTTGACTTTCTCCATTTTGTTTTCCTGGGGACTGTGTGTTTCTACTCAGAGGAGTTCAGTACTGTTATTCAGCTTTTACTTTTCCAAAATGAAAGCAATTAAAGTTTCAACAGGACTCTTCCTATGAGCAAATCTTAAACAGAAAAACTGAACTAATGCAATCAGACAATGGACAATAAATACTGTGAATCAAGCAAAATCTACAGTTTTAAAAACAATTCAATTCTCTACATCTTTATCCAAAACATCACTAACATCGTTTTTTTTCTGGACCATATACAGAATTGTTACCTTG
Organism: Cygnus olor; assembly: GCF_009769625.2. Lineage (NCBI taxonomy): Eukaryota > Metazoa > Chordata > Aves > Anseriformes > Anatidae > Cygnus > Cygnus olor. Next base: position 130,499,876 of record NC_049170.1, read on the forward strand.
GCATGCGAAACACCAGTGAACGTATGACTCTAGCTTGTGACTGAGGCATGACAAGGTAATTACCCACTTTTACGCAGTACGTTATACACTCAATATCAAAATATTATATGAACTTATCAGAATTTGTTCTTACAAATCTCAAGCAAGCCAAACACAAATTTAAATACTAATGAAAACATCAGTGTTAAGGTCTTCTTCTCATGATCAAGCAGAGGAGAAGAATCCTGCCTACACTGTCCATTGCAGCACAGCTCTGCAAAGCCAAAGAAGCAGAGAGGGGGATGCTGCACTAGCTCCAATTCCCTCTTCCATGCGACTGCCAAAAACAGGCCCTGGGAAGCCATAGCAACACTTACGCCATTTATCAAGAAGAGTTCTTTTTAATTATAATGTGAATCACCAAATTTTAGCCAGGAAGAATACTGCCTCCTGGTTAAAACACAAAAATAATAAATTCAGTTTCTTCCAGCTTCTGCCAAGAGAGACTCTAATCATGGGTACCTTACAGTTTCCACGCTTTATTTTTTTTCTTTCATAAAACAGGAGAAATAGTTTATTAAAGCAGTAGGATGGTGAGAAACATGTTTCATTAATATCTACAACATTGCTCATGAGGATTCCCAAGTTGGCTACAGAAATTAGCAATTTGATATCACAACTTGAAATACATATAGAGTATGATAGAAATACATCTTACTGATGGTTACTCATACAAACTAGGATATGCATGTATAATAGACTGTTTCCCCAATAATGTTATCAACTCGCCATGTGAACCTAAGATCTTGAGTAAGAAGAGGCATTGTATAACGGTGATGCAAAAACCAGTCAAGACATTACACCTCCTGCTCTGAGAAGCCTACAAATTTATTTTTAATAAAAGAGTAATCAAGGTTAAAACAGAAGGATGGAAGGGCAGGTGAAGATGAAAACCAGGCATCGTGTTACTCAGGACAAATGTTAAAAACACATATCTTAATAATTCAGAACTTTTTTAAACAAATTATATAGAGAGTGAGGTTCGTTGTACGTATTATCCAAACCATGAGGAGGTTGTGATCCAAATGGTAAAAAAAAAAACATTACTAAGAAAAACAGCCAAAATAACACAGGTAGGAAAAAAAGGTCAGAGAGACAAGAATACAGAAAATAAAACAATTTGTTTGCAACCAGGGTAGCTGGGCACCCTGGGCACCACTTTAGGGTTCCTATAACCGCGCATCCAGCATCATGTACTTCTGGGTGGGCTGGTTTGGCCTAGGCACCCAGCAGGCCTCGCGGTAGGCCAGCCAGCTCTCCTGAGCCTTCTTTTCTAACCTCCCGGTGGGGAAATGCCTTTGGCAAGGAGCACCAGTCTCTGGGGGTTTGGTGGTGAGGAACTGATGGCCGCAGGTAAGGTCTCCTGCATGGCCGTGCAATGGGACGAGCGTTACCACATCTCCCATCTCGCCCGTCCTGCCGTGCTCCCACCACAGGCCTCACAGCTCGGCCTTTGAGCGAGTGAAAAGGTTTTTATGCTTCAAACGCAGTTTGTTTTCTTCCAGAAAGCTCGCAAACAAAGGAGGGGATGTCTATACATTTGGTGCGGTTTTAAAAACCATTCAGAAAGTAATTGGGTTTTCAGGAAATATTTCAGGGTGCAGCGGAGTCACAATTTACAGTGAGCCGCTGCCGGTCCCAGCGGAGGAGAGGAGGGAGCTAATGCTTTTATCTATAATGAACTCGCCAGACTTGGCTTATGCTAGCAGCGAGACCGGGCAGGCAGGCTAGCCTTCCTCACACAACGGTACTTGTGTCTTCCCTAGGCTCCTCAAGTTCCTATCAGCTCCTATTCGGTGGCAGAGAACAACAGCCTATTTGTTCACTTAAGCATACTTTTTCATTAAAGAAGAAATTTTGATTTCGGAGGCTGTCTCAGAAATGATTATATGAAACAAAAGCATCTCTTTAGTTTGGGATTACTACCTATGAAAAATTTAAATTACCCTTCCACATGCCAAAACCATGCAGAATATGATAATACCAGATACAGTGCTTGGAGTACAATTCAAATCATCAAAATTAAATCTACATCCATTAAAATGGCACAAGTTTGCTGCAGACTTTAATCTCAAATTAGCTGAATTATAAAAAAAAAATAGTGCTGAAATACACAATCACGAGATCATAATCAAAGCGTATCAGCCTATGTAAGAAATTATTCATATTTTGGATGCCACCCTTCAGCAGCCCCCCTAATGCATATTCTCCAATTCCAACATATGTCTGTGTCTCTGCCTGAGATAATTTTTGATAGCGGGCGAACTAATTAAACATTCTTCAGAAGCCACAGAGCTGAAGTCAGAGCGCGGTGACTAAACACTGCAGCTGTCAGGATAGGCAGCGCGGGTTCCCATCCTAATCCTGCCCTGACCTCTGCGCCGAGCCTGAGAACCTGTCAGAAAGGTGCTCTCACAGCACAAGACAGCGAGCAGCAGCTGCGTGTGCTCAGCAGGCTGCAGACGGGTTTTTGGGGGGCCTTTTTTTGCCTTTTTTTTTTTTTAACTGTCATTCGGCATACACGTAGCACGACGCTCACATGTGCACATCCTCACTCCTGTCGAGCAGGAGCTGCCAAGCTCAGCTCTTCACAAGCTCAAAAGCTGCTCAAGCCCAGATCTAGGCGAAAGCCAAGGGTCTCTAATCTAAAAACACAGGCAGAACACTTGCATCCATCTCGCATGTGGCCCATGAAGCACAGAAGGTATTTAAAGGTATTTCCAAATCCAATTACTTGTAGGTATTTGACAGCGTTTATCCTTTTATTTAATTAACAGAAGAAAGCATTAAGCTTTTTTTTTTCCCCCGTGAAAATAAAGAAAATGAATTGGAAAAGTACATGAATAATGAAAGAAAACAGGAAAAAAGCTTATTTAATTGTGCTACAGTAGTCACTAAAACATAACTATGTGGCAGAGTATCCAATCCATCTTTAATTGGAGAGTGTGATTGTTTTTTCAAGTACAAAGTGGAATGGAGAGAGAAAGCAAAAATATATATTTTTTACTCTGAGATGCAAGGCATACTTAAATATAATAGTAACTTACAGCAAAAGTGACCCAACACAGCAGGAATGCCTTTGAATTCGGCATTCCTTCAGACCAACCAACCTCAGCCCACTCGAGTAGGCATGGCCTGTCCACGAAGGGTCAAATTCCTAAATTTACTGGAGGACAGCAATGTCTGCTTGCAGACCAGCAATGGCTGTGATCTATCACTATCACACTCTGGTCACCAAGCTGACTCTCTGATCCCCAGCGAGCTCCTCAGAGCAGCCTGATTTTCTAAGAGAGGAATAAAAAGGGATTCAAATGTGATCACTGCTCCCAGAAAGCTACTTCTGAAACCAGGAGGCTGGAAAACGGTGTGTGTTTTTTGGTTTGAGTTACTAGAACACAATTTACAGAATTGCTCAGCATACTAAACAGCCTTATCAGTCTTGCTTACAGTTCACTGCAGGACCTAGCACCATGCACTGCAAAGACCTATCCTCACCACAAGTATCCAAAAATTGCCCTTGCTATCATGATCCCATCTTCTACCACCAATTAAACAACTTGTCAAGTTTCCCTCAGTAGAATCCTTGCACACATAAGGAAATACTGAACAATCCCAAAGGGATTTCAGTCCAACTTTGCCAATTTGACCCATGTGTTTCCCTGATTTTGTACCAGTGGGACATTTCCCGGTTGGAAAAGTCGATATTTATGTCAATGAAGAAAAACGTCTCCGCCACAGTTACAGAAGTCACACCTGCACTAAGGTCTCACATAAAATATGAAAGAATGTATATTGATAGCCATAACCGGATATTGGAAAAAAAAGTCACATCATAACTGATACATAAATACATCTTTATTAAATTAGACAAGTAGATTGCTGACTTTTTCTGAAGTAATTTTCAGACACACAGATTTCTTACTGTTTCTCAAAGGTACTACTGCTTAGACAACAAAAAGGTTAGACATCCTCTAAAATGTGGGAATTGAGGATAATACTTTGAATTCCACCTTCTCCTCTCTCTGCCATAAACAGCCTTTTCCTCCTAATTTCTGGGACTCCCAATTTCAAACCAGCCAAAGACTCAATTTCCCATCTTTCAGGGTAACAGGAGAGAGGTAGCAATCAGGCTCTTAGACAGCATCATCATCACTTCTCTGGCCATCAAGTTACTTGGGGGAAACAACATCCACAAGTTCCTCAGCAAAACAAGTAACCATGACATGAAAACCGTCATTCGAACACCACACTGACTTATAAAGCACTGCACTCCAAAATCTTTGACTCTTGGACTTAGACGTGTTTCAAAATATGGGACTTGGATATACAAAAGATCATCTAGTGGGCAAATTTCTAATATTTAAAGGTATTTTTGCAGAGGAAACACATGGAGTTATTTACTTCCAAATGAAAATTTAACTCTCTGGGGCACAGACTGTCTCCTGAGGCCACTCCATACAAATGACAAGAGTGCCTCCTCAAGCAAGAATCACTTGAGGCACACCCTTTTGTTTCAAACACAAACTGCATTACTTCAGCTGGGGCTCCCTCTGTGAAGCAAACTGCACAAATGAGATATGAATTAAAATCTGCAAAAACAAAATTCCATATGAAATATTACTCCTGGGAAAAGGAAACAGAAACAAAGGATGGATTGCATGTGACAGATGTTAGTCATGCCTCTTACTGCATTGCTGGAATGTGCATGAGTCTGTGGCGATGGGTGCAGGAGATGGGACCTACCCAAGAAAAAAATCCCACTGTCCCTGATCTACAGAAGGATGTGGGCGAAACTTTGCTTTTAATACTCAGAGCGCAGTTGGGATCATTATGCCATCTTACTTAACCAATATTCAAAATGACTAAAACCTTACTGGAATAGATTTGTGTACTGTGAGTGGCTGAGCCCCAATAGCTGATGATACAACATGGGGCTCATTGCTATCAAAGGTCCATAAAATACTTGTTATAACTCGGTGTAAAAAGTTCTGGGCTTGGGAGCAACAGTGAGCACAGATGACCTCTGTTAAATAAAGAAGTGTTCTTGCCATAAATGAGAATCCTGAGTAGGTATGCAGACTATTTGTTTCCAGCTAGGGATTTTTAACAGCCCTGCTATTAACTAAATTACAAGCTGCCTTTCTTATGTATCAAAATTTTGACTGTATTTTTTTTCTTAAACCTAGAAGTTACCTGATTTACTGATATGAACATTGGAGAAAGATTTTATACTTTTGCCAGCACTTGCCACCTAGTTCACTACATATAATTCATTATATATAATTAATACTTTCTTGTGATTAAAGTCAGCTACAAAATAAACTTCAGTGAAATTAAAATTTGTACCTTCAAATCAAGAAAGAGAGAATACCAGAATCCGAGATACTCTGTTAAGGAAATGATTGATTGATAAAATGATATATCTGCTATACTGCCAGCTGGCCCAGGTGTTTGCCTTCACAAAGAGGCCATACCACTGTTCACATAAATATCATCATTTGTCAATTTATAGCTGACAGGTGCCTATTTCAAGCCCCCTTAAAACAAAAGCTTTCTTAGCTGTTTCTTAACAGAAATTGTTCTGTCAGCTGCAGGATGCAAAAAGCTAAAATAAACTATTCAGGTAGATGCTAGCCACACTGCTAGATTGCACGTCACCTGCATTAATTGTCAGTTTGACCAGTCAGAAAATTATGAGTACATTTGCTATTTCAAGGGGGAAAATAACTGACTTTTCTGCGGGGAGGCTGGGGGAAAGTATCTGCGGGTTTTTCTTTACAAAGTTTAATTTTCTGAAACCTCACTTTTATTGACTGGGTAATTATATTTTTATCTCCTTTCCTCGTCAAACAATAGCAACTTCTTATTTCATATTCACACAGAAACAGAGTAGTGTTCTTGTTCTCCATCTGCTGGCATCACAGCAGCAGTTGACCAGGATTTCAACAATACTCACAGTGCTGATAAAGCAGCAAGGAAGAGCAAGGAAACAGATGCAAAGGTTCTATCCCACACTCCTTACTATTAATATTTGATGAAGTTGTGTCTGTAATGAAATGAAAGCAGACATAACAGAACCAGAAATAATCCCAAAACTAATCAGACAGCAAATATGCAGGTGATGACCTAGGCTTTACGACAGCAAAGAATTTGCTGCTTTAATCATACTCATTTCTTCTGAGTAAATTTACTTTAGACTGGAAATCTGTTAACAATGCTATTTATTTTTATTTATTACATCATTCTTTTGATCACCACTGATTTATATAATTGATATCACATTACTGATCTCATAGCTTACATTGTGTCATACCCTGCAGTCCTTCTACTTGACCTGAGCTTTGACTTCAAATTAATCTCCTACACAGTGTCCCCCCCACACACAAAGAGTGGGTATCTAAGCAGTTTCTAATAACCAGCACAGGGAGCCTAAATTCTTTTTAAAAGCAACCCCCAAATCTAAAGTTGTATATATATTTTTCACCTTTGCAAGTAAATGTCCCGCGCCTGTAAGAGCAGTAAAATGAGGTCATTTCACTTGTCAGTGATCTATAATGTGCAGTATGATTAAATTTCCAATGGGACCAGTCCAAAGAAACAGTTTCTTCAACTTCCTCAACCAGCCCTGTACCACACAGCATTGCTCAGACTCTGCACAAGAATGACACAGTTGCCAAGAAAAAGGTTGCTTTTAAAGAACACTAATAATGATTACCAACACCCTTTTAAGTCTTCACACATCTCATTTCCCACTCGCTGGATTTACCTGAAATCATGGTTTCCTTTCCCCCTGCCCAGAGCACTGGGTACATTAGGAGAGAGACATGACCTTCTCTGGATGGAGCACACACAGCCCCTCCAGTTTCTACGGGGAATAAGAGGCAGCCCTTAACCCTCCTGCCTCGCTTCTCAGTGGGAAACCTAACAGCGATGATGTAACTGGGATCGGATGGTTTGCTGCAAGGCTAAAAGGAGCAAAACTGCAAGCCTCTACCACTCCGATACAGTTTTCTTGAATATCCAGAAGTTTTCAGAAGGTCCCTGACCAGGGAATCATAAAGGAAGCCACCCCTGCAAAGAACACTACATTAAGTTGTCATGGTGTCAGAAGGATAATCATCACCTAGACCAATATAAGGTGGAAGACAGGAAATGAAGAAAAACATGGTTAATTTTCTCAATAAAGGGAAATCGTCATTGAAATCCCACAGGAATCTTATCATAGAATCATTTAGGTTGGAAAAAAACTATAAGACCATCAGGTCCAACCATTAACCTAGCACTGCCAATACTAATACTGCTATTTGTATACAGTCTCCCCCCAAAATTAATAAGGAGGTTATAACGTTTCCTCACAATACTATTTACGTTAGTCAAAAGTAAAGCTAGCTGCAAAAAGCTGTGTAAGCAGCTCACAGAATAGCATGAATGGGACATGTACAGCCCATCAATGTCCTTGTAGAAAGCTGCACCACTCTGGTTGAGAGATGGAGGTCCTGGTCTGGTCACGACCCCTCTCCGGCTCCATCTGTTTCATGTGTCCCTGTGGCCGGGAGACACCCCTCCTGGGCCAGCCATGCCGCCCACCCCGTTGTGACATGGGCCGCCACCAATGTGATGCCCACAATGCCCGCCCACTGTGACACGGCCACCACATCACCAAGGTGGTGCCAGGAGCTGGTGGCTGCCTGCTGTGATATGGCCACCACATCACCAGGGCTGCTGTAGCACTGAGACATGGCTGTCACCTTCCACCATTCAGGCAAGAAGAAATATTACGTAATAAAATAATCATCATCATCATCAACTGATAACTCTGGGGAGGGGAATTAAGTAGCTGTAGCAGCAATTTAAAGAACAGCAGCTCAGGAAAGGTTAAAGGAGAATTAAAAGTGGCAGGTCCTATCCACTTCCCAATTTTAAAGACTCGTGCTGTTGCCTGTTGTTGGGAATTGTGGGCTTGAAGGCTAAGTTCTGGAAGAAAAATGCAAGTCAAGTTGGCTGCAGGTAATATTTCATACCTTTGGTATTAAAGACATCTGTGGGGACATTCAGTGTGAACTGTAAAGACTTGCATCTTTCTCTCCCTTTCTCTCCCTGACACAAAGCGTGTATCCTGTGATACACACTTCAGTGGGACACTGGAACAAAATGCATCTCCTTGGTACACTGCAAGCTATTACAGCCTCTTTAACTGTCAGGACAAGAGGCAATGGGCACAAACTGGAACACGGGAGGCTCCCTCTGAACACCAGAAGCACTTCTGTACTATGAGGATGACAGAGCACTGGCACAGGTTGCCCAGAGAGGTGGTCTCCTCCTTGGAGATCTTCAACAGCCACCTGGACGTGGTCCTGGGCAGGCTGCTCTGGATGGCCCTGCTTGAGCAGGGGTGGGACCAGGTGGCCTCCAGAGGTCCCTGCCAACCTGTGATTCTGTGAAATGAAATTCAATACAGGTACATGTGAAGTGATGCACACTGGGGAGAAAACATCCAAACTTTACATGCACAGTGCACTGACACTAAACTAATTGCTACTGATTAGGAACAAGATGGTATGGTTATGAGAAATGATTCTACGTAAAACCTCAGATCAGACTCTGCTGCAGTCAAAAAGTGAAATGAGCATTTAGCTTTACATAAGAGAGAACTAAACCAAAAATATTTTATGCTACCACACAAAGTTATGACCTTAAAACTCATCCTCTCTTATGAAAGGATACAATTAAACTTGAAGGTGCTCTGAGAACAGTGGAAAAATATCTAGGAGTGTTCAGCCTGAAAAATAAAGGTGTGGACAGGAATACATTTGAGTCTCAGGTCATGGAAAACACCAAGTGGATAAAACTATTCGCTACTTCTTCTGGCACAGGAATAAGTGGGCATTAAATAAAACGGGCATGACAAGCTAAGAAAAAGTAACCCCCTTTATAACACAGGCTGTGATACTCTGTCATAAGTTACTCTGGAGGCTAGAAAAGTTGGCAGAAGTTCAAGGAGTGTTTTTCTGGGGCATGGAAATCAGCAGAGGGCTACTGAACATGAGGGTACCGCCTCGAGCTCAGGGAGCCCCTGCAGTCACAAGCTGCTGGACCCTGAAAGACAATTTGGGAAAGCATTGCTTCATCACTGCCTCATCCTTAAACCACTGCCCACTGCTGGCAACTGGGCGCTACAGGAGGTATTCCTGTCTTACCCAAAATAGCTGTTTTTACATTCTGGTTTCTGCCACCAGAAGCCTCGGGTAACCACAGGGAGAGCCTCTGGGGATCCCAGCTCAGCCTCCACAGAGGCTGGAGGGAGTGGGATTCAACAGGAACTGGAGTCCTCAGGCCGAAATCCCTCGCTTTAGCCTCAGTTCTGTGTCTTGCAGCCATTCAAAAACAGCTTAAAAAACTCAATTATTTTCAAATACCTACAGATATGAGTAAAAATGTTGTGATCTGAGGGAAGCAAAGTTTTTAAAAGTTATCCCTTACATTTAAACTGCAATACATGAAGACCACGTATCTCATTGCTTACCTGAAAGCCAAACTTACTCACTGTAAAGGAAAGCACAGATGCCCTGGACACTCTGTTGTACAAACAAATATGAAAAATTAAAAAAAAATCATTGGTTTAAAAAAGCTAATGCACAAAAATAAGTATGGATCTAAAATGAAGGTAATTCAGAAAAGAGTTCTTGTTTCTTCTTTCCAGGAATGTTATCTTACTTTCATTTTTATGAAGCTCTTTTTTGCTTGCACAGCCTCTTTCACATGAGGTAATAAAAACCTAAGCAGTGACTAAAAATTGCATACTCAACAAACTGTCATTGCTTTCACTTATTTATATGTATTAAAATGCATGCAACTGGGCCAGCCCTTGTTTTAACATAATTTATTAAAAACCAACAGATCCCATGATAACAATGTGCATTTTCTGTCACTGAATAACTGAAGGACAGTTTTTCCAGAGCTAATCCTTTTATCTCGATGTTATCCTCTCAATAACATACTTTATTCACAGAAAACACACCACAATATTGTGACTGACTTTCACCTGACATGAGAGGCGGTCATACTTAGTGTCAGTACCTCAATGCATTACAACCGTGCTTGCTGAACGGCCTGTAAGGCCACAAAAGTTTCTTTTGACCAGTGACTGATCTGTAAGGACCACAGGATATCAGAGGTACTCTAAGACAACGAAAGGAAGGCAGGCTGTGAAAGCACTCCCGATCCAGCACGTTTTATGACGCCCAAGGCAGCATGGTTTGTCTCATCACCAGGCCTACGAAATCCTCTGAACAAAAGCACAGGCTCCCTGGTTTCTAGGGAGACTGAAGGAGGACAGGGGTGACAGAAAAAAGGGAGCTCCATAAATCACCATTGTGTGAAGGGTGGAAAAAAAATCAACATTGATTCAAACAAAATTTACATTTTTCAGTTTTCAGGTTAAAAGTAGATGTGGTAGTGCGAGAACAGCAGGGAGCTTGAGATGTCACGCCGTCCGTCCTGCATCCATCTGGGGGGCCAGCTCCATCCACAGCACTGCCTTCTGGCACACATCCCTGTGTGACAAAATAAAACCTCCAAGTTCTACTCTGCAGAACTACTGCTGCCTACTATTTGACCCCCATTTGTACAGATGATTTCTCCATATGTCCAACAGATCGCAATGGTACCTTCTGATTACCTTTTTTTCTTTTTCAGACCCTTTCTCCAACTCATCTATTTCATTTTGAAACCTAAGGCCAAACCTTTAAACTGTTGTTTAAAGGAAGTGGAACTGAACTCTCAGCTTGGCATCACCTACACATTGAATGAGCACTCCCTGTATTCCATTAGGGAAATGCTGGTAGCTACCATTAATCCAAGACAACCTCCTAGGGAAGCAAACTCTACATATCTTTTCATTTAGACAATGAACTACACGCTGTTAATGATACAGTATGGTTCTACAACCAATTTGGCACTTATCGTATAGCTCCTGCCTTCCTAGGTTGACAAAAACACTGATGTCAAGATTACGACGTGCATGGTTTCTCTTCTGTCCAAAAAAGCTGTCAAACATTCCCCTATTTTTTTAAATAAAATTAAATTCACTTTAAAAAAGTTAACAAATCCATGACTGCTACTCATCTTTTTCCATGCTTTTGCAAGATATAATGTGATAAAGGAAATGATTTAATTTACTTAAAGAAAAATAAATTACAGCTATCACACAGTCAGTGACATTATACCTCTAGAAGTTTACTGACACTGATGATTGGCTGAATGAGTTTCTATTTTATTTGAAAATGAATTAGATTAAATGTAGCTTTTCTAACTCCAGCCTTTTTAATTTTGCTTTCCTTGCTCCAACTATCAGATTTTAAACAGAAAATGCCCTGGACAGGAAAGAATCCATTTTCTTTCTGGACAAGGGCCTGCAGTCCAAGTGCTGTATAAAATACCGTTCAATTACACAACAATGCCGAAGATCAAGTGTTGAATTTTCTACCTCTGAACTCACTTCCCCTTAACATTAACTGAAGTCACCGAATTACAATGTACAGCTACTACACAAAGCACAGCTATGTGTGAGGCCCAAATCTGCCCAGCTTTATATGCTGTGAAGCCTCATTGAAGCTAAAATGGTGCTAAAAATTTAAATCATAATACAAAGATAGTGTCCATATGTGTTTGAAGTACTTGAGGTTGGTCTAGAATGGTACCATGCTCATTTACACCACTAGACATATTTATTCATTTAGTCTTTGAGCTGCATATAATGCAATACAACACACAGAGGAACCACCACATTTGATCTTTGGTCATAAAATACAAAAGCATAAAGCATACTGCAGAAAGTACACCAGCTCTTTCCCCACAGATGCTTGCTGATGCTAAATGCCCGCACTACCTGCAGGATCTTGATTTCTACTTCATTCTTGCAAATTCTTGTGCCTCGTTTTAATATGTCAAAGGTACGTGGAGATGGCAGAAAGATGGGTTCCTCACTCACCGTTAACTTTTACAAACCCACATAACTACAATTCTACAAAACAAGAAACATGAAAACGCCCAATGACCACTACAATGTAATAGTCTAACTGACTTGTTCTTGGCAGCAATTCTGTTGCCACCATCCCCTGTTTAGTTGAACTGGAAATAAAATACATAATCCAAGAAATAATATCTGAATTGAATAAATTTACATATAAATGTACAAATGCATGCATATAATTTTCAGATACAATAATTGTAATTTTAATAATACTCATGCAAATGGTTTCCCTACAATGCATATAATAAAATGGGTAAATCTAGTTCCCAGACATGTACATCTCACAAGCAAATATTTTTCCAAACACTTTTCTCTTCAAGACATTTTTAAATTCAACCTCATTCGTTACCATATTTTACAAGCTAAGGCTCAAATATGAACCTTTCTTCCTGGCTTATGAGGATCACAAACAAAGGAGTTTAATTAAAAAGAATGACATTAACCACTGAAAATATCAGTGATATGCATGTGCTATATAGCTAATTTCAAGTAATTTAGATGTGGAACTCTTCATTGTAAATATTAACCAAGCATTCTAATAAATATATTCCAATGGTATAACTTAATTGATCCTCAACAGTCCTTTCATAAACCAACTGCTCTCAGATAACTGGGTCAAACTGCTATTTTTACAAGTGTGTAAATAAATACAGATTTACACAGACCTGTTACATTCCTTAGAATAAACAGGCACGCATGCAAACTACAATAATACATTTGAGTGTTGACTTTGCTCCTCTATTTAGATCTAAAATAATAGCACAAACATTTGGAAAAGCAGAGCGGATCATTGACTATCCAAATATTTCTCCTACAAAACAAATGCAGAAAATGTAAACACTCGCAGGGCAGAGTATAATTAACTTGGCTGGAGCTGCATGCGCTCAGGACCAGTCTAGTCAGAAGAAAGCATTTTCATGCTGAAGGACACCATCCGTTTTCCTGTGCACTTTCTTAGGATGCAATAACACATGTTTTCGCCTCCATGGGCAGGGAAGAGAGGCTTCCACTATCCATGGGTGTATGTTCCTACCGAAACACCAAAGAGTTGTGCTTATGTCTCAAAGACATAACACAGGTGGGTCACTCCTTGGACTCCAGTCAGGAGCACTGAGTGGATGAGTCTTCACTGCCTTTCTGTTTTTTCACAAGACCCAAAATTCTTCACTATCTGTGCCCACGATAAACTGAACGAGACCACCTTCTTCAAGCAGGAAGACCTAAGCTGGTGGTGTTCCCCTCCACAGAGAAGGTCCCTGGGTTCTGCAGCAGCCCACACGGTGAAGGAGTGCTGTGGAAACAGGCCCTTTTTCTTCTCTAGGGGGTGGACTTTCTCTGCTGGAAGCTTCCAACGGGTTCCTCTGAAACGATGCATGATCCCAAGCAAAAAGGCACACTTGTGAGGAGGTAGCATAAAACAGGAAATAATCTTTCTAGGGTCACCATCATCTTATTCCAACAAGTTTTTACCGGTTCACCCTGCAGACTGTAATCACACCTCACTTTTAGACTTCTCTTCATACAACCATGATCTACTCCAACAGTGCAGAACTGGTTTGTAAGGGCACCTGTGAGACATGCCAGGGCCAACACCAGCACCTGCACTCTGCAGCCACTCAACAGGGAATTGCAGAGCCACAAACCTGAGAAACACTCCCGTGAGATGCTGGAACACCAGGTTTCTGTTACACACAAAACCTGCCAGGATTAAATTACTATTCAGCACCTAACTAATTAGATGGGCTTCAGCTCTGCTGCGACCTGCAGCAGCAACTCCAACATGATTTACTGAGTGCTACAGAGTCCCACCAAAGTGACTAGGGTCTACCTGGACTTCTAGAGATATATATAAGCATGTTTTTGATGCGTTCTTGTTACTTATTATTAAATATTAAGACTAGTAAGGACTATTTTTCCTACTAAGGTTGTGTAAATGCAATCACACCTCAGAAGGAAATGACCTCCAGGCCTTCCCAGAATTTATTTTGGCATTGAATTTCCAATGAAATTCAGGGAGAGATGGAAGAGCCTAACTACTGTTTGCACCTCTTCAAACTCCCTCAGACTTACAGTACATTTTTCCTCATTTCAAATACAGGTATGAGGCACGTTGACATTCACACAGACCCCAAGAAGCAGCCTTACAATTTCTGTTCTACATATATAAAAAAAATTGGTGAAATACATGCTTTTCTACACACTTTAGAACCATAACCAGCTTGAGGAGTAGTACTTCCCCCGCTGTCTCTCTGAATATATGTCTATATACACACAGTGTTATCGGGTCAATTTTATCACGAGCCTCTCTCTCTTTATTTCTCATTGTAAGATCCAGCAACCAAGTCCTGAAACTACAAATAGTTTTATTGTTTGGTTTTAAATAACAAGTTTGGTGTTCATTTAACCTGTATGATTCACTTGTACATGCTGTGACAATATATGCTTAACTGGGCCGGTTTATACTATATTTTTCCCTCCAAATATTATTGTTGGACTATAAGTAAGCCGCAATCTTGGGAAAACAGTATAAATTAATAATTCCTACAAATAAATCATCAATATTATTTTTTAAAATGTGGTAATTCCCAATTGGAAAAGCATCACTACAGATTATCAACGTTTTAAAATCTTCTCAGCCTCAAACTTCAAATTGGCCCATTTACCCATTTTAAGGCAAATATTCTGCTCATTCTCAACAGTTTGCAATGAATTTGCTCTTTAGTTTTAACTAGCCCCTCCTTTAACTGCAGGCTGCTATGTGCAGCAAGTCGCTGAGAAAGCTACTTTCATTGACAGGTATCTCCCCCACTCCCCGCATCCTTTCTTTTTAAGGATATAATGGCGAAGCTGGATGGGAAAATGCTCGGCCGCTTTGTTTCAGGTCTGGACAGCATCTTGCTTTCCCACAACAGGTAGGCACAAGCACAGACCGCTGCTGAATGCATGAGACCTTGCCAGAGGCTCCAACCACCAGCGGCTGCTGCTGTCTCAGGCACAGCATATTTTCTGCTGCCCGTGGCTCTTTGCCAAGCTTTAATTAAGACACTTCAGCATGTCAGAGTGTTAACCCTCTACTGCACCTACCTCTTCTCTAGGAGAAACCAAAGCGTAAGCATCCTCCTAGAAATAGCTGAGGAAATTTCACATCGCCAGTATTGTGAGGGATCCAAGCCCTCCACATTTTTACATCAACAAATCTATAAATTAAGATGAATTAATCAGATAGTTGGCACTATTATTTTTATCAGTATTTCTTAAATTGAGTATGTCTAAGAGTTCATCCTGCATGGATTTGATGTGTAGTGCTGTGTTTATGCTCCTTCAAAGAAAAAAAGAAGGGTATCAAATTTTCAAGAAGTAGTAATTTCTTTAACAAAATAAAGGAGGAATAGTTTGTTGGAAATTCTTTACTTTCTGAGTAGTATTTTGTTGCATTCTTGAAGGCTGTACAGCAGCAATTTTTTCATTAGGGAACTGAGGAACCAGAACTGCATTTCTGTATTACAAGAGACGAAATGTGAACAACGTTTGCTGATCTATCAATACTATCTATTGGTCTCACGCAAAGGACAACAGCCACCAAGCTGAATGGGGGGAAGCTGTGACAATAGTCAGAGGGGGTAAAAGGAAGCTCATGTTGAGGCTGACTGGTACCGATTGTAATCTATATTTTCATGTTCCAGAAGTCTGTTTAATCGCTGCATCCTGCCCACATACGGAAATCTTTCCTAATGAAAAGCAATGCAAGTCACAATGTGACTGAGTGATGGAATAAGTTCACCTCACTCTAATAACTGGGGAAAAAAATAGCGTAACCTGAATGCGAGATATGTCTGCTTGCAACAAAACCTATACTGACAAGCCAACTGTTTGGAAGTTTTTAAAGCTACAAAAACATAAAAAAGTTAGTTAACTGACCGGCTACACGCATCTCATGGAATATCGCAAGACGTCCATAAGGCTGGCTTTAATTACTGTGGGGTAATGAAACTGGATTTTACACCATCTAAATGAGGTAATTTGTAAACCAACCCCACTTCTCTGCTCTTACTATGCATTAGCTCCCACATTAGGAGAAAACGAACCATACTCCAAAGCCCCTACTCATCTGATCTCAGTTGTACAGAATTCTTGCTTTGAAGTAAAGTTCTCTGCTTCAGACAGTATGTTAAATGTAAACAGTATGTAAAATTTCAAATGTTTTGTGCTATTTTAGTTTTCTGCTGGGATAATCACACTTTTGAACCTGAAAAAAATGTATATAAGAAAAACAGTTAACATTCAGCTGTATTGCAAGTTCACAGAACCATGAATCATTTTCTACAGGCTGTACAAAGACAAATCCTAAGAAGAACAGTGGTGACAGATTAGCCTATCGGTATTTTCCATTCTTACACTTCACTACTGTACTTTTATCACTGTAACCCACAGAAGCTATTTATCAAAAAAGGACTGTCCCACACTGTACTATTAGAACTCGAAAGGTATGCCCTCGAATGTATTTTTAGAATGGTTATTTCAGTTTCCATAAAATTCTTTTGAACTTGCAGATGCAACGTGTGCCAAGTTTACTATTGTTTTTACACGTAGGTTACGACATCCCAGGGCCCTTTGTTGAAACAAGCCAAATAATTTATGTTAGAAACCTTTATTTTCCTTATTTTCCTGCTTTGGTTCACACTTTATTCTCCTTCTAAGGAAGGTACACAAATTATGTCCATTTAGATTCTGGCTAGATGTGTGTCATACATAAATTGCATATATATGCATCATATTTAGGGCTGACTTTACCAGAAGGTATACCAGTTTCAAAAAGACCATTATTCATTTCCATTCCAATGAAAAAAAAAAAAGAGATAGACAGCAATGTTGCATTGTGAATCAAGTCCCACATAGCCTAACTTGCGTTAAACTAAAATAGAAGCAGAGATGTATTAAAATTTCATCATTAACCAATCCACTATATAAACAACCATCTTGAAAAAATCAAGCAGAATTTTTGTAAAAGGTATAATACGTCATTATCAGCTTTTCATTTGATGCATGCTGCTACCATGAAAGATAAAGGAAAATCTGCCAAGGGTTGATCAGAGACATCTTGTCTCCCATTTAACAGTAAGTATTTCAAGTATTACCACCTCAAAGAAAAAAGAAAAAAGAAAACAATCACTACTCATTTCAACTGAAATTCTTTACGCTTATTTCTCTGTTTTTAATTCTGTAAGCTACCACTGCTCCAAGAAAATGAATTAGACCAATGAAGTCACTAAGGATTTTTCCTCTTGGGAGAACCTAAAACCCACATTGAGGTTGTTCTCTGAGAAAAGCGGCCATGATGTTAAATGTGCATATTGCATGCCAACAGGTAACCAGCTACCTTCTGAGCCTCAACCAGGCAATCAGTCTTCAGTGTGTATGTGAGAAGTCTACACTCTCTTCTCTCTGACTAAAACTGGAATAAATTTGTCTACAATGCCTCGTCTGCTGAGGCACGAAACTGTACTACATATATTGTGCAAGGTTTCTCCATGATTCATTGATACTACTGCCTTAATGTTCCAAACCATTGAGAACATAGTTATTTCTACATCTCGTTTTTAACTTTCCTTTTGTTATATATCTTTCAAAGGTGCAAGAATCCCACAGTGGTTAACACCTATTTCCGTAAGTCCGATGATGCATCTGAAGACAAGGACTCATCTTTGCCTCTTTGAAAACTATAGTCTCGTAACTCCTTTTGAATTACCTAAAGAGTCAGAATTACAGCTGAGGTTTTGCAGGATGCACAGGGCATCCAAAGTTGAGCACCTGAGTTAAAACTTTGCTCAAGTTTTACTTACTAGGCAGGGGGAACGGGAGAAACAAACAAACAAACAAACAAAAAATTAACCAGGAAGCTTTCATTCTCTGCTGGGAATTCTCATCTCAAGGTCTTCTTGACATTTCATATCTGGAGTGAAACATATTTTTTTTTTTAGTCACAAAGTATTTTAAAAAGTGTAGAGCATTTACAGATTTCTATAGGATTAATCTTCAGTCTCATTTATGGCCTCTACAGATAACAGAGCTGAGGAGAACCCTTTTTTACACAGACTGCATCCTTTAGATAAATATTCTCTGGTCTTTCCTCACAGTAGAGAAAAACAGTGGATGCTGAAGAGGAAATACTCTGAGTATTTTATTTAAGTAAAGAAATGGGTGAATGGTTTAGGAGACAGCTAACCTTCTAAGACTCTAGTATTTTTTATAAAGTTATAAATCTACTGGAGAATGCAAAAATAAAAATTTCAGCATATTTGGAAAAATTGGTCTTGATGCACATGAAGAGAATGTATATCGCCTGGGTATATCCTAGAAAAGTCCCTAGGGGAGGCTTATTCCTTTCTACAGCAATGAGTACTGAACAGCCACAGAGTAACATAATTTTGCAGATTCAGGCATAATTTAACTGTCTTTTGCTGGTAGATGGACTTGTTCTTCCCTTGTTCTGCCTAAGATGCTAATGCCAACTCATTTCTGGATACATTTGAATGATTTTTGGTTTTGGCTTTTTCACCATTGCTTCTTGCCTGCCATGTGAATGAACAACCAGCCCGCTACTCAGGACTGGCAGACATGCCTTTGCAGGAGCGAGTTTCACACTTTGAGTAATTACAGCCCTCCCACAACGACGCAGGACTATAAAAGACATTTGCCGTAACACTGCTTTGCAGCACCTGCCCTCCCCAGCGCATTACATTCCACACTGCAACAGCGTTTCTGAGCAATCGGCTGCTAAGGACCTGCAGTAGGATGCGAATGCAAACAGAAGCAGCAAATCAGCCATTCCTGCAGGAGAGTGCTCAAAGTGGGGACTTATCGACTGCCCTGCAGCCAGGGCACTGCCTCTGCTTGCAGCTTGGACGTGCCACTGAGGAATACCCTTCTCCCGTAATTTTTTTTGTACGTTATGTACGGAGCTCTTCCCTCCCAGCAGAAGGGGGGCAGAGGGGAGAAGAGGATGTGTCAGACCAATTTACATGCAAATACTACTACGCATCCGCTCCAAAGCGCATTAAAAGAAAGCAGTTGCCCTAAAATATGGCCAGCGATGTTTTATTACCTTTGTACGCCTTACTGCTGGGTTTTGAAATGTTGGCTAGTGATAAAAAAGGCTTGTTATCTGGAAATCCTGGCAACCTGGCCTTTAAAGGCCACAGCCATTGTGAACATCTTGGTAAAAATAAATCAATTCGTTACCGTGGTTGGTGTTTGCAGGGCTGTTCAGCACAGGCGCTCTGGAAAAGGGGACTACTGAAGTATTTTGCAGACTCCTGACGTTGAAACTGCACGGAGAGATGTGGAAGGCTGCAGGAACACACCAGCAACGGAGACTGGGCTTCTGCCAGCCTATGTGGGTAAGTGTCCGCTGTGGTGCCCTGTCAGCCTTGCCAATCCACCGTCTGCTTCTAGGTGATATCAATGTTCAGTGCTGGGGAGCCCAGAGCGTGTCTCCCTGGGGCGGCACGCCGATGCCAGCTGTGACCATGGAATTGCCTGCCCTGCCACTGCTCCTGGCCCAACGGGAGCGGGAGGCCGCAAGTGAGCTGTGCCCAGCACCACAGCTGCATGGCCACCCAGTACCACTGACCTTATAAGCATGTTTAAGAACAGCCCTGTGGCACAAAGTCATGGAATCACAGAATGGTTTGGGTTGGAGGCAACCTTTAAGACCACCTACTTCCAACTGCCTGCCATGGGCAGGGACACCTCCCACCAGACCAGGTTGCCCAAAGCCCCATCCAGCCTGGCCTTGAGCACCTCCAGGGATGGGGCATCCACAGCTTCTCTGGGCAACCTGGGCCAGTGCCCCACCACCCTGACAGTATACAATTTCTTCCTTTAACCTAAGTCTACCCGTTTTAGTTTAAATCCACTCCCCCTTGTCCTATCACTGCACCCCCTGACACAGAGTCCCTCCCCAGCTTTCCTGTAGGCCCTTTTTAGGCACTGGAAGGCCGCTGTAAGGTCTCCCCAGAGCCTTCTCTTCTCCAGGCTGCACAGCCCCAACTCCCTCAGCCTGTCTTCACAGGAGAGGTGCTCCAGCCCTCTGATCAACCTCGTGGCCCTCCTCTGGACACCCGCTAAGAGGTCCGTGTCTTTTTTATGCTGCAGGCCCCAGAGCTGAGCACAGTACTGCAGGCAATGCTGTTAGATTCATCTGCTTCATATATACAAGTACAGAACCAAATATGCAGGACTGAAGTCATTGCTTGCAAAAAGTATTTCCACTTTGGAATGATTAGCACCAAGCTTCAGATTTAATAAGGGTATGAGCAAAGGCTCTAACTCATGCTGACCATGGTATAGATAAAGTCATTCATGATATAGTCAGAGTGAAAGTATTGTTCAGCATGTTTTAAGACTGTGAATTGGTTTTAAAATTAAAAAAAAAGCATTTTAAATTAAACAAATCCCTGGACTTCCATGAATGGAATACCAAGAACTTGGTTCATTTTAGCATTAATAGCCAAGAAGATAGCACAAGTACTTTTTCTACTGCTTTTTCAATTTTATTTTTTAAGCTCAAAATACTGGACTCTCGTTATTACCCAGTAAGAAACAAATAAACGGTTACAGAAGAAAGACCCAAAATATTAAAAAAATGGTGTCTTTAATACCAGAAAATAATTAAATCCTACAAACTGAAAGTTTCATTATGTGTGAGCTCAAGATTTTTTTAAGTCTGAATCCATGACTTTTGCTCTTGGCATATGAGTTGTGAACGAGTAACCTGAAAGATATGTGAAGACAATCACCATATTTTCAAACATTTTATTTTAAAATAGCACAAGAATTTTTACGTTTTATATTTACATATGGCTTTATTTAAAGTAGACACGCCTGCTTTGAACACTAAATATAAGACATGTGACTGCATTTGAGTATACTGGCACTGAGTACATAAAGTAGGCAAACGTTTGTGCAAGTGCCAAAGTATGCCTGCGAGCCTACCAAGAACCTGATCAATCACAACCCTGAATGGGCAATTTTTAGTTCACTTCAAAGGAGGAAAATCCTCACCTTTCAACTACTATTAGCGTTACTGCATACCCTAGCACAGACGTGCTCACAGATCTAAGGGCTGGTAAACAAGGCAGGAACATACAGCACAATTTTTGTAATGAACTGGAGATTCTCAGCAAAGACAGACCTTCAAATCCAAGATTGCCCTATGATGAGAGAAGGAAAAAATGGAGAAATAAACTGCTCCATCATTTTTTTTTCAAGAGTGATTCTAATTTGCTGCAAAACTCCTTTTTTTGCCTTTAGCTGAAATCACTGCTGAGCAAGTTAGACCTAGCCCAGCCTAGTCCTTCCCACCGGCTTTCTATAATCCACGGACTTAGCTAAACGCATCAGTGAAAATTGGCATGCACACCAGGCCAAAGCTTAGCATACTGTTAATACATCGTGCAGAAGCAGAGGAATATTTCAAGAACCTTTGCCTTACAGCAATGTGTAACTCAAGCGACGGAAAGACCCCAAAAGGGATATTGTGTTTTCTGCCATGCATCACTGCGGCTTTGTGTCCCCCACAACGCTGGCAGCCGTGGCCAGGCAATGCCCTGCCAAGCAGAGGCTCACCATTTGTTTACAGAGCTCTGTCTGGAGGAAGCAGAGAGCATTTCATTCTCCTCTACAGGAACCCTTTCAAGACAGCTGCCAAGAACAGTCTTGAAAGGCTTCAGGGGGAGAAAACTCTAGTAGTTAGTCGCTAAATAGACCAGACTGGTGCTGGGCGCCTGAAGAGGAGTGAGAGGGAGCAGGCACTATCCTATCTGAAAGGTTTGAATGCTTTTAGGTAATTTCAAATGTATAAAGTCATAGGAAAAAAGGCCATGAACTCTGTAGGTGGAGGTCAGATCAGAAATCAACTTATAATTACTCTTCAGATTAAGATCTCTACATAAATATTTTAAGTTAATGAGTACAAATTACAAATAAATTCATACGCTATTAAACTCATATAGCTACACATATTTCCTTACAATGTATGGAAAAGACCTATGTACTCTGATTGGGATTTAATGTTGGAGAGGATTATGGTTTAAGTATTTTAATTTTTAAAACTGATACTCCATTAGTCCTAGAAGACTTCAGAAGTGTCAGATACGTACACTGTGCATTTCAATAAAGGCATCCTCTACATAGATTTATACCAACTGTGAAACTGGTTAATAAGATCTCATTATCTTTGGAAGAGCCCACTAATTACTATGACAATAAAGACTAGAACAAGAGGTTTCATAAAGAACAAACAAGCAATCCTTCATTCCTCCTTCATTCCTTCTTATAATTAATAAAAGAAAAATTGCTTAAGCTCTTTTCCATATACACTACTAACAAGAAGTCAACAAACCTTAATAAGTGAGATGCATTTTTAATTTTATCCAATGGTTCTTTCTCTACCTTTAGAGACACATCTCAATTTCTTGGTTAGGCGGGTAGATGATCATGCACTGTGACCAAATTATGTGCACTTCTCCATGTTATCAGAGGCTGCCAAGTCTCAACGCAGGTTCATTTAAACAACATCTCCAGGATTTTTCAGAACAATTCCTTCAGGACATGGAGGACTTGGTATGTGTTTGTGGGGGGGCTAGTTACTATTTCTTACCCATGCTGGGTGGCTGGATATTCAGTTCTTTTGATAAAAATGAACAGTTGTGAAATGCTAAGTAAGGAAAATGGAAAAATTCCATAAATTCCATTTTGACAAAAGGAAAAAGCTTCATTTTTGTTAGGAAAAAAAGTTGCACGACTATCATACTTCAGTGTCCACAAATCACAGACATGTTCAGCAAGTCCACAAAGCAACAGAAACTCGCATCTCTGCTTGGCTGCTGCCGTTCCCAGACTGCCGACAGAACCACGGCAGCAGTGACCACACACAGACTCCAAAATTTATGAAGGCAAGTTTTAACAGCTACGGAGTACTCGCAGAATAGTAATACTTTTTCTCCTCTTTAATAAATGAGTCTTATACTGCATATCTTCCAGCACAGCAGCAATACCTGCCTAAGACTTGAAATTTCATCTTGAATATTTAGGAAAATCAGGTAGGCAAAAACAATAGTAGCAACGCTCTGTCAGAAGCTCTTTACCCAGTAAGGGCAATTGCATACAAGTTGAGTGTTGCTTTAGTACTTCTATTACCTCTGCTTCTTCCACCAAAACATTTGATAAAAAAATTATAGTCGATTTCTATTCCTATTCTAGTCCCACACAGATACATTATTTTTGCCTCTAAATAATGTGTTTTTTTTTTCTTTCTAATCGGACTTCCAGACCTATCCAATATTAGCAAAGAAGTTGAATCCCATACACAGCTTCGAAACACTCAACCTTAAAAGATTTACCTATCCTATTAGGAATTTACCTGCTTTTGTGTCCAGGTTGGATAATGGCAACTAAATAGGCTGTAAAGGAGTTACATGATGTGTCAGGGGATGAAAAGCATTTTTCAGGGATTCTATGCGTAGGAGTAGCTGACAAAGTTAATTTTATCAGACTTTTCAGCTTATTCCTAATGGCAGTCAACACCCACTGCTCGCTTTGATGCAACATCCCCCTCAGTGCAGTTGACAGCAAATACAAATGCATGACTAAAGCATCTATGGCCTGCCTGCTTTCGGTCTGGCAGACAGATTTTCTATCAAGTTATCATCTTAGAGCTGCAGAACAGCTTAGATTGGAAGACACCTCTGAATATTGGCTGGTCCTACCCCCACTCAAGCAGGGACACCTACCGCTGCTTGCCCAGGACCACGTCCAGGCACCTTCCTAACATCTCCAAGGAGGACACTCCACAGCCTCCTGGGCAACCTGTGCCAGCGCTCTGTCATCCTCACAGCACAGAAGGGCTTCCTAGTGCTCAGACAGATCCTCCTGTGATCCCGTTTCTGCCCATCGCCTCTTGTCTTATCCTCAGGCACCACTGACAAGATCCCGGCGCCAGCCTCTCTGCAGCCTCCCTTCAGGTATCGATACCATTGATAAGATCCCTCTCGGCCTTCTCGTCTCCACATTGAACAGTCCCAGCTCTCTCAGCCTTCCCTCACCAGAGAGGGGCTCCTGTCCCTTCAGCATCTTCGTGGCCCTTCACAGGGCTCTCTCCAGCATGCCCGGGTCTCTAAGCTACTGAGGAGCCCAGAGCTGGAGCCAGGAGTTCATGTGGCCTCACCAGTGCTGAGGGGATCACCTCCCTCGACCTGCTGGCAACACTTGTCCTAACACAGCGTGGGATGCCATCAGTCTTCTTGGCCTCAAGGGCACTCTGCCAGCTCTTCTTCAACTCTGGTGTCCACCAGGAACCCCATGTCCTTTTCTGCCACGCTGCTTTCCAGAAGGTTGGCCCCCCTCAGGTCTTTTTCAATGGGGTGGTGCCTCCCCAGGTGCAGGACTTTGCATTTTCCCTTGTTGAACTTCATGAGGTTCCTGTCAGCCCGTTTCTCCAGCCTGTCCAGGTCCCTCTGGATGGCAGCATGACCAAGTCTTAAAGCCTTGGATCTTGCAGTTGCATTGTTACACAAGATCACAGAATGGTTTGGGCTGGAGGGGACCTTTAAGACCACCCAGTTCCAACCCTCTGCCATGGGCAGGGACACCTCCCACCAGACCAGGTTGCCCAAAGCCCCATCCAACCTGGCCTTGAGCACCACCAGGGATGGGGCATCCACAGCTTCTCTGGGCAACCTGGGCCAGTGCCTCACCACCCTCTGAGTGAAGAATTTCTTCCCTATATCTAGTCTAAGTCCCCCCTCTTTTAGTTTAAAGCCATTCCCCCTTGTCCCATCACGACACCCCCTGACACAGAGTCCCTCCCCAGCTTTCCTGCAGGCCCCCTTTAGGTACTGGTAGGCCACTGTAAGGTCTCCCCAGAGCCTTCTCTTCTCCAGGCTGAACAACCCCAACTCCCTCAGCCTGTCTTCACAGGAGAGGTAAAAGATGCTCTATTGCCTTTTTAAAAATGTTGGTTTAAGTAGAAATTCCTATAGTGTTTTTTTTTTTTTAAAAAAAAAAGAAAGTGATATGAACCCAAAGACTAAAGAAGCCAAAAACAAACAAACAAACAAACAAACAAACAAAAAACAAGAAGCCCAACTTTAATATCATGATTTGTGGAAGGCTTAACTAATGCTTTCTGAACACCAAGAGGTTCGTATATCAGCTGCAGAACGTTCCTCTAGCTGTGCTAATCCCCTTCTCAGACTCTCTACTCCAAAGGGATGAATAATTACCACTCCTTGGTTTAGAGTTATATGATAGCATTAATTTTGCAGAGTGGGATCCATATTATATGAAGCTCTGCAATTCACATTTGGTCCTAACAGTAATTAATTCAATTTCTCAACCTAGCAACTAAACAGCTTCTGTCTTTGGGCAAGTCTGCACCTCTCACTGGACTGCAGCACAGAGACCATGAGCTAGTTGAGGCGAAGCTAGCTCCCGAACTGAAATCAAAGGCTGCAGCAGGGCAGCACCGCAGCTGAATTCGTTATGCTAAGGAGAGGGTCGAGGCCACAGCTACACCTGACCAGTTACACTGCTTCAGCAACCTGGGCTAGTTTTCCCTTGCCTGTGCTACAGGAATGCGTCAATGTGAGCAGAAATTAAGCCAGGAACATCTGGACCTTGCTCTGCTGTGTGCTGGAGCAAAGCCCAGCTCCCTGCACCCCTAAGGAGTACACAACACCTACGTACCAGCACACTGCTACCTCGCCAGCTGTCAGCCTGAGACCCTCAGTCAGATGCGATGGGGGGGGGGGCAGGGCTTGCACCAGGAATCGCAATCTTCTGCATCTGGGATGGCTGACATTCCTAGAGCCTTATCTGGCTGTTGGGGTAATTTACTGTATTACAAGTATTTCAGTAAGGCTGCTCCTCCCCACATGCCAACAGCAAGGCTTTATCGTAGCGTGGAAAAATAATTTCCAAATAGATTGCATACAAAGATTTAAGTCACCTATTCCCACGGGTTTTAAAACAAAATACTAGAAACAACCTTAATGATGAGTGTATAATTCTAGTTTCTATAGTTCTTCACATCCCATATCTGAATTAGGGCAAAAGAGAGAGTTAACCTACCTCATCTCCTACAGACAGCACTCAAGCCTTCCAATGCAGTAGTAAGTTTCCCAAGCTTTGTTTTCTATCGTGTGTGTGTGCACGTCCACATATGAGAAAATGTGTGGCTTAACAAGTATTTACAGTCCTTGACACTGCCAAAAGAGCCCCAGGCCACCTATAGACTGCTTTGTTCTCCCAAGACGTTTTATACAGCATATTCCATCTCCATTTATCATGATGCCCTGAGAAGACAGGGCTGGCACACAGTTTTCACCAGTAAATGCTGCTAGTTTTTTGAGGGTTGCTTTGGTTTTTTTTGTTTGTTTGTTTCCTCCAAAGGCCATCAAATCTCGTAACCCTCTGCTACTCCAAACTGATGACAGAAATGAAAAACGAAGACAAAAAATGGATCTGCAGGATAGCATGCACTGCTGTGGCAGTAATCCTAGGTCTATGCTGATGAATTGTACTTTTGATAACCAACACCTGTCCCATGCTATTATTACATTAACCAAACCCCAGAGTATCTATCTGTGATGAAAAATTTACAGTCCAAAAAATGGTTACACACTTTGGGCTCCAGGAACTCTGGAAGCAGTGTCTTTGTGTATTACAGAACCACAAAAAGCCAACACCTCAATTTGTGGTTGAGAATAACCACTGAAGAACGATCTACAGTGGGTGGCAAAAACAGGCACAATTGTAAAGCAACCAAGCAAATAATAAGCTATGTCCATAGGGGATAAAAATGCTGTAATTTCGGCAATGCACACTGCTATAAATAAGTTAGAGGTTATTTGCTGAAGTACACAGCCTGAGTTTGCAATCACATGGCTACTCTGTGAGCATGCTTTTGAAAAGAAAGCTGAAATTGTTCACCAGCAGACACAGTGGCACCGCATGCATTGTTTGGGCTAGGAGCAACAGCGAATTGCACTATATGGAAGCTTTGTAGGAAAGGGAGTTCGTGCCACCTCCTTGAGTTTAGCTGTCTTAAACATAAACAATAAGGCTTCCTTTTCAAGTTGCAGTAGTGGTATGTGGGAACAGGACAAGAGCAGTCCTGCTTACCATTTCTCCCTGGAATTTGGGCAAAGTTTGTGACCGAAGGCTGACTGGAGTGCCAAAAGCCAAGTTTGCTGATGACTGGTGCCAACCACCTTGGTCCTAAGAGAATTTCAACATGACATTCTGGTACTTTTAATCACAGCTAGAGACTGGTTTTCACAGCGTGGAGTCTGGCTGTCTGATGATGTTTTCCATAAAAGATACAACTTGGAAAAGATTCAGGAAAGCGTGTGTGAACTTCATTTTATACTTCAGCAAGTTTGACCAGGTCACGATTATTCAACAAGTCAAAAATAAGATGGTCTAAGATCCTTCAAAGTGCAGAGGAATTTTTCCCTGCAATAAATAAGTGCTTACTTGATGGGCAGCACAACTCTGAGGCTGAAGAAGGTGAGGGTGGAGCAGGCAAGTACAAAGACTTCTTTGACTTCAGGGACCTACTTGGTATTACAAATTTACTAGCAACATGGCACTGATGGGCTTATGGACTTACACCATTTGAAGTTATAGTTGCAAAAGAAATCATAGTTCTCCAATCTTACCAAATTCTCCATGGCTGTTTACTTATGCCACTATAGGTTTATTGGTTTTGTTGACATTGTTTTTAATAGGCAAGAAATATTTTCAAAAAATCAGAGCTGACGACAAAAGAATAGAGCAATTTGTCTGAATGGTGAGTTCTTGCTAATTAAAGAAGATGATGTTAATACATATGTTAGTAAATCACACAATGTCTGCTTTAATTATATATAAAAGAGCAAAAATGATTTATTAATTTTTCCAAAAGCATTATTGGAAGGAATACATGTACTGCTACAATACAGTCACCCCTAAAACATGGTAACTGCTTAAAAGCACACAATAAAACCGCAAATTCTAATAGTTCATTTGGAAAACTCACTGGTAAAGAGGTGAGCAATAATGTATGAACTAAAAAGGCTTACTAACATATAATACTGAATATAATGATATAAAACTGTAATTAATGATAAATGCAACCACACTGTATATTTATAATATGCATTAGAAATCAGCATTGGAAAAAAGAATACAGAAAACAAGACTGGAAGGGGCTCAACATACCAATACAAATAGCATTACCAGACCACATGAACAAGGAAATGGCATCAAAAGATTAAGGAAGGACAGAAGATAATTTAGTTCATATAAGAAAATGGCTGCGCATTTACTTCATCTTATTATAATTTTCTTACAGTGTGCTTACTACTAGAAAGGCTTGTGAGGAAAAGACCGATTTGTTGAGAATGAAAACTACAACTGAAGGAGGGAGGCAGCAAAGGAGGAAGATACCAACACCAATGAACTATCAGCAATAAATCAAATGCACAAATAGAATGAGAAAATGCTGCTAGTGTAGTTGCTGTTGTCATTTTCCTCACTTAACACAAGTGGGAGTTTAAAATCTTCCTCAGCAGTCCTACAGCCTTTTCTATGCCAAAGTTACACCATGGAAATAAAAAGGAGTTTTGCACATTGATTCAGTAAGGTGTGCATTTTTTCAGTACCTTCAATATATATTAATACCGAAAAAACAGTACTATGTTTCTATGGGTTTTCAGTCCCTTTCAAATGACCCGTATTTTCTGCATCTGCAGGAATTTGAAAATTGTACTTGCAAAAGCATCACTCTTATTGTAGCCCTTATACTGCTCGTTAGCAATTTCCCTCTTTCCCCTCGAGAATTACACACCACACATAGGTGATATTTAGCTGGCAACAGATAGTAAAAAGGAAATAGACTACTGTGAAAACAAACGTGTAAAACTAAAATCAGCATTGCTGCAGCAAGACTTGCTTCCTTTATACATCACGTTATTACGCTTTAAAAAAAAAAAAAAGCAGTAGTAGTACCATCAACATTAAAACTTTGACATGAAAGCTGTATGATTTGCCAGGCTGCCAGAAGGTCATGAATCTTCTGGGTCTCTTTAAATGATGCTGACCTGGCTCTCTAACCTCCTTTTCCTCTGGAGCACACCTCTGTGCGTCACCTTCATAGCTATCTATCCAAGGGTTTCACTGGAGACTCCCAACCCTTACCTTTCCTCTCCTCCATTTATTTTTCCCAAAGGCCAGGACATTTTTAGCTTCTCTCTCCCCTATCCACATATTCATAGAGCACCTTTGTGATTGTGAACTTAATGATCTCCAACAAGTTCACCCCTTCTCTCATGTTGAAACCTATCTCATCCTCTTTCTTCTCCCCTTACAAAGGGTTGGAGTAGAAACCCTCTCCTTTCCATTCCCCATAGCATTCTTACCTTCCAGACAGAAAAGAGGGAAGTCTAACATCACTGTTTTGAAGCAGAAGAGGATACATGATCATCCACGCTCATTGAGACAGGGAACCTTGAGACAAGGTGCATGGAAAAGGCTCAGGTATTCAACACCTCTTTTTTGCCCAGGTTTTCACCCAGAGGCCTACTCTCAAGCTTCTTGACCCATGTGCAGAGTGTGAAGGAGCGAAGCAGCATTTGCAATGGAAGAGGATAAAGTTAGACATCATTTAAACCAATTCAATTCAGACAAGTGCACGTGACCAGGTGGGATGCACTCAAGCGAGCTGGTTAATGTCACTGGAAAGATGCTTTCTACCCCAAAGGCCATGATGACGGCGGGGGAAGGCTCCTCATCTCTGGCAAAAGGCAAGTGTCCCTCCTACTGCTGTTAGTTATGCCAAGTTTCTACAGGATGCTTCTGGATACGTTCTGTTGGAGTCTGGTTTTTCAGTGGCAGACGTTGCTTGGTTTGCCTGCGTTATGACCAGCACTACAAAGAGATAACTGATGAATTTCAGTGATCTCGGTGCTCGTCCCTGGGGCACAGGGGCAGCGATACGTGTATTTGCTGGTCTGTCACTCACTGCAGGAGAGGATCCTGCCCAGCTGCCCCTATGCTCCTCCTGCTTAACTAGCCCCAAAGACAAGATCTACTTGACAGCATCAGCTACTATAAAAGCTGTAAAGCATTTTGTACCTCTTTATACGCATAGTACTGTAAGGGTTAAAATGAACACTTACAGCAAAAGAAAGGTGCACTTAAAAAGGACAGACAGCATCACCATGCTTTATTTACAATGTTTAAAGCAGCACTCCAGACATCTGAAACAAATATTTACTTTCATAAAAATCTCTTCACTTTTTGGCCTAAATGCACACTGACTTTTTATAAGGGAATCAATGACTCAAGCAGCTAGCACTGATCAGAAGGAAAGCAACTATTTTAATTTTAAAAAAGCCCCTAATGAAAGAAAAGCCACAAGGCATTAAATAGATTAATGAAATTATGTCAACGGGAGTATCTACAAACGTTAGCAGAACTCAGCTATGAAAATGCTAACTCCTGCCAGTTTTCTGGTCTTTATTTAATTTTAAAGAAAAGAGTTGGAAAGATTATGTCTTTACCACTGCCTCTCTGAACCTTGCCACAGTAATCTTGCACCACTACATACACAACAGTCAGGGAAACAAAGGCTCAGCAAGCAAAGGGTGAATTTACTATACAGGGGCACCTTTCCTTATGCGAGTACCTGCCGCACACTGAGAGCAAGGCAGATTGCTCTGTGCTTTGCTTTATGTCAGGTCGCTGGTTCTGGCTGAAAGGGGCAGTAATTGCTCAAGAAGCATATTCACATGGAATGGCAGTGGAGTAGATAACTCCAGACTCACCCCTAGCTTAATGCACAGTAACTTAGCTGAACACACAAACTGGAACTAAACCAAATGTTGTCTTATTGAAATTCTTCTCCCTGCAGATTCTTCCATGCACCTTTTTGTGGAGAACTCGTTTTTTGTGTTTTGT
Organism: Cygnus olor; assembly: GCF_009769625.2. Lineage (NCBI taxonomy): Eukaryota > Metazoa > Chordata > Aves > Anseriformes > Anatidae > Cygnus > Cygnus olor. Next base: position 130,530,948 of record NC_049170.1, read on the forward strand.
TTTTTTTTAATTTTTACAAGATCTTTTAAAGTTTTGCCTAACTTAAAACAGCCTTAATAAATGAATTTGCTATAAAACACCCAGACTTACTCTCATTACCCAGACTAAAAAGATACAGTATTTTTAATTGGATTCCACTCTGCCCTTATCTGTAAAATATTTTAAAAATAGAACAAAAAGGGAAGAATTTAAAATGTTTCCCAAATAAAATTCACTCTGGCAACCATTCAAACAGCATGAACATTTTGATACAGTTTACCGAAACAACATTAGGTAATGTTTTAGGATGCTCATTAAGCTGTCATGATCTAAATCGCAGCCGGCATCAAATGATTTTCTTCCCTTCTCTACTATTTAAGTTTGGCAAATATGCACAGTATAAAAGGTGTCAAGTAAAATTGCCACAGGATATACTGGAAATCCCTGCACCAGCTGCACACCCAAACCTAAAGGAAGTGTCTTTCTGATCCTATAGCCTGATAATACTGGAGTTGCTGGAGGGTTAAAGCAGGCTTTGAAAATAAAGCTTCATTACACTGGCATGGAAAGGTGCAGCTTAATCCTCTCTGGAAGCTGGTCCTACAATCCTACATTTCAGAAAATTGCTGAAAGCCATTGTGCTTTGAATGGGAATTGGTCATTAACAGTACAGGTGCAGACCATGTATCAGGCAGTGTCAGCACAACCCCTTCCCACATTTTCTGGTTCTTAAGAATTCCATCTGATAATGGCAGAAGCAGGTTATAACAGCAACTTTTCACCATGGATTAAAGTGTTGCTCATTTGGAGATCGAAGAATGACACTTAGTTTCCTCTGCATGTTAAAAGAAAGAATGGGGAAAAAACATAATATTCTTCCTATAGCTGAAAAGTTACCCAGTAGTTAGCCAGTTTACCCTGGCTTTCCTACAGACCCTTTCTGCCATTCGTACGGTCTCTGCATGCTTTACAGAGTTCCATATACTGTTGTCATAAAACTCAAAATTAATACAGAATTTAAATCAAAGCATAACAAGAAATATATTTATTAATCACAGTCTATATTAAAGAAGTACAACACATATTAAGTAAGACCTTGAAATCATAACGGTAATAAATACTTTTGTCACATGAAGTAAATCCCAGACAGCAATCCGCTGTTGATATTTATAACCAAATACCTCCCTGCCTGAGCCCTGTGACGTTTCTCCAACAATACCTTTGGTTTCTAAGCTGATTTATGCTTACAATCTCAAAACAATCAATACTGATAAAATATGCTTTTTGCAAACCTATGAAACAGCTTTTGCAAAGATGGTGGGAAGAAAGAAAACAAGCAGCAAAAAAGTAATTCAAATGTTCATTCAGTTTAAATTCCATATCACTGCTGTTTTAAGATTTCTTTTACTTACTAGTTTACTTTTTTTTTTTAAGGTTGAAAAATTACTTTAGAAGAGCTGACACAAAAATATATTCAGGAAGTTGTTTCAAATTTGCCAAGCTAAGGACGTCTGTTTCTGTAGTTACTCCTTCAGCCAAGACAGTCTTGAGGATGAAATCCTGACTGCCATGGGGCAGTAGAACTGCAGGGTCTTTCACTTGCATGTCCCAAGAAATCACAGCTGTCAGGATCAGGACTTAGCAGGTAAAGAGAAACAGATTTTCGGAGAAGAACCTCAAGTAGGATTTTGATTTTTCAAGTAACTTCTAGCACTTTCAAAGGTCAAAGGACATGACATGAGGTAAAGCAAACTATATTATAGTATCAAAGCAAATAGTCGAGTTCTGGTGAGAACTCAAAAAGACTGTAACAACTAAGAAAATACCAACAGCACATGTCCTCATGAAGATGCCCCGTTACAGAAATGGCAATAGAAAGGGTTTCCCCCCGTAGAGATTCTAAACTAACATTTTGGATAAGTTACTGAACGCCTGAAGAGACAAGACAGTAAAAGCAGGGATCAGCATTAGAATACAGGTACTAGAATAGCCATGCTCACAAGGCAGACTTCATAAAACTTGTATTATGTATTTCCACATTTGAAGATTAAATCTGATTCTTCTGTCCTGAACTGATGGCGTTCAAGAAATCATCTGTTTTCTGTAGATTAATGTGCACTTCTTTCTCCTTGGCACAAACAATAAACATTTTGTGAACAAAACAGTAAACAGTCCTACTGATAACATGCCAGTAAGACACAGAGATAATGTCACTTCTGTCAGCAAGGGAATTAACAGAAATAACAGTATCAAAGTCTTATGGCAGTCACCAAAGTAAGCACAGACCTAAATACACACTGCAAATTCTATTGAGTTCCTTTCAAGTTTTGGAAGAAGGTACTACAGCGCTGTTTCGCGCCTTTTTCTGATGATCTAAAACAGCTATACCCTTCCAAAGGGAATAACATCTCATTTTAAGGTGCATTAACAGCAAAAGACACTAAGCCTTTACACTTACTAAGAGGCCAGTATATGAAAAGACTGTATTTGTTTTGGTAAGGCAAACTTTACTCAGTAAATCAATGAGCTACTGTCTTTACTAAGTACACAGATCAAAGCAATTGTACAAGCAAAGACATTTGCTTGCATATTCTTCCCACTACATTTTAATAAGTCATGAGATCCAAACTCAGCAGCACCTCAGTACTATCGATGATATATGCAGCTAAGATAGAAGTTTGCTGGGTTTATTTTTGATTCCACAAGTATTCCGCAAGTTTCACATTATAAATCCCCCCAGAAATGGACTGGAACAAATATGTTACATGACTCAGCATCTTATGACAAGCTAACAACAAACAACAGAACAAAAGATTGCCCACAACTGTGTTCTTTGAAAAATCCAGATAAATTTTAGGAATTCCAATTACAGAAACATAATGAATTGGAAAAAGGGTGAGATTTATTTCAATTATTTATTTTCTGATACAAATATTTTTATTTAGAGGATTAAGTCTGTATGGCATTTAAACATTTAAGAGATCATCAGCAAACTCAGGTTCCAAGACTGAACTGATGAGAAACAGGAGTTGAATCAATCTCCTACATCTCAATGAATGCTGGGGGTCTATGGGTCTATCGGTACCAACGCTACTTCTCCCACTGCCACCACATACTTGGTGTTGTGGACATTGCCTATGCCATCAGGTGAAGTACCTACCGACTTTAGCTCCAAACTGTATTTCATTAAAAATGCCCAGACTCTTTATGTCCCTCTCTCTACTGCCACTCAAAGGCAGGGGACAGGCATGACCAAGCCTTATGTGGATCTACTTGTTTTTATCCTTAGTACACAGAGCCAAAAGGTATTATCGGCCTAGGTGCTTTCAGCACCAGGTTTATGCTCCCAGTGTTCAACAGAGAACTCTGAAGCACCCGCTCCTACACATTTCCTTGGATCTCACTTCCTACAATACCACTACAGCCTGCACTGACAGAACAGAAACACAGCATTAGGAGCAAAAAGAGAGGAAAGGAGTTAAAAGACAACCATGGCCAGACCAAACACCTGTCTACCTGTGAAGTTTTTTAGGAAGACACATTTCACTGAAATACCTTTCTTTCCCACACTTCATCTCGTCACCCCACTATTACAGAGCACCAGGGCAAAGCGAGATACACAGAAGGAAGCAGCGAGAGGTGGGCTGAGCACTCACCGGGTAAATGAATTGAGTTAGGGACTTAAAGACAATACGAGAAGTTGCCTGCTCCCCAAACCTGGGACAAAGCAGGCAAGCAAACCTGGGACAAGATAATGGGAGCCGCACCCTAAGCAAGGAGCAGCAGGAATGCATGCAACCGTGCTATCCTACAGGCAGAGGGAGCTGAGAGTTACGGGTCAGAACCAGAGAGAAGACCAAGACAGACAGAGCCACGGTGGGTATCTGCCATGGACTGTCTGATCAGGAAGCGGCAGTGGCTGAAACCTCCTTCAGACAACCAGGAGCCAAATAATGTGCAAACTCCCCAGTATGTCACCTCATGTTCGTGTATTTAGAATAGATAGCTCCTGCGCAAGAAGGCTTACTGTCTATACAGCACTAAAGTTCCATGTTCACAAAGCTTCCAAGTATTTCAATAAATAATGCTTGTTTTACCAACTCAGATAATAACAATTTCCCTGTTCCTAGTGACAAAAGCCCCACCGATCAGAAGGTGAAACCTACTGCACGAGTGGAAATGAGACAAGAGACAGGGCTCTCCCTCTAGGGAAATACAAAACAAAAAAGGAAAGCTCCTTCTCACCTGCAGCTGCTGCAAAGCAACTGAGAACTGAAGAAAACAAGACTCGATCAGTCTGCTTTCCATTCACACGTGCTATGCTCTCTCATAAAGAGCAGAGGTTTCTCCCATGAAATAAATACTAAGTTCATTTTACAGAAGTAGATGGATTAGGTTTACTACCTTTACTATGAAAAGCTGATGCTTCTCTTACAGTAACAACTTCTTAAACTCAGATTTCCTTATCTGTAATTGAAGCGATATCATAACTAAGTTTCTTTAACTGAAATTATAACGATCTAGTTACTTTCACAAAACAAACTGAAGAACATGTTAGCTTTGTTGAACGAAACATGGACAAAAGTGAAATCATACACACACGTAACGTCATTCTATCACAAAACCATTCAGTCCATTATCAATTTGCTGCCAACATGCATTTCAGCAGAAGAAAAATTCTGTTAACTTGTATATTCAAATTAACACAAAACAGAAAATGCCAGCAAATTACTTCAGAACCATAACTGGTGTTCTGTGAACAACCCACACCTCAGAGAAAAGTAACTTCCTTTGGTCTTCATGAATAATGTAGATATCAATAAAGCAAGTTTACAAAGGAATTTGCATACAAAAGAATGATTTCTGAGCTAGACAGATCTGTCTGTGATAAAATATTGTGCAGAATGAAAGTATTAACTTCCCTAGTTTAAACCACATAATTCACACAAACTATGAAAGTTCAGTCCAGAAAATCAAGTCAAATTACTTAGGCACTTCAGTTCTTCATTTCCCTATTTTAATTGCTTACCATAACTTTATTACTTACTTTCCATCTACTTCTGGTCTTTTGCACACACAGTGAAACTTGCCACCAAAATCTATGTAAAGGTCGTCTTCTACAATGTGGAATATTTGACCAATGGCAATTTTATCTTTGGCAGGTCCCATCTGAATCAAAGGTGAACGTCTCAGCATGGATGCAAAGGATTCCGATTTCTCTGAAGGAACCTACAGATACATAAAAGTACTCATTTCACAAAATATACCATTTGGAGGAGGAAATACATTAAACTTGTAACATACAAAAAGGATTATTACAAGTAAAGAGTTAATGTGTTTTGCACATTTTTAGTAATACTTCTATGGAGTCATTTGTTCTATTCTCCAACCCAAAACATTTTACACACTGAAGACAAAGGCTTCATTAACTCGGTCACACAAAAATGTGACATTTTGCATCTTCAGAGTCTCATGAAAACATCTTCTATCATTGGTTTGCTAAGTTGACTTAAAAATATATTCCCAGTATTAGTCCTGCAAAGGACATATCCCGTATCTTGTTATCCTTGGTGAAAAATGAAGCAGAATTAGTACCTTGCAGTCATGCATGCAAATATTTAAAAACGAATAATAGTTAAATCTTCATTTTAAAGAACAAAACTATTTTGCCAAAGCAGCAAAAGTAGAAAGCACACACAGGATTAATCTAATATATTAAGAAAAAATTGAATTACCACTTCTATTTACTCTATGATGTCTAATGATATTTTAATTCAGTAACTAAATAAATCTAATGACAGTTCTTTTCCATAGAGCTTTAGGAAAACGTAAGAACGTATATCCTCCTGCTCTTCTTCACGGAGACATCTCTGATTTGTGATCTAAGAGACTACCAAATGCTTCCCATTATACAATAGACAAACATACCCAGTTACATCAAAGTGAGACTCATTCTCATACATGCTTCCTCTGATACACTAAATTTGACCACTTTTTAAGATTACCACCTTTGAAAGGGGACACGTGTTTTGGAAGTAATATGTACCTGAAATCCAAAAGTGAAACGAAGTGAATTATTTGATGGATGGATAAACAAATTCACAAAAAAGAGAGCACAAATACACAAAATGAGAGCCTATTAATTTTTCCCGCACCTTTAGCAGCAATTAGCTGGAGAGAACAATTACTTCATGCAAGATTTCAGACTATTTTCATGCCAACACAAGAACTAAACAGAACAACACAATCAAGTAATTAACAATTTAGAGATACATTGGCTTCAGAGTAAAAGGCTCATCTGAAAATTCACTCCACTTCACCAGAAAGTCTCGAAGTAGAGAGAAATACTATTGCTAAGGATTCTCACGGTGAATTACTATTCCGTTACAATAATCCAGTGGCTAAGGATGTTCAGCACAGCATGCGAGTGTGGTAAGGATACACGGGCACTCTGGATTTTATATCCAGAGTTTGTGACCTTGCAAGGCTCTGCTCAGTGCACGGGAACTTGGGGCTTGATTCACAGCACAAAATTGAACTAAATTACACTCCGCTCATCTTTAAGAAAGCAACCAAACTCTAAAATGTGTAAACAATACATGATAGATTCCTTTTATAGTTACCACGTCCTCAGAATAGAGGCGAGCATTGACTGTCTCTCCCTGGTTTTCCATGACACTGATGAACAGAGCCGTGGGAAGCAATCGCATTGTGGATTTCACACCAGGATCGTGGAAATCGCACCAGGATTTTTTTTTAATTTCTGATTTAAATAACATAATTTCAAACAGTTTAAATGAAAGTATCAAAACCACATCTTCCTAGACCACAGAAGAAAGATGTCTCATATCTGCAAACCAACTATTTACCAAACATGACAGAACTGGGGGGGGACACACATCCCCATTGACTACTGCAAGCAGATGCAGGAAAGCCATCTGGATTTTGTACCAGCAGGGACTAATGCCATCATTTTCCGTTTGCACATTTGGAAACTTTTACTCTTTGGGAAGTCAAAACAAGGAACAGTTTTGAATTCCAGATTCGCTGGAATGCACAAACAACATGGGTTGTTCTGACATGACATAACCTCAGGAATTAAAAGCTAGAGATCTGACACCTGGTCAATGTGATGCTTCAGAACTGGGGAAGTTTAAATGTCACATCCCAAGGACAAGGACCGAATAAAACGCCTTCTAACACATGCATATGCACGTGCACGCACACTTCACAAAAGTAAAGCTGCTGGTGATGGTAAACCACAAACAGCAGTAGGATTTCATACTGGAGAACTAATATCAGATAAAGTTTCAAGCACAGCCATTCATAATACACTCTAAATTCACATACACAAAAATTAATTGCACAGGATGCATTTCTAAGTGCTGCAAGAACAAATGCAAAACACTGGAAGCAGCAAGAGGAAACATTTAAAAGGGATCATAGAATCATTAAGGTTGGAAGAGACCTCCAAGATCATCTGGTCCAACCATCCCCCTGCCACCAATGTCACCCACTAAACCATGTCCCTAAGCACCACATCCAACCTTTCCTTGAACACCTCCAGGGACGGTGACTCCACCACCTGCACCCATCCCAATGCCTGACTGCTCTTTCTGAGAAGAAATGGCTCCTCATTTCCAACCTGAACCTCCCCTGGCACAACTTGAGGCCACTCCTAGTCCTATCACTGGTTATCTGTGAGAAGAGGCCAACCCCCAGCTCCCCACACCTTCCTTTCAGGTAGCTGTAGAGAGCAAAAAGGTCTCCCCTGAGCCTCCCCTTCTCCAGACTAAATGATGTTGAAGATAGAGACACAAATGCAGGATCATGAACTGGTAGAGATGCTGGCTTTTCAGAACATGGTGTTTTGGAGATCATCCTTCCATTCCAAATACTTTACCTGCTCTGAGATTGAACACCTGACGAACATCTCTCTAGGGTCCTCCAAAAATTCCTTTCAGTCTTATTAATTTAGGATACCGCTCCATAATGTTTAAACCAACCAAGCTGGCACTGCCATGTGTCACCCTGCCCTCTCCACTCTCTCCCAGACAAAATTCCTGTCCCCTTATGACACCTCCAAAACTTGTCCTAAACTGGAGTACGCCTACCTAAGGAATGTATCAAACAAAAGCTATGCACTTTCTTGTAAGGATAGTTTTCAGTTGGTCTAGTTCCCAAACTGTATCACCTAAGGACCGCGTGAGTGTCAGGATCCACAAGAGTGTGAAAGTGCCCACAGAAGTGCCCTTTCCAGAAGGTTGGCCCCCATTGGGTCTTTTTCAATGGGGTGGTTCCTCCCCAGTGCAGGACTTCGCGCTTCCCCTTGTTGAACTTCATGAGGTTCCTGTCAGCCCAGTTCTCCAGCCTGTCCAGGTCCCTCTGGATGGCAGCACCACCTCCGGTGTACTCGCTGCTCCCCCCAGCTGTGTGTCGCCTGCACACTTGCTGAAGAAGCCCTCTGGTCCATCGTGGAGGTCACTGATGGAGAAGTTTAGCAGGACTGGACCCAGCACTGACCCTGCTTTGTGCCACTGATCAATCATATTCACCTCATTCTTGCTGCTTTCATGCGATGACACATGCAGTAGCTAAAGCTACCCTAAAGCTGTTGCTTGTGACATTTTTACCTCTATGTTGTGAAGACGGGTACATGAACATTGTATGGATTTCCTGTTTTTATCACCTACAAAAGGCCCATTCTAGATAATAACATCCCTCTCCTTTATCTCCCTGGCAGGAAAAAAATTAGGCACGGAGTTCTCCCACCTGAAAGCCTGCCTGGGAAGTAATCTCTGTACACAACACCCAAGTACTATCTTTATACACTGATAGATGTGCACATTTCTTACTAGAACATAGATTAACATCAGTGAGACCCGAATGTTAATGTACCAAGAATCCCTTGGCCATTCTTCATTGCGGACAGTTTTCCAAGAAGGCACCAGGATTTGATTTGAATTATATCACTGGTCTACAAGTCTGCAGGTTTTTTCCATTCAGCTTCCTGGAGAGAAACTCCTCAAGAGTATGAATATCTAATCCAAGTATACAGGAATCTTCAAAAGACTCCACTGGTTACTGCCATCAAGAACACGACTGTGGACAGCCTAGAAACAGGGTGAGCTAAAATACAGCATCCTTTCCTTCGCATAACCTAAAGGAGCTCTCCTAAAGGAGTAATTTATCTAAAATGTTTGAAGAGATTTAATGACTTTTGGAGGAGTACTTTCCTCCACCATTTCCAAATCTCCTTCACTGCATTCCTCACAGTGCCACTGCAAAAAAAAAAAAAAAGTAAGACAGTAAGGTAACAGGACAACATATTTAAGTGCTCTTTTTTGATTCTCAAGGAGTGTTGGCCATACAGCTGTGATATATTCAATGCATTGATAACTCACCCAGTAGCAGAAGTTGGAGGCCATTAAAAAAGTCCAGAAGCACAAAGGGAAAATTCTTTTCAAATACCTGAAGTGCAAAGACTTCTTTTTTTCTTAAATGCCTAGCCTGTTGGATTTTCCTTCTAATTTCCTAGGGTCAAAAGTTATTCACAAATATTTGGATGCCTTCCACTCTCTCTGCACATAGTGAAATAATAATAATAGGAAAATGTAGCTCTTTAAATAACAGAATATTCTGCAAGTTGAAAAAGCCATAGATTTAAACCCCAATAAGATCCAAATGAAAGAAGCAACTCCAATGGAGGAAAGCCTATGACTATACGAGCAGGGTGGTCCTATCCCACCCACTGAGCAAGACATCTTTAAAACCCTAGCTATATGTTTTATGTTTGCTTGCAAAGACAAGTAGCACGTGTGTTGGAATGTGAGAGATACAGATGAAACATGAGGGAGTGAGATGGGAGATTGGTAATCAGAGGGCTACAATTAGAGGGTGAATGATAGATTAGCATCCAGCAGCATGCGAAGAATGCAACCCTCCAGAACCATCAAGTTTGTCTCCTCAGCACTGTCACCCATAGCCGGAAAGGTTTTTCTGCCCAATGTTAGTTACACAAGACAACAAAATGGAAAAAAATAATTTGGAACAGGAAGCTAGCATGATGCCACAATAGCTAAAGGCACAACGGCTTGGAGATACCCAAACTTGACTGGAAAAGGTCCTGAGTAATCTGCCCCAAGTTTGTGCTGCTTGGAGCTAGGGGCCTGAACAGACAGACAGCCTCCCGAGATCTCTTTCAACACATATTATTTCATTCAAGAAACAGAGGAGACTGAGATTCTGCTATAAAGAATATTAAAATTTATTAAGCTTCCTTCTGATCAGGTACATATTGAAAAGGCACATATTTTAATCAGCAACCTAAACAAATCCGCTGCTATCTACTAGCCCAGCAAACTTTACATTTCCATACATAGTAACTACTGCAAGTGTGCTGCGTTAATTAGACATAAGCCTAAATCCCAGAAATTGTTTAACAGTTTTGAAGGGATTACTGGGGCAACAGATCACAGCGATTCACAGTTAATTTACTGAATTCCTCTCCAGTGTTCTTTTACTATTTTTTAAATCAAATGAATAACAATTTCTATTTTTTGCTAAAACAACATCCCTTTGAAATCAACTCCGCCCTGTAAACAAGGTACAATTAAACATTCATTCAAAAATTATCAGTCTGCAGTTGTTAGAGTATTCAGATAATATGAACAGTAATTGCAGCCTACAGTCATACAAGACTTCTGGCTTAGACACTAAGTCAAAACTTCATTTTGCACAAAAATATCATCCCGAAGCCAACAGGACTAACTCAAACCGACAACGTACTGCCAAACCTTACATCAAGCGGTTAATGGCCTTCCACCCAGAAATACATAAGCAGCATTAGCAAGCAAAACTCAAGAGTTCTCCTAAACCCATCAAAGAACACATTTTGTTTTCACCACTTTTTCCCCTACACACTGAAGCTTTTCTGAGAAACGAGGGTAAAGACTCGAGAGGAACACTGCGAGGACTGACGTATGGTAACAGCGACTGAAATCTCAACATACAAGCAATCACAGCTCGAAGTTGTACTACCCATTCCTCTGGCTGTCGCCTTCTTTTTATACACTAAACTCTCTGGGCCTAATGCTTACGGTTCATTACTGAGAAGTTCAATGCTTTTTGTTCTGGTCTCCGAACGTAATCCTCCAGGCTTTTGGCCTCATGCCTTTCACTCATGTCAAAACAAAGACGTGCAGCTCTGTCTCCTCTCGACCAAATAGTTCAAGTACCTTCCATACCTCCAACCCTGAGCATGTTCACGACATTGTGCCCAGCAGTAAGCCGTGATTTTAGAGCTTTCTAAAGCAAAAGCTCTGCTACTTGCATTAGCAGAAAGAAAAGCTTAGAAAAAAACATTTTAAAAGTTATAGCTGCCACTAATACTTACTGTTTCTTTACTTTAAAATAAGTAAGTGCCCAATGTAGATTTCTTAAACACTAACTCAGTCTCGCACTTTCAGGCTCATGCCACCGCAGAGCTATCTTCCACCAAGACAGCATCCGCACTCAGCCTGCAGGGTCCTCCCGGCCTCCTCCCTCCCCAGCCTTTTTGTCTCCTGCTCCGAAGTAGCTCAGCACTTGGCAAAATACCTCTAGAGGTGCAGAAAACACCACCAGCAGTCACCTCAGTATACAACAGTCCCTGAATTATTATGCATCCCACTCCCTCGAGGGAGGTTGGTGCCTACTTTCCCTTTTTTAGATGGCACCAGCTATAGCCCTGCATAGCGGGGGTTCACAGGCTTGTTATCAGCACATATATTATCAGAAAGTAGGAGCAAAATCTTAAAAATACTTATACTTGTCATATGCAATACACGACTCGCTCATGTTTTGCAGTACTGGAAGAAATCACAAATATGACTCCAGAGCATCACTCGGGCTTTTTCATGAACAGCAATGCAAAGTCAGGAATTATCCTCCAGTGTAACACTCATCTTTGCCATCTGCAGCATGCCATTTGAAAAAAAATATACCAAGTTAGTTGCTATCCTCTTAATTCCAGCACTAGTTTCAAGCAGTATTAAAGAAGACGTTTTGCATATTGCCAGCTACTATACAGTACTCACACGTGGAGAACACATACCATACCCATCAGCCTGATGCTCCACCAACACGTTTGACTACTGTTTACAGCCTGTTTTGAAACCTGATGTTTAATTCTGCAACATTCAACAAGACAAATATTAAAATATTAGCTATTATTAACAGAACACTTCATGGACACAGCAGACATAGAATCGTAAGGGTTGGAAAAGACCTCCAAGATCATCTGGTCCAACCATCACCCAACTACCAATGTCACCCATTAAAACATGAAACTACACACACACACACACACACACAAAGTATGCTTATTCTTCACACAGCCCTGCATAAAGCAAACTAGGTCACAAGTTTTAGCAAATATGCAAGTAATTAAATGCAACTGCCAGCAAAATTCACCTAGTAAAGTTTATGAGCAGTTAAGTAGGACTCAAAGCTCAGCAAAGTCCCACTGATAGCATTACCAAAGATAGCACAAATTCCAGAGTTTGCTCTTTTAAATTCCACTGTGTGTTTTGTATTTTTTTCCCATCATAACATAACTGGATTTCCTCTCCTATTAGTGGTCAGAGGTTTTCTCCTATTTAAAACAATCAAACAAACAAAACAATTGAAGTTCATGCTGTTTGCCAACAGATCCAACTTACAACCCAAACTGGGCAACCACAAAGACGTGGAAGATCTCTTCAGTTTCCTCAAAACAATAGATTTTTCCATTTTATTCCATGAAAACAAATAACAGCGAGCAGCTAGCATATAGTTCTTGATTCTCAAAACCCTTTATTAGCAACTACTGTAGAAAACAAACAAAAGCAAGATTTGTGTTATTTAATAAAGCCACTGAAGGCCAACAGTGCAAAGAATAAAAGAAGGACCCATGATTCAAAGCAGAAATAAAAGCAGCGATTCAGGGAAAAATCTAAGATTAATGACTGCGAAGTCACAAAGGACAGCTCTGAAAGCAATCAAGGAGAAAACTGGAAACTTCCTTGCTTGAAAGCAAAGAGACACTAATAAAAAGCTTCGTATGATTTGCTTTTCTTGCAAAGACTGTTTCAACGTCCAATTTACGAAAACACAACACTTGCACATCAGCTTATGCTACGACAACCCGAGTTCTTTAAGGGAAGTGTTTTAGCTGTAAGGATTTTAATATATTCTAGTATTCATCATTTAAAATCTACAGCCAAGCTCAAGACATATCAGCGTAACTAAAAAGCACTATCTGGGATCACAACAGATTAGATGCCAAACATTCTTCATTCCAGCTTAAAAGTCTCCTTTGTTCTTCTGAACATGGAAATATGCTCTGGAGACAGGGGGACTTGCAGATAAGGGAACAGCAGTAGTTCAAAAAGCGCTAAGACAAAAGCCGAGAAATTCCTGCAGACACCATATCCACCAAGCTCTGTCCATACCTGCGTACGGACTTGAATTCACCCTCAATGGTAGCAAAACCCCGACTAGTTTTAGAACAAACAAGCACAGTGTCTGTATCCATTTTTTAAAGGCAAGTTTTTGAAGAAAACAGGAGAGTGGAGAAGAAAACACAATCATTTTTCAATAAAATATGGTACTACAAAACTCGTATTCAAGAAGAGAGCAGTGAGTGCTGAAGGCTTTTCCTCCAAAACTTTGCAATTCAGAGGAAATACATCTCAGATTTTATGACCAAAAAAAAAAAAAAAAAGCAAAGGAGAACAGCTTTTTTTTTTTTTTTTTGCCTAGAACAGGATAAAGGAAATTGACTATGTTTTCATTCTTATCTTTATTAAATCTTTATTAACTTTCAAAAACTCACATATTTAGTGTTTTAATTGTCCAGAGGTATTTCCCATCACAAACTTAAAACTACAAGCATCCCTAAAGAACCGCCAAAGAGCAAACCTCCTGCAGTTGTTCCAACCAAAAGGGGAATATCCATACATTCTCCTCAGTACAGAAAATAAGTGTGGTTTAATTTCAGAAAGCAAAACAAACAAACCTCTTCAGCCAAAAAGCCTGGAAGCAAAAAGCTGAAATTAGACATTTAAGCATCCCTTGGTGAGAAGCGGTGACTAACTGTTTTGGCAAAGAGTCATTTAAATTTTGCTGAAGATACTACGATTTTTGGCAACTAATTCAGTGTGCAAGTCTAATACTATTTCGGAAGGAACTCTACATTAAAACTAACTTTTTTTTTTTTTAATACTACAGGATCAGGCTTTAAGTAGCACAGCTATGGAAGCAGGGGTGTCTCCATATTCACCACTAACTTGACAGTAAAACCAGGCAGTGATCTTGCCACACACAACGTGCTAGGAGAAGTCTCAGAGCCCCCCGTGTGCGCTGGGAGCGCGCATGAACAGAAATCTCCAAGAAGACCCTCAACCCCCCAAGGAACTTCTGAGAAAGCATCACCTGCTTGCTAAGATTTCTGAGTGGCCTGGGCAAAACATTCTGGCAATGTTTTACACCTCAGCTGTAAGCTGGAGAACTCAGAACTGCTCTCACCAATCCATTTGAAACTGGCTGAGCTATAAGCCCTGGAAAATGATGTCTTATTTTATTTTTCAATCTAGTCCTACGTAAACCATAATAATACTGAAAAAAAGCCTCTAGGTAATGCCATTTGGAAGACTACTTTACATGGATATCCAAGCTGCCTTCATAAGGCACAAAACACTACAAGAAATACTGGAACAAACTCTGAGGTTGCGTTCTTACATGCAAGCATTATGGTTGAGACTTTTTTTTTTTTTTTTTTTTTAAAAAGTCCAAGAGTCTGGCTGAAACTTCAGTGCTATGTCAGAGTTAGCCTAGATGGTCGCGGTGATCCTTTCTAGCCTAAAAAACACTTGTTTCATCTTCAGTTATGCAAATACCCACTACACTTTCAACAATGCAGGTACCATTTTTCCAATCTCTCATGCAAGCAACAAGATCTCCTGGCACGTGACTCCAAAGAAGATCTGCAAGAGCTGTAGCTGCTTCAGTGACTCCCACCTAGGAAGAGTTGTGACTAAGAAACAGGCGAACACACAAAAACATTTACAAAGCTAATTTGAAATGCATGCTATGAGGAAATAACTGCTTTTCATTGAAGAATATCTTCACTTAGTACAAGTTACAGTTTCTATTTGCCAACCTTTTTCATCCCCAAAAGAAAAAAAAAAGAATACCAAAAGGACCTAACATCAGTTATACTAAGAACAGTACAGTCACATTTTGTAGCATTATCCAAAAGGGACCAAACATGGTCATAGGAAGTTACAAGTTATTTGCTGTCATACTTGGCAAAGCTCTCTGGAAGATTTTGCTTTACAATTCACTGCACACACAATTTTAAGCCAAATCCCACGTGCTGAAATTGCACTTGAAAAAAATGTTTTAAAATTGTATTTTGATTGGCGATTGGGAAAGGATTACACTTGTATTTTTAAAATAATGAGAGATTCATCACACACTATTTGAAAGCAGTTGACATTCGCGTTTAATGTTCAGTCTTTACCTTCTGCTTATCTTTCCATCAAGCTCCACATTTTGGTACTCACTGCAACGCTGACTGAAGAATATAATTTTATTTTTGCATACAGAATAACTTCTAATTAAAAGCTTTTCAACTGTGCAGAGAGCATGCATTACATTTGTATGTCAAAATATATTTGTATATATATTGTCCTCATAATAATGAACAATGTAATATTGTGAACTAAGCACATTTTTAAAAGAGATGCAAATAACAATTAACCAAATACATGTAGCACTTAACCAGGAAAATACCACGGTGAAAACTATCCTTCTGTCTCTCATAATTACACTTTTCAAGTAGGATCATGCAGACATCAAAAAAAAACCAAGATCACAGGAATATGATTTGTACACTGTGCATAACATGCAACAGGTTTTCCTGAACTGGGCTTTAAAAATCAAAACTTCTCTGTTGTCTACTAAGCTCTTTACATTGCTTTCTGAAGCTTTCATCTGTTTGAAGATGGGTATTTCTTAGACTTATCATCTAGATGTAGTATGAGAACAGTTCTTTAAACGCATGCAACACACTAACTACTTCTTTTGTAAAATGACTCATTACTGATGTCTTACTCTATGCTGCTAAATCAAATGTAGTAACACTGTTCATAAAACAAATGCAAATGTTGTAATTCAAACTACCCTTGTGTGTCTTGTAAGAAATGCTGCATGCACTAGCATAGCGAGTAAAAAAAGTGGAGCCTTCTGACTCCATTATGGCTATACCTGCCCCTTTCCAAAAGTGCCAAGGTAAGGTCTGTTTTGTTTGAATCTGGATTTCTTTGGTATTATATACAGAGATGCACAGGACCAAAATTTGTATTTACACTTTTTTTCTGTGACTTTAAGCAACCATGTTGAGGAGGAACAGCATAAAACAATAGAGTACATCTGGGGAGGGGAAAGACATCACAGCTGTATTTCACAAGGAAATTAAGCGTCTACAGCTGCTTTTAGTCCCTTTTTTGAAACTTCTAGTGAGGCAAATCAATTGTCCATTTGTAATACCGGAACGCAGCAAAGACACATTGCTAACACACTACGATGCTACCAAAACCTCCAAGGTTTACCTCCAAAATCTTATAAATGTACATATAAATCTGCTGCACTGGTCAACTCCATAGCAACTTTGTTGTAAAAAGAAGGTTCTCCAGTTATCTTCACATTTTCATTAGGTACACAGTGCAGAAACTGGAAAACAAGACTTCCATAAAGGGTTTCAAACGCAACTTAGAAAATATCCTGTTTACTAGCTGGAAGGATCACGTACTAACAGTGTTGAGCAAAGAATGTATCTGATAACATAAAATAATATATAATTTGTTCACAATAAACCTGCCTATTTTTCTTGAATGTAAATAATATCTGTATACAATTTAAACAAAGTATATCTATATTTTTCTTCCAGGATTATTTTATAGCAAAAAGTTATAGAACATTGCAGTTGTGTCAATGTAAGATTAAATCATGAAGCCATTAGAGAACGAACGAATAGGTGAAGAGAGGTGAAGATCATAGCACAGATGAAAGTTCACTGATGTTCTGCAAAAGGAGAGACAAGTCTTATCGCAGTATCTTTATCAGTCATAGGAAAAGAAACTGTAAGTGATTTGAGTTTGTTACCTAAATATTTTTACTACATTTTGTAATATATGGGAAGAGATGGGAAGAAAACATTAAGAACTCAGAGGCGATTCCTACAAGGCCCTGACCCTGCGTGTCCACAGCTTTTCACATTCCTCCCAGCTCTCCCCCAGCTCACATATACTCCTCCCTTGTGCCTGCACCCACTCCTAAACGAGCTGGGATCAGCTCTCAACAGCAAGATTCCCACCCACCCACGTGCTGAGGGCACCCAAAACATCCCACTCTTCCGTTTACTTCTGAAAAGAAATTCTCATCTCTGAGGAAGGGAAACGTCTAAACCAGGGTGAGCCCACTCCATGGGTCACATCACAAAGAAAGTCGTACCAGACCAGCACGCGCGGTGCTAAGAGAAGCCCGTGGTGCCTGAGCCCAGCACCTGCAGCTAGGCTGCTGCAGCACAACTCGGAGCTATCCTTCGGAGCCATCATACGTCTCCATCCTTGCATTTCAGGTTGCCATGGGTCAGTGGCAACCCCGCACAACAGCACGGTCTTGTCTTCAGGCTGACTGTTTCTCCATTCATCGCCGCCCTGCCCTTCCAAGTAGGCTAGCTGCTGTTTTCCAGGCTCCTCGAGGGCAGGAGGTAGTTTCAACAGCCACAGTAAGAGAGCAACTGGGATCTCCCACAGCAGCAGTGGGTGTAAAATCCTGCTGGTAACTAGGAAGGATTGCAGTTTCTACCCAACCTTTATATTACGGTTCCAGGCAGCACCTTCCTCCAGACACCTCACAGGCAGCTGACCAAGAACTGCTAAACGAGGAGCTGGACTCGCTTGCTTTTCTAGAGAGGTCACCACACTGTGATACCACTCCACTGGTAGTCCCCAGACAGATTGCACGTTGGGATTCCACTCCGACAGCCAGTTACCCACGGTATATCACAGGTACCTACCACTCACCGACCTCCAGCAATGCAGTCATCACTCGCAGACTCGGAGCTACCTAAAGAAGTTGCAGAAGACAACTGCAACCCGTTCCCTAAGTGCTGTGGTCTTCTTCACGCTGAGCACAGAGCTCTGCAAGGCGTTAAGGGCCTTGCCACACAAGTCTGTGCTCCTCAGTCACTGCAGCCCATCGCAGCCGTGCACAAAGGGTCCTCCAAAAGGGCAGCAAGCACCACACCTCTGTGCTCTGCAAAGGACTATAAAGCAAATCAGCATTTAGAGCAGACACAGCTGAGAGGATGCTGAGAAGTCTGCGATGTAGTTCTTGTCCTGCATTCAGCCTCAGGAAGCGTTCATGGTGTAGCAGAAGCAGGCATAACCCAAGCCTCTCAAATGCACACACAGACAGCGCAAGCCAGGAGAAACTTGCAGGTAAAGAAAACTCGTTCCAGGTCCTACAAATTCCACATGGGGCAACTCGTGCTCTCCGCTAGTCAGCTGTGTCAAGTACTTGAATGCTGGCCAGAAGGTCATCTGCCTGAAGGAGTAACCTCTGTATTTTTTGTAAAGTGGTATTACATTTGCAATCAAAACAAAAATGTTTTTAAGTTATTTGTTAAGACTGAAAGAGCACTCCACCCACAGAGAGTTTCTAGGGGCTCTAAGAAATATTGTACTGAAGTGAAAAATGCACAGAGTAAGTATTTTTGTTCTCAAGTAACTGCAACTTCAGTAAAATCATCTCCTAGACAATATCCTAGGTGGAAAGATAGATTAAGAAAACTATTTCCCACCAACAATTACACTATAAATAATTGTGTTTTTTTTTCAAAACGTCCCTGTTAGACATTATTCCAAACTGAGGTTGACAAGATACTGCATAAGTAAGGCAGGTATGCGTCCTTTGTAAAGGATATCCATGTGCCTTTCGTAACAGGGTAGTACATTCGTTTAAAAGTATCGCTTTTGTGTCTCAGTTTTAAGTCTCTCACCTTAAATATAAATAGCTAAGACAGCTCTTTATATCATCTGTTACAACACTTGTCTTCTCTTTATGACCACTGATACCTCATTTTTGAAAACAGCAACAAGAAATTTAAATACTTAGACGCCCTCAAATTCCCAAATCCTTTTGGAAAAGAGCATCTGACTGGACAAAAAAAAAATTAAAAATACAAACATTTTTGATGGAATAATTTCTAATCTATTTCACAAATTAGTTATGATTACGTACTGATGCCAATCAATTGAAAAGTCACGGTTTTGTAGATTTCTGATGCTTTTCCTTTGCAGAGCTCAAAAATTGCTATGGAGTTCAATCTGTGGTCTGGAGATTAAACTAAATACTTTTCTCTCAACGATCCCAAGTGTTTAGGCATACACGTTATTATACACTATTGCCTCTAAGGTTGCAAAATGAGGATTATGATCACGTAAGTGAAATTTAAATTGAAACACATCCACAGTGAGGATACAATCGGCTCTCTTTAGTACGTACAGATGCATAACGTGTACGAATTTAAACAGAAAAAGAAGGCACGATGCACATGCTAAACTTTGTGCGTGAGAGCTGTGACGCTGAGGAGAAGCAGTATGAAATCTGTACGCTTCCGCCAAGGTGAAAATATGGAAATAAAGCCCGAACGCTGCAAGGTGCCATTTTCAGCGCCGCTCTGTTCAGACGCACGCCAGCTTCTGAACGGAGCCTGTCCCTCCAAGGCCAACTTTAAAAAAACAAAAATAAAAGGTTAGGTTTCCTCTGACCAAGCGCCTCCCCTGGGAGCCCGCTGCTGCTGCCTGTGCGCGACGCGGCCCCCCCCTGCCGGCCGCCGCAGGAGAAGCAGGGGCAGGGAGCCCAGCGCCGTGCCCCGGCCCAAACATGCGGCTTGGTCCTCTCACTGCCCCTCCGTCCTTCCCAAAAGCGGGGCTCCCTACCTTGCTGCGCAGGTAACACCCAAAGCATCTCCCCTGCTTCTGAACGATTTCCTTACGTGACTCCACGTAGAGGAGAGCTCCAGGCTTGTCTTTTGGTTTGGTATTCTAGGCTCGGCACTATGACGTTACGGGAATGCAGAAGGAGAAAGCAGTGAGAGGTAAGCCACCCGCTGCAGGCAAGGTTAACCGTCACACAGGGTTCCCAGAATATTTTGCTTACCGTGCTGCTAACTTTTAACGACTTAAACCAACATTTAAGCATCTGCTCTGTAGATTTCACTGCTTTCACGTTACTCTGATACGTTACCAGCACAGCAGAGAACAACAGCAGGCAGCTATGAAGCAAGGTCAGCGTCACGCATTTGCTGCTGTGCCCAAAAAAGTTAAGAAGCTACCCAGGGAAAATATCATCATGCTTTTTTAGTTACCTAAAACAAATGCAAATCAACAATGTCCATTTGCCAAGTCTTCTGCCATGCATATAAAATAAACCTTTGCCTCCCAAACACTGCAGCACCCCAAACACCACAGCACCTGTGCAGCTTCAAAAATGAGAAGAAAATCCCTATATATGAAACCAGTGCAGGAATACCATTGAATCTCTGCATTTTTTCTTTCCTCTGCTGAAACGGAATCACTGAGGACCCAAATTACATCCCTGTGCCGTTACAGCTGCTGTGTCTTGCAAGAGCAGATCCCATGGATGCATGGCACCCTGGAAAAGGACTGCAGCTGAAGCCACTGCACACTTTTGTCAGGGAGGAGCATGTTGCTCCCCTTGAAAGGATTTTCCTAAAAGGACTTCAAATGCTTTGAGTATCTCCCAGGAGTATCACACAACTTTATGCTGCATTACCATCAGGGTTGCTCATACCTGTGGAAAGTTTATTTCCCCCAAAACATGCTTCCTAGCAATCAAAAATACGTTACAGTTGGTGAAATGGAGATCTCAAGAAACCTGGAAAGAGACAGCAGATAACACTGGAAGTCAGACCCCTTGTGTTCTCCTCTTGTTCCAGTATCCCACCTTGCACAGCTCGCTCACTCTCATCAAGCACGCTCCCTCTTCTGCATCCGCTTAAAAAGACAAGAGCCGTGAACAACCACCAGTCACACTCGGGCTCTCTGAGCGCTTTGCTAACTGGGCCATGAACAGCACAGAAGTAGACTTGTGGCAGTCTCACTTCATCTCATTGTTACGCGCTTAACATCACCGTGACATCACACAGCAAGGCGCTGCCCTTCCTCTTGTTCAGGTCAGGCCAATTCAGCAGAGCATAGAAAAATCCGGAGTCGTGGTCCAGCTCTTCATTTTGCATTCCTAGGCTGAAGTCCATATTGTATTAGGTGTTTATATTTCTACACATAACTACACTTAGAAATGATGCTGTGAATACCACATAACATTTCAGTTAGTTCAGCATACCTACACAACCTTTAAAACTTGATGACAATTTGTAAGTATATAGAAGCAGGAAAGATTGTGTTCCTAACTTGTTACTTTAACAGGAAAAAAAAAAAATCTAAGCAAAGTTCAGTATATTCTACATCCAGGTCAACTGGATCCGTTCTTCAAATCTTTTGTGGACTTCTCCCTTGGACACCACCCGAGCCAGCTCACAGCTTCATCCTAGCACAGCCAGCCTCATTAGTAGGGATATTCAATGGAAAGCAGAATGTTAAAGATTACGAAGTAATTTGGGATATCAGGTCCTGGATCCAGTAACTGGCATTTCTGCATTACCCGTACTGTGTCAGTCCTGCAATATTAACAAACAGCATTAGCCTCCATATCCTACTGGGCACACTCTAACGTAATCGCAGCCACACAGAACTGGAAAAATTACAAAATGAAGAGCAACAAGGGTGAACAGCAGTATGGAATCACTTCTGTGTAAGGAAAAATCAAAGATATTGGGATTTTTCAGCCTGGAGGAGATATTCTGGGATATGTTAATACACATCTACTGCTTCTTCCTGTGACTAGGTGCCTGTAACTGGCCACTGTCACAACTGGTACCGTGGGAAAATCAACGTGACAAAATTCATGGCAATGGCCACAGAGGGTGACTTAGCTGCTGCTCACCGTGGGTCTCACCATGCCTGTCAAAAGCACTTCTGCTTCGTGGTGGGATACGAGAACACCCAACAGGTAAGAGGATGCCAGCTGATTGCCATCCTCCTGTTGTTGGGACGTGGTGTCTGCTCTCTGTCAGTCCTCTGTGCTGCTGGGCCTTGCCTAGAATATCACTGTCCCCATGTCACCACTGTGACAGCAGCGAGAGAACCAGCACCCAGGGAACTGTGGCTGTCCTCACTCGTAACTATGCGTTTAACCCCTGTGCTACTACTTCTGCTGCTTTCACAGGTGAGCATTTCCACTTATTTCTCTCATTCCTGCCTTAATATTTATGTTGTAAGCCACTAGAGTACCAGCCTCGCAGGTCTTTGATCCCACCCACTGACGTTTCATCACACTTTCCACCTTCCCTCTACCTGCCAGTAAAAGCCTGCACATAACTTTGCTACAAACCTGCACCTCCTATTTTAAACCCACGTGTTTCCTACAGAAACAGGACGCATTTTTGTAGGAGTATTTTTAAAAAAACACGAGAACTTCCCGTAGGCTATTTACTACAGAAAGTGAAGGGATGAGAGGTGAGATAGGCAAATGCGGACAGGTAGATCACAGAGTCATTAAGGTTGGAAAAGGCCTCCAAGATCATCTGGTCCAACCATCCCCCTACTACCAATATCACCCACTAAACCATGTCCCTAAGCACCACATCCAACCTTTCCTTAAACACCCCCAGGGACGGTGACTCCACCACCTCCCTGGGCAACCCATTCCAATGCCTGACTGCTCTTTCTGAGAAGAAATGGCTCCTCATTTCCAACCTGAACCTCCCCTGGCACAACTTGAGGACATTCCCTCTAGTCCTATCACTAGTAACCTGTGAGAAGAGGCTGACCCCCAGCTCCCCACACCTTCCTTTCAGGTAGTTGTAGAGAGCAGTAAGGTGTCCCCTGAGCCTCCTCTTCCCCAGACTAAACAACCCCAGTTTCCTCAGCCACTCCTCACAGGACTTGTGTTCCAGGCCCTTCACCAGCTTCGTAGCCCTTCTCTGGACATGCTCCAGGGCCCTGATGTCCTTCTTGTAGTGAGGGGCCCAAAGCTGAACCCAGCACTCAAGGTGCGGCCTCACCAGAGCAGAGCACAGGGGGACGATCACCTCCCTGCTCCTGCTGGCTGCACCATTCCTGATGGGACAGCTGTGACCTCGGCAGGACAGCTACGAGCAGAACTGACATTTAAGATTTAAAACACAAAACCAACAGCCGGCACAACAATGCGCCCACACCACAAAACCGCCGCCCGAGGCGCCTGGAGCTTTACCCGCCCCCAGCCAACTGCCCCGGCCACGCCAACACCGCCCCTGCCCCGCCCTGCCGCCCAGGGGAGGCCCCTCCCCGCCCTCACCTGCCGCCCTCCCGTCGCCGCGGTGCCTCCCGGCCGCTTCCCCGCCTCCTGCCGAGGAGGGTCCTGCCCGGGGGGGTCCTGCCGGGGGCCGTCCTGCCTGAGGCCGCCGCCGCCGCCGCCGCCCCGCCCGGCCGCCGTCAGCAGCCACCGCCGCGCCGCCCGCCACTGCCACCAGCCCGGCGCCGCCATCTTGGACCGCGTGCTGGGCGGGACGCCGCCGCTGCCCTCCCCGGCGGGCGCATGCGCGCGGGGTGCGGTGAGGCGGGGCGGCCGCCATCTTAGGGCGGGGAGCGGCAGCAGCGGGGTGCCGGGCACCGCCCCACGGCCGGCTGAGGGGGCCGGGGGTCCTTCACAAGCAGAAAGCCCCACGGTGGACTAGATGAAGTCTCCTGCAGTGGGGCGATTAAATAGACGGAGAAGGAACCGATACAATACAGATCACGTTCCTTAGATGGTACCAATGCCGTAGAAGAGCTCAGTTCTTACCCTGTCACCCCATTCCCCCTTTTGTTGAGGCATAGCTGCCAAAGGACAAGGGTATACACCCACAGCCCCATTTCTTACGTCCTCAATGTAGCATGAGTAGTCTTCTCTAGTAATGCCAGGCTGGTAGGGGCTGGTGCACTAGTATGTGTCAACACTCCACAACTGAAGTTTAAGAACCATTTCCAAGTGGAAGTACATTTATTTATTTTTTTAAGTGTAATCCTCTATAGTAACAGGACAACACATTCCTCACACTTTTTAATTATTTTTTTATTAAGCTTCTCACAAGGAATTGAGCATATATACATGACAGCTGGCATGCTAATAAAGTAAACCAGGAACTTTTTTTCTTCCAGACCCCACCGTGGCAGGGGGAAGTTTCAGACTTCACAGACCTGTTTCAAACGTGTTTCCAGTCCTAGCCATGGTGATAAAACACATGCCAAAAGCTCTAATCTTACCCACACCAGGTGCCAGAAACATAGAAAAGACAAGCAATTTGAAGACAACAATCAGATAAAGCAACAGGTAGAGGAACAGACCTTGCCAGAGTGCTATGCTGCAAGGTAACACTCTGCGCAGCAGAGGAAATGGGAGTAGTGATACATCTTAAGGGGTTCAGGCCCTTAAGACGTACAGAAAAACACAACTATGTAGTATGTAGTAGATCTTTTCCAGTCAGTCTACATGGGAATGAACATTAGCATTTGACAGCAGCTCTCTCACTGCCTAACAGAAGAACCACTTTCATTCTTACCGTCCATACTTTGTTAGTGTGTGACACCTCCACCTGTGAATTAAGACGAATTCACAACTGATCAAAAGTTCAGAACAAAATGTGATTGTGATCACGTTACTGTAACTGAACTAAACCAGCATTAATAGGCATCTTGCTTCCAGAGTCCTTCTAGTTAGATAAGCCAAAGACAAATCAATAAGTTTTAGATGTCATGTGTTATACTACCACTATCTTTTGTACAAAAAAGCTCTTAATACAGTACATTGCTACACATCTGTAACTGTGCTACAAGTAACTTGCTTAAAGCCTGTTGAAGTACAAGTCCTTTCTTTAGCTGGGAATGATCGTCCTAGTCTGGTTCCCATGCAGGCAACAATTACGTGAAATAATCACAAGGGAGTAAAGTTTGGTAGCAGAAGTAGATTCAAAATGATCAAGTTGAACAGTAGTTACAGATTCAAAAGGAATTATGTATCCACAGTATATGTACAGTATAATTAACTTCTCAGAAGAGTTTTCATTGCTATACTTTAAAGGTTGCCTTCAAATTAGAGATAAGTCCTTTAAATGTTTGAAAGGCATAAAAATTCCCCTTCCCACACAAAACCCCAAACAATGTATTTTAGTTTCAAAAATAATTTGAACCCACGAACAAGCTTGCTATCAGTTAATCTGGTAAAATAGCTACGTGCTAAATAAACGCACATCAGGTGGAAAGAGCGCAAAGAATGTTAGAAGTGTGCTTAGTTCTTGCTTGCAGCATCTGGCAGTGGGTAGCAGGACAGAGGCAGGAATCTCAGTGGGTCTCCTCCTCTGTCTGTTCTGCAATTGTTTCTGTGGCACTGGCATTAGCAGCAGAGTTCAAAACTTCTCCAAAGTCTCCCCCGGCAGGTTTGTTTCCTCCAACTTTAGACTAGAACATAAAGAGAGCCTCAACATAAAGTTATCTACATAAAACCAGTACCTCTGCACAAAGAGGCTTAACAACTCTTCTCAGCAGAGCAGCTTTTCCAGGACTGAGCTATCCCCACAACAGTCTTTATATTACTTAGAAAACCCTTAAATATCACGGACACACCAGCCTCCCTGTGACTTCAAGACACGAAGAATGAAGCAGACCTAATTCTAGGGAGTCTAAAGGTTGACACACACACCCTCAGTTAAAAACTGTACAGGTATGCTGCCTTTTAAGCCAGTTAGGCTTTGAAAGATTCAGAGTTAAAACTAGCTGCTGTGTTGTTCAATAAGGAGCTTTGAACGGTTTTCAGTCTCAAGAGCACATCTTGAGTTCTTTAGTGGAGCCTTGCAGCTATGCTACTTTCTCCAGGCAGTGTGTTCACCTTTCCACTTCTCTACAGAAGATATTTTGTGGTATGGCATGGCCATTAGTGACAATTAGTTTGCAGAGATCTAATGATTCTCTAATGCTATTGCTTGCGTGCTTCTCATCCAGCCCAGTGTGTCCCTGAGAACACTGGAGTCTGGATCTAGTTACATGTATTAGTTATTTCTGAAGCTGGTGTAGTTTTTAGGTTTTGTTTTTTTTTTTTTGGGGGGGTGGAGTAGGAAAGAGCTTACTAATGTCTCTTTCTGGTATTAAGGCTTTTGTGAGTAAATTTATTTTTACAAATATTTTCTGCAGAACTAAAGTACAAAGACCTTACATAGTTTAAAAATAACCCAATCTGCACTCCTACGTACGATACTAGTCCTTAGGAAGGCACAGAAGTAAAAGCCTAGACTGTTTTTGATATAATACTAGGTGTATTACTATCCACTTGTACAGGTTAGATAGCTGTTGATCCATCTAGTTATGAGCATCCTCCTGTTTTGATTCCGAAATCATTAGGCAGAGAAACCATTTACACAGTATTTCTAAAGACATCATCTAAGCACCTTCAACAACTTACAAGTAACCAAAAAACACACAGGTTACCCAGAGCCCACTGAAGTCTCTTCTCCACATACACAGCTCCACAGTCACCAAGACTTCTTAGTAATGCTTACCTTTAAGTTCTCGACTTTTTCCTCAAAAGATTTGAAAGTAGGAGAATTTCTAGGGACAAAAAGGAACCGCAAAATTATAAATGTATCTAGTTAGTGTATAAATATCAGAAAACAAGCAAACAGTTGCTTTTTCCAATGTCAACATGCATTTTGTTTATTTGGGACTTCTTCCTTGTTTTTAATTGCAGCTTAGAATAGTTTACATCTGGATCTCTATCTGTAAAAATTCAAGAACACTCAAGCTGCAACTTATTCACATCAATTAGCCATTGCCAGTCTCAGCTATAGGATCTTTCATTACAAGAAGGAAGGGAAATCTAGCAATTTCCCCCCACACTCCCCCACCCCTCCACACACAGTGATTTCAAACAGGTTTCTGGCTTAAAGGGTTTGTTCAGAAAAGCTTTGTCCAGAAAAGCTTTGTCATCCCTTTTGGATAGCCTACTGTATTGCTGCTGAATAAAGCTTGTCAGATTTTTTTTTTTTTTTTTTTTTTACTTGTTGGAGGGAAACAACTTTAATTTAACAGGCTGTGTTTAAATAACAAAATAGTTCACAGTGACATTTTCTGCTAATATACGTTTGAGAGACTCCCCCTTGTTTAAGTGCTGGAGACAGCTGTGATTACAAAAGGTACGTTCTGCACATGCAGAGCAGGACAGCTCACAATGTTCAGTGCTGAGGGCCACTGTATTTTTACTACTAGGGTCAAAAGAGCGCCTTTGTGCTCCGATTAGCTGTCACTGACACTTGCAAACCTACGCAGTAGCTTGTACACCTGTTCTGCCTTTATGCAGAATGGAAAATGCTTGCCTTCCATGGACCAAGACTAATCAAGACTAAAAAAATAAGTTACATACAAATGAAAGTCTTTGTAAACAGGTTAAGCTCCCCCCCTTGTTATTTGGGTCAGTCACCCACACTTAGCAGCACTCTTTCATTTAGGAAAAGAGTGACATCTATATATCAAACCAGATTCCCTCAGGAGATGGAGGGACACAGTGTCAAAAAAAAGAATGCCAAGAGAAAAGCAAGCAAGCACAAGTCAACAAGAGACTTTTTATGAAGCCACATTTTCTCTTCAGTTCCAAAGACAATCCTAAATCAGATGGTGAACTATTGTCTTTTAAACTTGTCAGTTACATTTCTAACAGGAAGGTAAAGTGTTATAGTTCTCCAAACATCAGGAAAGTGCACTTAGTCCCATTCCAGATGTCTGATAACCATCACTGTTAAGTAGAAATAAAGATATTCTACATAATCGATTTCCTGCACCAATATAAAGTTGTGTACTTTCTTTGGTTTGTTTCGTTTCATTTTTTTAATCTGTTAGTTATGTTTGATTTTACTTAATTCCACACATGACAGTAAATATACGCAACAGCTGGATTATGCATACGTTACCTCATAATAGGCATGCTAATTGAATGTTGTATGGAGCGTATACTAAGTTGCCAGCATTAAGAAAAAAGAAAGCAAGAAATCAGTTGAAATGATAGACAGAAAAAATTGGCTTAGAAAGCTGATTTCCAGACACCATCTTTGGTAAACAGCCAGTTTTATACAATCTTAAATAAGAACTGCTTCGTTTTGCTTTTTTTAATTGCTTAGCCATGCACGCATACACATACAAGTACAACAGAGCAAAAGCTGCAACAACTTTTTTCCTCTTTAAAAATAATCAAGTGCCATGCTCATTAGTAAGTACATATTTTTAGCTGAAGTCTGTCTGCTGGTAAGTTTTTTCAAATGAGACATGCTGCATTTACAGTTTCGACAATATCAAGTAGAAAGCAAACAATCCAGAGAGTTATCAACCAACAGACCTTCCTACTCAAAGAATTAGTCCAAAGGTCAGAGGGCTTCCACTTCAATCCAGTATAATTTATATTGATAAGTATATAAGTTTTATCTAGAGAGAGCAGTTACATCAACCTGTATCCAACTTCAGGTTTATGGCGGGGGCAGGGAAAGAGTCCTAGTTTCAACACTTCTGAAATTCAGGGAGGATTTCTGTAACCTACCAGTGTTGCTATACTGTTACGGTTTGGTGAGAACACATACCTACTCCTAGAAGGCTCCTGGAGGTAGATTAAGGAGCTCCCAAATAACTTCAATACCATCAGTTTCATACGCTGGGAAATCCTTATTGACTCTTGATACAAATTAGTCTTCGTGTTAAATGTTTCTTGTCAACTACCACAGTAAGTTAGAAAAAATGATGATTTTTCGTAATTGTTTGGAATATTGATTTTTGATAGGGCTTGACAATGTCTTTCAAGAGAATCCCGTCCACGTGATTGCTGGTGTGGGGAGGAATAACAAAAAACCTCACATTTGATGCACCTCCGAAGCTCAAATTCGTACCTCAGCACAACAGAATATGCATTCACAGAAGCAAAAGGCTCATTGGCAGAACACAGCAATAGGAAGAAAAACACACATGTAAGAGAAGTTGCCTTAAGGTTGGAATCCCTTAAAGCTGATGTACAGCTCAAGGTTTTGTAGGTACAATGTACTGGCAATCAGATTCTTTGAGGCCAGCTGCTGTCTTGCTACATGTCAGTAACACGTGGCCATGTTTCATTCCTTTATCCTAAACCCCTTTCTGCTGTTTTTCATCTTCACTGATGGTTTGGCTTCCACAAAGTTTTTTCAGAGCACACAGAAGATGACTTCATATTCCTTTCTCTGATGTGGATTTCTAGTAATTCTGGTTTTACCGCTCTGTGCCAAGTTTCATCACAGAACTAGGCTGATACTACATAATTCTTCGTGCAGTCACGCTGAGCCACTTCCCCTTAGCCTGCAAGAAGTGCCTCACTAGCTGAGGAAGTTTAAGGCTAAAGAGGGTGAAAGTTACCTTTTTTTTTTCTGTTTGCAATCTGCAAACCTGCTTGCAACAGAGAAGCAACAAGCTATTGCAGATCTTTTAACAGGTGCCTAGAGAACTTTATCTAAAAACTCAGAGATCACTGAATAGAAGAACTATTTGCATACTTGAGTTTACTTCTCATATGATACACTTGCACATACTCAGAATGTTTTGTGAAGTGTCACCATAATATATAGTTTTGGCACAAAATGATTTAGTTCACAGGAGCACTGAGTAAGTGCAGTTTATCTTAAACATCAAATCACTTGTTCAAGTAGTGCTTTCTAGGAAGCAAGATTAAGTCTTGAGAAGCTTTACAAAGATGAGTCAATTTTTCTTTTCACAATTGACGGAATGCCACAAAGCACTCACTCGGCTAGACCCAGAAGCAGGGCAGTTTGAAGATGAGAAGCCCTTTTTCTTTTTCTTTTTTTTTTTTTTTTTAAAAAACACTCACAAGTCAAGACTAGTTTACGTATGAAAGCAAAAAAGACACAGTAAGTTGCTCCCTAATCTTCCATATAGTTTGTATTACATTAAAAGGCTTCTGGTCCTTTACAAATTATTATTTTTACAATTACTACATTGCCTCACATTTTGAGAGCACACAGAGCCATGCCAGAGTCCCTGTCTGGAAAATATGCTGAAGAGCTCATAAGCACTAGTGCCTTCTGTTAATAGTTAGGTTTCCAGTTGATATGCTGACAAATGACATTTTGAAGTCCACGATCATATCACATTTCCAAAGCAAGCAGTTATTCTACAACCTCAGGAGGAAGAAAGATGAGGGTTTCTGCTCCATGGTATGGACACAGTGCAAGAGGAGCTAAGTGCAGAGTTATGATTGCTCAGGAAGTTTGGTGAGAGCTGCAGCTTGGTACTACTGCTATTTGGCACATAATACTCATGTTGCCTACATGAGGATGGCTAGCTAATCAAGACGTTCATATAAAGGAGAATAAAGGCATTAAGAAAAACCTGAGAAGGGACAGAATTTGTTTACAGCACAACAAAAAGCAGAAGAAACAGATAAAGAAAGCAACAGCTGCCTGACTTCGCAATACCAGTCCTCCTTCTCTATTTCAATACTTTTCAAGTTCACAGCTCCATTAGCTAGCTGCCTTATTCCCTTCTACAACTCTCTCCAGTCACTTTGCAACAATGAACACCTGCATAGGTTTGCTGCGTGGAATACATAGAAATAACCCAATCATGTCACTGCAGATAAAAAACCCCTAAGTTAAAACAGCACAAGAGAAAGTCACAATAAAGAAACCACTTAAGAAAAATGCACCCCAATATTCAGTACTAGTTCAAGTATCAGACCCATAAATTCTCAGTTCCAGGAAGAGACTTTGACATCTAAAACTTCCTGAAATTCAGACTTGTGCCATCTTAAAAGTAGACACCAATTTAAGGGTTACATAACCACGGGACCTGAATTCACTGGTTGAATCCCAGTTGAACTTGATCCTCATGAAAGCAAAAAATAAAAAGTGTTTTTAATCTCCTAAGTGCAATTAAGATCTAGAACAGCACTAATTCCAACCCCCCCACCCGCCCCTTTTTTAAAATCCAACTGCTCCTGAATTTATATCCCTACCTCGAATTTCCATTGCCTCCTTTCCCCAGAGAAGCACACCGACAGTGTGACTCCTCTGGCCCTGTCACTCTCGCTCCCAGTGGCCTCATTTCTGATAGTGGCCAGGTCGCTGTTGAATACTCTCTAACTTGAGCAATCAGGACACTCCTGTTGGGTTGGATGTTGAGGTATTAAATTCTTGAGGCCAGAAGAGAGCTAGGAGTCTGTGCTTATCTCTGTCAAATAGGCTAGTCCAATACCTGCATGAGAACACCACAGCCTGATGGAAGGAAGGTGAACCTTGTTAAGCAAGCAGCTGAGCCCTGCATCCAAAAGGCATTTTCCAGTCTCCCTGTCCTGCTGATGGACAAAGATGAGATACTGCAGACATTCTTACCCTGGAACAAACCGGGCTCACTGCCTGCCTCCTCTGCGCGCACAGCAGAAGGGACTAGAGCTCCTAGCTAGCGTTCTAGCAGCCAGATACCTACATCTCTAGAGATCCTATTCCCATCTAAATGATTACATAATAGGAGAGTACAAAGAAGATGAAGCCAGACAGAGGTGCACGAGAGGATGAGGCAATAGACAGAAGCTGCTACACAGGAAAGTTATCTACTGAAAACTTTACACTGAATATTTGCTTAGAGTAAGCAGATAAAAGACACTGCAGAAAAGGTAATTAAAATGCTCCAAGTCCAGAGCTGCTAAAGTAATCAGGCAAAGATAAGGACTGTTTCACTGGCAAAACCATGAGCAGTGAACACACAAGCTACCTCACACTCCGCCTGTAGTAATTTCATTAGAGTCACAATGCTAAACAACCACTATAATAGACACCAGAAAGGGAAAAATTTTACTCTCTCAAGGCACAAACACTGTACAGACAGAGGAGGAACTCTGCACGCCATTGACCTCAAAACCATATTCTGCCTCTTTAAAAAGAGAGAAATCCGGACTCATTTTAACAGGTTTCTTTCTTACATGAAAGAGAGACTAATTATTACATGTTATCAAGATTTCATGTTCTGGGATAGTTACCAGATGAACTTGAAGAAATGTCTTCTGACATTATAAGTACTGCAGCTTTACAACAACTAACACTGGAGAAAAAGAGTTACCTTTTACAGACACAACTCGTTTAAAGCTTTTAATGGAGACAGTCTGACTACATGCTTAGTTTTAGAAACAGTTCTTGCGCCCACCTTACCTAAAGGAATGTGAAAATGCCTGTAGTCTGCACAATGCCAGAGTAAGCATTAAAGAGAGAAAGGAAGTTCTGATAAATCTGAAGCAAAATAAGTGACTGAAGCTGCACCTCAAAGTTTTTCTCACTAGACTTCAAAAAGCAAGAAAGAGGTTAATGGCAGCACTTCAAAAATCAATGGTTGATTTTATTACATTGCTCTCCAATGCAGCAATATTCTGTTAGAATGTGTTTTACTTGCCCAATAATTGAAAAATAAGTTTGATCCACTATTCATAACAAGTTACAAGTGGACATAAGTTTTATATGTTCCAGTAGTAAAAATTATATAATCAAAGAATTGTAAGCATATGATTAGATTGCATCCAGGAAGAGTTTAGTTTGCATGCAGTTAACAGTACATGTAGTGCTAAAAGTTACCATCACACTTACCTAATTTGTATGAAAAGGCTGTGTCATTTCACAGTCAAAATATGCTGTTGTATACCAATATTTAGGAATTAAAATAGTCTATTAAAAGGTAATAAAATCAAGCACTGCTATGAGGTAGAACAGCTTACAAAGTAGTAAGACACTGTAAAAGGAATTCACACACACAAAATACAAAAACAATCTTTAACTGTCTTTTAAGTGTGGCATTCCACAAGCTGAGAAAGTCAGGGAACAGAAGCGATGATGCTACTTGCATTGGGCACACAGAGGCAGACAGGGATGCTGCTATCCGCAATCCTACCAGGAAAATTGGAGTGGCAGTGGAGGTAATAGCATGTGTCATTTCTCTTGCATATATAAAACACACCCCACAGAACTCTTCCACTTCAGGGAGGACATACAGGCACATTTTGCAGCAAGTCACTCAGCACTGCTAAGACTAAGGCATGCCAAGGGTTCTTGATAGATAAACTTTTAGAAGTGCTAAGTACGTTAACAGCATAAATTTGTTTTAGTAATCTTCTGCTTAAATAAAGAAGTGCAATTTCTTGTTAAGAAGCTAAAGAAACCTACTTGACATCTTCAAACTTCTTGGTTATGACTGAACCAACAGTTGAAAAAGCAGCAGAGGCCTTCTGACCAGCCTGAGACAGGGTTTCTGATGTTCTCTTGTATCTGTGTTCAAACAAAATTAAGTCTATAGTTATTTTAACAGAACACATGAGAAACTTAGTGAAACTTTTAGTGTATGTATGTTAAGTCTGTATCAAACCCAGAAGTATACTTCAACTTTTGGGAAGAGTGGACAAGCTACTTAAGAGACTATTTTGAATCACTGCCATCCCTTCTGGCTACAGCATCTTTGCCACCTCAGATTTCAGATCAGATTCACCAACATATATTTACTACTCCAGCCCCAGAACAGATGCAATCTGATACTTTAGGACTTTCAAAGAAAAAAAACAGCATGAATACATATTGAAAAAAAGAGCTTATTTCCGGTACCAAGTGTCTAAAGTCTTATCCATAATGGTTTTGTCAATAAACTTCACAATACAAGATTCTGTATTTAGAGGTACATCCTCACATATTCTGGAAAGTCATTGACTGCAGAAAATGAAGTTCACTCTATGCCTCAAAGTAAAAGTTTTTGTTTGGCTAGAATATTAACTGTGACTTTGTACTCCTCCTGCATGAGCTCAGTTTACAAAGTTTTTCACATTAGAAAAGGATACTCTGTTGACTTGGTACACCTTGATATCTTGGTAATGGTATCTCAGTTCTGTTACTCACATATATTAGAATCTTCCATATTGTGGTTCATTCTTATTTTGCATGAGATGATATGACTAGTAGTGGCCTTAACGAGAGAAATCTATGAATTATTCACACAAATCTTAGCGCAACCTAACTTTGTGTTATCTACGCATCTTATTTCACAAAAATAGTGGATTTGGACATAAGAATGTCATAGTCTTCATCTCAGACTACCATCACGAAGAGGTACATACGCTGCGGTTGATGTAACATCTTGCCAACTTTTGGTAATGTTCTGCTTTAGTTCCTGTAAGGAGTTAATTCCCAGCTTTCTCTTGATTTCTGCTAGGTGCTTCTCTTTGGCAGCTAGCACTTGTGAGAGTGTCTGGATTTCTTCTTCCACCTATTGCAGCAAAGATGAGAGAATTAAGTTAACAAGGGTTCTACAGAGCCATTTAACTCCATAAGTAGGAGAAAAACATCTACTAGTGTTGTGGTTTAGCTCCAGCTACTAGGAGGAAAATTAACTCTGTCCTAACTGAAACCAGGACAACTAGACATCAGTAATGGAAGGGATAACAGTTTTGTTTGTGGTTTTTTTTTTTTTTTAGCATCGCCTCACAGTTGTTTCTAACTACTAAAGGGGAAAGCCAATGTAGTCTACAACAATAACCAGTTAGTCAGAAAGAAGCCTACTTGCAGCTAGCTCTGTTAGTATAGCAGGAATAAGGAACTGGGTAGCTCTGAAAGATGGTATCGTTAGAAATTATTACCTTTAGACTCCACTGGCCTACGTTGAGCTTGAAGATTAGTCAAACCTGGGACAACCACCAAGCCTGCATGCTCTTTCCACATCAGAAGAGATGCTAGCTTACAAACAACATGAGGAAGCTCAGAGCATCTGTTCCACACACAAGTTTCGTCTCCTTTCTTGACCATAAAGGTTCTTCTGTGAGCTGAATTCAGCTACAGGAACGTCCTACCCAGAGCATGCTGGAAAGGAGTTGGAGGGGTGGGAATAGTGGCAGACTGAGTGGTTTAAAAAAATGTAACCTGTTCTACAACTAATGAAACTATGATGTCCGTGTACTTTCTTATTTACACAGATAGTCAATTACACATATATCATTACGTACGTATGTGTACCCACACGTACGTATGTGTACCCATTACATGGTTAGTCAAAAACATGGACCAGGTCACGGTCAGAGGCATACAGCCTACAGAAAAGCATTGTAAAACTGCTTGACAGGCGGGACAGAGGCACTAAGGCAACATGTACAAAGGCATGTACACGTACAAACATGTACAATCCAACCCTACCTTCTTCATCCGGACTGGACCACCCTACTTTAGGATGTCAGGCTGCCTACTCATTTAAGCTCCCTTGAGGGAGTACCAGTATCATAGAATACCCCGAGTTGGAAGGGACCCATACGGATCATCGAGTCCAACTCCTGGCACCACACAGGTCTACCCAAAAGTTTAGACCATGTGACTAAGTGCACAGCCACAACGCTTCTCGAACTCTGACAGGCTTGGTGCAGTGACTACTTCAATGCACCTTATCCTTAATGCACCTTGGGTTTGGATACCTGTATGAAGATCAGCATGACAGCTGAGCAGGACCAGATTCCCCTACCACCTTCAATTGACCATTTCAACACGGAACAATACTCAGGACCACTAAAAACAAAGCCTGACTGAAAAGCTGTGTGTTTATTTCACAGCTAACCTTGGTATGCCAAAATTTTAAGCTTAAGCTAGTTTCTTTTATTCCCTTTAGGGTCCTAAAGCCGCAGGGAGCTACAAAGGAAGAGAGTCCACTCAATGAAACTTGACTTTGATGACTTATGAAATATATACACCACGCTTGAATATTTGACTGTCCTTCAACAAGTGCTACTTTAATTGCTCTTAATTTTTCTGCTACTGTCAAGTATAAACAAGAATAGTTGCACAGCTATTAGCAAAGCAGTGTACGCATGGAATTTACTACAAAGCATCCTTCATGAAAACAGCTTTAATCACACCACACCAATAGAGATAACACTTGGTACTGGCTTCTAACTGTGTTCTGACAGCTTTTTTTTTTCCACCCTTAAGTGAGAGAGGGGTAAACAAAGTTAGACATCTATAAATTCTGGTTTAAGCTCTGTTTACTAAGCACTTTTAGCTTAACTAATTCCCTGTAGTTATAACTGGAGTTTCTTCCTGACATGTTCCCTTTCTTCTCACACCCCTCAATACAGAAGAGTGCTGTACCCAGCTTCACTCAGAATGAGTACACATAGCATTAGTTGTGTGTTCAAAGACATGGATTTTAATTCTCAAAAACAACTTAAGAACTATTTAAGAGATTTACCTTAGCAAGCTCTCTTCTTAGCTCATCCTGTTCTTCTTCTGAGAGTGTTTCTGCCATGCCAACTGTAGCAGCAGCATCCTCTCCAACCTCAGGTATAGAGTCAGTTCTCAGCAGCCCTAGAGGTGAGCAAACCATTAAAAGTCAGATCATTGTGCATTTGCCAGACAACAACTGCATGTTGATATACAGCCCTTTCATGCCAGTGTATAAGTAAGACTTACGACAGGATACCAGAGTCACACTCCAAGTACTATGGCATACAGGAGACCAGAAGACATTTTACTGGCTGTTTCACTCTATCAAGTTGCAATAAAACTCAATATAA
Organism: Cygnus olor; assembly: GCF_009769625.2. Taxonomy (NCBI): domain Eukaryota; kingdom Metazoa; phylum Chordata; class Aves; order Anseriformes; family Anatidae; genus Cygnus; species Cygnus olor. The sequence continues at coordinate 130,567,713 of NC_049170.1, forward strand.
TTTCAACTTCTGCTACGGGAAGAGACTAGAAACTTGTTGACAACAACCTGGCCCACTACTCTGATGAAAACCAAGGCACAGAGCACATCTCAACCACAGAGTGGTTCATACATAACCTCTGCCCAGGACTTCATATGATCGCTGCTCTGAATTGCTCATGCAGCACAAACTCTGGAGATGTCAGAGGTGCTTGGAACCAGCAAAGAAGGCTCGCTCCCTCCCTCTCTGCTCTCTGGATCAGAGAAAAATGCCTCCTCTCAGCAAACTGGGAACTGCCACGGCCACAAACAAGTCCAGCAGCAGTGGAGAAAAGGGGTGCACTGCAAGTGGGCGCTCTTCCCAATATGCTGTGCTCAACCTTTCTGCCCCTTGTAACTTGGACCACCGTGGCTAGGAAGTCACAGATAGCATGGAACCAGAAGTTGCTCTTTTGTGCTTGGATGTTAAGACAGAAGCCCAGAGAAAGAGCTTAGGACCAAAAGGCCTCCGCTGCAGACAAACTGGTGGAGTGCTGAGAAGGGACTGATGAGGATGTCAGTCAGCTCTTCCCCACTTCCCCTTCCAAATCCAGAAGCCAAAACTCTGCCAAGCCCCTCTATACTAATCCGAAACATCCCTATGGTCCTCCTCAGCTTTTGTTTTCACAGCTTCACGCAAAGGAAGTGATACAAAGAACACTGTTCTCCTATGATGTGCTCAGTTTTTAAAGTTTAGTTATTCCTAATCCTAACTAGTCCTCTGCTTTCAGGATTCTCAGGATATTCTATGATTTCGTGTTGGAAGGTGGGCAACAAGGACCATCCAGTCGAACAAAGGACTTCGCAGGGCAACGTAGGAGTTAAACCACATGGCCTAACAGGATGCCCAAAGGCTTCCTGGTGCCGTGACCACTTCCCTGGGGAGCCTGTCCCAGTGCCCGACCACCCTCTGGGTGCAGAACCTTTCCCTAACACCCAGCCTGACCCTCCCCTGTCCCAGCTCCATGCCGTTCCCTCGGGTCCTGTCGCTGTCCCCAGAGAGCAGAGCTCAGCGCCTGCCCCTCCGCTTCCCTCGTGAGGGAGCTGCAGGCCGCCATGAGGCCTCCCCTCAGCCTGCTCTGCTCTGGGCTGAGCAAACCAAGTAATGCAACAAACAGCAAAAGATTTCCCATTTTGTATCTTTGTAGCCAATACTTAAACACAGTTCACCAAAACGAGGGAATCCTACAATAATTTGCGAAGAGACCAATTTGCAGAGAGATTGAATACTGGAACGGTTACAGGATCCCAGAACTAACACTAATCAAGAGGTAAAATAGCTTTATAAATAGTAAAACAGGGTAAAATGAAGAGTCTAACAAATTAAACCAAGGAGATTTTTTTTTTTTTAATATGATAGTGGAGAGTGACAAAACCAATAAATCAGGAAAAGAACAGTTATGCATGGATCTTTTCCAGCTATTAGCTAGTTATTCTGTTAACAACAGCCTGGCACTGAAGCGTTTAAGGGGTAACAGGAGAACAATTGCCTTCTCTATCCTTTCATAGGGTTGGAAGCATACATTCATTCAGAGAAGTTGAGGACACATTAACGTTCCCTTGCTAGTCGCTCCAGTAATTAACCAGATCAATCCCACCCTGGTTTCAGCAGCTTTTGACGGCCTTACAGTGACAGTATTTGGCTTGAGAATTCAACAGCCCATTAACGAGCAATGGGACCACCACTGTAATTTCCTTGTGAGACTTGGTATCAAACAGCTACATCACAATACACTGAAAAAGCCTGGGGAAAAAAAGATTCTGCAAGGCTATAATTCTGTAAAACATGCTCCTAGCAGCTGTCAAGCCTATAAAAGGAGACGTCTTCTTCTTGATCAAGTTACTAAACTACAGCAAAGCTCCATTTCCACAAATTCTCTCCATAACAGTATGTTTTCCACCTGTATTTGTGCCCAGAACAATTCTCCTCTAGAAGCACCCTGCTACATGGACAGGACACGTGTAAATGTTGAGCCCGCTGGGGAGCACAGCGATCAGGAAGCATACTGAACCCTGAATTTATGAAATCAGTACCACATTTCCCCCAGAGAATTATGTGTGTCTTAAACATAAGAGTGCTTACAGGTTTCCCAATTATTTTCTGGCAGAAATCTAAAGGGGGGGGACAGAGGGTTCAAGTCTAATGCCCAAACAAAACACAGCATTACAGCCCAAAACACTATAGGATTACAGCTCACGTCCCACAACCAGATCATTTATTTGTACATCAACACATTTCCTTTTTGTAACATCAAGCCATTAAGAATGCCATAACTTTGTCTGATTGCTATTTATGCTATTATATATGCCCAACAGAAGGAAGAAATTTAAATTGCACTTTTCCTTGATGCACTGTCATCCTCAGCAAACTGTTCTCTTTCTGACGGCAGATTTAGAGTTAGGTTAGCAACCCCTTTAAGGGCTACAGAACTCACCATTTCAAAACCAAATTTCAGACGCTTGTCAAGCACCAAAGAGCACACTGCCTACAGAGCATTAGCACATCCTGCTGAGAGGCTGCTCAATCTGGTTATGAAGGGTCATCTGGATTATCTCACCAAAAATAGATCGAGCGAACTCAGAGGCAGGAGAACAGGCTGGATTGCCTCCAGCGTGAACCAGTATATTGGGGAATATACTTTACCTTTGGAAAATTGGTGCTTCAAGGCAGTTTCTGCTGCTTCTTGCAGCACAAAGTCGAACTTGAGGTTCAATGCTAAGAAGCATGGGAAAGATCTCACCTCGCCTCCCCATTTACAGATGGTTTAGGAAGATAGGAAGTCACTGCTAATCAGATGCCTTCACACCTCACCTAGTTCATCTCGTCACACCTTCCCCTTCTTGCTTTCTGTCCCACTCCCACATATTACTCCTCCTTTAGTTCCATTCGAAGCATGCAGACACCTGCCACCTCCGCTCTCACCCCATTACCGTTCACCTCTGCCCTGGCATTATTTCCCCTCTCATGTCAGTACTTGCAGGACACGGGGCATCTGCACTAGTGCACGGCAGTGCTTGGCTTCTGCTCTTACTTCACAGTGCCTCATTTCTTACATCTTTAGAGCTGCAAAGCACTTAAAACTCAGTCATTGGATACCCTGCCATAACCAAGTTTAGTGTGAGCATTTCAAATCTCTTAAGCAGAGGAAAAATCTGTAGAGAGAATCCAGTATCTGGAAGTAATTAGCCTGTAGTGGGAAAACTTACCTAATTTTAAGGTCAGTTTTTAGGTGTCTGCTTTTCTAAGACTGACACGTTATCCCAACAGTTTATTAGATCTAGTTAAAGGAATCAAATAAAGACATTAAGAACTTTGTTTGTTAGGTCTCTGCAGATCACGAGCAGTCAAAGAAACAAGACTTAAGTCCACGTTCCTCTTACAGGGTAGAAGAAGCATTCGGTTTACACTCAGGTTTTGGTCTGTGCTTTGCAGTTTTCAACCCAAGTTTGTTACCCATCTTGACCTACCACTTCCTGGCCTGAAGTCAGAGATTAGCAACAAACACGAGCCGTCTAAGGAAGCACTGGTCACTTCAGATGAGCAACCTTTTGGCTGGGGAAGGGTTAGCCTTTACAAAGCCTTATCTTTAGACAGACCTTCTGTGTCAAAACACTCATTCCCAGTGTCTGATGACCACTATATAGTTGGGAAAGTGAAAGAAAAAGCTAAAGGTACTTGTTAGAGCTCAGAAGAACAAGCTGCCGGAATAATCTTAAGTTTATAAGACTTGAATATGATGTGGCTACAGAGGGGATTTATTTCACAATATATAAGAAAGATCAAATTTGAAGTGCTTTCCCTTTCAGTAAAAAGGCCAGTCCCATTTTTTCAGCCTCAGGAAAGAGAATTCTTTGGCTTCTCCCAAACACCAATCATATAACCAAAGTGAATGAAAAAGAAAACAGCAAAAAGGTTGCCACTTACTGTGATGCATCACCACTAGATACTGAGGACTGCTGCTCCCCCTTTCAAAGAAGGGCAAGGTACAGAGCCAGAGCTGACCACCGCTCCTCAGCGCCCTGCAGCTCATCTAGGTCATGCAGAGGTTTGGTTCAGTTCACGCAGACGCTCCCCAGGGGTGCAAGAACAAGCCCACAAAAAAAAAAAAGCCATCGCCTGTAGCTTAGTTTTGCTTTGTCATACTGGAAGGAGGGCTAAGCCTTCAGTGCTTTTCATTACTCCAGAGAATCGATCGTGTCCAGCAGCAAGAAACAAAGGAGGTAAGAAGCAGGCAGGGCTGTGTCAGGAGGCATGGCTGCTGGCACTCTGCACACCAGGTCACCAGCTGGGAGCTGCTCAGGTTCAGCACTAGGCACCTGCTGCCGCAGCGCAGCACGTAACAGCTGCTTCCTCCGGAGCATGCTAAGTGAGGAGAGTTGAGGTTTTACAGGACGTTTTTGTCAACCAGCGAAGTTTTTTTTTTAATACTCAGGGAGCAACAGGTAGTGTAATTTCAGAGCTCCAGATAGTCTAAGTATACAGTTCTTACACTTCCCCCCTCCAAAAAAAACAAAAATCTAATAGTCAAACTAGTCTGGCTACATCAATCTTGGAGAAGTTCCTGATTTTTTGCTTTGTTTCCCCACGAACTGCCTTTCTACAGAGTTAAGAAATAAGATAAAGGTGGTAGATGCACACAAGATATTACCTAGATGAGATCCCAAAGCCCACAGACCACCACAGATAACAGCAGTACTTAACTTTACTTACGCTTGCCTTTCAGCCCAGTCACAGATTCTTAATGAGTAGATCCTTTCTACAGATACTAGCCACTAAGCTTCCCACACGAAGTTGTAATAAAGAAAGAGCAGGAAGTTACCAGACTTCGTCAGTGTCGGCGACCCAGGCGGAGAAAGGTTTATGCCGGGTGAGAGGTAAAGGTAGTTTCTGTCCACTCCCGAGTTGAAATCGAAGGGCGATTTGTAATCCTCGGACAGATCCATGTCAGAAAGCTCAGAGCACGTAGCCGCCCTCTGCTGCTGCCGAAGGAGGCATCTTGGCTTTCGGCAGCCACAAGACTTTCTTCAGCCCTCGTTTCCTCACCTGGCGCTCACCGAACCTCCTCATAAAACCCAGCCGACACCTCTCCCGTGTTTGATAGAGCCGTCCAGCAAGTAATTTCTTAACCACGCCACAGCTTCTGCTGTTTACATGGCACAAAGTTGAGTTCCTGTAAATTTATAACTGGGGCTGGACTTAAACAGACCGTGCCTTTAACAAACAGAAGCCCAGGAGCCGTGCGCTGGGAATGGAGAAACCTTCGCCCTTACTGCAAGAACGGCATCAAGAATTTTCAATCATTTAAATAAAAAAAGGTCAGCTGACAGCAGCCACACCAGGATATCCTTAATCTTCTAGGACACAAAAGGATTACTAGCCGTAATCTATCCTATACACCATCTGTGTAGGACTTTTTCCTCTGATTAATGGAAAATTCTGCCTGTGTAACTGTGTAACTCCAGCTGTGAGGGGCCGGTGCCAGAAGCCAGGCTCTGCTGCCCCACACTGCGAGCTCAGGAGGTGACAGAGCAGCGCTCGTCTCAAAGGCTACGCTAGAGACACTACCCAGCTTCATGGAGGTGGAGATGTGCTCTACGGTATTTGCCCACGAGGGCTTCACAGCTACCTACGAAGCTGTGTTTGGAGCTTTTTTCCCCTTTTTCTTTAAAAAAGGCATTGCTGAAGTGCACTGCCCCGTGCCCTTGGTGCGTCAGCCAGAGCCACTCGGAGCAGCCAGCCTTACGCCAGGAACCGGTACCGCTGGAACGCACGGCCCTGATGAGATGTACTGATATTTTGACACGTGTACTATGAAGAAATCAACTCGCACAAGCCATCTGACTTCACGTAATGCATTTAGTATTTAGCCCTGGGAAGCAGGCCTTCTTCTCACCTAAGAGGGGCACTCAGCACAGTTTTGCAGCACTTCACTGATCCCCCACACACAGGGTCAGCTCTTTTCAATGAAGAGCAAACAATTTACTAACAAGGCAGATCACTTCCACAGCCAGGCAATGATTTCCTTAACTGAGCTCTCCCATCTCCACGCCTTCACCTGGGCTCTGAGCCACAGCCTGCACGCAGAATAACCAAATGGAAGTTAACCTTTTCCTCCACCACAGGAGCGAGGTTTTAAAACAACGCTGATCAGAGACGTGAGGCCTCTCTCTGCTCAGAGCCACAGAAGTGAAGGAGCCTTGCAGCACAGCCACGTCAATGAATTCCCCAGGGGTACCAGAAGAAGGTGTACCACTTGAGTTTTAGCTTCTCATTTCCACTGCAGGAGCAGGCCTTTGGGCTAATTAAAGAGCAGCTCCTTTAGGCTGCAGACCTACTTTGGTTTCTGGTGCAGGCTACCTGCAGGCTCCTAACAATGAGAGCACAGAAGCCCGGAATACAGCTCTGCTATTTCCTGAAACCACTCAAAAGAAGAAAATACAATGTCCCTCTGCATTTCTGACATGTGACTGCAGCAGCGGCCAGAAATATTGCACAGTTCACCCAAAAAAGGTCAAAGCTTTGGTCGCAGGCTCTAGTTAAAGCACCCAGGAAGAGCAGAGAAGCACAACAGAGCCGCAGCAGTCGGGCAGCATCTGTTAACCCAGCACACCGATGCGAAGCGCCGCCAGTGGTGCCCTGCAGCCTCTCCTCGTGCAGCTCGGCAGACACAGCCTGCGCTCTGTGCAACAGCTCAGGAGCCGCTGCGCTAACTGGATTAGACATGAGGACAAGCTATTAGATGCGGCGTACTGGAAAGCTGTTTTCTCTGAATGCCACTCTCCTGACACGGAAAAGCACGAAGGTGAGTTTACCGCCAGCAACTTAACAGCCCCAGAGAATCGCTCGCGGCAAGCTAATCGATGCGAGCTACTCGTAGCTCTCCTAACGTGCTGTTAGAGGAAAAAAAATCTTATGATCCATTCATGCCTGCTAATGAGCAGGAATACCATTTCCTGGACGAGGGCACGTATGAGAGTCAACATTTATGTTCCTGTCGCTCACAGGAAACGCCCTGTACTGTTTTTTCAATAGATGGCATGGGGCAAAACTCAATCTGGGACTCTTCCTGTATCTTTGCTATGCAAAAGTCAGTCTCACATCCCTACTGGCACCTGGCTTGCCGGTCTGAGATTACTAACCCGGCCACCTGCTGCAGCACGGGCACACGCGTGCACCACGCATCCTCACTGCGGCCTGAGAGATGAGTACAGGGCACTGCCCACCGCCAGGACACAACTTCAGCTTACAGGGAAGGTTTGTCGGGTTACAGACCTAAGCCTCCAGGTCAAAGACTGAATTCTTCTTCTACCTGGGCTTATGCACAGCCTCTTTGCTCAGGTTAATTAGCTCGGAGCGGCCACAGGTTGCTATAGCACCTCCCCACCAAGCCCCCTAAACAGTTCACAAAGGCGCCTGTGGGTGACAGCGGGAGGCTGATGGGAGCCTCTCCCCCCTCTCGTTCTCCCCCTAACTGGTTATGGAGGAAGATGTCCCCCTAAACGAGGCTCTTCCTCGGTCACCTCAGCCAGGTCACCTCTAGCCCTCCACGGTCCGAACACTGCTAGACAACGGCAGGAATCAGGATTCCCCTAAGCTACGGGAACAGCTTTGTTCTTTGTTAAGGGCCATCCCACAAACAAAACATGCCATGGCACAACCTGCCTCCCTCCCCACTCTCCAGAGGAATTCAGAGCACATATAGCTGGCTCAAGACAATTTGAGGCTGCAAAGCCATGCCCTATTAGACGTACCTTGCCCTCCTCAATAGATGTTAAAGTCTAAGCACTTACTTGCTCCAGAGACAGGTAGCAGTGGGGTTTTGCTCACTACACGTGAGATTTAAACGGAAGATTTTGCTGTGGATGCTTCTGCTGTTCCAGAACTTGCGCTTCTTTGTTATCCTGACATGTCAAGGACAAATAGGTTGGCACTTCAGGCACCTACACCGTGTTAGGAGCTGGTGTTTAGAAGACTGACATGAAGGTAGATTACTTCTGTCAAGGACGCTTGAACCAATTACTGACAAGTTCAAGTGAATATCACATAGTGGCTCAGAAAGGCTCAGCAAGGCATTACCACCACATTTCCCCCCATTAATCACACCATAATCTACTCTGTTAAGGCTTGAGTGTTTGAAGCTCTCCCAGGTAACTATTTAGCATCACCAGGTAGCACAGATTGTGCACATGAGTTGTACGGGAGGGAACCTTCTGCACAGCTAAAAAAGCCATAAAGATTGAGCAAACACCGTTAACCAGACATTTGCCTGCTCATTGTCAGGCACTGGTCTTTCCTCAGGTACCATCTGCTACCCCGCTCTATAGCTGCCTCCCCAGCCTGATGCTGGCCAGCACCAATTTAAATAAAGCAGTGCTGTTAAAGCACTTCTGCCTTGGTGGTAGCTAAGCCGTTAGGGCAGCCTTTCAGAGATCCGGCTTTTCACATGGGAGGTCTCGCAGGAGAACAGTTTATACCTGAAAGAGTTACATCCCCCTTTCTCTAAAGGAAGGAAACCCAGCTACAGTACGACTGAAAGCCATCTCCAGGCTTTGAAGAAGTTAAGTTGTACGCTCAGTAGTGTTTCACACAGAGTGAAATCCAAAATGCAAAGGCTACCACCAGTGCCTTGGGTGTGGAGGAGCACAGAGGCTACTCTAGATCAGGATCCCAACAGTACTGTGGATGAAGCCATGTAAGTAATCAGTCCCCAAAATCTGCGCGTAACCAGATGAGCTCTGTCAGTGCACGGGCACCTGCAGCATCCTGTGTAAGCACACAGATGCCAAATGTGCACCAACCACAGCCCATCCTTCAGGCAAGCCTGCCATGACTTCAGCACTTCATTCAGCAAGCAGGAGAGGGTGGGGTGAAGGGACAAAGAGCTCTACCAAAGAATGGAAAAGGGAGTTGGCTTTTGGGGAGCAGAGAAAAAGCGAGTAAGAGTGCAGAAGAGGCTTTCTAGTAACAGCAAACAGGGCAAGGACTTCCAGCTAGGTCGTCCCTCACCCCCAGCTCGCACAGGTTCGTCCCAACCAGGCAGCAACAGTGAGGCTCCTGTCTCCACTCCAACAGAGTTTCACAGGACATCAGCCATCACAAGAGCTAAAAAGCCACTTAAGCATCTTAAGCCAGCGTAGGCTCTGTAGCATCAGTTTGATCTTCAAAGCCTTGCCACCTTACGGACAAGTAAAGCCTTCAGCGCCTGAGCCGAGGCCTTCAGACTGCACTAAGAAGAAAAGATGCGATGCCATGAAGCAACAGGACAAAGCCAGACACTCAGCAACTTAAATTGGTGCATTTATGCTCTAATTTCCATGCCGTCCCCCTTCCTTTAAAAAGGGGAAGTTCTTTCAGCCCACAAGATTTGCTCATGGGGCAAGCGGAGCTGTGGAGATCTAGCAGTTATTGAACAGTAACAGTTCAGGCTTCTACACTCCTGTTAGTAACAGCCAGCAGACCTGGACGTGGAGGTTTAGGTGTCTGCCGTCTTCTAGCAGCATCCAACTCACGGCCACCATCCTCATTCCAATACTTCAGCCTCCCCCCAGGACTTCCTCTAGACCAAGTCTGCATGTGACAACACTGCCTAGGAGGGTTCTCTGTATCGAGATAGCTCCTGCAACATTTTCTCACGCTAAACTGTCTTCATTCACCCACATTAAAAAACAAATCTGTTAGAATGACTAGATCAGAACCTCCCAAGGTGTCCTGTAACACGGATGCTTTTGAGATCATGATTACCAGGTTACCGGCACTGCTCCTTTTTTAAGACCAGAGTCTCAGCCTGCAGCATTTCAGACAGCTGAGGCAGCAGTACTCATCTTTCCTCCTCCCAATCCAATTACAGACTAATTTCCTGACATGTTGCGAAGGATTAGATCCATTGGATCCACGCTCCAGCATATTGTGCAGCTAGACAAGATGATACCATGGTAAGATCCGCAGCCTGTTTACGTCCGATAAAAGCCTTTGCATTCGCACAGCTTCTCCACTACCTTTTGAAGCCATCTCCTCTAGCATTTCAGGTTTTTGTTAGGGAGAAATCCCTGCCTCAACGCAAAGTTCTGTGTCTCAGAGGCCAGAACAATTATGTTTGTCCATTCCAGCAATAACAGGTGAAAAATGTTTCCAGCCCACACCAAGAGCCCAGGCCAAAGGATGCTGTAACCAGCGCCCTGAGCGAGTCACCAGGTAGGCACCGCACGACCTTTGGAGAAGCCAGGCCAAAATGAAAACACAGAGGAACATTTCCAAACGAGATTAACCAAGTCAAAACCCTGCCAGGTAGGTTTTAGAGGAATTTGTGTTTAGTTATTTGATTTCAGCTGCTTATCCCAGCTCCGCTGCCATTCTCTAGAGACTCTGATCCCCCGTTCAGAGACAAACAGGGAAAAATGCGAGAAAAATATTGCTGAGCTGCAGCTAGATGGCAGTTGGAAGAGATTAGGGAGAAAGAAGGCTGTGGTGTGCAACAGCACTGTTTTAAAGTTTGAGCATGTAACTTTGCAATCTAATTAAAAGCTTTACTAGAGTGCGTTTGATTGGAACGACTCCCAGCCTCCCCCAGAAGGCAGCTCTGATCTTCTGTGCTCTTCGGCCTGCCTCTTCCAGCTGCACATGGGCACTTCTGTCTCTGGAAAGCAGCTCTGGGAAGCCCACCGTGCTAACCTCACGGCATCAGGTCCTACCACAAAACGGTGCTGGAAGTGATAGAAACAAAGCAGACTGAGTTACTGATTAGGCTGAATCATGCGTTATGAAACTTAAAAGGCAGGGCACAAAAAAAGCGACATCTGTAGCCTTAGCCAGACTGTTCAGTAACGCCAGCAAACACTGTCAGCGCTCGAGGTACGGACTAACTCCCACCACATAGTTACCGAGTTTGCGCCTGGATTTGGCGCAGCAAAGGGTGTAAACGTGCTATGAGGGACAGAAGCACAGCAGGCGGCAGTACCAGAAGCACCTCTGCAACCAAGCAGCGCGCAACTGGCCACAAACAGGGCTCACAAGCACTCCGCCAAGCACGGTCACAAGTGAGCTCCTCAGTTCTGAGCTTCGTGTCAAACAGTTTCACACTGCACATCCACAGCTCCAGGCACGGAGACCTTCCCTGGTGGCACCCCACACAGCTCCCACAGCATCCCTGGGGCACTGCTGTAACCAGGTGCAGCTCCCTCGCACGGCCTGACCGTGAGGGTGGCAGAGGAATACTTTCTCTGCTGACCTCTGGGAACATGCCAGAAGTGCTTGGAGATCCCTGCTGGCAGCCGTCGGGTGCGTGCTGTACCGCGGTAGGGAGCTATTTGCTTGGAAGCACCTTCAGACAAGCCAGGTACCTCACAGCGGCAGAGACTTCTGATTTCAGTGAGGAGCCTGCAGGCAACAGGTACCTGAGCAGTCTAACCGAGACAGATTCTGGAAAAAGCAGCCTGTATTTACACAAAAAGAGCTGCCTTCCATTCTGTTCACAAAAATGAACGAGCGGGCAGCTTGTTGGGCACGACACCCGATTTCAGACCTTTAACACAGAAGTAGCTCCTGGCGAGCGTGTCAGAAAGCCATTCGCGTCTCCCTGAGCCCCATTCCCCAGCAGGCAAGCGAGCGTCCACCTCTTTGGCAGGAAGAGGGTACTCTTATAACGCAGAAAAGCTGGAAGACAAATTACCTGTCAGTACCACTATGCTAAAGCTGCCTCGTGCTGTTTGAAGCACAAGCCTCTCCTCCTTTATCCACTGATTAAACAGAGCCTCAGAAAACCACACTGAAGCTGAGTTTCTGAATTCCCATCTCAACTCCAGTTTGTTCTCCACCTACCTCGCTGCAGCGTCCTTTATTCCTCCAGCAACTTCCCCTAGCTCTTGCCGTCACGGTCTCCTAGCAGATTGCCTTGGTCCGGACCAAAGCTGGACCAAGAACCTCCAACACACGCCCATCCAGCAGGAGGTGTTAGCACGCCCTTCCAGAGGGCTGCAAAGTCCCTTCTGTGCTGAGGACATGGCCATCGTTAACAACCCAGGCCGAGCTGCCCAGAAACAGTCAGAGCACAGCAACATGCAGGTGGGCTCCTGCAACGGGCAGGCGTTTAATGAGCCCTAACAAATCCCACCCTGCCCTCCTCCAGGCTCACGCAGCCAGCTGGGTTAAAACACACCCTAACAATATATCCGGAATTCAGCTGAAGGTACTTGAAACAGGACATTTTTGCAAGACCATGACTTAACGCTTGGCTAAAGAGCCTTCCGTGAGGACAAAGAAACAAGACAGGAGACACCACACACCCACGTTCCAGAGTAACCCAGAACCTCTAGAAGCTACAGAAGTGAACAAGAACCCAGGCTTTTATTAGCCTTTCTTCCCAGAGCCCAGGCTTAAGCCCACTGCACACCTCCAATAAATATGTATTAAGACGTGGAAGTGAATTTTAAGATTTACAGCCAAATCTAGCCCTTATTGTACACACTCTCAACAAACTAAAGCTACGCTTAGGTTCCTAGGACATCAGTTATTTTCAAGTGGCTCCCCTTGAGAAGCACAAACCTTTCTAATTTCTCAAGTCTTATGGCTCCTTTCAGTCACACCACGCTCTTGAAGAGCGCAAAGTTGTAAAAGCGTACATTTTTTGCCAGAACTTCCACACAGAAGTTACTGCTTGCACAGTTAAGCTTCTCTCCTGCTGCACCGTCTCCTTACTCAGTTACCCACTACAAAGATAAATGTTTTGCCAAGTCAGCCAATACGATAGCAAATATCAAGCTGATACACTTCCCGATTGTCTCTTCCCTTCTCAGGCCTTGCCTAACCAAACTTAAGATTTAGATTAGTGCTGTCAAACAAGTGAAATCTAGTTGCTATTATTACTGCATAACACTTGAAGTTTAATGTCTACAACACACACAACAGCAATCAGCAAGCTGTGTCGAAATTCTATTGACAATTTCGGTGTCCGTTTATCTGAGGTGATACTGTTAAGCACTCTTTTAATTGTAAAACCCCACCTAGCCAGCAGGAGAAGTGCAGTGGTACAATATACCCCATATATCTATCACACACCAACTCCAGGAACCTCCAGGCTTTAAGAACATGCACCAGGTCTCGCCACCTCTGTCACCAAGCAGTCAAATCCCGTCTCCAGCCCAGCAATGCTTTTTGCCACAAACCCTCCAGGGAACCAGCCCTTCCACGAGGTACCTAGAGGCAGACAACGGACACGGAGCCAGTTACCGCAGCTTATCCATGCAGAAGAGCCTGTAGGGAAGACAAGCCCGTATTATTCATCTGCCTTTCTTACCCGGTGCAGAGTTCTGGTGAGCCCACACAAACTTAAGGAAAGAGGAGCTAACACAGGCATGCCAACATCGCCCCACGAGGCTACCAGAACCATCTCCATGCTTTTGCACAGCAGCACCACCGACGCAGCAGTTCCCTGGTCCTGGGCACCTCTCCTTTGAGAGGTAAGAGTAAGTTGTGCTTTCTCTCTGCAGCAGCAAACACGGGACATGACCAACCCCCTTCACAAGTCCCGAATTTTACCTGCCACCCATACAAACACGCAGTGCTTGCAGCGTCCCGCTCCAGCGGGGCTTTGGCTGCCACCTGCCCCCACCGCCACATGGCATACCCAGCTGGGCGGCAGGGATTCCTGCAGCGCTTCCCAACTGCTTCACAGCAGCAGCTGCTACTGGCGAAGAGACGCTGTGACGTGTTCTGCCACTGCTGCAGACTGGTCAAGACGTGGGGCTCGAGTGTTTCCACACTGCTCTTAATCTCATTAAAGAGACAAGACGATCCTGCAGCGGTGCGTGCAACAAGCCAGGAGCGATTTGCTAACAAAAACCAGCCAGTGCAGGGGGGTTTGTTTGTGTTAAATATAACGCAGCTAATGCACCTGCCCGTAAAGTAATACGACCACTGAGGTTGCCATTATATTAATAAGTATTCTGAGACTTTATCTGATTGATACGTCCTTGAATGACTTTTAATGCTGCTTGAGCTGAGTAAATCCTGTTAAGAGACATTTGCTCTTACTCCACGTCAGACTAGGACAGTAAATTAAACGGAATGGTTAGCCCACGGAGATGTTGCTGAACATGAATCAACAGACAGCCATAAAACACCAATCATTCCAACAGCAGAAGGTGGTGAAGAAGAGGGTCACGAAACCTTGTCCAGAGATGCATGCCAAGGGGGAAAAGCTGTTAAGGATTTCTAGATCCTGGGAGAACTCGAGCATCCCCCCTTCCATCAGATCTGCCTTTGGACAAGGCACCACTTTCTGTCTCTGGGTGACATTGCAGGCAATTTATATTTGCCTTTTCACAACCTAAATGGGAAATTCCTTTAGATGAGAAGAGTATTGATCTCAAGCCAAGATTTCCAAGCAGCAGTCGTGTATTTACACATGATAATTCTGTCCCAGTCTACGCCATTTAAAGGCAAGTTTTCCTAAACATCAACATACTTGGATAAGCTGATCTCCAGTATCCTCACGTATATTTCTAAAGGGAAGTAGGTAGAGCAAGTCAAACCATTTATTTTACTGAAACACGAGAGCCTCACAGTATTTGAGCTGGATCTCAACATCAAGGAGCAGTGAAAAGCTTTACTCTTAGGGTTTGCAGTGAAGTCTGCATTTAGCATCACTTCCTATTGCACAAGCTCACCCATCACATGCCCCATTTCACAACTGTAAACATAAAAAACACATCTATTCTGACCCACCCAAAATACGGTCATGCTCCAGTCCACGTAATGAGTTGTCGTCTTAATGGATTAGTCTGGTACACCTTCCAACCTGTATGCTTGAGGAGTGGTCTTGCTAATAATACCCTGCACATCACTGTTACACCAGGTTTGGTAGCTCTGCCATGGGCACAGAAAGTGCTCAGAATCTAGCTAACTATTAATAATGCAACTCACAATTTTTCATTCTGCATTGACAGGTAAAAACTGGGTCCGGGTACTGAAGAGAGGCAAGTTCAAGCACTTGCATATTGTAGAATCACATGGGTTCGAGGGGAACTTAAAGACCACCCAGCTCCAACCCCCTGCCATGGGCAGGGACACCTCCCACCAGACCAGGTTGCCCAAAGCCCCATCCAGCCTGGCCTTGAACACCTCCAGGGATGGGGCATCCACAGCTTCTGGGCAGCCTCACCACCCTTTGAGTAAAGGATTTCTTCCTTATATCCAATCTAACCCTCTTTTAGTTTAAATCCACTCCCCCTTGTCCTATCACTGCACCCCCTGACACAGAGTCCCTCCCCAGCTTTCCTGCAGGCCCCCTTTAGGCACTGGAAGGCCGCTGTAAGGTCTCCCCAGAGCCTTCTCTTCTCCAGGCTGCACAGCCCCAACTCCCTCAGCCTGTCTTCACAGGAGAGGTGCTCCAGCCCTCTGATCGTCCTCATGGCCCTCGACTGGACTCACTCTAATACTTGCGTCCCTCCTTTGCTCTGAGCCCCAGAGCTGAACGCAGGGCTCCAGGTGGGGCCTCACAAGAGCAGAGCAGAGGAGGACAATCCCCTCCCTCGCCCTGCTGGCCACGCTGCTTTTGACGCAGCCCAGGACACGGTTGGCTTTCTGGGCTGCAAGCATGCATTGATGAGAAGCTCAACATGAGCCAGCAACCACCACCCCCAGGGCCTTCTCCTCAGGGCTGCTCTCAATCTGTTCTCCACCCAGCCTGTATTCGTGTTTGGGATTGTCCCAGCCCAGACGCAGGACCTCGCACTCGGCCTTGCTGAACCTCATGAGGTTCACACAGGCCCACCTCCCAGGCCTGCCCGGGTCCCCGGATGACATCCCTTCCCTCCAGCCCTCAAGGGGCTTGCTCCCAGCTGTCAGTCTGCACACACTGTAGCTGGGGAACTGTGCTACAGCTGCTTGGGGCACCTGAAGAACCAGCCCGGTCTGTTGGCTGTCATAAGCCAGAGGACAAACCCTTGAAGAACAAGAACAAACAGGTACCCGCCAGGCAGGCGCTCAAGTCGTCCTGGAAGAAGAAGAGACGGGAACTCAGTCCAGGTCACTGTGTTGGGGCTGGCTGTATCGGAGGGGCAGCACCCCAGGCTGTAACAGAGCTCCCAGGAGACCCCTCAGTCCTAGCCCTGAACTCTCCCCACGTTGCTCAAGGCTCCCAGTGTTGTCCAAAGTGATCTTCGGGAGAAAGCTAGAATTCAAGAAACCACTGTGCTGAGAGGTGGGGAGGAAAGTGAGCTAAAATAAGGAGCTTGGCCACAGCGCTGCTGTTTGCCAATCCATTCCCTTCACGTCACCATCCCCAAGCCAGAACCGCAGAGCAGGACGCAGTAGGATCTGAAGGAAATACCAAAAGCATCTGTACTGCATTCGGGATATCGAGCCTGAGACAAAAAGTCCCGGCTTCCTTGCAGAAAATACACTTTCAAAGAGCAGATCAAGGGTCTATCCTCTTACTCAAGATCAAATCCCCTCTAAAACAAAGTCGCAGAGCACGACACCGCAATCGGCTCGCGAGGAGACGCAGCACAGCAGGACAGGTGCTTTAAAAGCTCAAGGCTCAAAGCAGAGCACGCTGCAGTAAAACAGCCTGTCTGTCTTCTGCCACGAGGGTGACATCCGGCAGCAGGGAAGTCGATATTTAAACAAGGCTCCTTCCCCAGCCCTGGGAAGCAGGCTCTCAAAGCTCCTCAGCCCGGCAGCACTCGGCTGCTCGGGGATGATCCTCAGGGACCACCTCGCCCAGGTCTGGGCGGTGCTGTGGAGACAGCAGGTCCTGATCTGCTCCCGCCCACTGAAGCCTGTGCTCAGACAAAGCTCGGCGGCTGTACACAGCTATCAGAGCGCACAGAAGAGACAGCAGGTTGGTCAACGACAGCTGTTTGTTAGTCTGCGGGCAGGGGAATCGTCGTCGCTGCTTTTTCCTTCAGCCTCTTTCTGATGCTCCTTACCACACGGCAAAGCTTTCGAGGTGTGCTCAACTACATCGGGTTACGCCAGCCGTTCAAACACCACGATGTGTTTGGGCTGAGAACAGCTGAGGAGCTGGATGAGTAGGTTTAAATTTTGCTCGGCTTCGGACTCCCGCTATTAGCTTAATTTAAGTACCTTAGAAAAAGTTAAACAAAGCACAACAGACATGACCAACGCCTCTGAGGCGGAGCTGAAACACGCTGCTTTGCTGCGCTAAATTACAGCTAAGAAGCGTTACTTACAAATTTGCTCTCTCAAGGTTTTCAAGGCTTTTCCTCATGAAGTGAGACCAGCGTGGGCTCTGATCCCAGAGAATCACAGGGGAAGCATCTGACCAGAACACCAAATCCAGCCCGGGTCACATCCCTTTGTGCATCGTTCGGCTTGGAAGGCTCTGACAAAGCTCCGCTCCCTCTAGCTGCTACAGAAGGGAAAGCAAAACAGGAAAAGACGTCTGCTTTCTGCCTCTTCTAACCTCTCCCACCACCCACAGCAAGCTGCTCCCCAGCCTCTGTGATCCTGCGGTAGGGTATTGCCACTGCTCCAAGCTGAGACCCCACAGCTATGAGGAAGTCAATCAGCAGAGACCCACAGCGGGACCAAACTGGATTTCAGAGGTAACAGAACACAGAAATTGGAACTAACACACATAAAGGTGCTAAATATAGTGAATTTGAGTGTAACATGGAGCTTGCAAAGCTTGCTTGAAAGAAAAGGCAAAGGGGTAAAAAGCATGTTAGCAAACACACGAAGAGGATCCTAAAGATCCTAAAGAGATGAAGAAGCCACCAACAGCACATTCCTCCCCAAAAAGGGGTCGCAATACTGCCAACTTGCTCTCAACACCCCTGCCACCACCACTGTGACGTTAGCAGCCTTAGAAGCCAGTAGAAGGATGAGAATAACACCAGGAGAAGGTGCAGAAACTGTGTGCATGGAAGAATGTCAGCTGTATTACTATCAACGAGACTTCATCTGCGTAAGTAATCTTCCTGCAATAATTCGATCTAAATTAATAATCGTTCTTGAGCTAAAGCTCCAATTACAGTAACGACTCTTGACGCTCACACACTACACGCACATGCAAAGCGCCCACGGAGGTTTTAAGCACAGCACACTCGGCTCGAAGCAGAGGGACAGCCCAGAGCCCGCTGCCGGCTGCAGCTCAGCACCTTCCTTCCCACAGAGGAGCTCAGCTGGGCAGGAGTTACTGGAGCACCTCAGGCTCACCAAGGCAGCACACCCGCTGTCGGGGCACTCCGCTGCCTGTCAGCACCCGAGGACACTCGCTGCTTGCTCTCTGGTTCTGCAACGGAGAGACCAGCTGGCGAAACAGGAAAGCTGCACCACTCAGCGACGGCATTCATACCAGTGCTGGTTTCTGACAGATAGAGAGAGCTTGCTCCCCGTCGGAAAGGGGCAGACAACAAGGAAAGGGGCAGACGACAGCACAACGTGCCAGCCAGCATGCTCTTCGCTGCATTTCCCCTCTCCGAAGGGCAACCAGCTGCAGCCTCAGGCAGCTGACGGCCACCACTTGTAGCCACAGCTGAGAAGTTCACACAGCCACCTCTACCTCTGCCAGGCACAGATGTTTCCGTGGCAGGGCAGCCACGTTCTACGCCAGCGATAGCTCACGTCACACTTTGCTGCCAAGGCTGGCACACAGCTACGTGTCCGTTCAGCTCCCTTAGCCACAGGGAAAGGAAGAAGAAGAGAAATAAAGCGGCAGGAGTGACACTGCACCGGCAGGAGAGAGCCAGATGAGACAGTTACGGGCAGCTTGTCTGCTCCTGCAGACCTTCAGAGGAGAAGACCTGTGCTGGGAAGTGCTGCCTCCACGACAGGTTTTTGATCAAAGGCTCCAGCCTCTCTGGCTCATGCTAATACAAACCCAGATACGAGGGACTCTGAAGACGCTCGCTACCTTTAACAGGAACGTAAGTGGTCCCTCTGCAGCCCTAAATTGAAGCTGACAGAGGAACAATTTTGGCTGAACAGCAGCATTTCAATTTAGTGCTTAATCTCACTTAATGCTCGCTTTCCCTTTCAGTCATCCTTTGTTTGACATTTTTCTGCTTACTCACTGCAGGATATTAAAAGGACAAGGGTAAACACCTCCCCTCTTCTGATGTGAGAGCCTCCATATAAAGCGCCCACGTCACCAGGACTCCAGCAGAGCTCACAGTGGAGTTGCCACCAGTCTACCTGCAGGTGAGGTTTCCTTAAAGGAGCAAAAAAAAAACCCCACAACTATCAGACATTTGGTGCACAGGGTTCAACAACCAACACCGTTGTTTCTTCCCCTATTAAGTGAATGGAGCGGTTGTGGGTTTTTTTCACCCTCCTTTTGAGAGCTGGTCATCAAGACCTTGGCTCTCAAGACGACACCCTGTTTCTGCTGCCATGGAAACATCACTTCTTTCGTACAGCTGACATCCTCCCTCACCTGCGCCAGCGTCCAGCGCTCTCTAGAAACACCAATCCGCACACAACTCACTGATGGTACGTGGCGAATCTCATCCCTTGACTTCACGCAAGGCTTCTTTGTACTGGCTGGGGAGCTCCTTCCCCGTGAAAATCATCTGGGCCCCTTCCTGTTAAAAGAGCAAGCAGAGGAAGAGCGGACAGCCCCCAGACCTGCTCGTGAAGCAGCAGAGCGATGGCAGGAGGAAGGAGTCCGGTTCAGCCCTGCACCGCTGCTCTCGCCAAAAGAGGAACCTGACAGAGGCTTGAGGCAAGGTCATCTGATGATTGCACTCACGGTGAGGGCAGCAAAGAGAGGAGGAAGGAAGGAAGACAACCATGACTAAGGCTTTTTTTCCCCTCTGTCCCCTATGGCCCTTACAGGGCTTCTGACAGCGTAAGTCAGCTGTACCACTCTACCACAAGGCACATAAATCAAGCAGAGCAAGGCACTCACCGAATTCACACCACCACAGTCCCGGTTTGTTTTGAACTGGCAGGGCCAGACCGAGCCTCCGAGGTCTCTCGTTGCGTAGATGTGCGTTTTTAGAAGGAGAAAGGGGAGCCCACGGGCTGTTTGGCAGGGCTTTGAGGTGTGGGAAACTGGAAGAGAAGATCTGCTGGAATTTCGCATTGCTGGGATTTTAAAAGCTGCAAGCAGTTACAGCTTAGCCTCACGGATGATCAGAGGAAGCAGACCCTTAAGCTGAGCCTTCCCCACCTCAAGTGGTCCATAAACAGGCTTTTTTCTCGGAGCTGTAGCTGGGTGGAGGGTTTTCCTGACAGGATACGTGCAAGCCACAGCGCGTGCTTTAGGGAAGATGGACAGAAGATCTGTGCACACCACAAGCAGCCGCCTCATCACCACCCCACCTGCTCCTCCTCCTGAAAAGGGGGTGATTACAAATGACAACCTCCCGTTACCCTCCGACTCCCAAATCTTTGGCCTGGCTAGAACAGCTGATGCTGCTCCAGCCACCCACGCTGTGCCAAAACACAGGCAGCTGCACACGTCAGCTGCTGAAGGGCCCCTCCGACACCGCGCACTGATCCCCAGCAGCTCAGCGCCTCATCCAGGCACCCGCTGAGGAGGAAAGGACAGAAACATCGTTAAGTAATTCATGTAACAACACCCAGGACCCTCAGTGCAGGTCAGAACAAGACTTTCCCCTCCCAGAGATTTCAGGCAGATCAGCTCCTGTTCGAGGGACCCACTGATCTAACAGGTCTTCTATTTCTCCCTCCTTCATCCTGAGGACACTGCTACGGATGCTCAGCTCAGTGAGCTAACTCCTCCTTTGCAGTTCTGACAACAGCTGTCTTATTTACTTATAAAGCGTTTGATTTTTTACAACAGCACATTAAGAAAAATCCTACCGCCAGTACTGCAAGTACTTTGTGATAAAGAAAGCAAACAAAGCAGAAGAAAGAGGTGCTTCTTTGTTCGGTCGGACAATGAGGTAAGCTTTGTCCTACTGCCAGCAAAGAGTTCCCTTGACATATAAGGAACGTTAAAGTCCACTTTATCAGCCCCAGAAATGCAAGTCAAGACTCTAGGAAAAGAAAGACTTACATGCTCTCTTAAGAAATCCCATGCAGTATTTCAGGACTCCTAAGTCCCCCATGAACAGGACATTTTGAAAGGCACTGGTATATGTAAGTGAAGAGCTGCTGAACATACAACCACCTTATATCACAAAAATCACGATTTCTGTATCGCCAGATCATGGTTTGTGCTGTGTGCGGTCACTGGACTGCTCAGAAGCAGTCTCCTCATTCAGAGCACCACAATGTGCTGCTTCTGTACTGCTGGGGCTGCTCCATCCTTGTTTCCCAGTGGTGCATGGGACCTGCACTAACGGTATCAGGGGCAAGCCACAGAGATACTCTTTTGCAAGCAAAACCAAGTACTTTTTTTTTTATTATTATTATTATTAAAAAAGGACCACGCAACTTCAGTTAGTAGCCCATTCAGCAACTTAGCCCACACAAAGACAGGATTTTTATTCATGGCACCTCGACACAAAGCAATAGAAGAAGGGTCTCCTCAGCTGAGAATACTACATCCCTTCAGCCTGAACTGGCAGCACTGCTTTGGTGCCTGTAGTCACAGAGCAAGAGACTCCAAGCACTCAAAGCCCCAGCTTTCCAGAGTGATTGGCAAAGGAGTGTGCACTGAGCATCATTTAAAGGAATGCCAAACATCCCTTCGCTGAAAATGAAGCCTCTCCAACTGACAAAAAAATAAAAAAATCACTCAATGATTCTGCTGCTGCTGGTCATAGGCTAGTACCTTCCTTTCCACTCTTCTCCAACATAAGGGCTCAGTGCACAAGCTAAGCAGAGACTGCTTCTTGACACATACAGATGGTGGGTGGGAGGGGAAACACATGCAGTTTTAAACTCATTTCTGGTTAACAGAAGCAACCCAGGATGTTCACACCAGCCCCAGGGACAGGACTTGACAGCCTGGGGTTTAGCAAAATGCATGTCATTGGTGAGTAACGCTGCATCATCAGATGGGATTTCCAGTACAAGCACTCCAGTTTGCCAGAGAAAAGCCTCTGAGGGCTAGCCAGCAGCATACTACAAGCCACAAACTGAACAGGCACAAGTGTGTTGCCTTCTGTAGGTTTTTCTCCCTGTACCTGCAGGTCTTCACCTTGCCTGAAAGACAAAATAGCATACTCACCCCCTAAAGTGAATGTAGCAGATGAGGGCGTTATACTATGCAAGCTTCATGGCAATCAGTTTCGTCACACCAGATACACTGCTTTGTTATGCAGTCTGGGGTGCAGCACTCTCCTTATTCAGAGCTGGATTTCAAGCAAAAATGAGTTCAGTAACAGGACAAGCCTCCAGGAAGAGCCAGCACTGTCACTAGAGCTCTTGAGGAAAGCTCAATATTTAGCTTTTTCCCCTAGAAGCTGTCCAAGTCTCTGTAAGTGCAATAACTAAACCTGAGAAAGCTTCAGGACAATTACTGAAATCTGTGTTAACATACATGCAATTGGAATTAGATTCAGATCAACACTTACACTGCTTCCTGGCTGAATGGCTCTGTTTGCCAGTCCCCAAGAACACGGCTTTGAGGTGGGGTTTAAGCACATACTGAAGATCGGTGCAGGACTCGGGAACAGTTAGAAGAACCTCCCTGAGGAAAGCTTCAGCCCCTTACACGTTACCTTCTGCTCCAGGAAAGCCAGCTCACCCCTCTCTCTCTATGCCAAGTAATCAGCCATTCCTCATTTACAAGCACACAGCAGCGGCCTGAAAACATCAGAACAGGCTCGGACCGATCAAGGCCGGTGCCCGAGTCCCTCACCCGGCCGGACAGGCGGCTCGGCCACGCAGCGGGTGGCTGTGCTCGCCACGAGCGTGTCCAGCTCCTCAGGATGAAAAATGAGTGGCACGGTCCCAAGGGCACGGACACCCCAGGCAGCACAATCACCTTGCTCTAACGAAGCTGGGCACTGACCCGTGTCTGTGCTGGCCCAGTGGGAAGGGGTTGGGCACAACGTGGTGTATGTACATCCTACCAGTCCGTGCGTACCTCTGCGGGGGAAGCTTTCGGGTCCAGACCCGCACACAGGCTGGCACCCCGGGACACACCACCTATATCCTCGGGAGCTCGCTTTGCTTGTTAAAAATCAAACTATTAGGAAGGTTTTACGGACCTTCCCCACACTAACGGCGAGCCACAGGGGCAGCAGCCCCTCGGGGACAGGCAGCTCCCCGCTGGGGCCCGGCACAAGCCGGGCACCGCGGTCCCTTTCCCCCCGCTGCCCCCAGGGGGGTGCCGGCCCCAGCGGGACGTGGCAGCCGCCGGCCGGGCGCCTCCCTCCCCACCTCCGGTTCCGCGTTTCCCCGGCCGGCGGCCGCCCCCCATAAAAAATAACCAGCCCCGCTCCCCCGGGGGTTTAACCGGGCGAGGGGCAGCGCCCTGCCCGGCCCTACCTTGCTCCCTGCGGGGCTCCATGGCGGCCCGGCTCCGCCGCTCCCCGCTGCCGGTGCCGCGGAGGCGCCGCCCGCGCTGCCAGGCGGGGCGGGACGCGTCAGGGCCGGCCCCGCGCAGGTGAGGGCGGCCCCAAGCCGCCGCTGGGAGCAGGCCCTGAGGGGAAAAGAGCCGCGATCAGCGCCTGGGAGCGGGCTGTAGAGGTTAAGCAGCGGCAGCACGGGGGTTCCACGGGGGTTCCGGGGACACGGGCGCCGCTCGCAGCCCGGGGGTGCCGGCGGGACGCGGCCCCGGGGCCTCCGGATGGGGGCTGGGGGCGCCATTTTATGGCCCCGCCGCTGCCCCCGGCACACAGCCACGCTTAGCGAAGGCTTCAGCTGAAATAAGGCTTCAGAGACCTCAGCCACGCTTCGGAGAGACTCAGATCTTCACAGTGAACACATACGTGGTCAGTTCTTCACATCCCTTAGCATTTTTAATCCAGCACTGGGAGCCTAAAGGCTGGATTTACTGGCTTGTCAAACCCAGCCCGAGTTCCTCCAGCCGCAAATCCTTTTCCCTTCATTCAAGTCCTTATATAGGATTTTTTCCCCAGTGTGGTGTCTCGCTGTCTGTACAGTACTTCCACACCTTGGCTGGTATGCATGTAATGCAACACCAGGACTTCTGTTCCTTGACATAACTTTACCCAGGGTAACAGGGCAAGAAAAACTTGCTCTCTAACACCATTAGCATGAACAGGCTTCATGAGCATCGTAACTGAACATAGCGCCTTGTGCTGCTGTGGAAGCTGCCGTCCTCAGTGCTTCCACCTTCTATTTATTATACATTTGCCAGCAAAGCATAGGCACACTCACAGATAACACCACTTTACTGAAATTAAGCTGTAATTTTGTTTTAGCTTCAGAGATTCCCCCGTGAGACTTGCTAGCACTTAAAAACAGGCAAGCAAGTGCCTTGTGGCTACGTTATAGAGAATTAAACAGCTGAAGAGAAAACAGACCACCAACTGTCCTACCTACAATCTGAGCTCTTCCTACTAATATAACATCAAGCACAGCGAGTTTTCATTGTGTAGTCTCACAAGTAAACTGCTTTAAGAGACTATCAAGAATATTAAGCTACCGAATACATCTCTTGCTGCACCCTTTTCAAATCCCTGGCCTTGACATCGATGGATGTGTTTGTTCAAAAGATCGATGTGTGCAGAGAATGAGCAGCAAGGCATGCATGGCATGGCTCTTTGTGAATAGCCAAATTGTCACTGACACGCAGTATGCACAGTCACATGGTGAAACAGAGCACAATAGAGAGTCAGGAGGTGCCAATTCAGGGATGTCCTTGCTTCAGATAACAAACAACAGCATCAAATCCAGGTATTTTTCAGCCTATGAGGCTGCTGAGGACACAAGCTTTTGCTGGGTAAAGGAGCACTAGCTTAAATTCTAGGTTATGCACAGCTGAAGCACGAGGCATTTACAGTGGTGCCATAAAGGACAGCAAGTAGATAAAACAAAATGAGAACACAGGGATGTATTCTTACCTCATAGCACAGCAATTTAGACATATGATTCTCACCAGAACAAGCTGATCCTGCACATCTCAGTTATGACTGTTTCAAAAAAAAAAAAAAAAAGCCAGATACTTGAAAACGTATTTTTCCCCCCTAAAATATATATATATATATATATATATATTTTTTTTTTTTTCCCCATGGTACTCCATGTGAAGCCCTGAGCTTCCCCACTGATCAGCTGCTATTTCCTATTGAGCTGTAGTCACAGTGAAAGACCACCAACAGCACTACAATTTGCATCCCTTTAAGTACAGCTGCTTTACTCTGGCAGCGCTAAAGCATCTCCCAGGAGCCAACCTGCAGAGCAGGGAAGCTGTCAGCGTTTCTCCGCTGCTTTAGCAGCCAGGATTATTTAGCCAACACATCCCAAAGTGCAAAAGCTAGTAGTGAGGACAGCAGTACTAACCCGAGAGATGACTCTGTGCCCTTGGTACAGCTTGCAGGAGTCACTGGCATTCCGTCAGTGTCTCACCCATGGCTGTCACAATGAAGAAAACCCTCTGCGGCTTAGGTGTAGCTCTAATGTGTGCAGTCCCACAGCAATTTTGAGGAACTACAAGTTCAGAAATCCCTGCTTTCCAGCTCACCCTGCAATTTGGTTTCCTTAGCAGCTGCAGGCCATTCAAAGTGAAGATAGGGCTACCTGTAGGGTATTGGCCAAATCGAATTCCCATCTGTCTTTTCCAGAAGGGTTTTAGTTGCAAAAAAGACGCTCAAAAGCCACAGGCCATCTCCAAAGACAATGACATATTCCTTTTTACACAGTGAGGAGACTGAATCATTGTAACAAGCATCTGTAAGTAGCGCCTATTAAATAAATCAGTATGATTTTGCCTAAAGGCAAAGTTACAATCACAGGTTATAAACACAAACTCAGAAGAGAAGACTGGGCCTGCCCTGAAGGCTTTATTGTCTTTACGAAGAAGGACAAGACAGAAAGGCAGTGGGACCAGCAGCGTGCTGAGCTACTGTGCTTTGTGTAGTGACTTCTCATTCCTCCAGGTGGTTATAAAAGTACCAAATACACACACATATATAAGGCAAGCCTGGAACTATCCATTTAAATATGGGATTTCAAAATTCTTTGTCCTGAGTAGGATAGCGCCCATCCCATGCAAGTGTTGCTTGCATGGGAATGCAAGTAGAGCGCCAGAGGCAGCTCCTGTGGCAGCTGTACGCTGGGTTTCATTGCACAGCCACAGAACTGGGGCAACAAACAGGCTGCACCACCTGCTGTGGAGTCAGATCCCAGCTTTAATATTCCCCCTAGATCAGATGTTATCACAAGTAACAGGCAAAGCAGCCAGAAGTAAAGGTCAAGGTTTTAGAGAATTAATGCTTCCATGTTCATTCACGGATCCAGACTTAAGACAAGCAATTATTTTTCAGACTCACCCTGCACTTTGTCTCCTCCGCTGTAGTCACAGATGCAATTACCTCCAGAGAACCCATCTTCCTGCGTACAAAGAGCTGAGTCCAGTGATGAGCTGTACTCGTTCAGGGAGGCTGTTATGCTCGTGTACGGCCATAAACAGACACGGTTGTGCAACTCAGTGCTGAGCTGGCCACGGCTACTGAGAGGGCTAACACATTTTAGACCTACGTCCGTGGACATAGCTGGGCAACGCAGCGCAGCAAGTCATCTGCTGCAGCTTGCAGAGTTCACATGACACCTTTGGTTGCCAGACTGAGAGTTCGGTGCCAGTAAGTGGGACCCACGAAAGCTCCTCAAACCACACAGGACACCTAGCCTAAGCAATGGAAAGTGCTAGAGAGCTGTCCTGAATGCCTTTTCTTTCCAAGGCTATGTACTTCACTTGGCACCAGAAGAGCCCTCTGTTCATTCAGAGCCTTGAGTCATCTGCTGGAAGCAATCTGTCTTAAGGAACACGTCCAATGTTTTTATTTCCAAACGCAGCAGAAGAGCACAGTCAGCTTGGCTCCTTTGTAAGGCAATGTCTAGAAGGATTTAAATGACCTAAACCACAGGATTTTGTTAATCTAACTGAAAAGGTTAACTTCTAACTGAAAAGGGGAGACAAGTGCATACTGAACCATCAGTATCATGGGCAAATCAAAACTAGATACTCAATGAACGTGTACTTGCCATATCCTAGGTGGTTATCCCCTGTTATTAAGGGTAGGAAAAACAGACAAGCAAGTAAATAGGCTTTTTTTTTTTTTTTTTGGCCTGGTTTATCAGACATACCCTGAAAGCACTTACTACATCAAAGTCCTGGCAACCAACGAGGGCCATACATTGGGACAGAAATCCTGTGCAGTATGTCCCACCTGAGGCAGTGTTAGAAATCCTCAAAAGCAGAATTCCACCTTGCCAGTTAGCTTTACCATCAAAAATAGACACTTCACATGCAAGTGCCTTTTCAGGGTCAGGTAGCAGCTGGCTAGCAAGTAAGAGAATCTATACTTTCAACTTGTCCTGCTGAAACCCTTTAGTAGAAAATTAATCTTTCACACCTTTAAGTGTCTACAGATCGACTTAAGGATCATATCTACATGTACGTACTGGGGTAGATAAGCAGGCTCCTGGTGGAATTCAGTAATGCCACAGGCTCCCGTCTCACCAGAAGTGCTGTACATTGCTGAAAATATCTGCAGGTGACTTTTACCTGTAAGTGCCTGAGTGTCTTCAAGTCCAAGGTCACTTTTGCAACTCAGAGTTAAACTCTGAACTGCTTAGATGCTTGATAAGAAACTTTCCTTGCAGTCCTAATCATTTGGACGTTGATACAATTTTCATGGGGCTCTTAGCTGAAGACCTCCAAGTTAGGAGGCATCTCCGATTAGCTCTGAAAACCCACCATAGTGGAGCTTTACATTGCACCCGCAGCACTGCAGCGTGGTCATTTAGGTGTAGTACAGTTATCTGTCCTGGAACAACACCTGAAATACTTAGGGGAACTAAATCTTTCAGAGGACCAGGCTTCATGGCACCCCCCTGCATGAAACTCGTTTCTTCTAACTAAACCTGCTTGGTGCATGCAAAAAGATGTTAGCCGAGAACTCATACCTCTCCTCCGTAGCAGGATGTGACACCCACTCTGTGCAGCTGCCAGCAAGCGTGTGATAAATAGACATTAGGGGAGTTCATCAGAAAAATTTAAAAAAAAAAAAATCAGAAGTTTGTGGTACCTGTGGTGCAGAGTCGCTAGAGGGAGCGCTGGAGCACCCCGCGGGCGCGGAGTTTGCCCGCTGGTTATTTCGTGATTTCCCAGTGGAGGAATGGTACCTGTGTGCTTCTCTTAATGAGGACCCCAGAACTCCTGACAAGGAGTATTTTGCACGCAAAAGACTCGGCATAGATGTACGCACAGATCCACGAATGCTATAAGCTTTACCGCATCAAAGAATGATCTGTAACTATTCGTTTGATGTTAACGTCACTTTTTAATCCCCTTTGCCAAAGTTACTAAACCTCACACCTATCTAGGAATAACCTTCCCGCCCCCACTCTTGAATTCCTCATGGAAACAGAAGAAAGCATTTCTAACTCGGTAGCGCAGCTTCCTCTGGTAGTGTTGGTTCAACCACAGCTCCAGGAATTCTGAGTCCTCAAGCCTCCGAGCTGTTTCCAGTTACAACAACTATACTGATCAGGGAAGCACACTCTTTTCTTTACCACACGCATTACTATCTGCAACAAGCATCTTTATTGGTGCAGTAAATATACTGTAGCCAAAGCTTTAGCTAAATTATATCTGTGTCAACTAACCGCTGCTAATTAGTCATAAAGATTCGATTCCAGAACAAGGGCTAACTGGACCATTTTCACCTTCGAAACACTGATACTAGGGATAAAAGGAGGTCACATCTTCTCATTATTAAACTCATTATTAAGCTATTTCTAAGGCTGCAGTGCTGTACAGTTACTGCACGGTAATTAAGAAGCAGGGGACCTGGGGTTGCTTTTCAAACTGTAGTTAACTTCCAGTGTATTCCTGTGAGATAACTAGGTAATACCAGGTCCACTTCATTACCGACAAACCAAAGCACAGAGGCTTCTTTATAATTTGCTAGAAACAGACAAGAAAACAGAAACAAAAGATTTGGTTCCTAACGCTGGAATACCATTAAAAGCTTACAAGGAAGGAAAAAAAAAAAAAAAAAAAAAAAAAAAGATGACCCAATTAACTAGAACTGCTGCAAGTTTGTTTTTATAACAAGATAAAGACTATTTCAAAAGCCCGCTCACTTTCATAATGTAAGCCATAGAATTTCAGCCTTTACATTCATTCACTAAACATTTTTTCCTTACTTGGCAAATAAAGTCATCCCTTACAATTCCCCAATAGCATAGCTTCTAGTCTTTTAAGAGAGATATTTCTTGAGATTCTAAGCATATGGCTGTTCTCACTGATAAGACATTTCACTGAGCCAGCCAACATGAAGTGAAAAGACGAGCAACAAATCAGACCATAAACACCATGATTAAAGATTCATTCATCTCATGAATGTTTTACCAGCAGCGCTGCCTACTTCCTGCCGCCATCACCCAGTCAGGAGGTGCTTCCACCACAGTCTCACTTAGAAATATGCTTCCAACACAAGATGCACAACAGCTATGATTTGTATGTTAGTTTTTCCTTCAGACTGCAGTGAAGGCAACCACACTACACCTCCTAATGATACCTTCTAGCTCCTACCTGATCTCACAAAGCTCATTTTGAAACTCCACTCTTGAAACTTCCCCCTAGGCAGACAGGCTGTACTTCTGATTTCAGAAAGAACAAAACGGACCAACCAGACCTCCTCCCTTCCTTCCTTCCTTTCCCACCATTTACCTCTGTGTTCAAAACCAGCATGGAGATCACCTGATTTCTCAGTGAACCTAAACTTCCACCAGAAAGCCTCAGAAAATGGGTCACCCATCTCCCCGTTCAGAAGCAAACGAGGTGCAAGTGTGGTTGTGCAAAGTGAGCCACCTGGCATCCCCTGCCTGAATGCCTTTCATCTTTTCTTTTTTTCTCCCACCAAAGAGAAATCTCTGCAGTTGCTGTGTTTGCAAGAGACTGTGTACTTTGTGCCCGAGTTACACATCCGTGCATGTGCTAAATGCAAATATGAGGGTGTTCTTATTTGCCCATGCAATTGCTGAGGCTGCATGCATGTAATGAAGCTTGCTGCATGCTTTGAGAGCCTTGCAAAATCAGTCCTCACCACAGCAGCAGCTCTCTGGATCCACAAATAAATGCAAACTGGGCGAACAGCTGAGAAACCTCAGAGCCTGAAACATGCCCCTACTCTCCTGGAACAGTATTTTTGTGTTGCCTATTTATCATTTCCATTACTTCATTAAATAAGCGATCTTAAGTTTCAAGTATGAATCCAACTAATAGTCAGACTTGGTGTCACTAAAGATCCTGTTCTCTGTATGGCTGCAGAAGTTAACTGTCACAAGGTAACTTTCTTATGCAATTTTGCATGAAAGTCATTGCAGTGTGTTGGTGTACCCACACTGCAGGATGCTCACTGGAAGTGCTGAAAGACTGTGTTTCCCTCTGTAATGCAGCCGTTCACACATGCATCTGGCCCCGTGTGCACGCTTGTTTGCCCTCTCTTTTGCACATCCATCAAGTCCCAGCCTTTCCATTTCTCCTTCATGCAGCCACAAGCATCGCCACTTGATCGCTCCAACCCACAGTTATTCTCATTTCCCTCATCCTCAAAGACAGCATCTCTGGGATCTGGGTCAGGTGTCCAGTGGCAGGACCCAGCACCGCAAACCACAGAATCAAAGAATGGCCGAGGTTGGAAGGGACCTATGAAGATCATTGCTCAGGATGGCATCCAGGCGGGTTTTGAGTATCTCCAGAGGAGACTCCACAACCTCTCTGGGCAACCTGTCCCAGTAATCTGTCACCCTCACAGTAGAGAAATGCCCCCTCATATTCATCCAGAACCTCCTGTGCTTCAGTTTGTGCCCGTTCCCTCTCGTCCTTTCACTGGGCACAACTGAGAAGAGACCAGCTCCATCCTCTTGACACCCTCCCCTCAGATATGTATACACATTGATGAGGTCTCCCCTCAGTCTTCTCTTTTCCAGGCTAAACAGGCCCAGCTCTCTCAGCCTGTCCTCGTATGACAGATAATCCAGTCCCCTAATCACCTAAGCAGCCCTCCTCTGGACTCGCTCCAGTAGCCCCATGTCCCCCTTGTACTGGGGAGCCCAGAACTGGACACAGCACTCCAGGTGTGGCCTCACCAGGGCTGAGTAGAGGGGGAGGATCACCTCCCTTGACCTGCTGGCAACACTCTTCCGAATGCAGCCCAGGATCCCGTTGGCCTTCTCGGCCACAAGGGCACATTGCTGACACATGGTCAGCCTGCTGTCCTCCAGGACACCCAGGTCTCTCTGCAGAGCTGCTCTCCAGCAGGTTACCCCCCAGCCTGTACTGGTGCTTGGGGTTATTCCTCCCTAGGCGCAGGACCCTGCACTTACCTTTGTTGAACTTCACGAGGTTCCTCTGGGCCCAACCCTCAGCCTGTCGAGGTCCCTCTGAATGGCAGCACAGCCCGCTGGGGTACCAGCCACTCCTCCCAGCTTTGTGTCATCAGCAGGCTCGCTGAGGGTGCGCTGTTTCTTCATCACTGACGAATAAATTAAACAAGACTGGACCCAGCACTGACCCCTGGGGGACACCGCTAGCTACAGGCCTCCAACTAGACTCAACCCCTGAGCACAACCCCCTGAGCTCTGCCATGCAGCCAGTTATCAATCCACCCCACTGTCAATTCACCTAGGCCGCACTTCCTCAGCTTGCCTCTGAAACCAGACCCTGGGCCAAACCTCTGCCAGGTGGTTACATCGTGCCCTGGGCTCCCAGCAGCACACGTTGCACCTCCTGCCACCCATTTTGCACTTCGGTAAGGGACCGCTGCCAGGGGGCAATGTTCATCTGTTGTGCAGAGCCCTGACAGCTCTGGTTGTTAGGTTTAGTTATAGGATCGTTGGCTATTTAATCGAGGTCTTTGAAGCAGCTTTATGAACCGTATTTTGGTTTGCTCTGGAGGAGAGAGGCATCTGAACAGCTCTGTTGCTCAGGTGGTGGCCTCTACCTTCCTACCGTGGTGAAGAGCTGATATTTGCAGCTGTTCTCTCTGATATCTGTGTTTTTATTTCCCTTGTTATAACAGCACACACTGGTGTCTCTAGTGTGCTCTCCACTTAATATATTATCTGCTGCTGTCGGCTTAAAACAGCCTGGGACAAAGTCCATGTTTTCTTTTCAGCTCTTCTATGCTTTATCCTCCAGCGTTTATGAAATAAATCAGTATGTGTCTCTGTGTCTCTAGCCAATTCAGCATTAAGAAAAAATATCACAGATAACACACATAATTCTCCTCGTGTCTATGCCAAGATAAAGTCAGAGTCAACTGACTGGTGTGAAGCTTTCACTGCTATCAAAACAGAAAAAGGGAGGAGGATCAAGCTGCCCATATAAGATGTGTCTTGAAGAAATTGAAGGCATGCTGCACAGTTGTTCTCCTTAGCGAACAGAGCAGCAATAAAGAGGTTTATTTAATTGTGAAAGAGCAATTAACTTTTGAAGATGCATTCCCTGCTCCTGTGAGGAAGCTTGATGTTGTGCAGCACGTTTCTTTCATACTGCAGTCTCCGTGTGCCTGGCAGTATTAAATATGTCAGCTGAAGACCTAAATAATAAATAAGGCCAGGGGAAGACAGACCTTTTAGTAAAGCTTCCTCTGTCCTTAAGTGGTCTTTTATTTCATATTTAAACAGCATGCACACTTCTCTCCCCACCCCACCCTTCCTCCAACCCCCCCCCACCCCCCCCCAAAAAAAAAAAAAAAAAGAAAGAAAAAGACAACATCTTACACGGGCTGATAATAATAAATACTCCACCTATTTACACTCTCCTACACTAGTGAATGCAAGAGGAGGTGTGCACATTTATGAGGTGTGATTACACGTGAATGATTCGCTTGGCTTTTCAGATGCCCTTATCTGGCATAGACTGGCCCTTATCTAACATGGGGCAGCTTCTAGTCTCTTCTCACTGAAGCCACCCCTGCAGGCCCCCGCTACCAAAACCTTGCCACATAAACCCAATACACCCCCTCCGTGTCCCTGAAGGCTGCATGGAGCCAGATGTGGAGCAGAGCAGGAGGAGAGGACAGCAGAGCAGTCAACAGTCATGAGGCCAGCAGCCAGAGGAGGGCATGCTTAGGTGGCTCTGGTGGGGAGAAAACGGGGAGAAAGCTCCAGCAAGCTTCCTTCCTTGCAAGGCTTCTTATAAAACACTTATCTTGTATATTCTTCTTCAGAACTATAAATAATAAAGGGAATTGGGAAGAATGTACCCTTCTGCAGCCTTAATATAACTGCGTGTGCTGGAGAAGAGAACAGCACAGAGGCCAGCCTCACATGCTCTCCCTAAATAGCCTCCTTCTTGTCACTGTTGCAGACAGGATAGAATCTCCAATATCATGCAAATGATTTAAAAAGGGTGTTTGATGTAATTTTGATTCTTTTCACTTCATTTTCAGATACAGAAGCTCAAGGGAACACTCTGGTCATGTCCTCAGACCTCTCTCTGCTTCCTGGCAAGTTTTAATGACGCTGTGCTGTCCTCATCTAGAGCATGTCCACATTGCAACCAGAACTGTTTAACTGACTCTAACCCATAAAGAAAAAAAAAAAAGAAAAAGAAAAAAGAAAAAAAAAAGTTTGTTCTTAGTTATGGATTCCCCATCCCTGGAGGTGTTCAAGGCCAGGCTGGATGGGGCCTTGGCATCTGTGCCAGTGGGTGGCATCCGATGGGGTTGGAACTAGGTGACCTTTAAGGTCCCTTCCAACCCAAGCCATTCTGTGATTCTGTGTCTCTGCTGCTGCCCCTCTTGCCCCATGTCAGGCCAGAACACGGCAGCACAAATGTGGAGCCCCGCACGAGCCCCCTGCTTCCATAGCTTGACATCCTCAGCCCCTCAACTAGTCTGGGTATGCCAACGTGAGGCAGAGCTTGGGCAAGGATTCCAGTACCATGTGCTCTCTCATAGGAAAGAGAACATTCTTTGTTTTCTGTGAGGTGCACACGACCATCGATGTCCAAGTAATGTCCACGTAATATCACAACTGAGTTCAGGCAGAACTGGCTTCAATAAAGCAGATCAAACTGAGAGCATTTCTTCACATGAGAAATGGGGTGAAACCAGTAACTCTAAATATTTGTTTAGCACTTGCTATTCCCACCTGGAAGGTAACACTGCTCTCACACAGACTGGGAATTTGTAAGTCCTCCTCGAGCTCAAGGTCCCCCACGAAGCGGAGGGGTGGGTTTGAGGTGCAGGGTCCCCGTTCTCACCCCACTGCTGGCCTCGCGTCCTTAGGACCCCCACGAAGGCAGTCGTGTAGGCAGAGAACATTTGTATACGTGTACTAGAAGCTCCCGAGGATGTGACATTGTGCCACAGCTGAAATATACTTCTAATAAAAATATAACCCTGTCTTCAGCCTGCTGACCCTGCTGTTTACAGCGCACTCAGTGCTGTCGGGAAGCTGCCAAAGGCTGTCAGCGGTGCCGGAGGAAGGTGCCAATGTCATTTCCCTGCTCTCTGATCTCCGTAATGGGGAATATTAATACAGAGCATGAATGCATATGAAGACGGTTATAAAGGTGTGAGGGTTTTTACCTTAACTGAATGGTTTAGGAAACACGGACAGCTTTTCAGCCAGAGCGAATAGCACAGTTTATGTTGACATCAGCTTAAACAAGCTGTCTTTTCCTGCGGGTGCAGCATAAATATTGGCAAATCTGCTGTTACTCATTGGAAATAATGAGCTGGGGAGAACCAGATTCATCCTGTGGCTGCACGAGGCCAATGTCATCTTGCTGAGGCTTTGTGTGGAGGGCAGAGACCTCCCTGGCTGGGAGCCGGGATGCTGAGCAGCCAGCCCAGCTCAGGATCAGGCCCGGGGCAGTGAGGGGATCAGGTATTGCCATGGGCTCACATGAGTGAAAGGGCAGGCTGGGGGCTTTGCTGGGGGCCAGGTGGGGGCCAGCATGGTGTGAGCTTCCAGGCAGCGCTTCCTAACCAGGGAGCTGGCCTTGGCTCCGTTTTTCCATCTCCAAAACGAAACATTATTTTTGCCACCTTCTCCTAATCTCCTTGGATAGATAGTACTCAAAAGAGAACTGTATCTCATTAGTACGACTTAGAATTTTTCTGAATCTTCAGCAGTCTAATTGCTGGGTGAGTTTGTGATGAAAGGAGAAAGAAAATGTATTTTAATGTCCAGACTAAAACAGAAGGATTAGGAGAAGACAGGTTTAAATAAGTCAGCAGGAAGAACTTTTTAACATACTGCTCATTCTTCCTTACAGGGAATGTAAAAGCCCAGGGGGTTATTCTTATGGACTGAAGAAATCCATTTAGAGAAGCTGGTCTGTGCTTGGGAAAAAAAATAATAAAGGAAATCACAAAATAAATGTTAATGCATCTATTACTCCCATTACTAAACTCATTGTTGACTTACCTGGACTGTGTGGAGGGGCTGAGTAGTGGCTGAGCACAACGATGCTGGGGCTGGATTGTAGAATCACAGAATCACAGAATGGTTTGGGTTGGAGGGGACCTTTAAGACCACCCAGCTCCAACCCCCTGCCATGGGCAGGGACACCTCCCACCAGACCAGGTTGCCCAAAGCCCCATCCAGCCTGGCCTTGAGCACCCCCGGGGATGGGGCATCCACAGCTTCTCTGGGCAACCTGAGCAGCCCTGGATTGCGTTGTGATGGAAATGCACATGGAGCAGGATCTCCTTCCCCTTTTGTCTACACAAATGGTAGAAAGCCTCCGACTGTTGCAGTTGCTTTCATTTTGTTCATTTTATGCTACGTGCTGGCATAAATATGTGTGGTGGGGAGAAAGATGCTCTCTGGCCCCAAAACCTGTTTTTCAGGGCTGGATTCTGGTGGAGATAAGAAACAGCAATCAAAAAGGCAACAAACACACAGAGAGCCAGAGAGGGGACAGATGGCCCAATTAGAGCACTAACCATGCTAATTTTGCAGTGCTTATCTTATTATTGAAATACTGGCAACTCGGAGGGAAGTGGTTATGTGCTGTAAATGAGATGGAGCCTGTTAGTTCTGGAGAAAAATTACGGAGTGTGCAGAACCAGCCAGGAAAATCCTGACCCCAAGGTTAAGGCTGATGTTTCGCAGGGCTCCTCGCTGCAGAGGGGCCACCTCCTGCTTCCTTCCAGCGACTGCTTGGGAAGTGGGAGCAGCCCACTCAGATGGGGAGGCCAGCTGCTCCGTCCTGAGCCAGAAGGGATCTGCTGTCCCTTATCTGAGGGACACTTACAGGGACCTGGACCCCCTAGAGAGCAGACTCTCAGCTGTGGTGTCCTGGAGGGATTTGGGGGCTTCTGCAGGGGACAGCGGGCAGGGCCACAGGGGTGTGTGGGGCAGGCTGCCCACGGGAGAGGTTCCGGCGACCACTGTTGGAGCATTGAACCTGAAAGGGTCGAATGAGCTCTCTTTGAACCACGTAGTGGTGGACGTGGCTAATGCTGGAGATAAGGAGAACCGGGGATGTTTTTCCCCACTCTCATTCCACACATTCCTGAGACCTGACAAGGGGCGCCCACGGCCGGCTCCTTCCCATCCCCCAGGCACCCCACAGCCATGAGAGTCTGGGTGGGTATCCGTCCCATAGTGGATTTTTACAGGAGGTAGGAGGGAACAACAAAGTTTTAGCTGTGAAGTAATACAGCCCCAACATATTTCAGAAATATATGTCTGAAAAGTTACACGAAATAGTCAGTGAGAGTGCCCAGCCATTCAGCTTTCAGGCATTCACTGAGTTAGACCTGTATTTTCAGGGGCAGACTTAAAAATAAATAAATAAAAAATAAAGAAAGAAAATGCCCACATCTATTTATTGATCTAACAGCTTTCATTCCGTGACTGGGCAAATTGCTGTGGGAAAGGAGCAGTTTGAGCTTTTCTCATCTCAACTCCCATATATTGGTCGCTGAGCAAGACTCGGGTGTGGCAAAAAGACCCTTATGAATGAAATCTCACAGAGAGAGTATGTGAAGGGACAACAGGCAAAAATGTCCATGGAGGGAATTTTGCACAGTCGTGTAATCTTCACAGAGACTGTGTCAGCCCTACATATGCCAGAATGGAAGATCGAGGTTTAACAAAAGATAGATAATTAGCAAAATCTGTGTCCCAAGTTTCCATCTTTTCCCACAGCAGCTGCTATTCCAGCCCATGGCAGCAAATAATGGTGCTGAAGAAAGAAAGGGAGAAGGGAAAGCAAAGCTATCATAGGCAAAGCTGTTGTAGATGCTGCTGGTGGAAAGGGGACTGAGCTGGGATGGAGGCAGATGGCATGGAAAAGGCTCCAGGGACCCAATGCCAGGCCACCAGCTCTTCAGCTGAGGGGAGCTGAAAGAAGGAGACATCCCGGGCACATAAATACCAACAAGTAACAGTGTGTTCGGGGCACAGAAAGGAAGTGACTGCAGGGATCCCTCATTTTCCTTGACCTAAATACACGCGTGTTCATTCTTTGAATATTTTATGCTGCGCTAGCTTGTAGCATGCATTGCGTTTCTGTGCCTTGGGTTGAATGCTTGATTTCATGTGTAGTTGGTAACAGTCTCAAGAAAGATAATGTAAAAATAATAATAATAATAATAAAATAAAGGGGAAAGGATGATCCCCTAAAAGAAAAACGAGTAAAATGGGCATTTCTACCGCTAGCATCTGGGGCCACAGAGGGGGCGGTGAAAAATGTGCCTGCAGGGCAAAGCTCTGCACCAAGCACTCCTCTGCCCACAGCACACAGCTTTTCATTTAAAGCGCCGGGAGTTATGCAGTATGGAGCTACACTTGGTTAATTTATCGCCCCCACTTTAATCCTGCACTTAAATCATGACAGCAGGCAAGCACGTAGCAAAAGGTGTAGACTGCTCTGCCCTGGCAAGCAAGCAGAGTTACAATAGGAGGTTCAACTATGAAGAAACCCTTACATGCCAGTTTAAAACACTCCCACATTTTCTATGTTAAAATGTCCCATCAGCCCAACAGCAGTCTTTCAGCAACAGGGCAGAAAGTCCTGTGTACAAAATGTAGAGAGGGCAATTTTGATAAGTAAACCGTTTTCAGTATCATATCTCTGATAATTTCTTAGGGTGAGATTTAAAAAAATAGTTCAGAATCAAAAGAAAGGATTTGGATGGCCACTTTTTAAGCAAAAACATCAGGTCAAAAAGAGAAAGCTTTTCTCTCTTTTTATTTGAATAGTTCCGTGCTGTATCGGTAGCACGGTGATGAAGCTTTTCCCTTGCTATTCCATGCACAAATGGGCAGAAGCCGGCATCTCCATCCTGAGTTATGAATCCTCCTGAGTTAGGTTTCTGCCATAGATCCGCTGGCACTCCCCCTTGGAGGTGTCTCTTTCTTCTCACTGACAAAGAGCCCGATTGTCAAATTTATGACCAAAACTAGGTCTAAAGCCAAATGAGACAAATTAAAGCATTAATCATTTACATTAAGCAGCTGAAACAGTTATGTGAATTCCCTGAGAGCAGCTCCCTGTTTGACAGAGCAGTGTCTGTGAGCCTCCATACTTCTCACGTCTCAGGCAGGAGCTTTACTTCTGATTTCAAGCCAGGTGGATCTTGAGACAGGACAAACAGGCTCAGAAATCACTTGGAGGTCTCAGAAAACTGCTAAAATCATTCTTTGACATTTCTGCTTGGAGCTACTGAAACTGTGGAATAGTGAGGCAGTGTGTGAATAAGTTACTGGGTCTACAGATAGGAGGTTGTTATCACAAAATGCTGCCTTGCTGGGGGAACAGTTCCTGGATGCTTCCTCCAGTGTGTGAAGAATCCAAAGGAAAAGCTCAAACTGGCAAAACCATCTTTGTGGACAACTGGTGAGCAGAAATTTCCTGAATTTGTCAGCTTTGTAGCAGAGATTTTGTGTTCCCATGGGGACATCACCCTGCACATCTACAAGGCTCTCTGCCTTGTTTGGGGAAGATGAAAAAGGGAGCGCCCGTAACCCAGTTTGCACAAAGGAAATACTCCGCAGAGGTGCCCATCAATAAGTGATGAATTGCTCTGGGCATGTCTCAATCATACCAACCGTGCTCCTCTGATAGGAAGATTTTGCTTCAGGGTACGTCAGTGAAAGCTGTGTGCACAAAGTGTACGGGATCCGTACAGAAAGGAGGCTGGGGGGAGATAAGTAGAGAGTAACAGTGGTTACAGATCTGGGAAGTATTCCAAAAGGGAGACAAAAATCTGAGAATAACAGGGATTAAGTAAAAATTAAAATAGAGGGAAGCAGGCACGATACGGGGCGTCCCCTAGAATGGCTCTCACAGGAGTAAGGGGAGGCTGCTGGTGAGAGAAAAATAAGAGAAAACAACCTAAGTTTGGGATTGCTCTGGTCCGTTCTTAAAGGATAGATGCAGTTAGCTCAGAGATTTTTTGCTGGTGCGTGACGGGATACAATGTTTGTCTAGTGCCAGGCTGTGGTGATAATCGTTGCTTTTGAAAGAAAAAAGGATCAATTTTTGCATCTGGTGATGATGATGGTGGTGGTGATGATAATAATAAAAAGAGTGCGTACACCTAAGTCTAACTAATCGTTCTGTGGGAGGTGGGTGAGTAGGCTACAATATAATGAGTAGACTGCAGCATAAATGCTCAAAGGTACCTGAAAACTGTAGTTTCTGGGCTTTGTGCACTGCTAGTGTGCTACCTACACAACGGTTTGACTGTCCTGAGCAATATGCTAGAATTCCCAAGCCTAATGGTTTAGAAATCGATGACTTCATCATTACTAAAATCTCAGTCCGGTGCTGTTAACTTAATAATTTGCTTGCGTGCTGCTGGAAGCGGGCATCGCCTCGCGTCCGAACAACAGCTTCCAGCTGTCCCTCCGGACCTGGTGCAGGCAGCAAGGGGACGGCCCGGCCAGCCAGAGGTCACCGACTCAGCTGGGCTGAAAAATGCAAAGGTGGCACTGCCAGGCGTCCCCCTGCCTGCGCTCGCAGATGTTTGGAGCAACAGTAGCATCCAGCGGTCAGACTGTTAATTACACGACGTGAGGGCTCTGCATGCGGGCAGCATCTTCCCACCGTAAAGAAGTGGGTGAGAGCAAGCCTTGAACACTGAGGATTGCACAAAACTAAACTTGCAGGTGGTAATATTAACACAGGAGTCTTCCTTAAAGGTTGGTGTGTTTTTTTTCCTGTCCGTGCCAGGTGCGAGTAGAATAATCCCTTGTGCCTGATTTAAGTTTGCAAACACGAAGGCTGAGCCTTTTGCTCTGGCTGGATGTCAGAGCACAGGGCTGCGTTACCAGAAAATGGGAAGGCGTGGGGATGGGAGGGAGGTCCGGTGTCCTTGGGCTGACATCTGGGGATGAAGCTGTGAGCACAGGACACTGCGCGGTGGCTGTGCCGCAGTGCTGTGACCCGTCCCCAGCCTGGGGACCTCACGCACCAGACACAGCTCAAAGCTGGGGCTGGAAACAGCAGGATGCCAGCACTGCGGTGGGGCACAGGTGGATTCCACTCTTACAGCTGCCTTTAATCCTCCCAGCAGCATGGGTGCTCACGAGAGAGCAAGGCACACCTTGGCCGGCCAAGAAAACAGGAAGACAAGGCAACTAGACCAGGATGTTTAAAATTTAGCAGATGGTAACCACAGTCAGATATCTAGGGCTGTTTTTTTTGACCCCTGGAACTGCAGCAAAGGTATTAAAAAAAAAAAAAAAAAAAGAGATAAAGAAAAAAAAAAGATAAAAAGAAAAAGGGCAGGGGAAAGAAACAGCTTTTAGGAAGTCTAAACTTCACATCTTTGTGCTGTTCCAGCATCAGAGAGGAAGAGTCAATCCTGGCTGCAGCTCTACAGGCACCTGGCTGCAGGCAGTGCTCTGCCCTTTGTGGGCAAGGTGCCATGGTCCCCCCAGCACCGCCAGCCTTGCTGCCTGCCTGCAGCCTTGCGCTGCTGCTCCATGACCTCGAGGCCACAAAAGCTGGTGGTTAATGGTTCTCCGAACCCGGCTAATGTCTCTGTGCTCCCGTGCAAACATTAGCTGAGGTAGAGGGGAACCTGCAATGAGAGCTGCCTCACTTGCTCTTCCCTCCTCCTTTTCTAACAGGGCATCGAGGCAGAAATCTTGCAGCTTTCATGTGGAACTGTGCTTGCCCAAAATGCCAGAGAGAGAAGTTGTCCCTCACCATCCTTCCTGCCGTGTGTGCCTCCCCCAAAAGTACCATGAAGTGGTCAGACACCAAGACATCTGCAGGAAGATACCAAGGGCAGGTATGCTGTTCAGATTCCTATCAGCTTTTGAAATTATTTCCTTCATCTTCCTCTGGGACGTTTTCATTCCCCCAGCAGGCAGTTATGGGCAAGGCAGGCCCGCATGCTGTGACGCTGCTAGGGCAGTAAATGCCTCTGCTTGTGTCACAAGATGTGTCAGGTGTTTTCTCCAGTGGGGGAAGTGAGAACCAACAGCACGCGGCAGCCAGAGGTACCGACATTGCCCCAGGGCCACACGAACCTCTGACACATCCCCCTGCTTGCATGGGAGCCTAAAGCCCCTAACCTCTTCTGCTGATGATGCAGGTGAGCAGTATCAGCCCTCGTGCTCCTATCCTGAGCACCCCCTCCTCACCCGCAGCAAGCAGTGCCACCTCCTACTGCATCACAGAGCAAAACTTGTTTACCTGTCCTCTCCGAAGCTGAGCCTGAAAGTTTATGGGAAAATGAGGAACACCTGGTAGCTGTTAACAGGAAGATGAAGGCAGCAGAGCAAAGCCTGTTTCACATCACATTCATGTGCTGCATTCTGCACAGTACCTGGAAAAGTACAGGAGAAGGCTTTGCCACAGCGGGGACATGAAGGCTCAGCGGCTTTTCAGAGGTTTTCATGTCCCTTGTGAAAAACTGACCACATGGGACACATGATATGGGATGCATATATCCCTTGGTGAGTGTCATTTGGCCATGTATATGAATTATGAGCACTAAACATTGGGGTGCGAGGCCAAGGTAGGCTCATTCATACAAAGGCTGTTCTGCAAAAGCTTTGTGGATCCAGCATGGGAAGCCCAAATTGTTCACAAACAAATTGGTTGAACACATTCCTGTTCTTAAACAAAACGCAACTTCTGTACCACTGAAGATCACCTCCTAAAAGAGCAGACAGCACTAAGTGTGCAAGCACTGGTGACACATGCAGCTGTGGAAGCAGAGAGGTTTCAGTTAATGGACAGAAGTGACTTACACCACGATGATGGATGCTTGGGAGAGGTCTCAGAGCTGCTGAGAGCAGCTTTTTCTCCTTGGGACTGTGCAGGGATCTTGTGGCCGTAACAGCAGAGGTCTGAAGATAACGAGAGCTGGCTCATTCCAGGTTGCTTAGTTTCCACGGTACTGATGATAAAACTCATGTCACATCCCACTCTGCAAAGCCATGTCCCAAGGCCACTGCACAGATTTGCAAGGCCCTGGAGGCTGGGAGCCTTGCTCAGATATTTCTCTCAGGCTCCTTGGTACACTGATACATAAAGTGCCCTGGCAGAAGCATCTGGTGCAAGCCGGGCTGCGTATGAGCTGCCTGCTGCGTTGCCTTGCTGTTCTTCCCGGCTGCAGCTGCGGTGGTTCTGGGGCAATGCGACTGGAGGTCTGATTAGCAGGGTAAGCCAGGGAGGTCTAGGAGATCCTCTGGGTGAGAGCTGCTCATGAAGGCAGGCCAGCAGATGTTAAGTGTTGATGCTCTGAGGGCTTTCTTGCCCATTAGACACCATGTTCTGAACCAGGTAACAGACAAGAAAGTGTGCTTATTGGCAGCCACCAGGAGCAGGCACTTCTGGGGCGGCGTGCTGCCTCTCATCTGTACCTTGCTAGAGCCCTCTCTGAATCTGAAACACCACCTCTCCTCCCCTGTGGCCACCATCAGGTTCCCATCCTGCAAGGAGCTCTGGAGCCGGAGGGGTTCGTGGTGTCCGTGCTGTGCGACGTGCTCCTCGCTTGTACTTCGCTTGCTACCAAAACAAGGCCCACAGTGAACTTAATGCAACATAGGAAAGGCTCTGCTATCAAAAGCTTTTTTGAAGAACCATCTAGGTTGGGAAAGGCCTTCAAGATCACAAAATCCATCCATCAACGTGACCTGGTGAGTCCCACCACTAACCCATGTCCCTCAGTGCCGCATCCATCCCCACGTGGAGCCTCCACCACCTCCCTGGGCCGCCTGTTCCGATGCTCGAGCACCCTGTCTGTGAAGAAATTCATCCCAATGTCCTGTCTAAACCCCTCCTGGAGCAACCCGAGACTGTTTTTTAGCACAATATGTTTTCAACAGAAAGCAAAATAAATTCCTAAGATTCGCGAGGACGGCAAATTAACCCTGACTTCCTCCGCTGATTTCCTGCACCAGCTCCCAGCGCCGTCAGCCAGCACAACTCACACTTCTTTGGTCTGTAAACACGTTTCAAGGCCATTTGAGCAGAATGAGGTGTGGGCGTTCGGGCTGATCTGTTCAGCGTTTCCCAGCTGGCCCCATCCTCCTTTCTGTCCTTGAGTTTCCCAGCTATGTCTGCGATAAAGTGTGATTCCTCTCTGCTGCCTCACGCCAAAGTCGCTCTCCAGGGCGGCTGGCGCTGGCTTTGGCTGGCAGCACACCTGAAAACACTCGCACTCAAAGAGAATACCGTGGTGTATGAGTGCCAGATAAATGTTTTCACTTTCTCCGATGGAAAATTATTCCCAAACAGAGCAGCAATAAAACCCCTTTGCCAGGTGTTCAATCCCACAGATGCGAGGACACGCACACTGAACCTGCCTCCTCCTCTAAAATGCAGAAGTCTTTGGCCCGGTGCAAAGTGCATGGAAAGATAAGCCCCAGGCCTGCAGGTGGAGCACTGGGGCCATTGCATGGTAGCATGAGAAGCAAAGATAAGCCCCAGGCCTGCAGGTGGAGCACTGGGGCCATTGCATGGTAGCATGAGAAGCTCCTAACACCTTCACATTCCTGTACACAATAAATACAGCTGCAGAACACAGCCCTCTGAAACTAGAGGGCAGCTGCGCTTTGGTAGGGAACATGGTACAATTGATACTAAAGAAAGAAGAGTCAATGAAGAGAAACACCAGCTGCAAGTATTAAAAATACTTTCCTGAAATAGATTCTTTATGTAAAAGCCTTGAAAGTAACATTTTAATTCTCCGAAGTTCAAAACCACCACTGAAGGAGTCACAGGAATGTAACAGCAAGGCTTTGCTCCTCCTTGCAATTCAAA
This sequence comes from Cygnus olor, assembly GCF_009769625.2. Classification (NCBI taxonomy): domain Eukaryota; kingdom Metazoa; phylum Chordata; class Aves; order Anseriformes; family Anatidae; genus Cygnus; species Cygnus olor. The sequence continues at coordinate 130,612,003 of NC_049170.1, forward strand.
AGTGTGTGTGGTGGGTCAAACCCTCTGAACCAGCCCCAGCTTTACATTGCTTGCAGAGCTGGTTCAGCTTGGCTGGCAGAAGGTCAAGGTCTGGCTTTCAGGGCTCGGATTTGTGTGTTATCCTGCACAAAGACATTCCTTCAAGAGAGAAAACTCTGGTGCAGAATAAGCCTCTGGCTTTTGCTTTTATGAGTAAGACACTTTGTGACTCCGTGTCTTGTTAAATGCACCTGCAAGGATTTGGTACCCTTCTGTCTTTCAGTTCACGTCCCTCACAAAAAAAAAAAAAAAAAAAAAAAAAAAAAAAATGGTGCAGGGGACTTATGGCAGAGGTTGATAGGATCATGGTTGATGCAGCAAAGAAAAACAGGCAGCAACCTCCTCTTACAACACCAAAATGAAGAGGCATGGAACAAAACAGTTAACAACAGCAGAACAGTTGTTCTGTTAACAACAGGTAACAGCATGGAAAATGCTTCTCAGCGTAAGACAGCATTAATTGTGAAGCATCCTGTGCATGATTAGAGGAGTTATTGGAGGAAAAAGGAAAAAAAAATTATATACTGTTTGGTACAAATCAAGGTACCTGCTGTTGCTCAGTAGACACGTTTGCTTTTCTTGAAGAAGAGATGGAGATGATGCTCAAAAGATGACGCGTTTAAAATGTTAGAAGTGCAGAGCATGAACGTGAGCATCCTCAACAGTGGCCATTGCTCCCCGACAGCATCCAGAGAGTTTCTGAAGCTACCTGCTGATGTACTGGCCACTGTTATCGGCTTCCTCTTGTTGGATGCCAGCCTGAATAAAATTAAAAGCTGTCCTCTTATGTCATTCCACCCAATATGGGAAAAGATGAATCATGGTGACGCTTAGTAGATTACAAACACTAGGAATTCTTTGATTTTCCTTCCCCTTTTTTATTTCCTGGCTGACTGAAATTTCCTAATCCCTGAAATATGAAGCTATGACTCCCCGTAATTTAAATTCCTTAATTGTGGTTTGGGTTTCTTGGAAGAGAGAACAAGGTTCACCCGCATGGTCAGCTCACACCCCATCCCCACCCCTCCCTGGCTTCACTGGGCCCTGGCGTTGAGAGCTAAGGTAGCTAGGGCCGGGATGTTGTAACACTTGCAGGACATTTTGTCTGTCTCTTTAAAAAGAATCGCCCTAACTGCAAGTCTTTAAAATTTTATTACTCTTCATGAACCTTATGCCCTTTCCAAGGCTCGTCTTTGTTTGTTTTGCAGAGCAGAGCCGCACTCCCTGCGAGCTGCCAGCATGCTCCTGGCTGCAGGGCGAGCTCGGGTATCTTGTCTGCACTGCAGAGGCATCCCGACCCCAGCAAGAATGGGCCCTTACTGTACCAAATCCAGATCCCAGGAGCTCACAGGCTACATTTCAAGACAACATGTAGCCTGTTACTTCAGGCCATCGTTCAGACAGGTATCTACAACAGCAACGCTAGGCTTTCAGCATTCAAACCAGCGCTGAAGAAAGGGATGCCCGACCTTCCCATGCTTAGTTCAGGCTGCAAAATCCACTGTGCATTTTAACAGACCAGTTGTTTCAGCCACCGTCTCCGTTGCCACAGACCCAGTCCCTTACCAGTTTCAGCTGCAGGGTGGGCAGACCCACAGCAGCTTTTCCAGCCGCCCGATGAAGGTCCGTAATTCCCCTTCCAGTTTCGGAGCCTCTGCAGGCGCCTGAGATTCCCAGATGCAGCGAAAGGCAGAACTTGGCACAGGGTCTATTTTTGCTCCCGTTCTTTTTCAAGAATATAATCTGTTAAATTAAATCAAACATTTCCTCCTGAATAAACAAACCGCTACATATTTTCCTTTTTTTCCAAATGTACCGTTTAATTACAACAGAAGAGGGTTTGGCAGCTCCAGCTGAAGACTGCCCCCGAAGCAAACAAACAAGCGAGCAAATAAAACCCTACAGAGCTCCTCAGAAGTCTATTTTTATATAAGGGACTACTTTTTTCAGTCTAATTTGGTGATGAAGCTTATGTATAAGATACCAAAATAACAGAACGGAGGATAATGAATATTCTGAGGTTAGCAATACCACAGTCATAAATCACAATTTATAACCAAAACACAGCAGGGGAGCAACTTCAAAGAATCTGATGCAGGCCACCTCACAACACCCAGACTTTGAAATACTCCCAGATCAATAACTGCATTAGAAGAACATTAGCGTTGTCTGAGAAGTCTGGTATATTTCCAGGACCATATTGTTTTCTCAAAGAGCAGATGTAGGTAAAGATGGTTTTTACTCTAAGTAACTCATTCAAGCCAATGATATTTGTTTTGCATTTTTTGAATTCTGTAGAACGTGTTCCAACATCCAATGTTTTCCTTAAAGCTCAGCTTCCAAGAGTTATTTGGTTTTGAGGAATTTAAACTTTTGCTTTTCAGTAAGGTTTTAGAGAAAATTCTCCTTCATATTTGAGAAAGCCTGAAAATGTGAAGTCTCAGCCACTAGAGTTAAAATATATATATATATATATATATATCCATTGTCAGATAAAGACCTGGTATCTCCTTTTATATGTCAAAATATATAGACTGATCTTCAGGAGCAAAACTTACCGGTTTGGGGGTTCAGCCATAATGTACTTGAACTTAAAACTCTACTAATTCTGTTTGAAAATGATTTCACACTTTTCCAACAAAGTGATTTAATTAAAATAATAAAAATAGGAAGCATGTTCGCGAAATAATGAAGGAAAACATACAGACCACTTAAATGTATGCTATGGAGTCCATGATGTGTATTTCTAAGTGCTGAATGATGTCCAAAAGCAATAAAAACTCATTGTAGGGGATGATATTCTGAGTTTTTTAATCAGACACTGTTTGGAAAGTCTTTTTAGCAGTTTCAGCTCAGTCCTGCACACTACTGTCTCAGCATTGCTCTGCCCTTTTTGGGAAAAGACACCCAATCATTTCTGGCTTCAGTCACCATCATTTTCCCAGAAAAGGTTACTTGGAATAAAAGTCTTAAAATTATGGCGGTGGTTTCATTTAAGGTTTTGTTTTGTTTTGTTGTAATTGTTCAAACTGAATTGGTTGCATTGCATGGGTAAAGACCTTTTGTTTTGTAAAATAGCCAAAAGGAACCAAAATGATGATTATGCACTCCTGATTGCATATGCAGTAGCAGAGGAGTAAAGAAGGAAATTATTTTTGTTCGAAAATGCTGAGGCAGAACTGGTATGATCAACCACAAGATAGACCAAAAGTAACACGAGCTGCTTTACAGCTCCAAACAATCAGTGCTTTAAAACGCTGGCCTTCACATGAAAGGAAAATAAGGAGAAAACAGAACTGAGATTCTTTTCCTTTGAAATACTTCCAGTAAAGGTGACTCCCTAATTTTGCCTGCCAGAGATAAGAAAGTATTTAGTGAGCTAATTAACCCGCCCTTCCCATGTAAACCAGCACAATGTCAGATTTCCATACCCAGCCATAAAACCCTCCTCCCGGCACGGGGCGCGTCCCAGCCCCAGCAGCGCAGGGACCCCCAGCACTGCCCGGCTGCAGTGCAGGGCAAGGCGGTGAAGAGAGGGGATGGGGAATGGCAGCAAGTCCAAACGCATGAAGGCATCGGAGGGGAAGGTGCCATGAGGAGGAGTGTGTGCACTGGAAGGCAGCAGGTGTCCTTCCAGTGTCCTGTTTGTGCCTCCTTTCATCCTAAATCTGCCAATGCTTCCAACCTGACAGTGACTTCCCTACCTACATTTTGTAAAAAGTAATCATATTTATTGCAGGATTTGCAAGGCTAGAAGGAAAAGCAACTTTGGCATCCAGACCGTTCCCTGGGGCTAGGTTCCTGCCTCTCCCTGCAAAGAGGTGCTAAAAAGATGATGGCGCATCTGGTAACGAACTTGGGTTCAAAGGCACTTGAGCATAAATCTGTGCTTTTCCTTTTTGGTCTGTTCTGTTTTTTTTTTCTCTTCTGGAAACAGAATTGCACCCTAGCTACAGCAGTGAAGCCCTAGATGTTTTTTTTTTTCTCTTTTCCTCCTTATTAACCCAAAACAATGCTCCTTTCCATCACTAACCATCCTGTAGGCCCTTCCAAAGTGGCTTTTAATATTCTTTTCATCTTGAAAGAAATTATATGATGTTTTGTTAAAATGACATTGCTAAAAACGATGCAAATTACCTATTCTAACTAACTACCTTTTCTTTGTTTACAGGATTTTTAATAACAGGTTAGGGATTTATAACGATGGTCCTCACCCTAGGAATAAGCAGGCTGTCACCCCTGTAGTCCAAATTCCTAATAAATACTTCCAACATAGCAAGATCATGTTTCCACCTTGGACTCTGTGGCCCATTTATTCTATCAAAGTTGACACAACAGAGCACGCCTGAGAGGCTTGGGAAGTGCTGCACTGAAGTCTGATGGAGGATCAAAGAGCAGAAGTCTCAGAGTGAGTACAAACTCCTTCTCAATTGGGAGTCTGTAAGTCTCGGAAGAGGTTGCTAAAAGAGCGCATGAGAAATCTGCTTCTTTCTAGCTCCTCTTGCTTGCCTGATTTCTTTCTCTCTTCCATCAGCAGCATCTCAACTCCAACTATTTTTCTTCTTAACAATGCCCTTTCCTCAGGCGTTTTTTTCTAAAACCACAATGTAAGACCTTTGTGAACAAAACCCCTTAGCTTCTCTGGGAAAAATTAGTAAAGATGCAGCTTAAATTATCAAAAGTGTTATTTCATTAGTGTAGCTGTTTCCAGTTTCCCCACTCAACTATACTGGCAAGATAATTTTCATTATCCTTGTGTAAGTCCACTGTACCTTTAGGACTAACTTCAATCCGTTTCCTTTGCCCATGCGTAGATCTGGTCTACAGTTGAGATGTTATACCTGTTCCCTGCGGTGCCCAAGCTCTGAAGAGCCCCAGCTATATGGCCAACTGCAGGCATTAACAGAGACGTAGTCTTAATCAGTGCCTGCTGGCCAGCTTTCTCAGGAACTTGGCTGTACGTGGTTTCACGCCACAGGCAATATCTCAACACAGCTGCAGCTTCGCAATGCTCTGTTGCCGGCAGCTCTTTTAGCTTCTAGCTCTGCAAGTACAGTCGAGCACGTTTCCATCGTGTTTCTCTCTGCTTTTCCCTTCCCATCTCCCTGTGCTCCATTTCAAAGCTGGCACTTGTGGGAAGAGAATCCTTTAGAAGTCATCCTATACAGAGCAGTGGGTTCCCTGCAGAAATCAGAGGCAGAGGTTAAAGCAGAGGTAAGTTACAGTCCATACCTTGCTAAGCCACAGCGTACTTGGGTTTTAAAACGATCATTTTTGATGTAGGATGTAGTTTAAAGGTTGACTCGCTAGGCCCCAGGGCTTCCAAGCAACAAGAGAGCTGCAGTTGAATTTGAGCTGTATTTTCCATGAGAACCTCCCTACCACTTCCAGTTTTCTGAAGCTGAATAAATCCTCTCAGAAGTCTGTATTTGCAGAGGCTTTTGGCTTGGCACAATGATTTAACTTTATTTCCCAGTGTGGGTTTTATCTTCTGTTTGTTTGTGCAATTTTTTAATGGCTTGGACTTTTCAAGTGCCTAAAGTGCTGCAACAGATGGGTACAATAACATTTTTATTAGAAAGTCTTACCAATTTTCTTTCTCCTTCAGCCCTTTCCAGCTGCTGATTTCTGGTACCAGCAACTGGAATGTACATCCAGTGTGTTTCCTTCTATATGCATCAAAACAAGAGTACGGATCCCATGCTTTCTGTTTGCGTCTGAATTATGCCTTTGAGGGCCCACAGAAAACCCCAGTAACATCCCTCTAGGTGCCTAGCTCCTATGTCAGGGCACATTATGTGTCCACCAGTGCACCTGCTTTGTAAAGGGTGAGAACACCCAAGCTTTACAGCCTGCTTCTTTGCTTGCAAGTCCCTATACCATGAACCTTGCAGCTCATCCCTGTCATCACTGTACAATTCCCCAGCCTCAGCTTCAGCCTTTCCCTGAAGCCTGCAAAGCGGGAGCTGGACCAGGGACTGTGCAATGACCCAGTATTAATGACAAATGCTAAGCAGCTTCAAGCTGCTGATTTTTTGCTAGAAATATTCTTCTTCAGCAGTATTCCAGGCTGACCTGACACCACTGTGTCTTGCTTGCCAGAGCTGGGACTAAGGGAGAGGAAACCCAGTGCTAGGTGACTTCAGCTATTGTGGTTAGTTTTGAAGAGATTCAAGGTAAATTGTGCGCAGTTCTACCTCACAGGCCCAGCTCCAAGGACATCTTCCATGCCTCATGGTTTTTTAGGCCTCCCATGTAAAAAAGCTTGCTGAGCTAATACTGTTACTTTATCTAGACTAGGCAAATCCGCCTTCATGTAAGCAAGGGATTAATCAAAGAGTTATCTCGTTAACATAGCTGCTACCAGTTCTCCGAACAAAATGAGTTGCACCAATAAAAGTACTATTTTTGGCCAATGTAATCTCAAAAATTTCAAAGTTCCTAGCCTCATTACATTTTTCAGTTATATTATTTCCCTACATCCCTAACAGAGCCATAATAGTGATAACTGTCTCAGACCCAGATTTCAGGCAAGTCTTGCTGCATCTAACAGAATGCCTGCAACTAACTTTCTTTCTCTTTCTTTTTCTTTCTTTCTTTCTTTCTTCTTTCTTTCTATCTTTCTTTCTTTCTTTCTTTCTTTCTTCTTTCTTTCTTTTTCTTTTTCTTTCTTTATTTCTTTTCTTTTCTTCTTTTTCTTTCTTTCTTTTTCTTCTTTCTTTCTTTCTTTCTTTCTTTTTTCTTTTTTCTCTTTCTTTCTCTCTCTCTTTCTTTCTTTTTCTTTCTTTCTCTTTCTTTCTTTCTTTCTCTTTCTTTCTTTCTTTCTTTCTTTCTTTCTTTCTATTTCTTTCTTTCTCTCTCTTTCTTTTTCTTTCTTTCTTTCTCTTTCTTTCTTTCTTTCTTCCTTTCTTTCTTTCTTTCTTTCTTTTCTTCCTTCCTTCCTTCCTTCCTTCCTTCCTTCCTTCCTTCCTTCCTTCCTTCCTTCTCTTTCTCTCTCTCTCTCTCTCTCTTTCTCTCTCTCTTTCTCTCTCTCTTTCAACAAAGCCTGTGAGTCAGTCAGCATTGCACTGGAAGCTTGACTCGGATATATGGACTTTGCTCATGTATCTTGCTATCCACAGTAATTTGTATTACTGAAGGAAAATGCTGAAAATATTTTTTGCACTATTCCCACAACTCCTTGAAGAACCAGTAATATTTCTGAATGCACACAATGCATAAAGTAGACCACAGAACAGCAAAATGAGCAAGAAGAAAAAGTTAATCCTTTACTTCGCTGAGAGCTGCTAGTGAATACTGTCACCACTACCAGGTAACTTGTAATATTTTCATTGGTAAGAGTAATGCTGTGAATTCACTCCAATCCTTTTTCCTTTTGACAAATAATTGCTTAATTGCAACTTCCTACAAGAATACGCTCATCTTTTTAGCATGCATTAATGTTAAGCAAATATAGGAGTGCAGAGATCCCACTCTAAAATTTCTACCTGAATGAGAACAAGTGAAAAGCATTCAGCTAAAGAGTGTAGTAAGCCTAAGACTAAACATATGGCAACAACAGGAAATAAATAAACAGGGGGGTCCACATATTCTTCAGCATCATTGTACAATGCAGCAGTGTTGTAGTAACCCTGACCCTGGCATTTGTCAAGGTTCTTGCTGCTTTGTCCCATATTCCACAGTGATATTTGCTAGTAATGCATTAACAGAATTTACATTCCCAGACCATGGAAATACTTTTTTTTTTTTTTAGCTCCTGACATTATAGACGTATCTTGAATCAACAGAGCTTGCCACTTACTCGATAATTAGAAATACTGTGGAAGGCAATATCTTCACAGCAAATGACTTTACATAATTTGATAATCGCTAGGTCCCAAACATTATTCTTGCTGTTAATCCATTCTGATTCGTTTTCCATTTCTACCGTATTTATCATCATATTATTGTTCCAAGGTTCTTCTTGATCTTTGGTTTTGAGCCCAGCTGTACATTTTATTGCTCACAGTTTAAAAATAAATAAGTAAATAAAAAATAGATTAAATATCAGTTGAAATGCTATGACTAAAGAACATGTTTCAACTGCACTGTATCTGGAGGGTTTCCTGGGCACTCCTGTTATCTTTCCATTTTCCAGTCCTCATGGTAAGTCACAGAGAGTATGTAACTCCCCTCTCTGAGGTAATAATAATTAGATTTTACTTCACTTCCATCCTGGCTACAAATACATAGCACAGTGCCTCTTCATTTTACAGCTGACATTTATTGAATATGTGTCAAAATGTTTTGAAAATAGTTCATTATTCAGCGCTTGTGCTTTCCATGCTTCTTGGGTATTAAGGATTCTCAGATTCAACAGCTTTTCGACAACAGGTAAAGATAGTGCTAGATGACCTGCATTTTCTTCCACTCTGTTTTAATTTAAGTGTTTCATTCTTGTTAGTATTTTCAGTGTGAGTTACACCTTGGAGATGACCTCAGGTCCTGCTGCAGGTGAGGAGAGGGAAAAAGTGACCACAGAGCAGCACAGAGCTCTGTGCACATACCTGGGGACAGGCAGACCAGCCCCCAAAACACCCCTTTTCTTGGGACTTTCTGCCCAGAATTCCCATGACACACTTCCACACCTGTCATAGGTGTGTAAGAAATTAGACTTTTGTACCAGTGACAATGTCCTGTGACAAGGTGGCAAGGATCAGCGCTTGGGCCTTCAGCATGGTGTGGGGCCTTCTGTTGGCAGCGAGGGCAGGCAGTGCAGATGCCTGCACCAGAGCTGAGTTACCCCTGATGCAGCTCCTCCTATTCACCTTTGAATAAAGCTGAAATATCTGGAGCGAGCTACATAAAGCTTCAGAAGAGAAGGAGGCAGTTTCCACAGCTTGGTCTAGACGACCCTGTGGATGACTCTCTCCTCTGATACCAAAGTGGTGACCTGAGCAATGAAGAGCATTCACCCATCCCGCTGTTGTGCAGTAGCTGGACTTGTAGCTGGGTTACTCAGTCAATGGGATACCTCTGAAGTTACAGGAGGAGAAGGCATCTTCTCCCTCGTGCCTTCAGAGTGGCACAGGTTTGCAAATTGTTGCTTCATTTTTTCTTCCAGGTGAAGCAGTTTTCCCTTGTGTTTACACAGGCTCATGCCTATGTTTGGGAGTGTGCGGCCATTAACGACGCCCAGGAAAGGTAGGTAAAGCTTTACACTGTTGACATTTGTTTGGCAGCGGTTCTTTCAGCCTAAATGAGACTTTGTTTCAGCTGACAGTCCAGCACAAGGCTTGCGGTGCTTACATGCTTGACATTTTTGTGGCTAAACCCCATTTTACACGGCAGTGATATATATCATCAGGAGACTACGGAGCTTTCTTCCTTGACCTTCTACACTTCCTGTTCTCACTGTAGAAGTAATTTCAAATGTTGCTACCTGTTACGTCCATTTATATTCAACATATCTCTCATGCCATTGTTGTCACTCGGAATGGCTACCTACGAAAACTGAGAATCAAGATTTTTCTTTTGCAAAGAAAGTGCATTTTAAGCTTACGTATCTCTCTTATTATGGAAATATCAGCATACCCACAGTTATACTGTTCCTTTTTCTGTCTTTACTTATTGAAATATGCAAGTTGCAAGCAACTACTCAAGAAGGGCTTTTCCTCCAGTGCAAATGATCACTATCTGTGACTTCTCTGGACTTGGGGTTAATGTCCCATAACTCTGATAAACTGTGACATAATGATCACCAACCAAGTAAGGGTGTTCAATTCACAGCCTCAGAGGTCCCTATGGCTTGCTTTTACCAGTTTTGAAGCGAATGGTGTCACAGCTGTGGTCATGCCACTTCTGCAGGAAGGGCTGAGTTCCCCCTCTCCTCCTCCTCCCTCATTCCTAGGGCAGAGATGTGAAGAGACTCTCCCTCCAGGCCTGCCTGCCAAGAGCCAGGCTTGTCACACTTGTTGTCTGCAAGTCTGATACAAATGCCCATTCACCTGAGGGATGAGAGTCTAAGGTGACAGCTTCATTACCCAAAGACCTTCAACTGACAGGCAAGTCTGTCACTAAATACAGCATTTTATATCCTCTGCCACAGTCATTCATTTTGCCATAAGCGTACCATTAGGCAAGGTATTAAAAATAGACTTAATTTATGTTATAAACAGAAGATTTATTGCTGCACATACTGAGACCTTTATGGAGCAGTGACAACACAACCATTTTCCTTGCAGAAACACATCTGAAGGGTGGTGGGTCCCCACAGAGGACCCTGTAGGGAACAGGATCTCCATCATATGTTCTCAAACAAATTGTTTCCTCAAAGTTGTTTACATGAAAGAGAAACATCCTCCAGGATGCTCATGTGGACATAGGAGTGTCCTCCCTCATTCTCCAAGATCCCATGTCCTTTGTCCTCCCTCCAGGAGGCGAGCAGATTGGTCTGTGTTTTGCCACTGGCGTCCCAGCTCACACCTGGCAGGACATTCATTTGTTACCAACTGCTCTTCCCTGCTGGGCTCACACTGGCTAGGTGAGAAAAGCACAAGGCATAAAATCACCACACCGCGGTATGGCCATAAGAGGACTGAATACAGTTGAGAAAAGTCTAGAAAGACCAGCCTTGAGACATCTGTGGGAAAATGAGCATCTGGTCTAGAGAAGGACGAGCTAGACCCAGGCAAAACCTCCCAGGTTAAACCTGATTTATCTCACTTAAAGGTATTATATCAAGCGGTTATGACTTTTTTTAATTTCTTTGAAGCAGCTGGTGTTTTCCACGATAACCACTCATGGCCAAATCACAAGAGTTATATTTAGTGTTAAACGGAAAGTGGATAGGCAATGATATTCCTTCAGAGCATGTTATATTATGACTAAAATGCGTCAGTAACAGCTGCTGAATCAGAAACTAAAATATCCACATATTTTGCTGGAGATCATCAAGAGGGCTGTCACCCAGTATGTGGTTTGCACAGTCACCCCTGAAACAACCTGACCTGTGTGACTATCTACCATGTATAACCCAAACCAGGTTTTGGGCTGGTTTTAAACATTTTTAAACAAAGCTTTATTTTATTTTATATTTTTTTTCGTGTTTTCTGAGTGCCAAGATCTTCATAGTTCTTCAGAGCAGTAACTTGGCATACCAAATGAACGCAAGTAAAAGGCCTCTTTTGCTGAGGTTTCTTTTGCCTGTGCACAGTGCACTTGGGAATGTTGGTTCATGGTTGTGCTGGGCAAAGACACAAGAAAAGGGGCAAGCCTGCCTCCCATGCTGGGCAGGGAATGGGAAGAGAAGCTAGGGGAATGGCCTGAACAGGCACAAGCCTTGTCGTGTCGGGTAGATGCAGAAGAACAGAATGGCAATAAGCCTATGCAAGTCATCGAGGTGAGCTAGCTGCTTGGTGTCAACACCAAGCACTAACCACAGCCTGAATCCATCTAGCAGCCATTTACCAGGTAACTGATACTTTGGAGTTCAGATACCAGTACTGGAATTTTTCAAGCAAGAAAAGGCATAGTGTTTGATAGTCTTAGAGGAGGCATGAGCTACAGACAACTGAGTGTGCTGCTCACTGTTCTGCTCATCAGTGCTCTGGACTGAAGTAAACTCAGTGGGTACAGAGGTGGCTCAGTGGAAACCACATCTTACAGCTTTTCCATGATGGTGTGAGGTTCCCCTCTGATACACAAGGAGCCCTCCTGGGGCAGGCACCCTAGTGCCAGTGTATGCCACTGCAGTGGAGCAATGCGGTTAACTCTGTGGGTACATGCCTGCCTTCCTGCCTGCGCCATGAGGAGCAAGAGGTGCACTGTGCGCCTGAAAACAAGGACCTTCAAGAGATATTAAGGTCCAGACCATGCAGACTGTCAGAGGACTTAGCCTCAAAGGTACTGCAGCGGTGAGGATCGTGGGGGTGCTAGAAACAGGCTGAGTACAGCCCTCTGCCATGGTAGCAACCACACCATGTGAGGGCCTGCACAATTCAGCAAGCTTACTCTTAAATGAGCTGGATTTCTGCTCCCACCCTTCTGTTGTAAAAGGCTGTTGTAAATATGTTAGAAGTCATGCACTCTAGCAAACAAGCTCAGGCAAACTGAGCAGCAGGAAAGTCTGTGCATCTCCTATATTTTTGCAGAGTGCAATTTTTAGAAGGAAGGATGACACCTCCCGCATCCTGCCTGCCCAGGGAAATATGTCATTTCCAAGGAGCTACAGGGAGGATCATTGTCACAGAAAATTACCCTCTTGGCTTTGCTCTAAGCCTTTAAGGCTAAGATCTTCATTTACATCAAAGACACTCTGTAGAAACACACTTGGCTTGCAAGGTAGCAGAATTTGGAAGAAGCAATGGACAGAGTGTTCACTTGTTGACTCTAAACAGTAGTAGAGCTGTCTCAGACATTGCTGCTTGGCTGCTTCCTGCTCTCTGAAGACAAACCCAGACCCAGATACGCAAGCAGAAGCAGGAGGTGGGTGGTGACATCCCAGATGTGTCTGCTCCAGGACCCTGCTCCACCCGGATTCCCGTGTGTGAGGGTCAGATACAACTTAGGGCTGATGCAACAGGAGCCAGCTTTCCAACATACTCCTGTGTATGACTGTTCTGTTTGGACAGGCTGTATTCAATGGCACTGCGGGTTTACTCCTAGCATAGTAGCAGAAAATAATCATATGAGTAAGGTGGTCCTTGGCTGTTCAGTCATGTTTGTTTACAGGAAGTGCATACATGTTTATGTCCCCAAAACAACCTGGACTTGAATAGTCTGCAGTTGTGTTGCTCACTCTTTCCAAGGCTGCTTTTCATCTCAGCTCTCCTTGCCCAAATTTTTTGTCTTCAGGAGATCTGTCTCAGGGCAACTCTCTCCATTACTTTTTTCTTAATTATCCTGGCTTCCAGCCCCTAATATACTTCAACAACCAACTGATTTCCCCAGCACTTGCAACCATTCAGTCAGGCCATGTTTTAGTTCCTGATGATTTTTTCAGGCCATGTATTTTGTAAGTTCCTACCATTTTTAGCTATCACAGCCCTAGAGGCTTTCCATCTAACATGGAGAAACCGTACACAGATTTTCCACTGTTTTTAATGACGTCTATGTTATCTATCTAGAGAAGGCTATTTAATTTCAGCTTGAACTGGCCCCTGTTTGAGTAGTAAGATACACTTATAATCACTTTGCATGGATGGTAAGTAGTAAAGGCAGATCCAACAGGACTCAGGAGAAAGTTTGCAGTGAAAAATTATTGTGAAATAAGCAGAAGTATGTAGTGCTGCATACTAATTATTCTGTACTTCCTCCTCCATTGCTCTTAACATGCTGTGAGTTCAGAGAGGTTTATTTCATTTTGGACCTTCAGGTTGCCTAAAATGGTATTTCATTGCAACTGTTCAACTTCCATAGCTCCACCTCAGCCAAGAATTTCCTAATTTCAGGACTTGTTTCCATTTTTCTTCCTGCATTTCATCCTGCCACAAAAACATACAGTGCTACCTCTGAGCATGCTGTGGCAAAGCCCAGCCTTGACGGTGGAGCTCAGCACCTACCCAAGGCTGAGGTGCCTGAGTTTGGGAAACCAGGTCCTTCACGCCCATACCCACACCAGGGACACCATCTGCTGCGAGGCACGCCTCAAGCCCACAGGACAGCTCTCGCACAAAGGCATTCCTGCTCCCTCTCCTGAGCGCATTCTCTTGTGCAGGTGATGGCAGCTGGGCCTGGGAGGAAGGAGCCACTGACCAAGTAGGTGATAGAAGCCACTTTGAGACCTAAATTGCCTTCATAACTCTGGTTTTCTGAATTATCAGAGACTTCTTTAGCAATGTAGGGTATTATATTACTAATCATACACAAGTATCTACTACAGGCCTGATGCAGGGTAGCATGGATTTGCCAGAAAATATGTCCTTCCATTGCATTCCTGCATTAACAGATTGCTGAGAGTTCAGTGTGTTAGTGATTATGCAGCTACGGGGAAGTGAGGCAGACACTTATTAACCATTTTAAGATGTTTTTCTTACCAGGTCAATAAAGTGCTGATTATCACCGTCTTTTCCATAATCAGGAGATTTGTTATTCATTAATCTCAGCTACATACTAATACAGGATTTACACTTACAGATGTTTTTTAGTTGGTGGTGTTTTTGGGGCCTTTTTGTTTTGTTTTGTTTTGTTTTGTGCAGCCAGCCCTTTACAGAGACTTGTGTGTGTATGTGTGTGCAGTCGTTTGATGATTTCTGAAGAGGCAGCTGAAGGTGAGAGCTAGCTGTAGGCCAGGTAAGTGGGAGGTGGGAAAAAATTTCAGTCCAAGCAGCCAGCAGTGACCTGAGGAAAGAGCTCTGCCTACGTCATGAGTAACGCAGCTTGATAGGAGCAGATCTGCAGTGAGACAGCTCGTGCTGAAAACCTGGCATCCACACTCTGTGCCTTTCAGGGGGTTGCTTAAGATGAGTTCTTGACTGGATCAGCGGACCGAACGTGCGCCTGTAGTCTGAGCACATCAGACGTGCTTGTGGAGCACACCTTGCAGCTTAATTAATCTGAGAAAAAATCTAGGCTCCAAGTCTGCTACACCAAGTGTAGGGGACAACTGGACAATTTGTTTCAAAAGCACATTCCTCACCTAAAACGCTAATGTATATATGGCAAAATAATGCTTGAAATACTCAGAGAAGCAAAGTTATCCCTGTATAAGAAGAACAAAGGTACGGGTTCACAATAAATTGCAGCTGATGGAAACAACAACAACAACAAGCAGTTTGCAGTTTCTTCTTTCTGCATGCCTCTGCTTCTTTCCTGTAGACCACAAAGGAAGCTTGGGTGCTTAGCTCTGCACTCTGGACTTCACTAAAGAAGCCAGCCATCCAGAAGTAGGATATTGCAGTGCAACCTTGCAGTATCTAATAGTAAGCAATTTTGCTTTAAATTAACATTACTCAGCTCATATTTCAAACAGGGGAGAGCAACATTTTGCTTTCAGTTACTCTGAATGCATACCAAGGCAAGATTTATTCTATAAATATTCAAATAAACTGTATTCATTGAATTAGTTTTTATTCCACTCTTTACTTCTATTTGCTATCAAAAGTTCCATTGTGGATTCAGCTCAGTTTTTCCCTGGAGGCTGTAGCCACAATAATATTGCTTGATGCAAATAGGTTGTGGTGACTGAAATTTTTACTCCAGCGAGCATATTGCTTGGAACAGGCTGCTCCCTCCCGTGGTCCAAAAAACTGCGAGGGGATGACTCACACTTGACAACTGCTACTGATCTCATTTCCCTTACTCACACCCCACAGTTTGTGTACGGTTCTATTTTGAATACTAGGATGTGTGAACGTGCCCTCAGTCTTTCTTTTCCAGCCTTGGGAGCAAAGAAAGGATTTCTTTCTGTTCGCGGGCTGTTGCTCATCTCACGAACATGGGGTCCATTTACAGCAGCACAATGATAGTTTTAACTCGGTTTATCCCACAGCAGCTGCATGTGGCATTTCAGAACTACTTCCTGAGCTTTTTCAAGATAGATGACCAGGTGGAACTGCACCAGGCTGGGTTTAAGGAGCGACATGCCTGCATTACCCACTCGGAGCCGGTGGCCTCCATGTGTAAGTTCTGCAGGCACACGACGTGCTTCCATCCTGGCATGTAACCAGAGCACTCTTGTGGTCTTCCCCTCTTAAAATCAGCCACAAAGGTTTCATGCTGCAGTAATCCTCCTGGGGTCTTGTCTACTGTAGTGGTTCTCCTGTTGCCCTTCCCTCACGGCCTTTGCACTGCAGGTGACCTGCTGCCGGCCTGCCCTGCCTGCAGTCCTGCTGGGCTCTGTGCAGAGAGACGTCAATACAAACCCCGACACGGGCACACAGGCATGCTCCTGCCTCAGGAACCAGCACACCGGGCCTCGTCTTCCCTCTTGCCCCGTGTTTCTGCGTTGTGTTTCCTCCCAGAGCCACTCAGAGGCCTCAGAAAAGGAGGTGACCTGGGGAGCTGTGTGATCCCAGCTACGGCAGCAGGCGGTTTTGAGAGAAGTACTGAAGAGACCAGTCAAGCAATAACCCAAAGCTACAAAGAGGACTTGGAAACCTGAAGAGAAAATTACTTATTGTATAGCCTATATTCTGGGATGGACTGGATTTATTGACGTGAGTCACACACACCACACAATATTCACTTCAAGCCTTCCGTTTAGTAGCGAGCATACACTTTTCGTCTCTGCTGTCGTCCCTAGCTAAGCAGTCATTTTCTATTGAAATTTTAATAAAATCTTTAGCAAAAGCTTTCATCATGCAGGTTAAGGGAAGGTAACAGGTTTCCTCGGAATAAGGCACAGTTAGCTGGTGCTCCTTATCCTAGTTTTTTGCCATGCTAGCAAAGTCAGGCCTTTTTCATTAGGGAGGAAGCAATGACAATTCGTGCTTTTTCCAGGCATGCTGCATTAATATTGTAAAATCCACAACAGCACTACCTAGGCCTTGGTGCACAACACAGGCCAAACCACTTGATGAGAATATCTTTTGCAAAAGCTCTGTGCATACACCAGGCCTCACCGCGTTGCCAGTTCAACAGTGCAGAAACACTCCAGGGCCCAGCAACTTATTTTTCTATTGCTGCAGCAGCCACTGTGCCCAGTGCCAGTATAACAACATATTTTCCCCTCACCTGATCCTTTGCGACACTGTCACGAGCCCAACACCTGGCAGACAAGCTGTGAAGTATTTTATAAAAGGGCCAGTGTGGCACACCAGGAGGGTCCCTGTATATGTAGGCAGCCCAAGGCTGGGTTGCCCTCACCAAGCGTGGCTGTAGGGGACTGAGCTACAGACATCCCATAGTGAGCAGTGTGGCCACGTAGAGTACACAGCAGTGAGCAAGCTCTGTATCAGCTTGCTCCTGGTGTATGGGCCAGGAAATATAAATATATCCTGAGTGACTATGGGCAAGGTCTTCTTAGCCCTGCAGGAAAATGAAGGAGAAGAACTGGAGAAGGTACGAAGAACGGAGAAACGGTAAGAGAAGAAATAAGGAGACACCAAGGAGGACCTAAAGAGAGCAGTGCACTGAAAGCTGTGCTACAAACAATATTGAAAAAATTCAAGAACACTGGTGAGAAAAATATCAACAGAGGCCATAGTGAGAGCTGATTGCACAAAATGGAGCAGGGGGAAGCTGCACTTAAAAGATTCCTGATGCTATTAGAAGAGATTTCCCTGTCCCATGAAGTTTATTAAATATCCAAGTTTAGACCTGTAATAAGGCCGAGCACTAGTACTCAGCTCCTTTGTTAATATTTAATACCTATTGACCCCTGTTCTCATGTACCAGGGGAACATGCTGGAAGCTTTCATAAAATTATATGGAGATACGGCACATAAATACGGGACAGACTACTAGTAGTACTAATTTCTTTGTTGCCTGAAACCAGACTCACTTTCTTCTCGTCCGCAGCTCAGTAAGACCTGCAGGACACGACAAGGGCTTGCTGTCGGCACAGCATGTCGCTGCATGTTCGGAGAGGCTGTGGCTGTTCCTCAGTGCTCCCCAGATGCTGGTGTCTGTGGTGGTGCCATTTGGAGCACACAAATACACGACAGAGGAGCATGACTTTCTGCCAGTACTGCCAGTTTATAAACACTGGCATTTTTCTCCAAAACTAAAATAACTTGATGCCAAACGCGGACCTCATGACCCCTTTAAGCTGCTCTGTTGCCAAAAAAAGAGGATGCTGTCTGGCAGTACAGCTTCAGTTACCAACAAATTAATGAGCACAGAATTACAGATATCTGGTTATTGCTAGAGAAGTGTGATTGTGACAAAGTGTTATACACATAAGCTGTCCCATGCTGCTGCCATTTGCTGAAGTAGCCCCCAAAATGTGCATAGTCAGTGACTAACCACATCACTGTATCTGTGTATGGTAAAAACGAAAGCCTTTTAAATACATGTAAAGCAGAGTTCAGTCCTTCTATTTTAAGGGGAAGGGGGAAGCATGTCTAAAGATCAGGCACAGCAGCTGGTGACGAGTGGACATGTTGCGAATCGAGGCCTCAGTGTGCCACATCAAAAAAGCCTATGAGGATGAGAGTTTCAAGAAACTACAAAGGTGAGAAGAACGAATTGTTACGCTGTACATGTACTTACACACATCATAATCTCAGACAGACAGAGCAAATTAGAAATGAGTAGTGAGCTTCGGCATGAAGAAATGAGCTTGGAGGTGCTATATATACATTAGTGACCTGCAAAAGAAGGTTATGCGTAACAGCTGAGGTGCCAACATTTGCCAGGTAACTAATTTTGTACCTAGGTGACCACAGATAGGACTAATTTCTAAATGAGCTGGGAGACTTGTGTGAAACATAGCATGGTGAGAGACTGGAAAGGTTAACCTGAACTTATTCCAAAACTGTAACAGAATAAAATGCAAGTATGTAGCTGAGTGTCGTGCTTCTAATAAAGACATACTGTTAGCTTTTCATAACGATGTCCTCTCTGTGCAGGATGGTTGCTTTATACCCAAGTTATAGGTACTTCTGGGGTAAGACTGTTTCTGTTTAGCATTTATTTAGTGCCAAGATGAAGGGAGGCTATATGCCATGTCTGAAGCCCAAAAATATTGTTACAAGACAGGGCATGACAAGGGCATTTTATCTGCATATCCTTTGCATTTCTCACTGTACTTGGACCTGAAATAGCCGTTCCTGGGAGTGGAATTTTTTCAGACATGTTTTTTCCTGCATCCTACTTATACTAATACTAATAATAGTAGCTATAGATATAATAAATATAACAACATCAGCAAAGTAAGAATAGCTTTTGTGCCATCTATACCGATTCCTTCCCTCTCTATTTATTGAACAAGACACAGGAACAGCATCGCCTGTGTTGTGTGTCCTTATTTGCTTCCACCTTCAAACCATGGAGCAGGTTGAAGTCAGCTCTTTTAAAATGCCAACAGATCTTATGGCAATGCTGCTCTTCCTACTACAACTCTGCTACAGGTCCAGGCAGACTCGATGAGATCATAGCCAGTAGTCCAAGCACTTACTGTTTGCCTTGATTTCTTGAGTGCTGTATCATTCATCACAACACCATCTTGGAAAAACAGATAAGAGGTCCCAGTTGTGTTTTTTTTGTGTGTGTGTGTGTGGTTTGTTTGGTTTGTTTTTTACAGTTAGCTTAATTTCCAGCTCCTGGAAATAACTGATTAGATGGAAATCTCAGCTTTCATTGAGTCATTTTATCTTCCTCTTCCCTGAAAGACTTTGAAACAGCACCAAGGCTCAAAGAAATGAGAACAAATAACCCCAAAAGTTCCTTATGTCTTTAAGAGCTTAAGTAACAGTTTTGAGGTCTGATTCATTATTTGGGGGTGGTTGAGGTTAGAAATTATGAAAGCAAAAAGCCTTTCAAGTCAAACAAGTACAGTACCTGTAATTACTGAAAAACTTGTGCAGAGAAACTTCTCCAGGTTAGGCACACGTGTCTTGAGGCTATGTGCATATGTATATACATAGACGCGTATGTATGAATGAATGTGTGTATAGTTTTTCCTGGAAAGTCACTTCCATTGAAACCAGTCACCACCATCTCAGACAGCGCAGGCTTAACCATAATTTTATAATTAGTGTATTTTGTACGGCAGTAGCTACAAGCCCTCCACAAGTATTCGTAGGGAGTGCAGCACCGAGCCTAGCTAGACACTGTATGCACAATTTACATGGCAACGACCCCCACCCAGCTTTGAACAAAGGCCATCATTGTCACCCTCGGAAGGGCTGCAAGGCGCTAAATTCGCTCGCCCATGCTGCAGGGTGAGAGCTCCATCCTTTCATTTCAGGGGAGCGCTGATAACACCTTGTCAGGAACCGCCAGCTAAACGCTTGTAAGGGAAAAAAAGACAAGCCTACTGCTGATAAAAGATAAAACCGCCACATCAACTTAACTGAGCTCCCTTATCTTGTTATCTCTTAAATTAGCAGAGTTCAATCTAATTAAGTGCTCGCATGGAAGAAGCCCAAGTTGTGGTGTGACTAATCAGCTTGGAGCCTCTTCCAACCGCAGCGCCATGGGGCCCTACAGGAGGGAGGGAGAAGCCCCAGCTCCTGCTCCTCAGGGAGGCTCCGCAGCCTCCCTTCCTCCTCCGAGAGGCTAGGCAGACAGACAGGCAATTTTATGGATGCAGTTTGTACCTCCAGAAGGAAATTCTGCTGGATTATTGCAACTCTAAAAACAAACCCAGCAATCAGCATATATATACTTGTGCTTTTTTGCTGTTATCAGCTGTATTTATTACGGCAGGACTGTTGCCTAATACAATTAAACTGATAAGCTACATTACATCTAAAGCAGAAGTTTCTATACCAGATAAGGCCTAGGGAATCAAACCTTATGAAGGTTTATATACAAGGGCAGTTGATAACCTGCTGTTACGGATTCTTCCAAAACGCCCAAGAACAGTTAAAAAATGTGTGATTTGGAGCAAACCGGGACCCCAAAGCTGAGGACCAGTAAATTCAACAGCCAACACCACACAGGGGTGCCATGTGTTTAGCACTTGCCCTTGATGGTTTATGACCTCCTGCTCCACATACCTGGGCCATATAATGACTACACCTTATATATAGGTGGTCTTTTACACAAGTCTACAGCAAGGCCTGGAATTTGCACAGCTGGATGTAATGATCAGTTGGAAGTGCTCTGTCACCATGCCACAGATTTATTCCTGTACTGATGGCTACAGCAACTGTTATATGCTGTCATATTGTCTGGCATCAGTGAAGCCAAAAACTAACCTTGAGTGCAGCATGGGCCTCGGTAACTCATGCCCAGGTCTGAAGATGGTGCAAATACTGAAATTGAGACTTAGCACGGCTATTACAGAGTGTCTCTAGAGCAGCCCAACATACATGAGATAAGTTCTGGTGCTTGTGAACATCACCTCCAGTAGCACCAGACCTCTCCTGACAGGTTACTGGGATTTTCTGCCAGCCCATGCAGAGCCCAAACCCCAGCGAGGCTGGGAACCTGCACGCTCTGCTGGGAAGGAGAGCAAGCTCTTGTATTTCTCTCTGTTTGCCTGGAGGGGGGGGAAGCCTGCAAATGAAAATGTCAACCTACTTCTCCATTTGAACGTACTACAGGGAGGAAAAAAAAAAAAAAGTAAAGAAAAAAAAAGCTGAAATGGAAAACAGTAGAGCCTCCCACACTGGTTGGCCTCATCTACTAAGGGGGGAGGGAAATGGGGGGATAGAAGCAGGCATCTGGTCTTCCCAGTTGTCATCTGAGCTGTGAATGTAAAAACCTGTGAAGCTCAAAGGCGGTGAGCCCCGCACAGCTCCAGGAACAAAGACCAGCTCTGCCCCGCACCTGCAGGCCAGCTCGGTTATTTGTGTCCTTATCTAGGCGAGAAGGTGACACCCCTTTATGCCCCTCTCCCCCTCATTTGGCTGTCACAACCTCAGAGCTTTGAAGCCCCCTGCCCACCCAGGAGGTGAAGCAGTCTAGCTTATAAATCCCCTTCACAAATCCCCTTGCCATGACTCTCAGAGAGGATCGTGGTGCCTGCACGTTGCCGGAGGTCCTGGGGGCTCTGAACACCTCGAGGGAGCAGTCTCACGTCAGTCCTGCCTCACAGCAAGGCCAGGCCCAATCACAGAGCCTCATCCGGAGGTGGAGGACAAAGTGCTGGCGTGCAGACAGTGCTCCAGTGTGGCTCTGCACCGACTGCTGTGGCTGTACACACATGAGCAGCCTGGAAATGGCATCTCCTGTCATTCTGGGCAGGCGTCGCAGGCACTGACACCTCCGCCAGTGCTGGCCACAGAGCCTTCACGCATCAGAGGCAGCGCAAGTGTTCCTCAGGGCTCAGCACACCCTTGCCATAGGAGCCCTGCTGCTGGGGTGTCTCACACTGTCACACTGAGCTCTGTGCGGCTGAAGCCAGATGAGTACGAGGCAGAGATGTGGCGGACAGAGCTGGCAGCACCTTGTCACAGTTAGTGCCTGCGCCCAGCTGCTGCCTCTGCAGAAGCAGCCGGGACCTTTCCCTTTCGGTACTGAAAGCTGAAAGAAAAGGATCTTGCCTCCCTTCAGTGTCCTAATGGCCACCTCCCAGACTGGGATAACTGTGACCACAGACTTCTGTGTGGTGGCAGCTGTTGGCTCACAGGAGGAAGGGACAAGCAGGAGCTAGGTACTCACTCACCTCATTTTTTTGTTGCCTCCTTCTCTTATTCCTCCAGGGCAAGAACAAAGCCTATACATGCCTGTGGGGAGGGATGGAGTTACCAAATTGCAAGACAAAAAGTTACACTTGAAAACTGCTGCAGTGGTTACAGCATGTATTATGAACATAAACACACACACATATACCTGTTTCTTCATCTGTTTAATCCTGTTTATGAGACCACAGCTCCTGACATACGGGAGGAAAGCAGGAGCAAGCGGCACATTAAGGAAGGAATCCTGCATTGTGTCAGCCGGAGCATGTACACCCAGACTCCGTACAGTGGGCACAGAGTCAGACTGTCCTGCCATCAGTATCTCTTGTACATCTAAAGCACAATTGCCATCATATTCTGTTGAGCTTTAAAGCAGATGCTGTTAGTGTAGGTGCTCACCACCAAAAGCAATTTTTTCAGATAAAAAGCATGTCATGCGTGAGCTACCGTGAAGTTTCAGCCATTTAAATGTCTCTTGGTGTTTAAAACAACGAAGCGATTCTTTATAGATTTACCAGACCATGGTTAAAATAAACAGTAGTGGCCACACTCAATAAATTCCCATTTCATGTCCCGTTTTTAAACAAAAAGAACCAGAAGCTGTTGGTGCAGGATCAGTCCACGGTCTTGACTGAATAAAATTAAACGGGCTGTATAAAATAAACTGCTCACGTGCAGCTCAGGTGCGTGTTACTTCAGCCATGTGCTCCAACACCCGGGAGCTGCCATCCGTGGAGATGTCAGCCATCGGGCAGCAGTTCTGGCATCCCTCGTGGCTATCCCATGTGCACAAAGTGTCTCCACTGGCTGGTTTTCGCTTCAGAAGGACGTAGGGGGAAGGCAACAGCTGTGGCATTGTCCGGGTCTGCCACCTCTGCCTCCACAGCTGCCCTGTCGGTCTCCTCGTGGCTCCCTGTCCTTCACCAGCACAGGGATGCGCGGCTCTGTAGGGTTTTCCCAACAGCTGCCCCTGCCTGTTTACCGTGAATGAGTGCGCTGACATCTCTGCTTGGTCACTCCTCCGACACTCGAGGCTGAGCGGGATCTTGCACTGGCAAAGCAGCAAATGTGTTAGAGGGCAAGGAGTGGCACCCTCTGCCAGCGGGAGGAAGGCAAGGTACCTCAGCAGGCTGCAGAGCAGCTGCTTTGTTTGGCACTGGATAACTTGGGATAAATCCTCAGGAACTGTGGTACCACACAGAAGATTCAAGGGGACTGAGAACCTGGATAAATCAGGCTTACATTAAGCAGGTTTATCTCCAAACACAAGCAAAACAAGCACTTGCAGGGAGCCAGGGACTGCAGCTACCCACTTTGCCAGCCTCAGACAGCCAGGTGTCCTTGGCAGATGTAGCCTGACTCCTTATTCAAAAACAAGAGTAACGAAACTCGGTGTCATGTACGATGCTGAAATCCTCATCTGACTCCTAGAATTTATTATTTCCTCTCCTGTCACCAAAGATTGACAAAAATTACATGCTCAGCACATGCAGGTGGGTAACTCTCAGTGTAGTTAACCAAAGAGTAGAAAATAAACCAAACCCAACAAACATATTATGGGCAAGGAAAAAAAAATTAAAAAAGTATAAGCTTAGTAGGAAAATGCCGTGGATAAATGGATTGAACAGCAATAGGAGATTTAGAGTTTAACTCCAGACATGCTATGAAGTCTTCTCTGAAAAGCCTGCTTCAGTTCAAAGCAGAAGCATGTGGGTTGTTCCTCTACCCTCCCCAGGGCAGATAAGCAATCAAAACAAACGCATTTATCTGAAGGATCTGCTAATCCTCTGCATAAACAGCATTTCACCATGCAAGTTATAGTGGGCTTAGTGTTCCTTGAGCATTGAGAAGCTTAACGCTGCACTGCAGTCATTATCCTGTGAGCACCACCACAAAATCCAAGCCCTGTTTGCACGTCCTAAGGTTACCCAGGGCAGGACATGGGGACAAGGGCCATGTGCTCTCCGTGTTTCAGTCCACCAAAATCCCTGCTGCGTGGCCACGAGAAAAGCCAGTACGTGGAAGGAGGCTGGCACGGGGTTTGAGGGAGACAAAGGATGTGTATTCACTTTCCCTTATCTTAGCGAGCATATTCATGAGGACGTCTTTCTCCCAAATCCAAGGAGTTTGATAGCTTTTTCTTTCAGTGCTCTAATAACAAAAGCTGTGGGCAGAAAGCGCTGAATTATGGCACAGCACGAGCCCCTGCCCTTGGGGGCTCAGGGCTAGAGGCAGGGAGGCAGAGCTTTACTGGGGCAAGGCGAGCAGAACCGCCTCCGAAATGCTGCCAAACCTGAAAGATGAGGGGATCCCAGCAGAGCATACCCTGCAGCCCCGAGCAGCCACATGTGCTGGCTGAGGATGTTGAAAGGTGAACAGAGAGGGTCACCCTTCTGGGAAGTGAAGGCACCTCCCCTCGGCAGCCTTTGCAAGGGATTTCTGCCACCCTGCCACCTTGCCATGGTGCCCATGGGCATGGCCTTGCCCCTCGCAGCTACAGACCTTCCTGGCCCTGGCCCTTTCCTTCCCTACAGGTGCACGGAGCCAGCCTGGAGGCATGGCTTAGCCGGGGAGGTAAAGGTCTCTCGCTGGATCTGGGGCCTCCCAGACACAGGCGGGTTTTATCTGGGAGTGCATTTCTCCACACTGACCCTGACCACGTCAGTCCATTTTGAACTTTGCCTCAGCTTTTGCAAATGAGCTGCAAAGGGCTGGAAGGAAAAGGAGAATCTCCAGAACATGGAAGTGCCCCGCCGTGTGCTCCCCCAAATGCAGGGCTTTGATTCTGAAAGAGGAACCAGGCAGGACTGGTAGGGAAGCTGAGGGAGAGGAAAAAATAAAAGGGTGTTTCCCTATCTGCCACACTGGAAGATAGCAAAGCCACTGCGTAGGGTGTTACCCAGAAACAAGGAGCTGAAATCTGGTAGTCACCTGTGGCAAAATGAATACACAGTCAGACAGGTCACCTGCTTATGGACGTACCTCCAGCAGTGTTCAATATGGACATGGACAGACAAGGACAGGACAGACAGAGCCTTAGCCAAAACCATGGTGTATCTCGAGTACGGCCTAGAAACTGCAAAATAACCATAACCTCTGCGAGGAACAGTGCTCCAGAGAAAGCTCTGAACCAGGAAAGGGAAAAGGAAGAGCTGAGAGGCTGGGGGAGCTATCTCCTGAGCTTCTCTAGAGACACACGAGGTGCATGTGGTGCTGTGAGAGGCTGAATCAGCTCTAAGCAGCCCTCAGGTAAAGCTCTGCCGGAGGGGAGGCTGGGCACAGGTGGGCCCTGGCCATCACAGGCGGTGGGAGGGCGTTATCACCCAGGTCTCAGCAGGGAGTGGGTCTTTCTCAGAATAAAAACAAGGCTTGGCTTTGATCCTATGGTCTGGACTAATCTGTCTCTGTCAGGAGCTGCTTCTATTTATTGCTGCCCTCTGAAATGCCGTTATCCCAATCACAGCGAGTTAGGTGCCGTTCTTTTAAATACGTGTGCATAAAGGCAAATTGATTTTCCAAAAGTAGGGAGCTGATGCCAAGCCTGGGAAAAGATGTAATCAGAAGCTTTTCGGATACCATGCACTGGGCATTCATTAAGCAGATTTCATTTATAGCTACCAAAGGTAATTGGGGATAAAAGGTATCCTTATTCCCATTTGATAACTGAGGTAGCTGAGGCATGGAAAAATGAAGTGATGTGTTCAGGGCTAAAAAAAAAAAAAAAGTCTTGGCTGTGGCTAGGAACAGACACATTACTGGCTCCTAGCCCCAAGCTTTTTTAGTATCTTTGCTACATTTTCCTCTCAAAAAATCAGCCTCCATTGAAGACCAGCAAATTCTGTGAGAACATCAGAAAGGTTTCTGCAAGCAGCAACCTACCGAATCCTGCTTTTCCTGCAGCTTTGCATCCTGAGAGCCAAGCTTCTCACCCTCGACAGACTCCCACGACACCAACACCCTTCCCCACAGCTCCCTCCCACATCTGCTTGTCTCTCCCAGCCCAGCCGCAGCCCCTGGGCAGCCCTGGTGTTGCCTGAGCATTGCCCCAGCATCCCCGTGCTCACCACCCAAAGCCCCCGGGATGCCAGGCTCTTCAGCAGAGCAGGCTAAAACACCATAAGCAGAGCACTCATCACTACCTACTGCCATGGAAAGTACTGCAAATTTTCCTGTTCAGCAAGCCGCTCAGTGGGGCATTTTGGAAATAGTGTAGTTTTTTAATGCCAGTCCTGTTTATCTCCCACAAAAGCAAGGCAGACAATGAACTCCATTACAGTGCTGCTTCGTGGATGTCCCCAGCAGTGTGCCGGCTCCCAGTGCATGTGTCACCACAGGAAGGCAACAAAACCACGACTACCCTTGGCCACAGGCTGGTGGTCACGCAGTCAGGCATGATCTTATCTTAGCATAGACCTTGGGGCATGCCCCAGCTGCTCCGAGGTTCCCATCCCATGTTTGTAGGAGTGGCACTAGTGTAAAGTGCACTAATGACCGGGGATTCAACAGAAGTCATTAAAAGGTGGTTAATTATACGGTTGTTTTCACTGCTCTTCACGCGTTGTCTTGTTTACTGGCTGAGACAGTGATATCCATAGGAAAGATATAAAAGGGGAAAAGTGGCCCAGAGTTATCAGCCTGCCCTTCTGTTTGCCTCACACCAGCGGATTTTGCCTCACCCTGGATGTGACCACAGTCCAGCAGAACACACAACCTCTTTACATTACATTTATTACTGTTGTCTATACCTGCTAAAGGGTTGACCAGATGATCTTTAAGGTCCCTTTCAACCCAAACCTTTCTACGACTCCATGAATCTATTACTGCATGTACTCTGATTACTTTTTTTCTTCATATGCTCTGTGTGATTAAAGACATTCCTTAGTCTGCCTCTGCAGGCAGAAGATTATCAAAAACACAGGGCGTTTAAACCAGGTAGCATGGACTGAGTGAGAAGCCTCAGAGTCCTTCTCATGGCATCAGCACAGCCATCCTTCTTAAGGTCTTGCTATCTACATCAAACTGAAAATGGCACACTGTCTAGTCTAGTCCAATGGCAGAGACTGTGATGGCACTTCAGACACGTTTTCTGAAAAATACTGAAATTCCTTCCATTGGAAAAGATCCACTTTTCCCCCTTTTGCACGTTCCAGCAGTGACAGTAAATGCAATAGCTAGGGACTGCCAAAAGCTTGTAAAACTTGAAAACTGAGAACTGCGACCTGCCACCTTGGAAGCTGGGAATAGTGGAGTGTACCTATGTGTACGTAGAGGTCAGCCACAGAATGACAATGAGGTACATCTGTGAAACAACAATGGAAATGGACAAACATGATCACAGGATGCACCTGTTAGGGTATTCCCAGGAGAAAAAGGGGGCACGAATACCATACTGCAAGATTTTGCTTAGGCAACCTCTGAAATCTTGATAGCGACTCCTTTCACTTGCACACACAGAGTATGATTTTAAACTAGGACACATGAAGAGAGGAGGGACCGTAACTCTTCAGGCATGGTAGTAGAAACTCTAGCTTCAAGCAAAATAAACCCTTAAATCATAATGTGAAGAGCCAGGCCATGTGAGATCACTTCTCCTGCTCTTTATCATCTACTGCTTTTCCTCATTTTCTCATTTGTTGTTCCACTGTCATCTCTTGTCCTCTCCCTTCCCCTCAGACCTCCCCACTGAGTGCTCTCCCCTCCAGCAAATGCTCCTCATCTTCACCTCCTACTCTCAGCATGTCTCTCCCACTCTCAGGCCTTGTTCTCAGCTGGGAAGCAGGACACCCAAATGGTGAAGAGACCTTCATCGTGCAAGGGGACCAGCGTGGCAATGAGACTCGGAGAACAGAAAGTTGAGGAGAGGCCTCTACTTTGGGCTGAGTGTGACTCCTGGTGTATGGCAGCGTTGCACGGCCTGATGGTGCTGCTTGTGCCATTGCCCAGCTGTAAGGCAGAGACTCAACAAAGGGTATCAGCTCCTCATGTGGAGGAGAAAACTTTCTGTATGACCACGTGATGGGGCTGCCTGTGACTCAGGGGGTTAGATCCAATGACCCAGGTGGACCCTTCGAGTTACTTGTTTCTTCATTACCTCTCACATATCCTCAACATCCCCAGATTTGCAATCTAGGACTTTACCACGGGAAAAACAAAGCCTTCAGTTTAAGAAGCTCTGCCTCCAGTTATTCAGTTATTAAGAACAAAACAAAACAACAACAGCAAAACAGTTTTGCTGTTGGGCATAGTTTGTTGTTTTCTTTAATGTCTAGGTATTTCTCAGATCCTTCTGACAAACTTGATAGCAATCAGCTCATTATTCATCTCCTGCTTTAAAGATCATTACTAATCTCTAGAATTACTCCTGCCAGCAGAGCAGAAATCCAAGCCCCAATATTATGTAGTCATCCTAAATTGTATTACCATAGCTGGGAAGGGAAAAGTAGTTTGTACCAGACCTCATTTTAAGGTGGACTTTAATAACAGCTCAAAGTTGAAGGTATTATAGCATTTGAAGATATTATAGACCTGTGGAGAACTACACTGTGGCTGAATGCAGTAAAGCTCGCCTTACAGGAGGCCACTTCAACACCTTGACCCAACGTAGCAGGTCCAAGTGATCACAATAGATTCAACAGGAGCCATTAGCTGTGATCTGTTTCAAGGGTAATCTCATATATGCCTTTGAAAGACATTTCAGATAGAATCAGGTTCGTTACATGACTCCCCCTTCATGTTCTTTGGGTCACTTGTGGTTGTTAGTCATCCGTATCTCTGTCTTAGCCAGGTGCTTTCCATTTAATGCAAAGATAATGCTGGACAGCGTGTCTTCTGCACAACAGTGACAGTAAAGCCCCCGCGATGTCCTACCAGCTGGGCTGCCTTACTTAAATCACCGTCCGGCCAGGTAACCACTCACACGTCCCAAGCAGATAAGCGGTTGCATCTGCCTGGAAAGAGGAGGAAAACCCTTACGGGTCGTTCTCTGCTGCTGGCAAAACCACATTCACTGTAACAGACTATCACAGCACAGCATTTATTAGTGGGTAACTGTCGCGTTACCTGAGAACGCCCAGAATTACCCATGAAATTCCCCAGGAACCTCAGGTGCACCTTACAGTGGCTTGTTAGTGGCTTATCCTGCTGTACAGCCCGCTGCCCTCCATTTTCTTCATGTCAGAAACAGATGAACCTAATGTTTTTCCACTACAAAAAAAAATAAAATAGTTTGTACTAGAAGAAGAAGAAAAATGCTTAGAATTACATCTC
The DNA here is from genome assembly GCF_009769625.2 of Cygnus olor. NCBI lineage: Eukaryota > Metazoa > Chordata > Aves > Anseriformes > Anatidae > Cygnus > Cygnus olor. The sequence continues at coordinate 130,641,522 of NC_049170.1, forward strand.
TAATTGCTGTTTTATCTTACTAGTGTTTCATTTTTTTTCATAAAATATTTACCAGATGTGGCTTCTTTCTTGAAGATTGCTTTCTCACATTTCCTCTTTAGAAACCTAAAGTGTCGTTTAGGCCACAGTTTGTGGGCAAATATTTGTTTCCAGTTCCTTTTCTTTCATAAATACCGATGTTTTGTAATCCAGTTTACTTCTTAAAAAAAGGAAGCGAATAACTAGATGCAAGAGCCCCCAGGTGATTTAAAATGCATTTCTTTGTGACTTTTTTTTTATTATTCCTCCCTTTTATGTACCTTCCTAAGTATTTAACAAAAAAGGAGTTAGGTGGTTATTTGCATAGCATTTGCTTATTTTTTCAGTTCTCACCATCCACCTGAGATAATGTAGATAAAGCATTACCAACAAGCCAAACAGATCCGCTTTTGGCTTAGGCAGCTTAAGCTCTTCCAAACTGAGTAGACGCATCATTTTTGCTAAAGCATCTTCTGAACAGACGTGGTTCTACTCACTGGTGGTTAGGTAAGTTCTTTGTGAGTATTAGCGAGTGTGGAGAGAGTACACAGCTGTACAGAAATTAATTACTTTTGCTCATTCACTGGACAAAAACTCAACTGGATAATGATTTACAGCTGATGAATCTTTAAGCCATTTGTTGCTACTTACTGGATTACTAGACATCTTGCTTCACAGAAAGGGGAAAAAAATCAAAAATGGGCTCGCAATGAAATTCACAGTAGGCATTGCCCTAAGCTTGTGTCAGCGTAAGAAAAAATGTCAAGGGCGAAATGAACATTAAAGCTGTTCCACTCACTGGAGACCAAGTCCCTCGTTAATGAGTTACAACCATAAAGCACTTGTAAGCTGTACTGCCCTATTTCACTTCCTCCTCCCCGGCACTGCTCTGCCCTGGCCACGTGTACCTCCTGGAAGTGGGGGCAGGCGATGGGGATATCTAAATGAAATGAAACAGGCTCCCTTTGCAGAAGAGAGTGAGTAATACCAACCAGCAAGAAAGAGTGTCCATTCCTACCTTTTTCATTTTATTTCCTCTTGATTTTATTTGCTGATGACACCGGTACTGGTAGCATTGCTATTTCCTTAATGAAAATGGAAGTTTGTTTCGTTTTGGTGTATTTGGAAACTTTTAGCACTAGCTACCATTAAAAAAGAGATGGTTAAAAAGAACATTAAAGGCTGCAAAGCCAAATATTTACAAAAATTAGCCCAGACCATAATGATTAAAATGGGAGAGCACATTTACACAATGGTCTAGTTGTTAGTCACACAGGAACTTACTGTTTGAGTGGAATTGTTGCCTAACTGGGAATGGGATGGTGAGGAACAGTCCATGAGTATTTAGTCTACCTATACTTTCCAATCCCCCTTCTCCTACCCACGACACACTACTGAAGCCTTGATCCGAAGGCACAATTATTAATTTCTTCCCAGGTTGTCTTGCAGAAGTGCCGTCTTATTATCCAAGCACCCAACAAATTAATTTATTTTTTCACAGTGCCTCTCTGGGAAGAAGAGAATTGCTGTGAATTTCTCACTTCACAGCTGACAGCTGAAACATAATTAGCAATGCCCACAATATTTTCATAAATCAAGCAGCCAGATCTCAAGCAGGCAGCCTGGAAGGGAGAAACACCACCAATAGCAACTTCTGAAAAGTCTGATTTTAGCAGCTTGTGCAAGATTTCTGTGAGCCAAGGATAGAGCAGAGTTCTGCACTGCAACATCTGTTTCTTTGCTGTGCCTCTTTCAGCTCCTTCAACTAATAGAGCCAGGTCCAACAGCTTCCTACGCTCCATAAACCTGACCTATCTCCAAAACAGGCCCATGATGTCCATCACTTGAGCTGGGATCTCAGGAAAATTCCAAGTAACCATATATTTAAGCTCCTGAGCTAAAAAGAGAGCAGAAGTTTGACGTCCCTCGTGTATAGTGGCCCATTGGCAATAGACCTCAGCATTTCCCTGGATCTCACTAGCCAAAATTCGAGGTTGGCTTTTCCAGTTTCAGCTCCACAGAAGCCTTCCTGACAGGTCAGGAGATGCCAGGGCTTGCTCCCCAGTGACACCAACCAGTTGAAATAGGCAAGTAAGGATGATCTCAGGCCAGTTCAGAACGTACCCCAGGTCGTGACCATAATTATCCCCTTAGAATAAACAACAAAGCATACAAAGTGGGAGATGAAAAAAGATGACTTTGTGGTTCGGTGTTTCCTGCTGCACAGATGTATTTAAGGTAGAGTGTAAGTTCCTTCACCCTCATGATGTGACCAGTAACACCTTCCTCTATATTGCTTTCTCATTTGCTCACTGATTCATCTCAGCATTTTTAATTGTTGGTTTTAACAGCAGAAAATGTTGAGAAATGAGAGAAATGAGAAACCTTGTCTCACTTAAGGGTCACCCCTTAACAACGAAGCAGTCTCTAGTTCTATTAATACCCACCTTACTTAAGCAAAATATTAAGAAACTGAAAAAAGCAAAACCTTCTGATGCAGAAGGAAGTGAGAAGCTCGTGTACGCTAGACTTCTCCCAGACAGGTTTACATCCCTCATCTCCATAAAGCGGAAAAGTCTTAAGAAGTGGGGCATAACCAATGAAGTAACCTCTGGGGCAAATCACACTGAAATTATTCATTAATTGTTGCATTTCTTCACTGCGTAGACTTTAAAAAAAAAAAAAAACGCAAAACAAACAAAAAAAAACCATGCCTGACTTGTTATGTTGTGTTTGACTGTGGTGAGGGAAAGCCTCAGCATGGTGTTTTGCTAGTGCTGTGCATCCAGCTGACGGTAGGCCAGCGAAGGAGCGGCGCTGAGCCCCAGCCCTCATCCACAGCCCTCAGAGCTCCAAGCAAGAGCTCGTCCAAGGAGCAGGGAGCTGGCTGTGCCGCCCTCACTGCCTGCGTGGGCAGGGAGGAAGCGAGGAATGCTGCGGCGCGGCTTGGGGACAGAAGATGGGCAGATAGCAGGGGCCACCAGCGGGTGTGTGGGATGAGGGAGCTTCCTATTCCTCCTTCTTGGGCCCTGGGCAAGGACAGCCCAACCTATAAACAGCCATGGGGGCTGTCTGGAGAGAAAAAGCTCCTTGCCCTCTGATGGGAGAGGTGGTGTTTGGGGAGAAAAAGATGTTTGAGTTTTGCCTGAAGCCACAGCTATTTTTAATATAGCTGCTGGACTGTTTTTCAGTCATAAGGTGGAGCGGGTCTTAAAACATGACAAACTGTCACTGGTTAGCACGGCACACTCACTGCAGGGGATGTTGCATTTCATGCCTCAGTTTACACTGATCTCATTCGTAAAGTGATCAAAGAGCGCTATGAAGAAAAAGAAAAAAAAATCCCAACCCTCAGCCCTCCTAAAATGTCTTCTGTTTACCTTTTTTGCTGCTTTTTAAAGTAAACCTTGAGTGAACAATGAATTTCTGCAACTCCACTGGGCTTTATTTTTTCCTCATGCCAAAGATTTAATGGAAAAATGACTCTTAGAGGGGAGGGGCCATGGTGTCCAAGGGAAATATACATCCACTGCAACTCCCCCTCTGTGATACCCTTAGGAAATGCATTCTGCCAACAGATGCCAAAGGTAAACTGTACCATATGCCTGACACCACATCCACCTGGCTGACATACTAGGCTCAAAACAGATGAGAAAGCACATATGGAAGCACACACATACACAGGCAGAAAATGCCATTAGGAACAACCTAACCGGTTAGGGGTATCTCTGTGCATTGGCTACATTCAGATGAATGTGCAACCGCAGTAACATACAAGCTCAGGGACCACAGGCAGGTTGCGTTACATACAGAAATCCTACACAGTGCCGATGTTTAGAAGATGCTTCAGGAAGTCAGTTCCTGTGGTGGTATCGCACACACCACAGGAAGCCACCTCAGATCCACAGGAGGCAGGAAACCTTCAGCCTGTCCTGCAGCTCATGCCCTGGTGGGACAGTCTAGTTATTATTAAAAATGCAAACATAAAGTTGGCTGCTGTGTCTGGCAGATTGGGTGTTTAAAGCCCTTGACAGTGGAAGGTCAGCATTAGGTAGAATGGCTACAGATCTGGTTATGAACTTGCTGTAAGATCCAGACACAATTTGCTGGAAAGCTCGAAGCAGATATATTCAGCCTTTCTCAAGGCTGAGCTTAGAAGCCAGATGAAAAGGCAGATTCAGACATTTCACTGCTCCATCTTGGTGTGTGACCCACAGGACTTGGACTCAAACCTCTGGTCTGAAAGGGGGTCCTGTTGGCTGGCTGTGTGTAACTGATGTATGCACGCTAGCACATACAGCCAGCCATAGCACGGAGACCGTAAATACCATGGATATTATGAGCCAGGACACAGACACTTGCTGTTCCCAAGACCTCCAAACCCCCTGCAGTAGCCCCGGGTTTCTCTGTGATAATATGTGAGAAGGAGAAATTTTACAGAAACAGGACAGCAACGTGCTTTGTTAACCTGTATGACTAAGGCTGTGATGTTTGTCTTACATTTTTTACTCAATATAAGAGCTTTCCTCCACCAACTGCTTTTCTTTAGTTCTGTGTGGACTGGTTTGGCTGTAAGAAGCAATATATAAACAGAAATTTTCTCAGAATAATTTCCTTCTGTCTTATTTGCACTCAGTGTTTATCCCTTTTAAACAACTTTTCCATCCATTTGCAAACACATGCATATACACATTTGTATGTAAACATACACATAAAAATGCACACATACAAATACACAAATTCCCTATAGAAATTAACAATTCACAAATTCACTAAATGGTAAATGCTAGTTCTTTAATACTTTTACATATACTGTACAGTATACTCTTACAGTAGAGCTGAGGGGTTCAATTAATTACTGTTGGTACAGTAGTTTTATTTTCTTAGATTACATTTTCAAGCTTCTCCTCTTCACAATGTCTGATTAGTTTTAAAATACCAATAAATGTCCAAAGTGCAGTGGGAACTTTGCATAGTTCTTCCTTTACTCTTTGCAGACGTTTTAAAGGAATAAAATCACTTTGAAATGCTCAAAATATTTTAGGTTCTGATTGTTATTTATTGCTCTCCTCCTTTTTTTCCTTGCTCAAGACCAGTTTCATTTCTGATTGCCTTCCATAAAAAGTAAACCTGTAAGAACTGACACTTGAGGGGAAAAAGAAAAAAATGACCTGTGAAGATTTTGCATATTTCCTCCATGAATTCATTCCTATGAAGTCATTTACTGAGTATTTCTGCAAGTCATGGATTCATGAGAAATTTTTGATAATATTACAATCTGATAATCTGAGAGGTAACGCTTTTACTGGCCGACAGGTCTCGTGGCATTTCAGCTGAGACAGAGCCTCTGAGGCCACCTCAGGGTAAAGAGAGGTGGCTTTTTAAGTGTCCTTATGCCTTGACAAGTCCCGGCTGCCTTATTTCATGTCAGGCAGCACTCCAGCCATTGACTAACTGTAAGTTCTGCAATGCACAAGGACTCTTTGAATTCCTCCTTCTGAGGGTGACTCAGACTACAGGAACTTAGGCTTAAAGTAATTCATGCTCAGTTACCTTTATAACTTGTCCTTTAATTAACTGATGCATGCAAGAAACCTGTTCTCCTGGCTATTCAAAATGTGGCTATTCAACATTAATCCATGGTCTTGTACTGTATCAACAGTCACCAACACAAATTATACCTGAAGTTTCCTTACTATGGCTCCATTTTAGTTCTCATTCAGGTCAGAAAGTATCAGCATGTCAATTTTTTACAAGGAATAGAAATTCCACTTTTGTATTGGGGTCAATTAAACAACTGGGGCTCTTTCAAAGCAGGGAAAAGTACTTATAATGGCAGACAACGAAAACAGTGATTCTTAGTGGTATTTTTGAACTCTGGTGTTCATTTGTTTCCCCTTAAGACTTTACTTTTTCTTTTCCTTCGTTTGTCTTGTGGAAGGATCAGACCTGCCTCACCTCATCATGATGTTTTCCTTACCTCTGGTAGATATGAACACAGAAGAAGGCCACGTGCCTCCATCTGCTCCCCTGCTGCCTCCTGAGCAGTCAGAGAGAGGGAGGCTGACACTTTATGAAGAACTGAGCCCATGTGGACCTGAAAATACGCTCACCTCTCATCACTAGGGCTCCTCTCATCAGAGGAACCCTAGTCTCCTCTTAGAAAAGTTTCCTTCAGCTCTCTGTCTCTCCTAAAATAAGCTCAGGTTGACTCTCTCTCTGTCCTCCAGAGTGATCCAGCTACAGCCCCTATCTCCCAGCATCCAGGACATCTTACCTCTTCTCCCCCAAAGTACTTGTCCCTCCGCACATCCTCCCGAGACCTGGTGGCACCAGGCCTTCCACCCTCCCACTCCACTTACATCCAGCACCCTAGACATTACTGACAAGCCCTGGCTATCCTCACCCAGCCCTTAGGCAGCAAATGGAAAACATACAGAGAAAGTCCAGACATTGCACCTTCTCCTGCACCCCCATAAACCCACCTTTCACTCCGAATACCCAACTGAAACCCATTCACACTGCTTGTCCAAACTACATGACTTCAGGCAGACAGTTGCCTACCATGGCTCTGAAACGATATATTTACTGTAAGCAGAGACATATGTTTATATAAATTATTTGCAAATCTGCACATGAGTTCATTCAAAAGTGAGCGTAAGATGTCACATGTGGAGATGTGAAGAATTTAGCAGCCCGATACCTGACGTCAGCCCACCTCTGCAGCCAGCTGGAGCAATAGCTGTGAGTGGACTGCTCCGGCCACCTTCACTCTGAAACCAGCTGCCTCCTCAGGGACAGTATTTTGGGTTTGTGTGGCAGTGCTTTGGTGGCAGGGGGGCTGCAGTGGTGGCCTCTGTGAGAAGAAATGAGGAGTTGCCCACATGTCAGGCAGAGAAAGGTCCAGCTAGATCCAAAACAGACCCCAATGCAGGACAGTAAACAACATTGGTGGCACCTCTGTGAGAGCATATTTAAGAAAGAGTAAAAAAAATCACTGAACAACAGCATCAGGGGAAGAGGAGTAAGAACCAGCCCTGCAGACCCCAGGTCAGTGCAGAAGGAGGGCAGGAGGTGCTCCAGGCACGCAGCAGCAGTTCCCCTGCGGCCTGTGGAGAGGCCCCTGGTGGAGCAGGCTGTCCCCCTGCAGCCCATGGGTCCCACACGGAGCAGATCTCCACGCTGCAGCCCATGGAGGAGCCCCCGGTGGAGCAGGTGGATGTGGCCTGGAGGAGGCTGCGGCCCACGGAGAGCCCCCGCAGGAGCAGGCCCCGGGCCGGAGCTGCAGCCCGTGGAGAAGAGCCCACGCAGGACCAGGGGGTCTGGGGGGAGCTGCCGCCCGTGGGGCACCCGTGCTGGAGCAGTTTGCTCCTGGGGGATGGACCCCGTGGTACGGAGCCGTGTGGGAGCAGTTTTTGAAGAGCTGCTGTCTGTGGGCAGCCCCCAGAGGCTCAGTTCGGGAAGGACGGCATCCCGTGGGAGGGACCCCACGTGGAGCAGGGGCAGAGAGAGAGAAGAAGAAGCTTCAGAGGTGAACTGACCACAACTCCCATTCCCCATCCCCCTGAAGTGCTCAGGGGGAGGAAGTTGAAGAGTTATGAGTGAAGTTGAGCCTGAGAAGAAGGAGGAATGGGGGGGAAGGGCTTACTTTTATTTTTGTCTTCGTTTTTCTCCTTCCTAGTCTGTTTTTAATTGGCAATAAATTAATAAATTAATCTTCTCCAAGTTGAGTTTGTCTTGCCCATGATAGTAATTAATGTATGATCTTTCTGTTCTTATCTTGACCCACAAGTCTTTTTCGTCATATTTTCCCCCCCTGTTCTGCTGAGATGGGGGAGTGAGAGAGCAGCTGGGTGGGCATTGAGCAAGTAGCCAAGGTCAACCCCTCACCGCTAGACATAGACATCAGGTAGGAGTGAAGTTCAGTGTAGATGAGAAGCAAGCAGGGTACACCAAAGTCCAGATTAGGGAGTCCCCTGGGCGTTGTTTTGCTTTAATTCAGACCTGCTGAACTTGGTTTTCCACAAGTCCTGTTCCTTCTAAGATGCCTTCACTTCACACAGTTCTGGCTAAGGAAAAGAACAAATCCTAAGGCCAAGCTTTTCAATGCGTAACGCAGAACAGGGATTTCTACATGAAAAGTGTTGTCAGAGTTTGGAAGTACATCAACATGGAAACGAGGACCTTTTACCTTCCAGCAAGAAAAACCATCTTCCAGCAAAATATTTAACTCTGCTTTCAGACAGACAGTCCAATGTGGGTGACGATGTGCTTATTTTGGCTAGACTCTCCTAAACTGAACTGTTTTGTGTGTGGTTAGGAGTGCTGGATGCTAGCTCAGTAATTTGCTAGTGGCATCTTGTGGTAAGTAGTTCTCGCGAGGAGGTTGACTAAGCAGCCAAAATGTAGGTCACCTGTGGGTGGAGTTCACAACCTCCCAACTCCACTGAAATCAGGATGCAGAAGCTACTTCTCCTGCAGAATATTAAATTTGTCATGAAGCATGAAAACTTGGCCATTATATATAAGCATTCAGGAAAATAATTTAATTGGGTACTTGTTTATGTGTAATTGTTTGTAACTCTTGGTCTGCTCCTAAATTACCTTTTATTTAGGAGAATTTAAGGCCATGTGCAAAGACATGGATCTTACTCTTCAGGGTTTAAATGTGCATGGATATATTCGCAGTTATAAAACAACAACAGCAACAAACAAATTCTGTTAATAAAGTCAAAGTTCATTAGTCATACTTGAAAGGTGTGTCCTCCCCATTGCACTCACGGTAGTTCAGAGTGATCTTCTGTCTCCTAAGCTCTGATGGTCATTTGACTGGCAGGGCTTTGCAGTCATGGAGAGGGTGACAGCTGTGAAGTTCTCCATCCAAGCCTGTCTCCCAAATGCCTGGCCAAACATTCAGCAAGGGCACTAAGGAGAAGGCACACATTTCTCAGACAACCATTTTAAAGAAGTTGTATGGCATAGTACTAATCTCCGTCCTTCCTGATGCACATATTTCAGAAAACAACCACAACAAAACCAAAACAACAACAGAAAACAACCAAACAATGAAACAACAACAACGAATATCATTTTTCTAAACAAAGACACCAGAACAACACACCCTTTTATGTCTGCACACCCTCCATAGCCGCCTTAACTCCAGGCTAAACCACTTCTGTATATCTCCATAATCTTAAACCTTAGCAAATTAGAAAATAAATAGGTGTGTATGCATTTGAAATAGCACTTTCTCCTCCAGGATTTCTCTCTCTGTTAACTCCTGAAGTTGTCTGACAAGGCTGCTCCTTGGAGTCCCATCACACAGATCTACAGTGAAAAGGTTCAGCAGTTTGCAGTGCAGATGTACCATTAGGATTGTCACTGGGATGCTCTGGGGGGATTTGTGAAAAACAACTGCCCCTAGAGAAGACACGAGCAGGTCTCTTCTGTGTGCAGAGGCTGCACAGGCATGGAGTAACTGTGTATAGCACCTCTGATAGAGCCCATATCAGACTTACTGCCTAAAAAAACAGCTTCAGTTGTCTCTCTGCCAATAGTAAACTCAGCAGGGCAGTTAAAAAGTGGCCTGTGTGATGTCTGTGTGAGATGTGCTGGTATACTACACGGAAAAAAAAAAAAAAAAAGGAAAAAAGCTGGTGAGGATATCTGAAGACTTTCAACAAGCAGAACTTTTATTCCCACCAAATAATGCAAACAGAAACTTGTGCTTTATATTTGTAGTCTACTACCTTGAAGCTGCAACAGGGGTGGTTCAGGCTGGATATCAGGAAAAGGTTCTTTACCAAGAGGGTGGTTGCGTGCTGGAACAGGCTCCCCAGGGCAGTGGTCACAGCACTGAGCCTGCTGGAGTTCAAGAAGCATTTGGACAACACTCTCAGAAACGTGGTCTGATTTTTGTGTGGTCCTTTGGGGTCCCAGGAGTTGGACTTGATGATCCTTTTGGGTCCCTTCCAACTTGGGATATTATGTAATTCTACCTGGTGGGAAAAGGATTAACTGTAAACAAAGGTGTTTCATGAAAAGGAAGCACTACTGCTATCAACACCAGCCCTGTAAATACGTTTAAATGTAAATTCCTGTTCTTTCTGCCAAGTCCAAGCTGTCAGACTGCATTGGGCATAGTCTCCCATCAGGCTGGTCCCTTCAAAGGGCAGGGATGAACCCAAAGTCCATGAACCCAAAGGAGTTGGGTTCATAAAATAAATATCAAATAAATACAAATCAGTAATACAAAAGTAAAAAAAGTAAATACAAAAAACAAATAAAATATCAGCAAAATGACAGAAGTTATTAAGCACTAAAGAAACTTTACAGGTAGAAACACAGATGTCCAAGAAGAGGTAGGTACTATGGGATGAGGCAGGTTTCTTGTCACTTGGGTGTGTAGGCAGACAAATTCCACCCAGGTAGCACATTAGGCATCAGATTGCTTCCCTGGACCAGCTGTATATGGAAACCGTGTAGCCTACATGGGAAATATGTGGTGGAGCATGAAACTCATCTCTGATTTTCCAAATCCCAGTGCCTTAACTGCAGACTCCTCTACCTCCAGTGATTCTGATCGCACGAGGCTGTTGCTTTGCCATAGCTATTTAGTTCTCTGGAGTTCCTCCAACTTAGCACTGATACGGGAACAGAGACAGGCCCTTCCAACACAAAATAAACACGGGTAGTCCATATATGCTAATCACGCAATATACGTTCGGAGAGTACAAACTCCCACCCCAAAATGCTGACAGCTGGAGATTGTTTTCTTTAAGATCAAACACTGATTATTTTAATAGGCTTTGTCTCAGTAATCTATCTTAACATTATGGTTAATATCTGACAATTATGCCAGATTAACATCCAAGAGTAATGGAAAGACAGAGGTAAATGTATTCAGAACAGACTCCCATGAAGCTAACATAGAGCTGTTTGCTGTCAGGGAAAGGTTTTCTATTATAAACAAGTACGTTGCTATTAATGTTGACATGTAACTACCTAGGGATAGCAAGTGGGCCCTTTGCAACTTTAAATGTTAAGTAACTATAGCATGCAAAAGCTAAGGCTTTGAATATAAAATTTATTAGGGTTTCTCATTAAAAAAAAAAAAGTAGATAATATAACAGCAAACCTGCAATGCTCTGCCTTTTCTTGTCTCCCCATCATGTTGTTGCCCTACCTGTCGATTCAGTATATACATGCCTGGATTGAAACCAACAGAATCAGGTTTCATAGGACGCTCGGGTATCTAAGGAAAGATGCAAGGGTGAGACAATGTACAGGAAGGAATTCAAACCCAATTGAAAAATAATAAGAAAGAGGATCTTCAGCCTGAGAATGCACAGTATGAGAAACAAGGGGGTACACGGATTTTATTTATATAGTCATGCTTCATTAAAATGACATTCAGTAAAGTACATCATTAAAAATAACCCCAAAGATTTCAGGTTCCTTAACTAATGATGTTTCTGCCCAGCAAACTACAGCTACTGAAACATCGCAGAAAGACTTCTATGAAGCTGCACCAAGAAGTCATTGGACAATACATATATAACATTTTAAGTACAACATTCCCTAGAAATATATTTTTTTTAAATCTGCTGGTTTTGCTGCTCATATCTCATGAATGGTTGGGCAGGGAGTATGGATGTGTGTACAAATACTGAAGTCCAGGACATTGATAAACGCACAGATTTCCACTTCTGTTGTATGGCAAGTGTTTTGATCAATACAAAGACCTCTCATATTTCTGTGTTATTACTGGTGACCAAATCCTACAGTATAGTGAGAGAAGATATCTTTGACCTATTGTTTGCCATGATTCTTCATAAGTTATTTAATTAAAACACATCATTAATATAGGATTTCCAGTGTGCACTGATGCCCTTCAGCATTCAATCTGTGGTTCCTAGGCTCTGAGTATGATGATTGGACTGATACTGGAGATAGTGCTGTCAGTGCTGCCACAATTAATCAACAGTGCAAGAAGATTTCATGGAACCACAGAATCACAGAGTGGCTGAGGTTGGGCAGCACCTCTGGAGACCATCCAGTCCAACCACATGCTCAGAGCAGAGAAAATTGCTCAGGATCATGCTCACCTGGGTTTTGAATGTTTCTGAGGATAGAGATCCCACAACTTGTCTTTGCATCCTGTGTCAGGGTTTGATCACCCTCATAATATATTTTTTTTTCTCTTAAAATTAAGCAGAATTTCTTGCATTTTAATTTGTGCCTATTTCCTCTTGTCATTTCATTGGATACCACTGAGAAGAGTCTGGTTCTTTCTTTTTTAATTGTTATCTATTTATTCTGTATATGTATTGTTTATTTGTCTTTTTATTATATCTGGTGTCAGATTTGAATTAGAATTAGGATAGTTCAGTTGGAAGGGACCTTCAAAGATCACTGAGTCCAACTGCCAGGTCATAATGTTGTTATGTGGTTATTAAACATTATTCTGTCTTATATCTTGTTGTTATATCTTTGTTACACCCTCCCATAAGATACTTCTCTACATTGAAAAGATACCCCTCTGCTCAAAAGCCTTCTGTCCTCAAGATTTGTTTGCTTTCTCTTGGTGACCTTGGTGGCTTCCTAAATGCTGGCCCTAACTCCAGGATTCATTTGAGTTCCACAGGACTGCTCTTCCCCTTAACGTTATTTGGATGCATTATTGCCTGATGGGACAGCAGTACTGTTCTTTACAAACACATTGTGAAATCAAGCCTCAGGAACGACGTGATGAATATGCTCTTTGAATTACGTTTCTTTTCCTACTCACACAGAAGCCCATATGTCTTTTAAATACAGGAAAGAAAAATGCCTTCCTTTTGGCAAACAATGTAAGAAAGGTTCTGTGGGAAGGAAAAAAATAAAATTAAATAAAATAAAATAAAATAAATAAAATAAAATAAAATAAAATAAAATAAGAAGAGGTGGAATATAGATGCCACTTCATCATAATTTTGTCCCTGGGAAGCAATCCAATCCATATGACATATGGCTCAGATGCTCCATACAACCACTGGAGAGTAATCAAGTTCAAACACTTCTCCCCTCTGGCAACATACCACAGCGACTATGTGCACCCCAGCAGCGATTCGGTCTGCTCGAGTTTGTTGTTTACCTCTTCCACTAGCAACATGTGGAAGTAGGAGAAAAGTTGTGCTCCCTCCTCCATTTGGCACCTTGGCCACAGAGCCTCCTTGGAGGACGGGTGCTGGAAAAACCATCACCGGAGTTTCTGCAGTGTTCACAGTTGTCCCTCGAGGTTTAGGAGCTAGAGGCTGTGTTTTGAAGCATCTGTGTAGTCCACAGCCTGAATGCTGTGTCAGAAGAGCACTTTAGCTATCACCCAGTAAGGGCACTCTGGGTGAACATGCTCTTGGCTGACCTTTGGAAGCCAGGCAGCAATTAAAACCCATGGGACCAGGTAGTAAGCTGGTGAGAGGAATCCTCACGATAGGCTGGCAGCTGGCTTGTTTTGTTTATGGCACAGCAGAATTGATGTTCAGATCCTACATTCAACATCAGACTACCTGCCATGGGATAAAAGCTTGCTTCTCTTCTGCTGCCAACATGATGTCCTGTTCTCCAAACCCATCAATCTTTCAGAAACTGAGAGCAGCCTCAAATCCCTACCTCCAGCTGCCAGTTCTTTGGCTGTGAAGCTTCCTGGCTCTGCAATTCAGAGGCTTCTCTGTCTTTTTCTGATCCCACGAGCTTTATATCTTGCACTGACTCAGTAAAACCCGAGCTATTTAAAAAAAAAAAAAAAAAAAAAAGGTATTTGGATTGCAAATTCAGGCATTCAAAAACCAGGAAGTACTAGCTAGCTAACTGAGACATTTCAGCTTTGTTCCCTTTTCATCCATTCTGTACTGCCCAGGCTGTCCTGTCAGTGAGCGTGAGAGCTACTGACTTTAATTACAGATCTGACATTAATGTCAACACCATCCTAAGCATGCATGGGGGGAGCCTTCGTAACCTAAATAACAGTAAGCCAGTCCTCCTTCCTTCCTTCCTTCCTTCCTTCCTTCCTTCCTTCCTTCCTTCCTTCCTTCCTTCCCAGCCAGAGTAACCCTCACCATTGAAATACTGCCAGAATTTGGAGCTCTGAACCTTGCATACTGCATATTGAACTGAGCTTCAAGACTAACACCATATACGAAGAAGGAAAGCTGTATTCTTTAAGCCATGGAGAGGATGCAGAGCCCAAGCTCAAGTCTGAAGGAGTGTTAGTGTAGCTCCTGACCTTGTGATCTTTCTCCTTTGTGCAAAAGTTAGACAACTTCTGCTGTACATGCTGCTGCACAGGGTAATTAGGATCTTGGGATGTGGGCCATGCCTGCTTACCATTAGTTTGTTCATTTCTTTCTGCTTAGGAGCTGAAGAGTAAGAGAAGTATTGGTGCTCCAGTACCAAGTTGTTCCTGGAGCATGTGTGCTATGTGAGGGAGGTAACCCAAAATCTCTCTCTCAACCCCCCATTTTTTTTTCCCCTCAAAAAGACACCCTCAGGTTGGGTGTCTTTGTTCTACATAAACAAATTCAAAGCTTTATATTTGGAGAAGAAACTTACATTCAGTTGACAAGTGATTTTCCTCAGTGAAGAGGTTCTTGATAACTTATTTTCCTGAGTAAATAGGCTAACTAGTTTGAGTTACAATTTAGTACGAGTGGGCACCTTAAGCACTTTCTTGTCTCAAAATCTGGTGGTTTTATAAAATGATTTTTAATGATTTTTTGATAAAAAATAAATGTGGAGCCAACACCCACCACCCACTACTCATTGCATTCGTTATCCTACTTCTTCCCCAACAGGCTCCATTTGCAGTGTAATTAATGAAGTCCCTTATCATAAGGATTGTTGTTTTGTGACTGGCTGGTTTGTGTAGATAAAAACTTAATATAGTTCATGGTATGCTTTTCCTGAACAGTATTTTGTCAGCCATATGCTTGCCCTCTGCCAGGTTCAGATGTACAGCCCAGCTGTCAGGATCAGAAGTTGTTAGGACAGATCTTGTGCAGTCAGACTCAACTCTCTGCTCTTCCTGGTAAATTATTTACACGGGGCATGCAGGTACATAATTTTATTTTGAGACATAGACCCTTGTACTAACTGTTATCAAAGCTGCCCGTGGACTGAAAGATGTTAATGCAAGGAACACACACACACACACACACACATTAAGGTGGGCACACAATTTTGCTTCCTTAGCAATGATGGTGAGTTGTATGTTGCACCCTGGCAGAGAAACAGAAGGAAAACAGCATCAAAGAGGCTTCACATTTGATTGCTCCTGAATCCTCCTGATTGCAGGTGTGTCACACACAGCAGTGACACCGCGGGGTGGCAATTCCAGCGGGAGGGCTCCTGCTGTCAGCCCAAATGCATCACAGCCACTTGACAAAGGGTGTTGAAGTGGAGCAAAATCTTTCTGCCAGTTCAAATGTGTTCAAGAGAAGTTTGAAGGGGCAATTTTGTCCCCGAAGACTTTATTTATATATTTATTTTCTGGTCACGTGCAACCCATCCTCTTCCAGATGGCATTAACATTACAGTTCTGCGTAATTCAACAGAAACAAAATTGTGAGTTCACATCAGACCCAGGTTAGGTTTGTAATGGGTAGTTACCCAGCATTGATGGGAGTGGAGCGATGTCCTCATATACAGAATAATCTTTGTAAATGCAAATGGCTCAAAAGTTACAAGAAATAAGGTCTGATTTCAAGCTTTTTCAATAGTTGTGTACTTCACCTTTGGCAGGCCGCTGAATTTCTTTGTCTCCCCTTTCTTACCTGCAAAACGGGAGCAATAATTACTTGCTGGTGTAATGAGATATGGATGACAAATGGGAAGGATTGCTATCACCCAAAGAAGTCTTAGCCCCTCAGTGTTAATTCACATCTATTAATCTGCTTAGAAGTACCCTGTTAGTCTCAGGAGTTGCAAAAATGCTTGCTTCTGCTGCCACATATGTAGGAGTAGGTGAGGATTAACTCTCCTGAAGTTAATAACAAAGCCAGGCTGAGTAAATGCAGAATCAAACCTTCCCAGTAATGAAACACCCCAGACCCACTCTCACAGGAGCTGAACTTTCTCCAGCTACTTTCAACACCATTATAATCTCCTGTGACAAAAGTCACTTCTGCTCCTTGTTTTCCTTCAGGGACTCCCACAGATCCAACACTTCCAAACCCAATCTCTTTCCCAAGTCAACAACTTGATTTTCTCACCTGGAGAGCTTAGGTCACCAGTCTTGGTGTGCTCATTTTTTAATTCCCATGGACAGATACTTCACAACAAGAAGCTTTCACCACCTGTAGCAAGGGTGAAGATCACACATTGATTAAATCCAGACACTTATTTATACAGTATCTATTTTACTCAACTATTGCTGAATAACAATTTCAAAAAGCTGAAAAGCAATGATATGAGGAAATCTTATACACATGATTTCCAGTGCTTATGGATCAGTGTGTGTGTGTGTGTACTACATGTCACCTCACAAAATAAAGAAAATTCTCTAATTGGACTTCTATAACATTTTTACTCCTCTTCCACAGGTTCCCAGCCCAGCCTGAGGTTCAGTGAAAATGTTGCTACCTTTGTGTAAAGTATGCATTTTTTTTTCTATTTATTAAGGTTTGAGGCACATACTATTTTCTGGGAATAAACCAAGCAGTCTGTAGCTCTGGACTCTAACTCAGAAAGCAGCCCTCAGGATGTGGTGGATGAGGATGCTCCAGAGCATGGATGCATGGAGAGCAAACATGTCCCTGCACCAGGGATGGCAAACTCTTGGGGTGACAGGCACCAAATACACTTGAGAAAAGACTGCAGCCTGTTACTGCTGGGACCAGTCCAGCTCCACCCAGGACAAAAATGGCTCCATTAATGCCCTGCACTGCCCACTAGGTACGTAGCCACAGCAAAGGCTAAGGGCAGAGGACAGCAAGCTTCAAATCCTTGCCTTATAAAGAGCATTTTGTCTCCAGCTGGCACCCATGTGGTGTATACACAGGGAGAAACTGAGATGTTCCAGGCTCTGCTGTCATCTCGGGAGCAAAGCAATAACACACAGCCCTGTGCCTTCTCTCCACGGAGCTGGATGCTGGTGCTTGGCTTCTCTCTTAGCATCTGCCTTCGATGGGAGTGAGGGCAAAGCGCTGCGCTATGTGGGACAGGCGCAGGGCCTGCTCTGGGCTGCTGGGCAAGCTGAGGTAAGAGAGGCACAGGGGTGCTTTCACTCAGCTGTCGAGCCCAAATATCAAAGTCATTTTTTCCTGTCTTGAGAAGCATTCATGCAGCCCTGGTCTCAATGACCGACACCTCGCCGTATCCTGGCGAAGAGGCAGGACAGCTTGCTCGAGGGAACGGCAGAGGAAGGTCACCTCAGCGCTTCAGCCAGCTCAGCTCACGTCTTTCTAGCCAAAAACCTGTGGTGGCACAGGGGAGCGGCCTTTCATCCCCAGCGTGTGTTTTGTGCCAGGAGAAAGCAACACAGACGGGGGTTTGAAACACCAGCCCACAACCTGAAACTCTCAGACACAGCTCGAGGCAGCAGAAAGGCTGCTGCTGACAAAGGGAATGAGTCGTGTGCAATTGCTATACAAAACTGTGTCACCATTGGGCCTGTTCAGCAGGGTGGGCCTGGCTCCCTGCTCCTCTCCTCCCTCCATGTGGAGGGAGTTACAGGGCCTTGAAGGAAAAATCAGGCTGGAGGGCCTTACACAGTGCCTCTTCCAGGGAGAGATCAGGAAACTTTGCCTACAGAAACACTGGGCAACACCTGCTTTGGGGCACAAAAACATGTGGCTATGGGTGGTAACAAAACGCTTGTGCCCTACCGATCTGTTAGCATTCACTTCAGACCTTGCAAAGCCTGTGCCCCAATCCCCTCTCATTAACAGAGGTTTAGACTAAATGTGTATTATTTCCCTCAGACATATTGCACTGCATATGCCAACATATATCCTGTATTCAGTTCTAATTATATAAGCAGTCACCTTCTCTATTTACAGAAGGGGATGCTGGTCACGCAAGCTTTTTTTTTTTTTCTTTTCATTTTGGCTACATGAGTCCTCTGACACAAATAAGCAAAAAACTTCTGGATCGCTTGATTTTTGTTGAGAGCCGGGTGTCAGCTTCAGGCTTATGTTAACTTGTTTCCTATCGAAGCAGTTCTTGTGAGCCCATCAGTGCTGTGTTTTCACAGCAAAGATTTTTCGCAGCAAAATGCGACTGTAACTTCCTGTATGATCTGAGACAGGGCTGTACTCCGTGGCCGATACCTGCAGTAAGAAAAGGAGGGGACCAGAGACTTACCACATTTTATTATTTTGATTTTTGCTTTTCTGGCCAGTGAGGGCTTTCATGCCATTCCTAGGTCCAGCTGGAAGTAGGCCATCATATCCCATCCATTCCCTAGTGGGAGAAGTGCCTGGAGGGTGAAAAATATGTACGTTTCTATAACATATACATAGAAATATACAAGAAGGAAACACTTCCAGGGTATTTATAGCAGACTTGTTACTTTTTAAGTAGCCTCAGAAGATCTAGGGAATGCTTAGGAGGGAATCAAGACAAAGAAAAAGATCTTAACTTAAATTTGGATATATTTTTTTAACCCTCTCCCTTTTCCCGCCACGAAATAGCCATGTGTGTTCTGCAGCCTGGAAAAAGACCAGCAGCAAATTCTGAAGGACAAAGAAGATAAACAAACAGTGGTTTAAATTAGGAAACTGCAGATTGATGCACAGCATGCATCAGCTGCAGCACTACAGCGAGAGTGAAATCTGAGGGAGAGGCTTCAGGAGGCAGGCCTGAGTTTTGCCAGGAGCAGGATAAAGACTTGCCTGCAGCCTGGAAAGAAGCTGGGACCAGGAGCACCCAGCTCCACACAGCTGCTATATTTGCAAGACTAAAATTGTTTTCTGCAAAAACTTCAGTCGGGTTGATGTGGTATCTGCAGTTACAGCCTGGACTTCACAAAGAAAATCTAAGCTGAATATAGGCAGGTGATATTCACCTTTTAGAACGGGGCGAAGTCATTTTAGGGGGGAAAATAAAAAAAGTTCGTAGTCAGTTCAGCTAGTGGGAAGGGCTGAAAATCATGGGCTTAGTAATAGGGGCTTGATTCAGTTTCCTAAAGAAAACATTTACTGTCCTCAGGGTGCCCTAAAGAGTCCAGTCTGATCCCGTTTACTACTCGGGTAGGGCATGGGCCTTCTGTAGGCCTTCTGCTTTACCCAGGAGTGTATGTGGATGTCTCAGAGAATCGTAGAACCATCTAGGTTGGAAAAGACCTTCAGGGTCATCAAGTCCAACCATTGACCTGACTTCACAAGTCCCACCACTAAACCATGTCCTTCGGTGCCACATCCACACGTCTCATAAATACCCCCAAGATGGGGACTCCACCACTTCCCTGGGCCGCCTGTTGCAATGCTAGAGCACCCTCTTCATGAAGAAATTCCTTCTAATGTCCAGTCTAAACCTCCCCTGGTGCAACAGTGCCAGTCAGGACACGCTGGAGTACCAGCTACCGGTGTCCAGCAAAATTACCCAGGTCCCAGGCTGTCATTAGCAGAGCACTCATGACATTTTGTATAATGATGTAGTAGAAAAAGTATGCATACTGAGCAGGCTTGCTCACTGGCCCTGCTTTGAGCAGGGACTTGGACCAGACGATCTCCAGAGGTGCCATCCAGCCTCAGCAGCTCTGTGACTGTGTGTGGAAGACAGCCACATGCTGTCTCTAAGTTATTATTTCTCCTCTCCCAAACTGTATTACACAGCTGATGAGCACATAATTGATGTCATAGTCAAGGTATTTGCCAGAAATAGTATACCAGTAATGGTAGTGGTAAACAGTAGACCACAGCTTTATTCTTACAAGCTTAAAAAACAAAGCCTTTGCAAGTCGTTCAAACATTTTACTTCAAGTGTAGGATATTCACAGTTTAAATGCATTGTGTATAGTGGTGCTAAAACAGCTAATCATCTAAGGGCATTATAGTATGCAGATTTTAGGGAAGCCAGATGTTGTTTGAAGAATAACTAAGAAGATGTAGAAAAGCTCATATTAATGATAGAAAAGAAAGGAATACTCAAGTGCCAGCAGCCTATAAAATAGCCCAAGGAAAATCTGGAGTGAGTTATACCAAAGGAATGTGTGTGAAGGGAGGAAAAGAGAGGGAACATAACCACACAGAGAAAGCTTTGCCAGTGCAGGCCATGCAGGACTGGTTAGAAATGTAAGATGGGATCTAAAAGAGAAGGGAATATTATCTAGCTAAGGTAAAGGTGGACATAAACAACCCATAACAAACGGTGACAGCTGAAAGGTTGAGAAGGATATAAATAAATGAGGAAGGTAATTTAGGTAATTTATTTGAGGAAGAACTGTAAAGGAGATGCAATCACATCTTTAGCAAAGTGTTTTGTAAAAAAAAATAAAAATAAAAATAAAGTTTTTCTAAGGGTGATCTCCAAGTGGAAATGGCATGGAAAAAAAATTAAAAATTGAAAACTCTGAAGTGTCTAACCTGAAAAGGAAGGAAGGGAGGGAGGAAAGAAGAATGGGGAGCAGTGGGTTGGTGGGGTGGAGAGAGTGGGAGGGAGAGAGAGAGAGTTTAAGCAATGTTCAGTCTTTGACAGATTTTTGGAGAATGGAGGAACTCATAATCCAACTATGTTAGGAACTAAATTCAGGGCAGAAAAGATTCAGATATACATGTATAATAAAATATAAATTTTGTAAAGTGCAAGCGTGAAAAAAATGAAAGGTGTAAAAATATATGCCGTTCATGGCAAAGAAAAACTGCCACCAGACACATGGCCAAGTTCACCTTTGCATTTGATCTGAGCTTGCCACAAAAACTAGGAGGTAACTGGGGAGTCCCTCCACTGCTCTAGGAGGCAGGATCCTCTTCCTGACCAAAGTCTTTGTGCCGGGATCCCTTGCAAGGGGTAGACTGTTACAGAGAGTGCTGTCCTGACTCTGCCTCTTGAAGACTTTGTTAGAAGAATTTCTTAGGCAACTATAGCTGTTTCCTGACTACTTTATTCACACGGTGATGTTGGGCGTGGGACCAGGACAACGCAGTGAAATACAAAGGACAAATTCTATGGCATAGGCCATAAACTGGATGAGAGATCATACAGTGAAGTAACAGTTAAAAATGCAGCAAAATGCATCTGCACAACAGGAGGGTGAAAACAAAAGAAAGACCTTGGAAAAGAGAGAAAGAAAAATAAAAATAAACAATCTTGCAAAGGTAAGTATCACCATTGGGCAAGGCTGGTATCACTATAGTCATTAGCCAAGAATAAAAGCCAAAACCAAACCTGCAAAGATGGGTTTGATTTGAAGAATTAGGCACTGGAGAGAAGTCTGGACTTTCTCCAGCTTCATTCAGCAGCCAAAGGTGTGAGCAAGACGAAAAACAGAAACCAGTCAATGCTAAGGAGTGTCCCAGATGCCAGAACGTGAAACAAGAAGAGTGAAGACAAAGAATTACAGAGGTAAGAGACACAAGGTCCGCAGCCAGCTCAGAGAAAACACTCCCTACCTCAGATCACCATGTTATTCACAGGAAGTGCTATGGCGATGGAATTGATAGAGTGTTTCGCAGGGAAGTTCCAGCCTGTGGTGTAACCTAAAAGAAGCTGAACCAAATGTGGTTTGATCCAGTGGCCAAAGCTATAAATTTCTAAAGAAATTTGGCATTCTGTCTGTGATGCTGCAGGCCACATGACCCTGGTGCAGACCATAAGCTGAATACCACAGGTAAAAAGTATTTTGCCAACATTTTGCAAGAGCCTGCAGTGAGAAAAAGAAAGTGTTGGGGAAGAGATTTTCTTTCCAGCTGAGCTCCTGCCTTCTTCCCACATAGAAATATCCCTTTCCAGACTTCTCTGGTAGGATATGACCGAGGGAACCTCCTCTTTGTGGAGGAGGCAGGCTGACAGGCACCTACCCTCACTGAAACACGTAGCAGCTAGTGTCTGCCCCAAGTCACAGCATCTTCTGGGATTTATGGAGAAAACAGCCATGCTCACTAGCACTAAACCAGTGTATGTTACGTGTTCTGAGAGAGCTTGTCTACCTCTGCTGATCCCAGTCTACAAGTGCTTTGCAGACTCACCCCATCTCTCTGTTCTCCCTGATGCCCCACATGATCTGGAACAGGAGGCTGCTCTGTTCCTGCCTTTAGCTACCCCATTGACTCATAAAGTGTTAAATCACACATACAGGATGCTGAAGAGGAGACATCATCCATGATAAATGACCTCTGAAAGCAAGCTTTGATGATGCAGTCATGTAGGCTCGTTGGTGATGTGACAGACTGAAGACAGCTGATGCAGGTTGTGGGATTTTTGTCCGTGTTAACTCACAGCTTCGATGCAGGGTCATAACCTCAAAGAAGTGCAACTCCACTGTCCTGCGGCCTTGAAAGAGTCAGTGGCATCTCCAGAAACTGCAGGTGAAATGTGTGACCCACTCATCACGGCATGGCATGAGGAGCACCCTCACAACTCAGAAGCAGGTTGCTGCTGCTGCCTGGATGCTTGCTGGACAGGCACAGCTCCATGGCTGACCAGCTCAGTGTGGGCAAGGCAGCTGTGGGTTTATGGAGGAGTACTAGAGAGTCTCTTTTTAAAGACACAGACCTGAAAAAATGAAATTCAAACCATGTAAACATAGTTTAACCTATAATACAGACTGGAATATAGAGCAAGAATGTCAAACCTACCACGTGAGTCCACATGCTAAGTGATGAAAGTGCTTCATATCCACCTCAGAGTAAGAACATACACATGGGGATCAAAGCGTAGCTGGGGCATTGCCAGCTTATATCCCAGCTTGTTTGCAATAACGGGAGCATCTGTCTGTGCTTCATGCCACTGAATGCTTAATTGGAACAGGACACTTTCATTTTTCCTGAACATGTTGGTAGGTCCATAGTAATAATACTAATGCTAACACTAACACCACCACCACCACTAGTAGTAGTAGTAGTAGTGGTGGTGGTGGTGGTGGTGGTGGTGGTGGTAGTGTACTACTACTACTACTACTAGTGGCGGTGGTGGTGTTAGTGGTGTAGTAGTAATAGTAGTAGTAGTAGTAGATGATTCCAGGGACATATATATTTGGAGGGGAAGGGAAGCAGGAAGCACCTAAGGGGCCTGTAGTTCTCCTCTTCCCATTAGCATCATCTGGTTTAACATGCACTCCAGGCCATGTAATACTAGAACATTATTGTGACTCTGCTTCCAGTACAGACAGCAGCTGCGTTTAGCCTCTGTTCAAAGGACTGAGTCTGCATCTGTGTTTTTCGGCTTGCGCACACTGGCCAAAAAGCCATCTGGTAATGTGTGAAACCACCTTTGCTGGTAGGTGAGGGAGCAAGAGTAGGGGAACCTTGCGTGATTTTAATTTCCTTTATAACTTGACAATATGATTTTTTATTTATTTATTTATTTATTTGTGATGAGGATAAAACCAAAATTACACTAGATTTGCAGAAACATTCATCAATGATTCTTTTCCAGAAGTCTGAAGCAAAATTTCCACTGTGTAAAAACATATTACACTGGAGTGCCACTTACAGATTAGTTATGCCAAATATAATTCCTATTAGATTTTCAGGAACAGTCATGATTCACTCTAGTTCACATTTGATAGTTCTGTTTTCAAAGCACTGCACAGCCAAGAATTAATCAATTCACTCAGAACAGTAGAAAAAACCATTAAGTGCATTTGTTAATTGAGAAATATAACCAAAGAAGGCTATTGGTGATGTTTTTGCCAAGAATTTCAGAAAATAATAAAAAATAAATACATACGAAACAGACATTTGAGCAATATTGAAATAAGATTTACTAATTTCTTCAGATGTACTTCTAGAAATACTAGAATGTCATACTTTTAATGACAAGCGTTTCAGTATACTTTCCATCACATCATAATTTGATAGCTTTTTACTTTCGAAGTTAACAGTTGCTCAGAAATGAGGATTAATTCATTCAAGATTCAAATAGTTCACACTAACAGAATTAATCTTGCATTTTTGTTTTCCCACATGAACATTTGTTTGTGACTTCTGTGTCTGTTGTAGATTTAAAATATTGGCTTTGATACAAAACATGCATTATTTATGAAATACTGGACAAGGGGCAAGTTGCTAGCATACTTACTGAGCTATTCCTCAAAATATTGTAGAAATGTTAACTAAAATGCCCTACCTCAAACTCAGATCAGCTTCAGAAAGATCATTTAATACCTGAGAAAAGTTAGGTGATAGGTTTATGCAGAACTTGTCAAGGAAGATCTTGTTTTACATCAGGCTAAATTCAGAACCCTCTTCCCCGGGGAAATTAAGAAGTGTCAGTTTCCATTTTCGTCCTGTTTTATCATCCCAAAGAAAGCTGGCATTTCAACATTTTCTGCATGAAACCAGCACTAACCACTACTTATTCATCACCAAGAATCAGACTTCAGCAATAGATGCAAATTCTGCTGCAGTTTTATTTCTTGTTACACTATTCAACCAAGTTGTTAGTATTCTTCACCAATGGTTACTCTCCCACACTCAAAGATACCAGAAGATGCATTTTACTGTTTAAAGGCAGGTCCTGAAAAAGCACAGAACAAAAATTCCAAAGCTTTTAATCAAGAAATTTCACAGTAGAGAATCAAGTTGAAACAATGCTAAAAACCTTTGTTTCCAGTCATCTCAACATTAAACTTTCATTTCCCACTGCTCCATGTTTTAAAAAGCTTGTCAGTTCAAGTAAAGATGCCCTGTTCTTTGCCACAGGCATGGCAAGCTGGTCACACTACATCTTCTGTAACATATCAGCCAGAGAAGTCAGAGGGAAAGCATCATGCTACAGTGAGAGCTGTAGCACAGGAATTTCAGCCTAATGGAGAAATTGTGGAAAAAAAATAAATTAAAAAATCACGTACAAATTCAGATTGTTTTTTTTTTTTGAAAGTACATCTTCTGATGTAAAACAATTTTCTGGCCAGCCCTAGACTGCTTTCTTGTCATAATTGGGAAAGTGGTGCATGCAGCATGAAGTTAGGCTCTTCCCATTCCTACCTGCATCTGCAAACTAGATGTTGGGTGAATGACTTGCAAAGAAAGGGCAAAGAAAGTCTTGACTCCAGGTTCATCCCAACTCATGCAGCAAGTAGGAGTCAGCCAGGCACCTGAAATGAAATAAACGTCACCCTTCAAGTAAAACAATAGTCTACCTTACCTTACTCCAGGAGGGCTGGGATTCACCGTCCTGT